>NC_072733.1:97061958-98285598 GCF_026930045.1 Uloborus diversus
TCGTTAAATAATAGTTTGGTGGAAAATGGAAAGAACAGAAATTCTATCTTGAGCAGATAATCACTAACATAAAACAGCTTCACACCTGAAGGGCTTGATTTTTGTGTCATTTTTTTAATTGAATGATTCAATTCAAAAAAAATGGAAAAAGGCCAGGGCGCCGACTTAAAAGACACGACGTGCCTTAGGGCGAACATTGTCTGACGCATCCCCCCCCCCAATAAGATAGGGGGCGCCTCCACAAAAAAAAAAGCTTTTGATTACTTTAATTTACAGTAGGAGATTTTTTTTTACGTTCCATTAACTCCAGCTCTATGCTATAGAGTGTTGTATTATAGAGACAATTGAGCAGGCTCAGATCTATAATTTTTGGGCCGCATTGCAACAAAATCTGCGGGACCTCTCCTTAGAGGCCAGCTGTGTATATTTGCAACGTAAACAAATCTTAGTGCTGTTTTTTTTTCTTCAATTTCTTGGGCCATTGAGCCCCTTAAGGACGTGAGCTTCCCCCCCCCCCCGCACTGCGGTGTCTGCGGGTACGTAGATCCAGGCCTGCAATTGAGACATTTTAACTTGATATGTAACGTGAATACTTTTCGAAAAAATATTTTTTTTGGGGTAAAATTTTCAAATTCAAAAATTTAAAAGTTTTTGAGATCAATTCTTTTAAAAATTACTCGCTCACTTACGTGTCAAAACATTAGTTTTTTCAAAACCAGGAAGGAGGCAATTGAACTCACCCCCCCCCCCCGACTGTCACAAGCAATTTTCGAACTAAACCAAAAGTGAGCAAATTATATTTCTGTCAAAAAAGAACCAAAAATTGAATGCAGAAAAACCCTTTCAATCGCGGATATGATTTTCTTTGACTAGTAGCAACATCATCGACATAGAACATTAAGGGAGTCATTTAGACACATGGAGTCCATCATTAGAAACTAATCATGAAGTTGCCTACTGGAAGTAATCATAAACAATGGCCCAGCTCAGGGGCGGCTCTAGCAGTTTTGCCGCCCCGGACAAATTTCCAAAGTGCCGCCCCTCTCCACGGTAAAAAAAATCAAACATTACAATTTTTGCATTACAAATATAGTCCCTTCTTTTTGGTAATTCCTCTTTTTTTTAATATAAAACATTCTTTCAAAAAAAACGATAAGCCCCCACCCCCACCCCCTAAAATGGTCATGCTTGAAAGCAGTTTCGCGTTGTCTTCACGTATTCATCAATTCATCAATCCTAAGTACGACCATGGCTTTCCTGCACTTGGGCTGTGCCACCAGAAAATATTTATAGGGGGGGGGGTACGCTTAAAAAATACCCGTATCTGCTAGAGGGGTCGGGGGTTCTCCCTCGGAGAATTTTTTGAAATTATAGTCTTACGAACGCAGTTTTAGACGCTCTGTGGCGGTTTAGACGGTGGAAAGTTTCAGGGGGTCTTTTGAGGGGGGAATTTTAAGAAACTGAAGTCTTAAAAACACGATTATAGGCGAAATGTGTTGACTTCAGAGTAAGGGTTGGGTCTTCGATGATTTTTTTTTTTTAATAGATTTGAGATGACGTAAACTTTTCACCCCAATTTTTTGACACTGAAGTTCCAAAAGGCAGTTACCGACAAACTTTCATGATTACAGGAAAGGGCTCTTTGAATCTCCCCAAGAAACATTCCAAAAGAGAAGTAATAAAAAGCGATGTTTTTAAGCCATTTTCAAGGACTGGGGGTGAGGGTTAAAAGGTCTCATCTTAATTTTTTGAAATTATAGTTTTTTCATTTTCAGATTGCATACGGGAGCATCGTCTCAATGTATTAAAAGAGGACTTCGCGCTAAGCACCTCAACAAAGCGTCGTTTTTAGACGATTTGTATGATATTAAAAGCAGGGTGAAACGAGATTTGAAGAGCACTTTAATGATTTTAACTGAGGGAGGAGGCTTCCGAAGCGTAGAATTTTAAGTATTTTCTTATTTTTTGATCGTCTAGTAAAAGTAAAAAGAAAAAAAAGGAGAGGTGGGGGTAAAACAAATATGAAGTGTAGTGTGGGGTGTGATTAACTAAGAAATAATCTGTAACTATAGAAAAATTTAATTTTAAGTTTCTTTTGAAAATAAATTAAGACTTTTTCACGACAATCGATATTTTTTCCAATTAAAATTACTTTGTTTCCCTAAGGAGCATTAATTTCTTCTCTTTAATAGCATGGAACATTTTTTTAAAAATGCTCAATCTAGGAAGGGGGTGGGGGGAGAGAGAGGAGTCCTGTGCGCGATCCAATTCCGACAACATGCAGAAGTTCAAAAACTGGACCGTCAAATATGTATCATTATTTAAAACGTGGTAAATAATATAAATAAATACCTTTGTGCTGAACAGTAAAGTAACATAAAGTAACAACGTCTAAAAAGCACAAATTCTGCGAATTTGTGCTTTTTAGACGTTGTTACTTTACGTTACTTTAGTGGTATATAATAATTACTTGCTACGCAATTGCAATATCCCACGGCACCCCTCCCCACGGGAAAAATAAAAAGGGATAAATTGACAGTAAATACATGCCAATAAACCTTTAATAGATCATGCCAATAAATAAACAGCACAATGAAATGAAATCAAATTTATTAAAGCTGTACATTAAACTAGACAAAAAAAAGGGCACTTCAAAACAAACACCAAATTAACATGTCTTGTATTAAAGACCTCGAAACATAGCTGGATTATCAAATTATTGGAAGAAAAAAACAATTATAGTATTTAATTAATTTAACAATATTTCTTGAGAACAGACAGGATTTTGGAAGTGCTATGCATTACTGACAATTAAAGTGACAGCAAAGCAAAATACTAAAATGGACGAAAAAAATAGAATCGTTATTTTAAAAACATTAACTCATCTTTTTTTTTTAAAATAATCATAAAGTAGCAATGCAATTAAACAATTTTTGTATTGGTGCATATTTCATGACAGCTTAATGAAAATTACTTTCTCGTGTTGTACAAAAGTTTTAGAAGTCAGATTACTGTTTACCGATGTTTCTCTTCTTGTAGTAACTTATAATAAAAGTTCAGTCTGCATCAAGTCTGTTAAATAACTAAAAATGAAAAAGAATACCAGGACAAAGGTTAGAATTCAATGCGTACCGCCCCCCCCCCCCTCCTCTAAATTATTACTACTGCGCACCTTAAATAAACACATTTAAAAGGCTTTTTTTCTTACTTTTAATTCTGCAAACTTAGTGATTATTTTTTTTAAATCTATTTGTTCAGCTAACTCATGTTCAATAGCCAATGTAGCTAAACCATTTAACCTATCTTGAAGAGTTGTGGAGCGTAAGAAATTTTTTATTAATTTTAGTTTTGAGAAACTCCTCTCTCCACTTGCCACACTTATTGGCAAAGACAATAAAATTCTCAAACTAATAGCTAAATTTGGTGCGATATCAAGAGTTGAAACTAACGACAAAACTTCAATTGGCTTTGCCTTTTTCGTAATAAGGCGGAAACTGACACTATTTCGTCTGCTAAGTCCACTGCACTTATGTCTCGTGAATCTCCATCCGTCAACACTAATTCTAAATCTTTGCAGTGTTTAATTAACTCTTCTTTTGGGGTGTCCCTTAAGTCACACACATTGTATAAAAATTTAAAAAAGCTGCTGTGGGTACTCATTAATTCAAACCTACTTTCTAAGGCATTAATTGCCTGATCTATTGTAAAAAAGTAAAACTCTATTTTGAATTTTAATTTCGGATCTTCCACTGGATCATCTCGTGCTTCATACACAAAATGAGCCAAAATGATAGCACATAGCCTAGGGCCCAGCAGATCCCAGAATCAGGCGAGAGTTCTGGTAATCAGACCCTGACCACCCACCCATCCAGTCTCGTTTCCCAACCAAAACAGGCAACTGTTGACCATTTGCTGTCGGCGACAGCAATTAAGGTACAATAAACGAAGAGGAAAGAAAACCTTCACGTATTTTTCAGACTCCCAAGCTAATTTGCTCGCAAAATACTCTCATACAAATTTGCTCCTAATGTAAAATGTATTTTAGACATTCGAACCAAAATGCCGCCCCTCAAATTTGCCGCCCCGGACAGGGGTCCGGTTTGTCCGGCGTTAGAGCCGCCCCTGCCCAGCTAAGTTCCAATTATTTTACTCATAAATAAAAAATATATAAAAAAAATGCCTTGTTCACGAATAAATAAATAAAAAACTTTTAATGTTTAAAACTCGAGGCCAATTTAATATCAAAGTAGTAATTATTTTAATTGTGCAAACAATGAGCTATTTTAATGATCAGCGGGAATCTAATATCGAGCTATCTTAGTTATAGTACAGTTTAATTTTTAGTTATCTTTTTTAGTTAGTTCAAATGATTGTTAAAAATAGTATTTAGTAAATTTTAATATATACTGGCAATTAATAATTTTGAATGCCTAACATTGATGCATTTCCCCTCCATCATTTATTTTCACCTCAGAAATAATGACATTGATAAGTCACGGAGGTGTGGAATTTTCCATTAATATAGGCCTAATGGATACATTTTCCAGGGAAATATTTTTTTCTTCATTGCTACCATCTGCAGATGCTAAACATATGAAAGCATTTTCACTTTTTTTTTTTTTTTTTTTTACAATAATTTACATCCCTGAAATTCAAGTACACGGAGATGAGAAGTCACAATAACCACACTTACTTTTTAAAACAAAATCTATCTTCTTGTTTTTCAACAAAAATCTCACAGCTTTTTTTATGGTTGAAAATAAACGAGGGGGCTCCCTTGTATCATGGAAAATAAAATGTGATGTCATTACTGTTGCGTGTTAATGAGAAATAGCGTTTTGTGTTTAGGTAACGGAGGTGAGAATTTATTGTGTGACATGATTCCTTATCCTACTAAAACGAACTAAAACACAATGTTAAAAAATTAAACATACTTAAACAATTAGGATTTGAGACACTTGTGAAAGGAATAATAAATAAATAAATATATACTTTTAATTAAACAAGCAACATAAACAGTCACACAAGGTGTGTGACATGTCACGGAGGTGAGAATTCACATGTTGTGAACCAAAAATATATTAAAATAAAATAATTATTGAAAAAATTGCTGGCAGGTTTAAAAAGATATATTTTTGATGAAATTAAACAGCATTGTTAAATAAATTGTTCCTTAGAATTTTTACAGTAAGAGGCGTGCGACAGAAAAGTTACACTTTTTGAAGAATGACCCATATAATACAACAGAGATAGACTAGAGTGCCGTGAGAAAATTCTAATTCTTCAAAAGGTGCCACGAATCGAAAAAATTTGGAAACCCCTGTACTTGATACTAATTCTTCCATTTTAATCCGTTTTTTACGCATTTTTAAAGTTTCCATTTTTCTCTCAACCTCTTCGTATCGCTTTATGTTTTTACTGACATATTTTTCATATATCAAGGAAAATAGTCGGAGTTTCATTTTTTTTCCCCCTTGTCATACTCATGTCAAGAAGTCGTGGGTATAAGTTTCAAAATTTTAATTCACATCATGAAGCGAAAAATGTTTTTTGAAGATACCCTACTTTCCCCTGTAAAACAAAAATACAGGGTGATCCAAAAGTCAGAAGACTTTTCAAAACCTTAGAACTATAGAACTCTATTTACTATAAAATGGTGCAATTTGCACACGAACGCTCAGAGACATATTTGTTGATAATGGGAAATTCTTTTTTTCATGTTCATGTTAGTTACATTTGACTAAAATGCGGTGCTCATGTTTCATGTAGAATTTAAAATACAAACTTATCATGCTTGAAAGAAGCAAACGAGGTAATTGCATATTATCTGGAATTTCTGGACGGTATTTTGGTGCTACTTTTAGAAACACTTAAGCAAAAGCGATTTTCGAGGATTCTAAAAAGTGAATTTAAAACGAATTTCAATAAATTTTATCTTTTACTTCTGTATTTAGACATACTATCTTAGCTATAAAGCTTTAGTAGTGAAATGTTTACAAAAATGAGGAATTCACAATAATGGCTTGAAGTATGATTAAATACTTAATCATTGCTATAATTAAAACGAGCTGATGTGTGTGTGCATCACATGACTTCCTTTTACTCCAATTTAATGTTATTTCCCCATTATTGGAAAATTTAATGTGATTCAATACTTAACTCTCTAAATATCACCAACAGTGGCCAATTTGAACAACAGTTGCCAATTCAGATTTTAAAAAAAAAAGAAAAAAAATCGCAAAATTTGTTGCCAACTTGGCGACCAAAAGACTGGCGATATATCGCCGTGTGTGCGAAATTATAACATCACTTGAGTTTGCATCGAAATTAACAATGATTTCCCCTCAAAAAAGCGCGAAACACCCCCTTTGGAGCAAACGAATGCAACCAAAAAGGGAGGTGCACAACTAGACCCCACTAGGAGTCTACGTACCGAATTTCAACTTTCTAGGACATACCGTTCTTGAGTTATGCGACATGCATACGTACATACGGACGTCACGAGAAAAGTCGTTCTAATTAATTCGGGGAATGTCAAGATGGATATTTCGGGTGTCTATACGTTCTTAGGCACTTATCCGCGTGCGGTCGTGTTGAAAAAAAAACTCAACATCAATTCGGCGGTGAACAAAATGAAAATTAAGGCCGAATTTTGAGTGAAATTTTTTTTGCGAATACAATACTTCCTTTTTTGTAAAAGGAAGTAAAAATAAGTGCTAGAAATCCTTTTTTTTTTTTAATAGAGTACCAATGTGGAGATATTTAAAAGAGCGCACCAGGACATATCCCGGTGGGCCCGGTAGTTTTACGAATACTTTTCCATATTTTGTTTTTCCTTGATATGCATGGTGTTACTGTTTCCGACACGCAAGCATTTGATATACAGATATTAAGCACTGCGTGAGTTGACTGCCACTTTCCGTGCTTGGACAAAAGAGTAGTAAAAAAAATCTCTTGCACACGTAAACATTCAACTGACATTTCCTTGAACAACTCAGTACTTCTGCCTATTCCCGTAAATAGAAATATTCTAACAGTTCTCAGAAAAACTCAATTTCTTCCTAGTTGCAGATACAGCAACAGTTTACGGAGTTCGTATCTGTTCTGCAAATATTGCATTTCGCAAGCGAAGTTATTTTTAATTAAATTGTTACAGAATGCAATAGTCTAGACCTTGTAAAAATAAAAATGTTTTTGAAAGTGATTTTTAAAGAGTGTCGACAGGATACTCTAAAAATAAATTATTACGTTATTTTCCTCTTTAAATATAATGCAAGAGTTTTGTATTCGTCATAAATTTGATAAATGAAGAAAGTTTTGAATTACTACGAGAGAAATTGATTTAGGCTGCAAACAAATGATCATTATTATAGAGAAGCTCTGCCTAGGGCAGGTAAACAGCAGTATCTGCAGAAATGAGCTTTCGAGATATTTGAAGAAACGCGTTTGGGATTCAATACTAAGGTAATTCCGGTACAGATGCCCCCCTTAAGGAAAAAGGAGCTCTAATATAAATTGGGTATTAAAAATGACAACGAAAGTTTATGGTAAACACAAAATAGTTATTGTTTATTAATACTAAGTAGTTTTTTTGTACAATATTGTACATTTTTTAAGTGAAAAAATAAAATTGTGACAGTACTACATTTGGCCATCTCTCCCGAAGTTCCGGGTGAGATGCCTCACTCACATGGGAGAGATGGCCTACCCGTAAAAATCAGTTATTTTTTAAACATAAAAAGTTTAAACAATGGTCAATAGTTTATAAAAAAAATCAATCGTTTATAACACATGAAATGAAAGCTATTTCGAAAAAAAAAGAAAAATACAACCTTAGCATTAATATATAAAATATGAAACTCTCATATACAACATATAAAATTTATAATCAAAGACATAAACTATTGAAAATATTTCAAAAAAAAAAAAAAAAGGAAAAATCCAACCTTAGCATTAATTTATAAAATATGAAACTCTCATACACAACATATAAAATTTATAATCAAACTCAAACTATTGCAAAATATTTCATTTTTTTCCCTATATATGAAAATTTCAAATTTACATTTTAAAAAGTATAATGTAAAAATATTACGAAATAAGTGGAATTTTATTCAGACAATATTTTTCTTTTTATTTTCTCTAATTTTTGTTTTTCCGCAAACATTGCAAAGATTACCATACATTGTGCATGATTCATGTAACCATTTTTGGCACTTTACGCACTTTATCCAGTCTACTGTTTCTTTTGTCAAATAATAGTTCTCCTCACATTCGAGGCAGTTGTTTGTATGATCACTTCCGCCGGTTTCAATGGGTGTGTCCATCACCAGCTGTTTTGACGCTTTGCTTAATTTGGCAGCGGATTTTAGCTTTTTTTCTTTGATGTATTCTTGGGATGTAATAACCATAGCCGACTGTTTCTTTCTTTTTCGGCATCTTTCCTCTAACTTAGGTACAGGTGAAATCTGGTGCAATAACTTTGTCGGGGTGGATGTCAGGTCAGATGATTTAGAACTTTCGGACTGTTCACAGGTCGGTTTCATTTCTTCACTGATGGAAAAGAAGTGGTTTGGAATCTCTGCTTGGTTCAGAGGGAAAATTCCCGTCTTTCGAAAACCATTAATAGCAGTGTGAACAGAAGCTGCCCTTTTCCAGTCTCTACCAATCAGTTCTGCAGCTTGTATTCTCCCAATGGTCCTTCCTGGATGATTAACAATCCAATTCCTTGCTTCCTTTTTAAAGTAGTGTTTTAGTGGCTTAAAAAAAGACCGGTCAAGAGGCTGAAGAGCTTGTGTGGTATGGCTGGGCAGGCAGACAACTATAATATCATTGTTGTCTGCAAATTCCAGCAAGTCATAACAGTTTAAGTGCGATGCGTGACCGTCCAGAATTAGTAAAGTCTTTCCTTGGGGTTTTCTCGGAACAAAGACATCTTTAAGCCATCTGAAAAAAATATCTATGCTGATGTATGAGGATTTTTCGTTCATGAACACCATAGATCCAGGTGGAAGACCATCAGAAAACTCTTTTTTTTCCCGAACGCCTTTAAAAATAACTGAAGGGGGGAGATATTGTCCTTCTGCATTGCAACAAGCAATAACTGTAATATTTTCTCCTCTTTCTGTAGACGTCAAAACATGAACATCTTTTGCCCCCTTAGTAGCTACGACCTTTCCTGGAACGTTATTTAACTGACAGCCGGTTTCATCCATATTATAAATACTTCCCGGTCTTGTAAAGAATTCATGTTCCTCAAACACTTCCGAGAGAATTTTAAAAAAATGATCAACACTTTCTTTGTTAATACCTTCCCCCCTTGCTAAAGAGAGGCCCTGGGCTTGTCTAATACTTAGTTCTGGGTTTCTTCTAAGAAATGATGAAAGCCAGTCATACCCAGCCATTCTTGATTCTAAATTAAATCGATGATTGAGACCTAGCTTTTCAGCAAACTGAAAAGCAAGTGTTCTAATTGTCTCTTTGTCAGGTGCAAATCCACATTTTTCTAAACGTTGGATGTGCTTGACGAGACGTTTTTCGTTTTCAACTCCAAACACTCCTTGTGGTCCTAAAGAGCTTGTTTTGATATTGTTGCCTGTTTTTCTTCGACGACGAAGTGTCCGAGAAGGAATTCCATAGTATCTAGCAGCTTCATTGACACCAATTTCTCCTGCTTCTAGCCTCCTTAGAGCCTCTTTTAAATTGTCTTCTGTCCAGGTCCCACGAGCTGCTCCAGTTTTTTTCCTTTTGTACACTGTAGGCATCTTGCCTAAAACAAATAAGAAGCATTGTACCAATAAATTTCAAATTTAATTAATTTCAAATCAAAAGTTAAAATTTCCTAGTAGTTAACTTGCGATAAATACTTTGTAAGACATATGTCCATTTGTTTAGTTAAATTTAATTTCACCTATTTAACTATTAACCACAGAAAAAATAAATTTGAAAAAGTTCAACAATACATTAGCAAAAAAAAAGACATACAAAAACTATTATAATTAATTACCCGTTTCACGCCCAGCAAGCCGTCTGAATAATTATCTGTCTTAGTTTCCAAACGGAAACTTGTGTGCATTTCAAAGTTTAATTTAATTTTTAGAATAAACACTATCAGTTTGAATAATTTAAAAAATAAAACAACTTAGTTTCATTAAAAGGAGTAATATATTTTATTTTAATTTTCTTCATAAACTTAACACTTCGGTTACTTATCTTGCCCCTTAGATAAAGGAAAGTGAATAGTATAAAAAGTGTGAATATTAAATAAATGTATTACTTCGTTAATCAAGCTTAAAACTATATTTTGAATTTTATTGATAAATGTTAATCTAAATTTATAGTTCCAAAAAATATTTTTTCAGTTAAAAAATATACCGATTTACGCACATTACACAATTTGTAAAAACTATATGATTTTAAAAATACTATTTAAAAATTTAAACACTTAAAAGAGTTTTGTTGCTGAAACTGTATGTGGGGCATCTCACCCGAATAGAAGCTGGGGCGTCTGTCCTTTTTGTACGGGAGAGATGCCCTGTCAGCAGTCCAAAGTACAAGACGGCAAAAATGGCGTTACATTGCCTGAAGTCGACTAATCAACTTCGCACTACAGATTTTTAGCTTAGATGAATAAAAATTCATTCTTATTAACAAGTGCCAGCCTTAAAATGCAACATCACTCTTATAACACAGAAAAAACATGGTACTTACTTAAAATGTTACTGTAACAGCAGAAAACGAAGAAATAAGTTCACGTAATTTTCACAGCACAGCTTTCAACATCCAACTGAAATAGTGATCGGACTTGGAGATCCATCTAGTGTTGGGTTTCGAAATTACAGCAACTGGGGCATCTCTACCGGTGGGGCAACTCACCCGGAATTACCTTATAACAATAGGGAAATGTTGGAATTAGATGTCTTTTTCGCTCTTTTTTTTTACAGGGGATATCAAATAAGCAAGCTTGCACAGTTAACCTAATTTACAATAAATGACAAAAATGCTAAAAAAAAAAAATTAAAAAGGAAAAATTTGCAGTTATTGCAAATAACTGCACTACTGCAAATAACTGTAACTAAAATGCCATTTACTTGCCCACGGCAGAACTCTGCTCCTTACATGTGAATTTAGAAATATATTCTATTTCCAAATTTTCCGTAAGAATTTAGCAGTAGCTAATTTCGAGATTTTAAGTTTTTTTGGTAAATTCATTTATTAGTGCAAACCTAAATATCAATCAATCGCCGAAAAATGGATTGAATTATCGTGATTTTTCTACTTCTCCTTTTTAAACCAAGAAGAAGTAAAAAATCTTTATGGAGATTTTTTTAGTAGAGGAATACTTTAACAATTTTGTCATGCTCTATTTCGACAGAGTAAGAGATTGGCTTCAGTTTAACGCCTCTTTTATATCACGAGAACTTATACTAACTAAAGAAGAAGAAAAGTTGCAATCTTATTTTTTTACGATTATTGTCGACATTCGGAATTAACTTTCTCTGCAGTAGCAAAAAAAAAAAAAAAAAAAAATGCCGCATAGCGAATGCAAACGATTGCAATAATAATTATCGCGGGAGTTAGCTGTCGGAAAATTCTTATGAAAGTCGTATTTTTATTTTTCTCCAAATTCTTACGTAGTTAGTCTTAGCTCATAGAATCTGGGTTTTGGGAATGTGTTTCTGAAATTTCTTTTCACATTTTTTTTTCAAAAGGAGTCTCAGTAAATGAATTTTAATAATGCGTTAATAGTTCTCGTAGTTAAAATTAAATAAACATAACTATACCCAAACCTCTTTTTGTGCGGTCTTTCTTTGTGCGATTTTTATTTTTTTTTTTGTGCGAACTTTTTTTGTGCGATTTTTATTTATTTATTTATTTATTTATTTTTTTGTTTTTGTGCGAACTTTTTTTGTGCGGTGTATGAAAATTTCAATCAGAATGGGACTCAATTGACGATAGTATTTATAAAACGGGCGAAGTTATTTATAAAACGAAACGATTTTTTTACGTGATTTTGTTTTTATGCGATCCCTATCCACCGCACAAAAAGAGGTTTGGGTGTAGTTAAATTATACATCAAGGCTAAAACGGATCCAACAGTTACAAAAACCTGCTGACACATTCAATTGTAATATATTTAGTGGCTTAGTTTATTTCCTTTTTGGATTTTTTTTTTCCATTTTAATGCAATTTTTAGTCTTATTTAATGGATTTTTTTTTTTAAATCATTGAACATTAACTTTTAAGTTTTAACATAAATAGTTTTGACTACAATTGGCGAGCAACGAAACGCTTTGATTTGACCAGTTTAGCGAAAAATTTTGATAATGAGCCCAGGATTCCACCTATGATTATTACCCAAAAGTACGAGATACCCTGATTTGGATGACAGGAATCAAAGAACGTCATAAAACGGCTAATGTGATTGTATTTTTTTTAAATCCAAATTGCTGAGTTTTATGCTGATAAGGTGTTAACGCCCATATTATATCGTTTCTTACAATTTTTACCCTTATCTAGACTTTTGTAGGCTTATTTTGTGGTTTATTAGAGTGCAAGTTCTTTTTCTAAAATTTATCGCTTCACTTTAATGCAATTAAATTTACAAAATCATAAGTTCGAAAAGATTTATCTGATATATGTATTAGTTATTCGAGTTTTAAAAGTTTTTTTAAAACAGCTTATCAAGCTCACATGTGAAACATACTTTTTAAACATTAATGAATTGATATAAACAGTAATGATAACTCGATTCTTGTAATATCATTTGAATATCAGATGTAGTAATCTGAACCCCTTCCGATGAAAAATGGTGTTTCATGACTGAAAATGTGTGATTCTTCCATTAAGGGTAAATAAATTAGCTATAAAGGCCCTATTATGACCCTATTAAAATAGCTTTAAGAGGGTCATTGATCTTCATTGGGGACTAATAAATTGACTAAGACCAGCCTATCTGGGCCCAGAGCCTGTTGCTGGTCGTCACATTTGTATTCGTATTTGTATATTTGTAAATTAACACTGAGTCGACGGCTGAAAATTAAAGATCAAATATAAACGGTCTTTATGAGAGCTGGTCTTTTTGAGAAACTTCACTGTAGTAGTTTAAAGTTTTCAATTATTTCCGAGTATTCATGGGAGAAAAATGATTGCCAGATCCTCCAACCTCCAAGGAGGCCGGACTTCTGCCTGTTGGTCTGAGGTACAGTGACTTCTCACTTATACGCGACCAAAGGGGACAGCGAAATTTTCGCGCACAAGTGAGATTCGCGAATAAGTGAAAAACCCAAAAGTCCACTTAAAAGCAATAAATTCACGTCTGTTATAGTAATACTAATAGTTCACTACTAATGCTAATGAATAAATACGCACATAATTTCTGTTTATGCATTGTAATTTAATAAAAAGGAAAAATTTGAAATTGTACGTTTTGACATTTTTTATGCACTGTACAGTACGTAAGCGAATTCCCCAAAAACCTAAAAAAGGTCACGTGATCAGAGCTATAGTCTACGAGGATGTAAAAGATCCTGGATAGGCTACGTCAGTGCTTACCGCTTGACCACGACTTTTAGTGACGTCAACCTTTTCTTATGTAACCCGTTCTCCCCTCTCGATGTCAATTACAAGACTGATTCCACCCCCAATTGCACACTTGTGCGAAAAAAGAACGCGTTCTTTGAAGTATCCGAACAATAAAATAAAGGCGTGTGAATGCATTTCAAGAGATAGAACAAGAAGTGTACAAATCTTAAGATAAACAAAGAGTAAATATAAGTGATTTAACTAAAGCTTGAAAAAAAATTATCGTTCATAAGTGAAAGGTGCGTTTTAGGTTTCGTGTATAAATGAACAAGAGTTAACATTGTTTTCCTATCTCACTGGCCGGGCCCGTGAGAAAATCGCGTATAACTGAAAAACGCGTATAACAGAGGTCGCGTCAAGCGAGAGATCACTGTATTTTATTTCCCTTCTACCACCCAAAAGAAAAACCAGTGAAGGCATTTCCCTATCCGCCATCCCGGGACGCATCACTCAAGGGGTTACAGGCTCCCCCCTTCAGAATCCTTCTCGCTCCCCCGAATTATGGCACGGGTTAAAATATTACAAAATGCCAAAATCAGGAACCTTAGGTTCCTGCACCTCCAATCACCTCGTTCTTAGTTCAAAGACAATCTTTTTGAAGAAAAAAAAAGAAAAAGAAATGTGTGAATATGTGAACGGCCTCTTTGAAATTATCATGTTTCATGAAATATGAAATTTATTTTTCCGTACATTTTCAATTAGGCTCAAGCTTGTCATGAGCTTGCACTATACCCTGAGTACTTTTTTTCGTTAAAAAAAAAGCTTGAAATGAAATGCACATTTCGGTGGCCCTTAGTTAGGTAACTTACAATACAGAATCTTAGATGTTCCTAAAAAATATTCTAAAATTGCATTTTCTTTTAAAATTTCACAGAAAACACTTTTTGTTTCTTTTATTCCATTTGTTCATTTATTATTGCTATATTAGTTTTTTTTTAAACTAAGAAGCCTTTCTTTGTTCTTTTTTTTCCATCACCTAAATGAAATTGGAGGCCCCATTTCTGAAAAAAAAAACGGGAGGGGATCAGGGCCGCTCCTAGCAGGTGTGCAGCGCGTGCACAGCCGGGGCCCCGGTACAGCACGTGGGCAGTCAACCCAAGGGGAAGCCGCATTCATATATATAGTTCTATCAATCAGACCAACGTTTTACCGAATTTCTCAAAATAAAACGCATAATTAGGGGCAATTATTTGCTGATTTTTAAATAGTCAATGGATGATCAAAATTCATCCCAATTTCCCGACTACACAGCATAGTTCAAGAAAAATATAGTGTGGCTCTTATTAATTGAGCTATGACCTTGGCAATGTTTAGTTATTTTTTTTTGGGGGGGGGGGGGGTTCAGTGAGAAAGGGAGGTTTTTTTTTTTTTTTTTTTTTTTTTTTTTGGCACGGATTTTTAAGATAAGATAAGATAAGATAAGATAAAATTTATTAACAAACAAAATACACATACATAACAGTAAGCAAAATTAAAAAAAAGTAAAGTTAAAAAAATTACAAATTATAAAACATAAATTACAAACTTCATAACAAAACATTAAGAAAATCTTGACTAAAGTTCAACACGAGTTAGTATTAAATTTAACACTAAAGAGCGCCAAAGGCACTGTCCGCAGTGTTTTTTAATTGATTTAGTATGGAGTACAAACACAAATATGTATTAACAGAAATATTTACAAATTAATTTTACACAAGTAGTAAAAATTTTACACAGAACAATTATTGGACTGTTTGACTCCAGAGAAAAAAAAAACACAATAATTCGCATTGAAACATTCAATAGTATAAAAATTACAATACAAAATCCCCCCCGGTTGGCAAGTCAGTATATTTTATCAGCTAAAAGTTAATTGTTGATACAATGTCATTATTTTGTATATATTCATTGACCCCTTTTTTATATTTTTTAAAGTTCTTCTCATTCCTAACATCTTCCGTTAGTTCATTAAACAGCCGCGGTGCCAAGTAAAAGAATTGTTTTTTAATAATCGTTTTATTTGGTTTTATAACTTTATATTGTTTACCTGAAATTCGAGTATTATATTGTTTTTCATTAATTTCAAACCAGTTATTGTTGTTATGCAAAAAATACAATATTCTCTGTGCATATATTTCTCTGATATTATAGATTTTCTCTGACTTTTGTAAAATAGTATCGTTTTTATTAAGTTCTTGTTTAGCTCCATAAATTATTTTCAAAATTTTTGCATAAGTTCTATTTAAATTGGTAAGATTTGTTTCATAATCGCCTCCCCATGCACAAATACCATACGTAATTATTGAGTTAATCCAAGCATAAAATAAACATCTAAGAAATTTTTTCCCAACTATATTTCTCAATAGATAGAGCCAATGTATTCTACCTCTTAATTTTTTCACAAGTTTATCAGTATGGCATTTCCATTTTAAATTTTCACTAAAAGTTATACCTAAATAATTTATATTTTCGACTCTTTCTATGGTAGGGCAGTTACAGTTATTTGTGCAGTCACATGTTGGTTCGTGATATTTTATGCGTAAATCAATTTTATTAATTCCATTCTTTTTTAAATCAAACTTTATGTATTTTGTTTTATTTATATTAAGAGATAACATATTGTCAGTTAACCATTTATTTATAGCAGTTAAATCAAGTTCCATTTGGTTTTTTATATCATTAATGCTCTTTGCAGAATATGTTAATGCTGTATCATCTGCATATAGAGTAATTGTACCGTATAATTTAATGTATGACATGTCATTAATATATATTAAAAAAAGTAATGGACCTAAAATTGATCCCTGAGGGACTCCCGTTTTTGTTGTTTTATATTTGCTTATACAGTTATTTAGTTTTGTTGCTTGTTTTCTGTCCGTGAGATAGGATAATATCCATTTGTAAGGTATTCCTCTTATTCCAACATTGTATAACTTTTTTATCAAAATCTTTATGCTTACACTGTCAAATGCTTTACGTAAATCCAAGAATACTGCTGAAGTTTCATAGTTTTCGTTAATGTTCGCATAAATTTCACCTGCTAATTTTAATACAGCTTTTTCAGTATTTCTGTTTTGCCTAAATCCGTATTGTGCGTTATGGAAAAAATCATATTTTTCTAAGAAATTCATAAACTGAGAGCTATAACATTTTTCCAATAATTTTGAGAATATTGGCAGAACTGAGATAGGTCTGAAATTATTACAGTCATCTTTAGCACCTGATTTGTGTATCGGTGTAATTATTGCTTTTTTTAGATCTTCTATGAATTCCCCTCTTTGTAGACTAATATTGATGATTTTTGTCACAATTTCTATATGATAATTAGCAATTATCTTAAGTGCATTACTTGTAATTCCGTCATGTCCCGGTGTTTTGTCATTTTGCATATTATCAATAATATTTTTAACCTTACTTATTTCCATTGGGTAAATATACATAGAATTTGTTTGGTGTGTTATGTTATTATCATAAATTGATGCTTTATCGCCGTTTATTTCCACACAACAATTTATAAAAAAGTCATTAAATTTTTCAACTAGTTCATTGCTATTATCTACATCGATGGAATTCTTATTCTTAATCCCTGTAATATCTTTAATAATATTCCATTGTTTTCTTCCATGTTGATTTGAATGTGTATACTTCTGCAAAACCACTACGAAACTAACCTAATTCAACTGTGTCCGAATTACCCTTTCTTGTGACCCTAATAGCCCAAAAAGAGGTAAACATTGTCAAGGGCAAGGGTTTAGTGTGGGACATCTTTACATCTATAAACTTATATTTTCTTATAAGCTTATCAATGTATAGACTATCCTTCTTGTTTTAAAAAGGGTGTGCCTTGAGCCTCAAAAATCTTGTATACAGTATTCCCCCAAACTTTGCCCCTTTTGTCTATATTTTTACATACTCATATGAATTGGTCTCTAGATGAAAAGTATATGTTACAAATAAAAATTTTTATTTTTAATTTGTAACATATGCCCTTCTTCGAGGACAGGAAGGACTAAATATTAATGAAGATCAAACGTAACATACGCCCTTCTAAAGACCCATTCATATATTGAAACGTTGAATTTCTTAATCTCTTGCCAGTAGGAAAGATTAAAGATGGCCTGTTTATTTAATGTCTTTCAAATACAGAAATGTATGAAAAATACGAGTAAATGAATCTACTGTTCTGGGAAAGGCATTTCTCTCTCTCTCTCTCTGTGAGTAAAGTGACCATACGTCCCGTTTTCTGGTGTCCTCCTGTCCCGGTGGTCCCCGTACATACTGGAATGTATGTACGGGGTATATGTATTGTTTGAACACATGTACTGTTTGAAGAGAAGAGACAAACCGGAACACTGAATGCTTTAATCAAAAGTCATTGGGTGGATGGGTGAAGCTGTTTGTAAGTATTTCCAAAAAAATAAATTAAGTCATGCATAATTACGCTATACATTATTTGCTTGCCCAGGGCCTACTGCACTCATAGAAAGGATATTTTCGCTTAGCATGTAGGCTAGCGAAAAAGCACAGTTGTAATTCGCAGTTCCAAAAGCATTGCTGATTTTAAAAGTAAATTGTATGAAATTCTTCCAAAAATTTCATTCTTATTTAAAATCAGCACTAAATTTATGCAAACAAATTTCATTCAAATTACATTAAAAAAACTATAAAGGAGTCGAGGGTCGAGAGTCGAAGGTCTAAAATTTCAAGAGTCGGAGTCGGTCATTTTCCCACAAAGTCTGCAACTTTGCCAGCACTTGTGAGTCAGAGTGCGAGTCAGACTGATTTTGAGATAAAGGAATCGGAGTCGGAGTCGAAGGTTCTAAAATTCCCGGAACCGGAGTCGGAACCTGAATCGGTCATTTTTTCTCCGACTCTGCAGCCCTGTACAGATGTCAAAAATTAGTAAATGTGTCCTTTTGAGGGGACAAAATGATCACCTTAGTCATTACGAAGGGTATTCTGTGATGCATTTGAATCAGTACGGTTCAAGGACGTGATATTGTTTTAACGTTTAATCGATTTTTTCACTCTTTCACACATTAAATCTTCGGAAGAAAAATAAACAACAGTTGTTTGAACAAAAACACATTATTATTATTATTATTTTTTTTTTTCAATTTAAGAAGTTTCGGAAAAGCATTCATCCGCTATATGCATTAACTCTATGGGAGGTCTCAGAAGCTGTTTTTTTTTTTTTTCTTTTCTTTTCTACTGATATCAGGCACGTCTTGAGCTCCACAAGTTGTGGTTTCGCAATAGCCTGCATTTGATAGCAAATTTTGTGGCAGAGCGAGCAATTCCGTAGTAGAAAAGGGAGATTTTTTGTTCATCAGTGGCACTGGCGGTGTGCTATGGTTAATTACAATAGGGGTGTAATATGATTTACACTTAACAAAAACTTTTCAAAAGTGATTTTTGCGGAAGTTGTTTTACGAAAATATATAATATGTTTAAAATTACTTAGTACATAGCCGTGTTGAAATTTCATATGCATTTGGGAAAATTAAATGTTTTCTTTTTAATTATACAGTTTGAAAAAAAAATTGAGGAAAGAAGGGATTTTTGTGTACATAGTTTTGCAACGCTTATAAGTAATGCCCATTTTATTTTGCGCAAAATTCAAGTCAAAAGTAATTTAATTCCCTGTATTCCACATTTTGCTCTTCCAATAAGATAATTAATCTTACCTGTTTATGTGGCTTCAGGTGAAAGGAGTTTTAGTAAATTAAAAGTTTTTAAAAATTACTTGAGAAATAATATGACGCCTCTGTTGGATTTGGCCAACATCTGAAATGAATCCAAAATCTCTGAAAAAATCGATTTCACCGAAATTATTAACTAATTTACTTCTCAGAAAGACAGAAAAGTTACTTTATGGCTAGTCTTTGCAGAAGGACTGATTTAAATACTTTCGTTTCATGAGATTTATGTACTAGTTCCTTTTTTTTTCATTTTATTATATTTTCTTAGTAAATGCTGTTGTTTTGCATTTCTTATCATAAAATGTCTATTTTTAATTAAACGGTAATATATTTTTTTGCTTATTATTTTGTTAAATTATTTTGTCTTTCTTATTATCTATTAGCTGATTGAGTTTAATTTGCATTTTTAAAATGTTTCACTCATTACTTTTATAGAAAGAGTTCATAAAATCAACGTTAAGTATTAAGTCAAAATATGAATAGTTTTCCAGAGGAGCCGCATATTAGAGGGGTGGTACGCTAGCGATCGGCCCCTCATGATTCGCCCTGGAGGGAATGTAGCCCCTCCCCCCCACACACACTTGGCGACGACCTTGTCCATGGCTGGATCAGGGGCGGAAACAGGATTTCATTTGGGGGGGGGGGGGTCATGCTCAGGGATGCAGTCTTACGTACGACAATTTTCTTGAACTTTGGTGCCTTTAGGCAGCGGTGTACCTAGCATGGGTGACACCCGGGGCGGGAAATTATGGTGTCACCTCCCCCTCCCTACAAACGAGCAAAAAAAAGGTTTAATATTATATGTAAACATGCAAGCATGAAATTCAATTTTCAGAAACAACTACATTCGTGTTTTACGACATTTTAAGTGGACTAATGTACAAAAGACAGGAAAAAGGGGAGTCCGGGGGTTATTCCCGGAATTTTTCAAATTTTTAGTCTTAAAAATGCATTTTAGCTTCATATTTTTCAAAAATTTGAAATTCCACTTTGGGTGTCACCCCCCAGAAGGGTGACAACCAGGGCGGACTGACCTCCCACCCCCTCGCAGTGACGCCACTGCTTTCGGTGCCAACAAAAAGCACGAAATCGGCCATTAGTTAGTTGAAAGACTACGAAAATCTTTAAAAAATTAAATTTTTTTTATGAATATGATGAATTTAGATATCGATCAAAATTAAAAATTAGCATAATATTCGATACAGAACACACATCCATCTTATATGCAGAAAAATACTATTGAAACTTCACTTAATGTAATAGTAAAAAAATCGGCGAAAATCTTCTTTGAAATTAAATATTTTACGAATAAAATTCGGACATAGATGAATACTCACCGATTCTTTTCAATTGTAGAAAAATCAGAGGTAAATGAAGACGTTGCACTCTCTTGTAGTAGAGGGGCTATGGTAGAAAATATAGCCGGAAACTGCATTTTGTGATAAAATCATGAAACTTGGCATGCATGTAGACAATGTACTAACAAACATTTTTGGAAGGGGAGGCAATTCAAAATCCCCCCCCAAACCCCCCTGGCAGCCATTTTTGGTCAAAAATCCAAAACTACTTTTCTTTTTTATTTTTTGAAAAATACCCACTGTATCTTCTTTTGGGAGTTCTATTATGATAACTAAAGCGCAAAAAGTTATCAAAATATTTCTAAACCTCCTAATTTTAAAATTAATTTTAAAAACTTGATTTTTTTAAAACAAAACTTTAACTAGTCAAAGTCTTTAACATTTCTTGAGGGGTCGTTTGAGAAATGTTTTTTTTATGCATTTTAAAGCACTGTGTTAAGGAAAATCTATTCATTTACAGTAGAACCCAATAATCCGAAATCCAGAAATCCGAAACATCAGAAAATCCGAACTCATGTTTTAATGTTTACTATTAAAAATTGATTACAAAACTAAGAATAAAACTAGAAATTAAAAACCATAAACAAAGCTAGTAATTTTTCAAAACTTGAAACAAACATTTCAATTGTTGTTTAAGAATAAATACAGCACTTTGATTAGTTAAAACGAAATCAATTGTCATCATCGGTGGGAAAAAAAAAAAAAACTTGAAACATTTTGAAATGAAGTGCGCATTTTTTTTAAAGTTTCACTCGCATTCTGCAGTTTTATCAGTCATATGTGCACCTGAAATAAGGGGGAGGGGGCACGGACGTTGTTTTTACAGAACTCCAATCTTTATTATTATTAAATGCTTTAAAACAAGTTTCAAGTTTTTTCTCATTAGACGAGTTGTGGCGTTTGTTCTATGTTGTAAACGATGTAAGAGGAAAAAATATTTAATTACTACAATAAGAAGTTTAGTGCTATGTTAATAAAGCTATCAATATTTTTACTATTAATAAAATTGTTATTTATTGAAATATAATTCACTGTTACGAAGACTACAACTAAATTGCAATACAAATCTGATTAAGTGATGCATACAACGATTATATAGAAGGCAATTTAAAACGTTTGAATTTACAAGTAATTTACACAAGTACATAACATTTTCCATTGCATATTTACACATAGGTGTTCAGATAAGTACATTTTTGAAGCACCCACAAGTTATTTGAGAGCAATTTTTTTTTTTTTTTTTTTTTTTTTTTTTTTTTTTACACTTGCATAACGTAAATTCGCTTTCAGCTAGAACTTGAAACTTCGGGCAAACTCAAACAAATAAGAACGTGCTTTTCATCAGTTGCTGTAAAACCCCAAACATAAATTGAAGTTAAGGCTAAATTTTTGGACATACTGCAACACTGATGTCCACCTTAATAAGCACTAAATAACTTGCCTTAGAGCTTCAGCTGTGGGTGGTAAGTTATTCATTGATCATTGTTCGTTGGTTGAAAAACAATTTCCAGCTTCATTTAGGACGGCAAGTTGCATGCAGACGAATAGTACCAAAGATTAATGAATCACTAAGATATTTGAAATTTTTAATTAAGTGTGCATTTTTTTAGGTTAGGATATATATATGAAAATACACCAATAACATCAGGATAGCCTTTTCATCATTTCCACATCGTCACTTTTTTCCGACCTGCAAGAAAAGAGGTAACCATGAGAGTTCCGCTGAGAATGAGTGGAATTCTCTTAGAACAACTGATTTTTGCTGATCGAATTTGTACGTTAAGTCTTGGACTAGTATAAGTCGAAAATGTTTTCCAGCTCCAGAATCTTCTTTATCCCCTTTTTGTACAGCTGATGGAAGCATCGTTGTCAACAGTTCCAACGAATATGCTCATGTGTCCTCTTATTGCAGCATGCAAAACATGAACGAAGATCCAGAAATTAGCTTCCTCGTGATTTTATGGCACTAGAGGTCTTATTTGATGAAAATCACTGTCACATCATTAAGAGCAAACATAAAATCATATAGCTAGTGCAATCATGGAAAACAAATCTGTCTTATCTGCGTTTCGTAGAAACTGAACCAGTTCTTAGAAAAGCAAAACCATTTTCTCTTAAAATGATATCTTTCTCTTATTCCTCTTATATGTCTTACTTGTTGTATCCTGAAAAAAATGCAGATACTCCACCGAAAAATTTTCTGTCCTAGGTCGTTTTATGTGAACGATGAAAGAACCATCATAGACAATGGCGTCACAATGTATCTCCATTGCACTTATTTTAAAATTAGCATTCATCATTTGCATCTTCATCATCCCATCTTAACTCGTTTTCTCCTTCTTTCGAGTTGTTTTCATCAGTAGGAATACTATAATTTAACTCACTGAGCAGGAATGTTATTTACCAGACTTTTTTCCCGTTCAAAGAGCTCCATTTATTGAATTCGATGGAGGGTGAGGTTGATTTTCATACAGGAGAAATTCAACTAGGATGAAATTTACGGTATTGCAAATTATGAAAAGCTTTGAAAACGAATCTGTATCGGATTTTAATCTTTTCAGTAAAAGAGCAGACTTACTGGTTTTCCTGGAAAAATGAAATGCTAAAAAGTTTTGTTTTTCTACCCGTGAACATAAAGTGACTTTTGAGTCACAACTCTTTTCTCTATAAATTTGTTGCAGTGTTTTTTTCCTCAACTTTCCCAATCTTCATCAGTTGCTCCACATATTCTTCGTCTACTGCTACATTCGTCTCCAATGAGAACAATTCTTTCGATGACTCTAAAAATGGATTCTCATGTTTAGCTATTTCTCTTCAAAACCTTTCTTGAAAACATGCTTTGGAAACTTAACATTTCTTCATTGCGCATATACAGCGTTTCTTTAAATAAGCAGAGGTAACATTTTCAAATTGTGTAATTAAATCGATAATTTGAAGACCAACCAACACCCATCTTCTTAACGCAGTTGGATCTGTGAAATACCAATAGCCCCACCATCTCCTTTCACTATCGCATTGTTTTGCTAAGCATGGTCCGATCCAATTACAGAAAACACTTTCATTGTCTTTTTTACAACAAACGTTCCTTTTTCAAAGGATTTGTGTACGTCTGGAAAGTTTGTTGGTTAAAGAAAAAGATCTTGAATATAAACTGGTAGCCATCTAGTATAGTTACCAAAGTATATGTATAGCGTATAGCAATAAAATGAAAAACACACACACACAAAAACACACACAAAATCAACTCCTTCAAATTTTCAGTAAAGATACTAAAGCTAGTTGAAATCTATGATCTAATAAACTTTAATTTTAAAAGCACCAGCTTTATTACGGTGCTCCAAAACTTGAATTTGTTTATATATGTGTTTTTTCTTAAATAAAATGAGAAAAAGCTTACTGATGATCAATTGGGTGACGGAGAATTAACAATTGTAATAATAATAATGAACAGAAATTTAAAATTCAACTTTAAATTTCTTTCTATTAGAATTATGTTGTCTTGAAACTAATTTCTCCATTTTTTCTTCAAGTCTTTATTCTATTATACCCTTCGCAAATAGTTTCAATTATGCGTGCTCAGTCATTTAAAACGAGGGGCATCATGACCGGATAATCGGACAGTTCGGGCAATTGGAGTTCGGATAACTGGAACCCTACTTTGATATAACACTAATGTAATGTATCTTCAAATTCAGAAACCTGTAATTCTGTTATGGGGGGAAAAATTCACTTCAGGGCACTCACAATTTAAAAATATCGATTTTTTTTAAAACCACTTTGTGAAGTTATTTCTGAAAGTAGACATTTTTTGGAGTTTTAAATAGTAAAAAGTTTAATAAACATCCATGGAATGACACAACCAATGATTTAAAATATTATAATAACAAAAATTTTAAAAGAATCGCCATTTTTGGTTTTGGACCAAAAATGGCCGCCAGGGGGGGGTTTTGGGGGGGATTTTGGGATGCCTCCCCTTCCTAAAGTTTTTGTTCATACAATGTCTACAAGCATGCCGAGTTTCATACTTTTATCACGATTTGCAGTTTCTTCCCCCGTAGCCCCCCGACTATTGAGTCTGATACAAGAACTCCGGGTATGTTTCCACCGGTGTTTGGGTTCTTTAGTATTTTTCAACTTTTCAAAAAAGACAACAATGTTTTTTCACCCGAACGCTTCATTTTTTTTTTTTTTTTTTTTTTTTTGTTACAGGTAGTCCTTTTTTAAACAAACCCGGTTTTTTTCAGCACAGTTTTCGTCTAAAACGATGGGACGGGATAATCCTCGTATAAATAGGTTTTGGGCTAACACGATACTAAAATTTTAAATTTTTTGCCCGACACTAAGTCCAAAAAACTGATTTGAACTATTAACAGTTCATTTAAAAATAAACTCAGTACGGACAAAAACGAAGTTACCTAAAAATCACAACAGAAAGGAATCTGGCGGCAGACAATTCTTTGTTTTCATTATACTGGCGCCTAAAGGCAGCGCCGAGCTATTCCATTGTATGCGTATAAATAGAAAAGTGACATGTAATACCCTCCCAAAAAAAAAGGGAATTCAGAAATTATTTATTACTCTTCCTTGTGGTTTCGGTAGGGTTTTTTTTCTCTTTCCTTTTTCAAGCAGTCATTTTCATTACTCAAATGCAACCTTATAACAGATTATACAGTACGGTCACAGATTGGGGGGGGGGGAGGTGTTGACTCCCAACCTCCCCCGTTTTATATATATCCCTTCATGTAATGCCATAAAAAACTGAATTCAAAAGTATATTTGCTTTTTCTTATGGTTTCGATAATTTTTTTGTTTTTCCAAGCAAACATTCAAATATTACCACTGGTTTGGGGGGGGGTCATAACCCCCGTGACCCCCCTCTTGTATCTTTCACTGGGCTGGATAGGAATTTTGTTTAATCCCCCCTTAAAAGTATTTTTTGGAAGGGGTGCTGTTTAATCCCCCCTTAAAAGTATTTTCTGGAGGGGGGCACAATTGCCCCGTTGTTATGTTACAGGAGGTCTTTGTGACCTCCCAAAACGTTTCTTATTCGGCCAGGGGTGGACTGGCTCGCCGGACCATCGGACCGCAGGTCGGTTGCACCCTCCTTGTTGCCTGTTGTCCGCCCTTGTGCCCTCGAACCGATGCGCCTTAGTTTTTTTTTTTTTTTTAATTCTTTTTTTGCGTTCTCGAACCTGTGGACCTCTTTTTTTTTTTTTGTGCACTTGAACCTGTACGCCTTTTTTTTTGCCCCTCAAACCTGTGCGGACTTGTCTTTTCTTTTTTTTTTTTCCCTTGCGCCCTTTGAGAGTCAAGGTTAGCGCCCTCTCCGGACCCTGTCCGCCAAATTTGGAGACATAATTGCAATAGCAATTTTTAAATGTCCCAAATATCCCTTTTCATTAGATTCTCACATGTGTGCATACCCGTATTTTTTTTTCATTCGGAAAAATTTAAAGATCCATTCGGTAAATTAAGAATCTCTCCACCCCCACCCCTCCCCAAATCAAAAAATCGGGAAGCCTCTGGGAGGGACGTTGCCTCCTGAAAATGCGGGGGCAGAGCAGTACATGCTCCATAACTCACTCCCCACTTCAGTCAGCGAGCGCCCCGACAAAAAATCATGCATAATTTCAACTCCGTAGAATAGAGAATTCACGATAAAACAGTTGCAAAATATACCGGAACGTGCAGATGACGGATGCATTTTTTTCTACTGTTTCGACTCGTTCGGGACGCCATACTCTGGAAACCAGAGAATCTCACCTGTAGGTTCAAGCAACCAATCAGATCCCGGCTGTACCCCTTTTCCCCGCTCCTCCATCCCTTCCAACATACACATCAGGTGGTTGCTCGTCACGGCCTGCTGAGTGACTTGACCGCTGCCGTCGCTTGCACTCGGCGCTAAACTTTTGACATCAGTTCGCTTTCTGTTTCCCGCGGCACCAGACAGTCAGTTCAAATGGTGTGGGGGATGATCACACTTCCCCGCGTTTTGTGTAAGGTGTGCTAGAAAATTGCACAATTTTGACGTCACTTGTGCTTAAGCCAGCGATTTTTGTCGCCTCTTATCTGTATTTGACTTCGAATTGTTGTTCATCAGTTCGCGAAGTGTTCGTGTGACACGAAAAGTGAAATTTATCGGGAATACTCCATAAGTTCTTGAAGATACCAATTGGTTTTGATTTAAAGTGTTCAATATTTATCAACTGAAACAGAAAGATAATTTTATGATATATATTTTTTAATTCAGTTCATACATTATTGAAAAATATATATTTTTACTGGCGTTCGAACAGTGCTACAGAAAAATCAAGCGATCATTTTAATGAACTGACAGTTGTTCTTTGAATTACATATGTCATCCTAAGGTACTCAAGTAATTAGCTGAAAAATAACTACACCGATATTTTAAATACTTCAATGTGAATTTAGTATTTTTGTAGATATTTGAAAGCACGCTGTGGAGAAGTCTTTTAGTGAATATCTAGCTCAATATTTTCAACATGCCTTTATTCAGCGGCAAGAAAAAGAAGGAAGAATACAGGAATAATCTTACAAATGGTAGCGGTTCCTCAACAGCTCCAAGTTCTCCCGGAACACCGGAGCGTTCAACTACTCCGAATAATATTCCATATATGAATGGACAGATGAGTCCAAAGCCAAACGAACAACGAGAACTCCCAGTTCACAAACCTAAATTAGTCTTCCACTGTCAGCAGGCTCAGGGAAGTCCCACGGGAATTATTTCTGGATTCACTAATATTAAGGAATTGTACCAAAAGATATCTGAATGCTACGACTTTCCTGTTTCTGATGTAAGTTTATATTTATTCATTTATTTCTTAAAAGGAATTTAATATGATATGTACTAGAGGTGTCCTAAAAGTTCGTAAACATTTGAAAAAAAATTGAAAT
This sequence comes from Uloborus diversus, assembly GCF_026930045.1. NCBI lineage: Eukaryota > Metazoa > Arthropoda > Arachnida > Araneae > Uloboridae > Uloborus > Uloborus diversus. Next base: position 97,089,497 of record NC_072733.1, read on the forward strand.
TTTGCTTGCCAAGTAATTAAAAAGAACAACAAAAAATGTTCCAAAATGCTAAAAGTTCCATTTTTAGCAAATGATTACGATCTTTTGGGACAACCTTCCATTGTAGCGATAAACAAAACGAATAGTCAAAATAAAATAGTTACTAACGTTGAACATTTTCCTATGTATAATTTGGTGCAAGAGGTTAATTTTAATTTGATTACAATTTTAAGTTATGAGGATGTAGATTGTAGATTAACAGGTAATACAGTGAATTCTGTTTGAGGTGGAACCTAAAAGTAACGGCATTCTTTTATTTTATAAAAAACGTTCTAGGTTTATTCTAAATTGCAGTAGTGTTTTGCAATTGAATCAGGATTCCCCTAGACGTACCTAATATTTTTGCCGATTGAGTTTCAAGCACTGTAACTATAGTTGTAGAATCAGTTATAGAAGATAAAGGGTCTGGTTCTGTTTCCAGAAATATTTAAAATAAAATTAATTAATAAAAAAAACTAACACTGCTAAGTAATTCAAACTAATTTGTTATTATGTCTTAAGATTTATGTCTCTATTATTACGAAATAGAATGGATTTTTCACTTGTAATTGTGCAATATTGCACATTCATAGTAATAAACGTGTTGTTTTCAAATCATGCTAAAAATGTTTTTAAGAAAAAAAAGCTTTATGTGCGGTCAACAAAAGTTTACCTTATACTAGCAGGCATTGAGGCATTTCACCTTCAATCGAAGTATGTATGTTTTTTATTACAAAAGTAACCTTCCACCAGGTGGCTTTTTTTCCAATCATGGATAATCATATTTATCTAAACTAATTTGAGTTCCACAGCTGACCAAAATGTTACATATTTCGCATAATGTCTGGCTAGAGTTGTAAAAAAGAAAAATCCCTATAACTAATTTTTGACGTCCTGTTTTTTTTTTTTTTTTTTTTCAATTTGAATTTCTCAAGTACTGCTGATATTATATACTGAAATTTGTTTCTTGTCTACTTCCTATCAACTTTCTTTACTGGACTCGGAGAGCTATTAGAAGAGTCCCTGCAATTTAAGAAACAAATAGTAATATGGGTACAGCGGGAAAAAAAAAATCCGCAATTGAATTTATTATTATTATTGCTTTTTTGAACAGTTTCTCCGGTTTTGAGCAAACAAACTTTTTGATTTTATCTGCATTGACTTAAAGGAGAGATTTTTCTTAAATTTTCTGAGTTTAAAATCCTTTTTTTTTTTTTTTTGGTAAAAACAACTTTCACCATTCCATGAAAAACTTTAGAGAAATAATTTTCATACTTCTTTGTCATAGAGAAAATAGAGAGTTACGTCTTGTTTTAGGGAAGTTAGAAAAACCTGAAATCATAATATCCAACAGAGGGAGATAAAAAAAAGTCTTGATTCATATCAAAAGTTTAAATAAAATAAGGTAAATAAAAGTAAAAACAAGAATAGTAGACTATGCAATCGTCATAAAATGTCATAAAGAATTCGTTCCATCTTAATAACTTCTCAGGGAATAGAGCAAACCAAAAACGCCTACACTTATCTTTGCATTGATGAACAATGTGCTAGATTAATCTCTGCAAATTTTTAATTTCGTCTAAAAGAAAAAAATGAAGGCAGATTCATTTCTCATGTAAATGTTTGAGATGCGAAACTGATACTTTTTTCTGACTTCTCATTATTCTTTTTTTTTTCCTCTTAAATTCTTTGTTAAACAATGAATCACAAGTAAAGCAATTTTAATCCTATTTTCATAATTTTAATTGAATAAATACTTTTTTATTATTAACTTTTTCTATTATTAAATATGTTTGCTTCTATTAAAGGTCAGTAAAAAGTTCCGTTTCTTTCCCCCTTTCTTTCAATGACATTTTCGTATCCATTTTTGTTTGATATTCCCCTCTTCGTATGCAAATACGGAGGAACTGCGTTTGATTCTTATGAATTCCCCCTAAAAAGATTTTTTTTTTTTTAAATAATGGCACCGCGCATGCGTGCGCAAACAAACAGAAGTTTTGAAGTTGGTTTCGTTTCCACAATAACTGAGTGTTTCCTGTCTTTTTTTTTTTCGTAAATGAAAAATTCTATTTTGTTTTTAAATATCTATTTTAACCAATGAAAAGGAACATGTGACCAATGTTTGTTATATGTATTAAAACCATATCTCTATCGTTATTCGAGAGAGTGGACTCATTTAGTTTTAGTTGAACGTCTCCTGTTCATCTGACATCTTTATTGATTAAAAACCGAGCAGTTCATCAAGACATTCGTTTCTAATTATTACATCAAAGCAGTTTTATAGCTTCACTCGTTCTTGAGAGTGGAATTCTTAGAGCCTTAACAAATAAAAAAAGAAAAGTAATAATATTTTTTTAAAAATAATTAGTAGAGTTTACTGCGACACTTAGTGTCTATCAATCAGCTGACAATCTCACTACCATTTCCAATACGTGCCCCAGTTGTAACAATTAGTCTTCATGTCGCTCACACAATTCCTAACAGTGAAAGTCAAATTGAACTACACTCACTGCTGCCAATCCATTACACTTGTTATCTCTCTCTACGCAAACAGGATTATTTTATATGGCACTGAATCTCGTACTGCACTGCTAAGTACTATAGACAACAATGATGATACATACTTTTAGTGTGGCACCCTTTTTTAAAACAATACACTGTAGCCCTAAATAAAGTAGAATCTCAAAAATCCAGAATAATGCGGTGTATGGCTGAACCATAAACGACGTCAATTTTCTTGAGATATGGAGTGCCAAAGGTGCAAAAATAACATACTTTTCATTTACGCAATGCGGAATAATCACATGTGTTTAACCGATTTAAAAAAAAAAAAAATAATAATAATAAGCATTCTCGATTATCGATCCGGATTTTTGAGATCCGGAATTGTGAGAGTCTACTGTAACGCAATTGTAAATTAGGGTCAATGATATTATTAAATATAATTTCATGTACCATGTGCATGGAAAATGCAGAAACTATGATAGATTTAAAATTTATATAATTTTAGTTCTTGTTTACTACCCAAAATAGGAAAATATTTGCACAGAATGCGATCTGATATGCAACAGTAGAAATTATATAATACTTTCGTAAATTTTGATTATTATTTTTTTAAACTGCAAAATTTGTTTTGGTATTACTTAATTAGTGAAAAGCAGTGTAAATACTGATAGTCTCATATTTTAAAAGTTTTTACAAAAGTTTTTCTCTTGCTGCGTAGTTTGATTTTTTTTGTATGAAACTGACTGTCGATTGGGACATTTTTGAAGGGAGAATTTCAAATGTGTGTGTGCGCATGAGCGAGAGGAACAATCATGGCAGTTTAAAGTGTTCAACTTATAGTACACATTATTTACCCAGGAGTACAATCAAAATGTTAAGTTAATGGCCATTTTAAATCTATTTTTAATCGACTCTAGTATTCTTAATTAATGGAGCGTAAACACAAAATTTTGCTATATACATGACTTCATGTTGTCCATTTAAACTAGTATGCATCTATAGTTGAGGTAAACCTGACCTGGCAGCGTTGTGAAGGCTACTCAGATCCTAATCACAGCATTGCGACACTGCCAGATTAGGTTTGCCCCAACTATAGTTTGATTTTCACACCAATGTAAAAAGTTAAAGAATAACGACCTATCAAGTTATTTAAATGCCAATGTCTTTAAAGGTAAAACAACTAGTAGTTGACATTGCACAATTAGTTGACAGTAATAAAGAAAAAAAAAAATCATTAACAAGATAAATTATAATATTGTACAAAAATTAGAAACCTATAAAATGTTGTTTAAATTTGCAAATCTTACCTTTCAGCATATTGTCTTCTGATTTTTTGAGGCCTTTGTCTGCCTTGTTTTTTTTTTTTTTTTTTTTTTTTTTCTTTTTTAGTGTCAACTACTAGTGGTTTTACCGCGACTAATCATTCGAACTGTTCTAATTCCAATATTCGTAAATTCACTTGCAATAATCTTTTATTTATATTCCAAAGATTAGCAAAAGTGAATATTTTGGTGTATGTCACTCATTTTCTTTTGATTCGTTAAAACCCAAAATCGTTTTTTTTTTCACCCCCCTCCCCCCATTCGTTCTTACCCAAACATGATATTTTTCATTCACCGATATGATTCAGTGAAAGCGAAATTTCCGATTGCGATTTTCAAGTACAGTTGATTTCAAGATCCAATTTGACAGATGGCTAACAAATAACGGATTTATCCAATCGTCACAGCATGGTGGCTAATTTTCTCACGCTATGCACCTGGAATATGTAGCGTTTGGCACTGAGCGGAAATTCAGACCGTTATAGCAGCAGACGCGACTGAATGGGATGCAGAAGAATCACCTGGTTCATGTTCATTGCAATAATGAATACACTCCCATCGGTTTTGCTTAAGTTTATTTTCACTTTACTGCGATGTTAAAGGGTGAAGATTAAACAACTGGATTTATGTCAACTGCTTAACAAGAACTAAGCTCGCACTAGACTAACAATTGAGGTATTCAGAGCTAATGTGGATCAAGTCCATTCCGACTACTAGATCCACTTAAGCTCTTAAAGTTATTTTTTCGTAAAATCGGGCTATATTATTGGATTTCAATATTACTTATACAATGACACGCAAAAATGAGGAATATGACCGTAGAAATCGGGACGGATGAACACCGTAGACTTCCCCTTTCCAATTCAAAGTTTCATTCTTTTGAAATTACATGAGAAAAAGTCCATTTATTCGTAATTTTTATTTCGTGAAATAAATCAATTTTCCCTGTAAAAATTACTTTTTTTTTTCAATCATTAATTTTTAACGCTGAAAAATGTCTGACCTTTATTTTTGGAAATGAGGGGCAGTTGTCCCCCTTATCCTCAAGTACGAACCACCTATGAGTACAACGATCCGAATCTTTTAATGCGTGTGTAATAACTTAAAAATAGAATAATAATCAAAGGAATGAGAGAAAAGAAAACATAAGGCATGTTTGTCCTTTTCTGTTGAATTTTTATGTTTCGGAAAGGAATCGATGCATTAAATAAAGTATTGAGGTTATGAGAAAAATATTGGAATCTAACCAACCAGGGTTCATTGATTCAAATCAAGTATTTAAATCAGCTTGATTTAAATCAAGTGATTTAAAAAAAAGAACATTGATTTAAATCAATTGATTTGAATTAAATGATTGTTTTTAACAAAATCATTAATTAAAATCAGTTGATTTTATTTTTATAAATTAATTTTGCACTTTTGGAATGTATTGCTCTAAATTTTACTACACTGCATTATACTATCTTAACTTCAACAGGCAATACAACATAGATCCCTCTTTCAGTGTGTGTAACAGATTTTCATTTTTGCAATATTGCTTTTACTCCAAAATTACAGTTTAGAATAAAATAAAAATTAGCAGTTTTTCTTATAGACCATGACTAATATAGTTAAGAAAAGTAATTGTTCTACATATTATTTTACACTAAAAACATACATGATGATGGAAACATTATCTTTAAGCAAAGCATAAAACGAAATCACATCTTATCTAAGCATTGTAACGTATTTATAAATCTCAAAAATGTATTGAATAGTTAGAGAACTTTTCGTAATTTTAAAAGTAACTTGAATTGATTCATCCGTTGTATGAAATAAATTGTGTTTATAAATGTAGAGTAATTAATATTTACAAACTTTTGATGATTTAAAAAAAATCCGATTTAAGTAAAAAAAAATCCGATTTAAATTTAAAAAATCCGACTTTTTGATTTAAAAAAAAAATGTCACGAACCCTGAACCTAACCAATAATCTTAAAATAAACCGAGCATCTACTGCAACCATGTCCTGAGCCTCGTTTTAAAGCCAACTACGAATTTTCTGTTTGACTGACTTCGACTGACTTCCATCTTTTGAGACAAAAATACTAATAAAAAGAGCAATGAAATTATAACATTTTAAATCATTAAATAATTTATTAATAGAAAAAAATATTGTACTGATGTCTCTTAAACTATATACGAGCAATGCTAACGGATTCTAACATTAGTAGTTATTCATTCCGTGTGAACTACTGAAAATAGGAAAATGAATACTTTGCATCTCATGGGTGACAGAAGCAAGTTATGGGTAACCACACAACATGCATATATTGACGGTAACATGAGTGTAGGAATCCTAAATAAGAGCAATGTTAATGATCGTGTTGATGTATGTTTCTGAAGCGAATAAAAAGGCTTTTATGGGTCCTGTCTCATTTAGTACTTAATCGACCTTGATGAAAACTGCCTTAAAAGTGCTTTCAAGTTCAAGAGTAAGGCGATATCATTTTTAAACATTTTAAAGAACAAGGCAGACGGAATTTATTATCACGGGACACAAATTTTTCTGTTATGCTAACCAAAATCTTGGGTTCAAATCTCCTACAAAATTAGATTTTTAAACCAAGTAGAGTAGAATTTCTGAATAGAAATCTTTTCAAAAAATAAATAAATAAATAAATAAATAAATAAATAACAAAGTTTAATTTCTGAACGTTTGTGTCTGCTTATTTTTCAAAATTACTTTTGTGTTGAATTCATATTTCTTAAAAAAAAGAGTCTTTTTCCTCATCAACTTTTTGCTGCCAAAATAAATAAATAAGAGGGTGACGGAGCAAATATGTATATTTCGTGCTTTGTAATTTCCACGACTTGCCTTTGAATCTAAATCGTCGCAATATTTTAGTTTAGAGTAAATTCAAATTTTACGCATGAATATAAAATTAAGAATGATGTTTACAAAATTATTTCAAAATAATCTTTACGTATTCATAATGTGATATTATATATCTGGCTATAAGGACAAAAATATGAGTAGAATCCCGGGAGTTATACGTTTAAGAAATCCTAATATTTTTAAAGCACAATAAATGTTTCTGTATCTTTATCAGAAAAAACTAAAAAGTATTGAATACATAATGCCTTTGCTGGTAGATCTGACTTCTCCTGTTAAGCAACTTTTAGCTCAACCATGGTCAAGTCTAAAAAATTATGCGTTCATGTATTTTGGGATTATTCTCAACCATTTATTGCATTTCCTTTGCTTGGCTCATAATAATTAGGTATGCATGAGTACATTAGACAGAGTATTATTCCCACATTAATTTACTGTCAGGAGTATTGTAAAAGAATTAAAAATTAAGTTACACTTAATGATGTTTACAAATTACGTCTTTTTTCACAGTTATTATGAACAAACGCTAATAATAAAAGTTTATTAAATTTCAGGTTAAGTAAGAAAATAATGTATCAAACCAAATTTTTTAATATTTTAACATGCGTAGGTTATAAAAAAATATTGAATTTAGAGTTGCAAAAATATAACTTAAAAAATACCGTTTTTATTCGACCGGAAATATAAAAGTCAGTAAAATAAGAAGATCTATTGTAACTCTCATATTATTTATTCAGTGAAATTAGTTTTCACTTTCTCAAGTCATTTGCTTTCAAAAATGTTTATTACTGTTTGTTTAATCGAACCATCCATGCGTCATCACTTCCAACAATAAACTTTCTACTCCAATGGACGCAAGTCAGGGGAAAATCATTGTCTGGTGACTAATGTCTTTTTAATGCATTTTCCAGAAAAAAATTTCCTCTAAGCATTTAATCACTACAGATGAATTTAAAAATTATTTTAGGCAGAAAAAAAGCTATTTCTGCGTCTTGTTTTTTTTATAAAAACGTTTACCGAACACAACTACGTTTTAATTTACCTTGATGTCGCAATCGGGCTCGTGAGATAGGAATTCGTGACTTTAGCTCTTGATACATTAACTTTAAGACAGACGAATAAATACCGTTATTTTGGGGAGATAATCGTTTTAGGGATTTTGAGAGATTGAAACAGTTCAATTACTCTTTTTTCTTAATCTACAACAAGTTTTTAGTCGATACTGAGCCCAAATACATGAATTGTTTTTTCTTTCTTGATTTTCTCAAAACCGTGTTTTCAGAAGTTTTATTTACGTAAACAGCTTTAACAAAAAAAGTATGACGTCTATAAATTTGAAACTTTGCATAAATGATAACTGATTACATTACTGTGCAGTAAAATTCTTAAATCCGATGTAAGTGCATTTTTCTTTTTTTAATTAATGTTGAAAAAAAATGTTAGGAGAAAAAAAAGTCCAGTTTTTGAGCGGAAATTTCAAACATTTATCTTATTTGTTTTTAGTTTTATTTTGCACAAAAACCTTTTGTTTGACAGCTCTGGAGATTAGTCATTGGAAAATATGTTCAGCGAAAGTACTGCAAAATGAGTAATTTTAAAGCACAAAAATAATTTTTGCTTTGGTTTAATGTGTAGAGATTTTTTTTATTTTTAGGTAGAAAGAAATCTTTCTTGTAAAATTAATATATATTTTTTTTTCATTTATGTACCTTTTTTTTCACACTGTTAATTTCAAATGCATGAAATGTTATTTTAATAGTGAAATCATACTTTTTTCCCTTACGAAACAGGCCTTTTTTTGCTATAACACATCTTTTGTTTCCTCGTATACATTATTCTGTATAGAAATACACCGGTAATACAGTTCAATTTTCATTTTCCATGTGTGCCCTTTGTTGTTTTTTAACAAAATTAATTAGTTTAGTAAAGCGAAGGTGTAAGGAAAAAGTGAAAAATGCTTTTCTTCGCCATAATAAAAATAAAAGTTTTAGCTAGGAGATAGGACAGAATACCAGAATTCAACTGCTTAAAAATGGTCCTTTTCAGAAATAAAAACTAAAATCTCTTTTATCTCTTTAAAGAAAAATACTGATATGAAGTTGGTATCTATTATGTGGTAAAAATTCGCCTGCTTACGTTTTTTATGCCTTACCATATGATGTCATACATTTTACCTTATCTAATTTCTGAGCTTTGACACTTTCAATGCATGATATTTTAAAATGATTGCTAGGATACTATCAGCATAGAGATTGTGATAAAACCAGGTTGTATACTTTCATAGTTTAATGCCTAATATTCTCTATATCAGTCAGCAGGGAGCTATCACATTCTTATAGTAATAAAACAAGACTTGTTTCATTTATGTACTGAAGTCCTGATGATTGCTTTCACAGAGATATGAATTTTTAGATGAAATAGGACAAGGCTGCAATTACACTGTTGTTATCTATAATAAAAATTAATTGTATTAAACGTTCTAAATTTAACTTAATCATCGGCGATATTTAGGGTTTAAAAAGCCTGATAATACGTGGTAGATGTAAAGCTAAACAACAGGGTTCATGTCTTAGCTCTCTCTGATTTAGTTTTAGATTTTAATGTGCATTTCATCAAAATGACAATATTTCATTATATATATAATGTTTTTAACATTAGTGTAAATCTAACGATTTAAAAATTTAATTTAATTGAAATAGGATAGACATAAAAATATTCTTCAAAAACATTTACAATATCATGGAATTCAGAACAAAATTTTTGTTCCTCACAGTAAAAAAAAAAAGTATTTATGATATTTTCTTTAACATTAGCGTAGATCGTACCATATTTAAGCCATCATTTGCGATTGATGGGTTTGATTTCACATTTTAAAAACTAAAGAATGCTATGAAATTACATTTTTCTTTCTCTTCTTTTCTTTTTTTAAATTTTGTCATTATTCATAATTTTGTCATTATGTCAGGTTGCATAATTCATAAGCAATATCATTAACTTTTCAAAGCCAGCCCTCTGACCCTCCTAAATGAGGGATCAGCTCCTGCACTTGAATCATTTCAGAAGCAGGGATGTCCCTCCCCCCCTACGAGATCAAGGGCACCCCCTCAATATCGCAGAGCCCTCCCCCAAAGCAAGAGCCACCCCCAAAAAAGGAGAAAAATACCCCTCAAAACACCCACCCTCTATAAATGTCAATGGCGCAGTCTGCGCCATGACTCCCCCCCCCCCCCCCCGCTGGTGGGCACCACTGTTGGAAATCAACGATATTGAGAGTTTCATTCGATTATCAAATCGATCTAAAAATGCACTGCTCGAGTGATTGACATCTCGAGAACTCAACATCTCGAGAAGTACAAAGCGAGAACTCGAGCAGTTGATCGCTCGAACACTCGGAAAGTGACAATCGAGAACTCTAGCAGTTGATCGCTCGAGTACTTGGAAAGTGATATTCGAAAACTCGAGCAGTCCATCGCTCGAGAAGTCGGAAAGTGATAATCGAGAACTCGAGAAGTGATAATAGAGAACTTGAGATACGATAATCGAGAACTCGTAGTAATCGAGTTCTCGAATGATCTTGAATAATCGAGTGAGACTGAGCGAGATTATGAGAACTAGATTATGCCCATCACTACTTTGAAGTCTTTAGAACAAATAATTAAAAAAAAAAAAAAAAAAAAACATTTTTACCTCAAAATACATGTATCCAGTTCAAATCAAAACTTTGTTCATTTCAACGGAAACAAACATGTGTTATAAAGCCCTCAACACAAAACAGGGAAAACAACAAATCGTCAAATGAAATTCAAACAGCTTTTTAAAAGTTACCATTTGAGATCACAAATTACCGCAAATAATAAAACTGAATGGCAAACCGGTGTTTGAAGGCTATTAGATGCCAGAAAAATGTACCACACCTTCTCTTCTATTGTATACGTTTTATTTACTGTGTGTTGTTTCTTCCACAGTGTTCGTGACAGGCTTGTTTGAAAAAAAAAAGAAATGTTTATTATTATTTTTTTAAATGGGTCTTTCGAAAAATTAAATCGTTTTCTCTCTCAAATGTTTCCAAAAGTTTTGCATATGATTGTAAGATGTAAAATCCAATTAATGCAAAGTAGCCAGCCAAATTTTAGAGATATATTACAGATCAATAAATTTTCAAACTTTTTTTAAAAATGTAACACAAATTTGCTAAATAGTTTTTCTTTTCTTTCTTAAATCAATGCCACTTTTCCTATTAGGTACTTAAATATATGGCAGACCAACTATGCTTTTCTAAAATTACATAGAGAAAAAAATCCAAGTAGTTTGGTTGTTGTCTTTATCTATTCCTTTATTTTTTCTTTCATTTTTGTTTTACATTTGAAAAAAGCCCGAAAAAGCAGATTTCAGCCAAAGCTTCATTTTACTACTTATTTTGCTTAAATACTTAAGATTCATAGAGAAAAATCATTTATCATTTAAGCAATCTGTAGTATATATAAGTCTGAACTCTATAAAATATTTCAATAGCGAGAGAGAGAGAAAAAAAAACTTCGCCCACTTTTTGGCATCCACGACAGACGATGCAATCAGAGCGAGGGGGAAAAAAAGATGCATAAAGTTTTGACAACAGAAAATATCCGTGTAACTGTGTGCTCTTACGAATAATATATATATATATATATATATGTCATATTATCACCTTCTAAAGAAATTTTTTAATCCCAATATAATAAAAAAATGATGTATGAATGGTAGAGAAGGATAAATAAACATTAATTTTTAATATTACAATCCCTTTATTATTGAGATGCGTAAAAAGAATAGTTTCATTAATTGGATTTGTATTGTAAAAAATAAGGAAAAAAAACTTCAGAACTTGTCTTTTCATTTGAAGCTTTTAATTAAAATGATATTTTTTTAAAAGAAATTATTTTCCTAAACACATTAAACCAAGAGAAATAATGTCTACAGTGAAAGCCCAATAGTCCTATTTGTATTAAGTCTTCGCACCGGTACATTATGAAAATTATTAGATGATCTGTAACTTATTTTTCTATCTTTAAATGAAATATATGTTGGTCCTTTGATTTTTAAAATTATGAAATGTACATCAGACTTGTGATTCATATTCATTTGTGAATACTGCAAAATACTTTCTATGCTCAGAATACTTGATTTTAATTCCCCTTTTTATCTATATATTTTTCGTAGAAAGCTATTAAATATGAGCAAATTGATTTACAAGATTTTATTCTTGGTTATTTATAATTATGTCTTAACTCTCACAGTAAATTGTTTCTTTGATTATTCATTTGTACCAAGGTCTATATATTAAATTTATGTTACTTTTTTAGTAGTTACAAATTTTCAAACAATATTTCCTTTATAGAAAGCTCAACTTATGAGGAAATCAAATTACGTGATTTTACTTTTAATTATTTATTTAATCATCAAGTAATTAAGTTCAAATGTAAATATAAAACATCCATTAACAATTAATTCATTAAATATTCATTAACCCGGTTTAAACCAAAAAAAAAAAAAAAACCCTGGTTAAAAAAAAACCTTTTTTTTTTTTGTTTCAAAGAAACCAGGTTTTTTTCCAACCCTGGTTCGTGGGTTCATGACTAATGAATTAAATTGAAGTATCGTAATTCTATTTTCTTGAATTAGATCAAGAGACGTAGATAAATAGATGGGTTAAGCTATTTTTACTGCATTCATACTTTTTACTCATTTTAATCGTAAATACTATTCGGAGAATAAAAATATTTTCGTTTTATGCTCAAAAGTAAAACAAATAATTAGTGCAAAAAATGACAGAATTAATGTATTTTGATAAGGAAAGGCACATATGATGTTGAATTAATATCATGCTTTCATGTGACATGTTTAACACAGAGAGTAACAACAAAGAATTCCTTCGTTTAGTATGAAAAAATAATAAACAAGCTAATAATTCAATCGTGAAAGTTGTGCACACAATGAAGTGAAGAATTTCTTCGTTACAATCACTTGCAGTTGATGGGAAGAAAGGACTAACCTTAGCCTAATCTCAGGAAATACGTAATTCATGCCGTATAATTCCTCGTTATCTGAAGGTCTTTAAAATATTTCCATAAAAATGTAGATTCCAAAGCTGACAATCATATATTGTCATCAAACGCTAAGCTTTATTATTTTTTTCTTTTGTTCTTCCTAGTTCACCTCAGTGGTTTTGTTGCGTGAGCAGCGATCGCTTTATGCAACAGATACACTTGTGTAAAGGATCTTCGGAACAATACTTTCGTAGACACGTGTCTCGTCTTTGGATGCTTTTTAGAGAGAATTCTCCCGGAGTGATACAATTCGCTTTCATGGCCGTAGGTGAATTAGTAACAGGGTCAATGCGTTGTTTTGAATATTAAGAAGTCGGGAATCGAGTTTCGGTGCAGCACACCCTTAACGGTTCTCTACATGTTTTATTTTTTAACGTCAATTATTTGAATCAAATTTAAAATATAAAAGTTACATTAAAATACTCCAACATACTTCTATGCAACATATTTTTTAAAATTTAGACAGTTTGAAAATAAAATGTTGCCAGCCATTTTTTTAAAGTAAAAGTTCCAAGCTGTCCCAAGATACAAGATCCTAGTGTACCTTGGGACACATCCTGTAGAACTAAGGGGTACTCTTCAAGATTCAGGAAACAGCCATATACTTGAACCAATTTTGCACCAGAAAAAAAAAATTAATTTGAATTTTGACATCTTGAATTCAAACTATGTTTTTCGCAATCACGAGTGTGAGTATGTAGGCGTGTGTGTTTGTGTGTGGGGGGTATGTGTGTTTGTGTGTAGGGCGTATGTGTATGTGTGTGTAGGCATGTGTGTTTGTGTCTGTGTGCTGGCATAAGTGTGTGGGTAGTTGTGTATGTGAATGTGTGTGTGGGAGGTGTATGTGTATGTGTGTGTAGGTATATGTGTTTGTGTCTGTGTGCAGGCATGAATGTGTGGGTAGTTATGGGTATGTGTCTGTGTATGTGTGTATGTGTATGTATGTGTATGTGTGTGTATGTGTTTGTGTGTGTATGTGTATGTATGTGTATGTGTGTGTATGTGTATGTGTGTGTATGTGTTTGTGTGTGCGTGCGTGTGTGTGTAGTTGTGTATGTATGCGCGTGTGTGTAGGACATGGATGCAACCTGGAGACGGCTTTCGCTATAGGAGCAGCATCGTGAGAACTCGGTCGACGGTGATGCTGCAGAGGGTGGCGGTGGGAAAATAAAATCAAAGGACATCAAAACAGTCAAATGAGAACAATAAGTAATCGTGATCGCTCAGAAAAAAAAAAAAAATTTTTTTTTCATGGTAGTGAATTAAATCATGAATATTTAATAATGAATTATGAATAATGAATTGTGAGTTATTATTTAACATTAAATGTGTTTAAAAGACTAATTCAGATTATAACATTGTTCCATGTTCCTAAACGTATTTTAATTATTAAGAGCCATGCATATGTTATACCTTGGAACGTGTCCTAAGGTACGAAATGTTTGGCTGTCCCAAGGTACAATTACCACGTGGTTTAAGAAAAACTAAAATAATGGTCAATCTAGATGCACTATCATTATTTTCTCATACCTTAATTATTTAAAGTACTTGTCTTTTATCACAAAATGAAATTCAGTTGATTAAATTCACAATAACAAAGACAGAAAATGAAATAAAAATGAAGCAAATATTTACTTTGGACTCATGAAATTTTCTTTCTCTCACACAGTTGTCAACTTTACTCATTTGATGCTGATTGAATCTGGCTATGGCGCCATTTAGTAGTGAAGGTTACTTTTAGAGATTACAAAAACATGGCTGCTAAAAATAGATTTTTTATAAATTAGCAGTGTCCCAAGGTACAAAAGGCCCAAGGTACAACACTCTCCCCTACTGTCCACCAAAAATCTCCTTTTTTTTTCAAACTCTTAAAATGCCTCTCTGCCTTATATATAAATATTTTTTTAAATGCATTTTTTGTGTCATTTGGTACAAAAAGATATACATCGAGAATTGCTGTTTTAAATGAAATTGATGAATCTTACAAACGTAATTCGTTTGAAAAAGTTCAAGGAGATTTTAAAAAAAATTGTATCTTCTTTTTTTTTTCCTTTTGAGATTTACATGTGTCCGAAAGTTTTTTAATACAATGAAATTGGATGAGCCAAGATCACGTGACGAATTGTTAAATTAAAAAAAAAACACTCGTTCAATAAGAAAGAAAGGAAAACAAGTTCTTTTTTTTTTTCATTTTTCACGAAGAGAAAATTTCATGCTCTGCTGAAGCAATAAAAAAAATATTTCAATTGCTTCAATAGTCGTAGAGTGGTATGGATTTCCGAAAGGTGGTTTATTAGTTACGCATCTTTACTTTTGGTATTGAAGCTTCAATACCAAATTCAATTTGTTAGAGAAATTATGCGACAATTGCCCAGTCAACAAAAGCGTAAAATAACGGCGAAAAAAAAAACATATAATTTTGAAAATTAGAAAAAAAAAAACAAAACAAAAACAACATATAATTTTGAAAATTAGAAAAAAAAATGCTTCAAAGACTTCATTGAAAATATACTAAAAGTCGCCGATGCTTGAGTGGGGAGATTATGCTGCTATATTGATGCAGCATTTTCTCTTGTTAGATGTGATTCTATATGTGTCAATTGCCTTTTCGAAAGGCTGGTAGTTTATTTTCTACTTTTTCGTGCTTCAAAAGAAAAGTCAACAGATATCATTAGCCTAATAGTGCAATGGTTTTACAGGTGCATTATGTTTTCCTGATAATGATTGGAATCCCTCAAACCACTCTCTAGTTTCAACAAATCTAAACATCCTCACAAGCTCTATTTATTCTATTCTGGAAAGAGAAAAGAGACATTAACTTTTCGGGGAATCGTAAAAAGTAAACAGAGGTAAGGGGTAATTATATCAGTTTATAGAAACTTAACCGACTTTGAAAGTAAATGTTTGCGTAACTATTAAAGCTACAACAGAAATAAACGAAGACAATTTTCTGCTCTTGAAGATAATTTTCCGGTCTTTGATTTAGTTACTAATGATTTTGCTCGGAAGAAAATGTTTTTTTAGATATTTAAGGAAACTAAGAAATAAGAAACGCACTTAAAATCTAAATTGGTGGCGTGGCGAGCCCCAGTCCCTCCCCCCTCTTAGTTTTGGGAGATTTTTAATGTGTTCAACACCTTCAATGTTCATGATAATTTTCAAAATTATGTTTTATTGTGAAATAAACATTGCAATGAAAAAAAAATATAAAATAAACTTTATTGTAGCAAAAATTTGCCAAAAATATTGCATGAACGTATTTTAGGGTTACAAGGAAGAAAAAGTTTTGAGCTTCCGACACTAAGTTGTTTAGCGGCGGAAGGTCAAACCGTTTGATGACCAAATGATATTAAACCAAATGATTACCATGTAAGCACGAAACACGCACATGGAATATTTTTTCAAATTTACATTTTGATATAATTCATTTTATAATTTATCCTTACTGCAAAAAGGTGCATTCTCAATTTTAACATACACTGGTGTGCAAAAATTAAGGACGAAGTCGAAAAATTAGCATATCAGCTGAACGAAGATGCAGAGCGGACAGAAAGATCAATCAGGAGATTAAGAAAGGTGATGTACGGTAGCACATGCGCAGATATGCAGGCAGACGTAATGGGGGAGTGTCTGAGTACTATAAAGCATGTTGTTGGTGCACTGTCAAAAATGAAACGCTCAATTTTAACGATTCGGCAATCTTCGAGCACTATTTCGTTATTTTCGACGATCCTTTCGTCACCGAATCCCGTGATATTTGACGAAACCAGAAATCTCAAATTTTTCACGAAATTATTTTGTCCCGATTTCGTCACATTGCAGTGCATTCTGGGAGTTTTCGTTTCAATCTTGTATTTGCTCGTTAAATTATCTTACCTCAATTTATTCTAAAGGATTCATAAAAAAGGTTAGTATTTATTGAAATTTGTATGTGCAATGTGCCCTTCTCTGTATTGTTACATTTTTGTTTAGTGTTGTGTTTATAGATGTATTTAAAACGCATTAAAATTGAAAACGAACGGTTCGATTAGGTTTAGAATTCTGTGTGTGTTAACTTTGAGTTACCTCCACGTTAGGCTTAGCTAGCGTTTTATTTTATTTAATTATTTATTTATTTATTTATTTTTTGTAAAAGAAAATGTTGGTTCGTTGACATTTGTTTCCAAAAGCGTACTTTCTTTATTTCGTTAAAAAAATTACAAATATGACTAAAGAGTTTGTACGAATTTAAACTTACAAAAAAAAAAAAAAAAAAAACCCTCCACCGTAGCTTAACTAACACAGATGATAAATACAGCGCTTTTATAAAAGGCATAGAACTTTGAAGCTTTTAATTTCAACGTTGAATATATTACATGGTTATGTGTTTTCATTCTTCTCCATGAATTTTACAAAAATAATTCTGTTAAACGAAGTGTATTTTTTAGTTTAATAATTCAAATTTGTTTCATTCTGCATTTTTATTTTCTTAAACAAATACTATATACCAATCCCCCAATATGCTTACCAGCTTGCCCCATGTTGTTTATATAATCTCTTTCCCTGCGGCAGATGTTTCTAGCATTTAGTGCTTATGTTCATTATTTGTGCAGCCATTTTTTTTACTTGCATAAAACATGAAGTAAAGTAAATATCAATTTGATAAAATCATTTTAAGATAGAGAAAATATTAATTTCCATAAAGAACTCTATCTTTGTGCTTGATATTTCAGCAGAATATTTTCCATATTTTTTCAATTTTTCCGTAAATTAAAATAAATTATTGAAGTGAAGTTTTAATGTTTAACCTCGATTTAAAAATAAAAAAAAAGAAAAGATGGTATAGCATGTTTGAAAATTGTAATAACAACTTTTTAACTTGAGAAGAAAAAAAACTCAGATTTTGAAAGAAATCGTGAAAACATGTTTTATTTCAGAAATAAACTGCTGAATTTAATCGTAAAACTTTCCTCGAAATAGGAAAAAGATCCATGTGCATGAAGGCATACACCCATGGACTTAAACCTTTACTTATTATGTATATATTCTCTTTTTAAAACTTTTTTAGGATGGATCCAACATCACGGAGATAATCGGAACAAGGACAGACGAAGACTTTTTCATAATTATAACAATATTCTAAATGTTCGTATATTATACATTGATTTCATGTTACACATGTTTGGAAATAAAAATAAAAACTTAGGGGTAAAAAGCAAAGGTATATTTTTATAATTATTTAACAAACATTACACTTAATTAATTTTACCAAAAGATTTATTTCACATCTGCATTTTTTAAAGATTTATATTTTCAAATACCTTTTGCAATTTTGGCAGAGAATTGTTTTCAAAGTATGAAATGCATGCAATAATAAAGTTCCTGTATTAAACATAAATTTGGCCAAATAAACATTCCACATACAAGCAAAATTAATAAAATAAATAATTGATTGGAAAAAGAAAAAGGTAAGCTTTTTCTTAAGATTATCTAATTCTATTTTCTGTATCTAATTTATCTAGTAACATCTAGTAACAAATATGTACTAACTTAAAGTTGTCCATTTTATTGTACTTTTTCTTTGAAATTTGTGGTATAAGTTGGATAAAAATCTTTTTTTTTTCTGGAATTTTTTCATGCGATGCAATGAAGAAGAAACTTCTCAGCAATTTTCTCCCGAGCATATATCGATCTAAATGTGCATAAAAGTAGCACATGATTTATTTTTCCAGAACCCAATGTCTGCTGAGGAAGTAGCTTTTTTATATTCCCAGTAGGGGCAGGGCGACGTAGGAATTTCTACATCGTGATGCATCGCCATCCTTACATCGCGATGTAGCGATGTAGTTCAAACAGTTTGAAATATTCTTTCCGCTTTAGGGGCACCCCCTCCCCAATTAGGGGAGTTTTCCTTACAAAAATCCAGGCTTTTGTCAGATCTTTTTCTAATTTGGCACATAGGTTCTTTTATCACATGGGGTAGTACCCCATACGAATATTACGCCATGGGAAACAATCCTATGTGGATTTCCAGCATCAAAGGATATCTGGGCCGAATCTGGAAAAGATCCGACGAAAACTGGATTTTTATAAGGAAAACTCCTATGGGGTTTGCCACACATAGCGGGACGAAAACTACACTATGAGAATTCCGAAACATCAAAAGACAAATGTACCAAATTTGGAACAGATCAAACAAGAACTGGGTTCTTTTAAGACCCCCCACCACACACACACACACGTGGTTTCCCACTCCATAGCGGGACGAAAACGGGAATTCCCGAGAGTCAAAGGACATCTGTGACAATTTTGGAAAAGACATGATAAAACTGGTTTTTTGTAAGAAAACCCCTCATTAGTGGTTGTTCCCCATAGCGGGGTGAAAACTACCCTATGAGAATTCCTGAGCATCAATGAACGAACCTTTATGCCAAATTTTGGAAAGATCCGGCAAAAAATGAATTTTTTTCAAGGAAAACCCCCATCGGGGTTGCTCCCCCCCCCCCTCCACCCATACATTGACGAAAGCTAACCTCCGTGAATTCTTGAGCATCAAAGAACCTCTATGGCAAATTTAGAAAAGATCGGACAAAAACTTTTTTTATATAAGGAGAACCCACAATGCGGGGTTGCTCCCCCCCCCCTCCCATCATGGAGGGTTGAAAACTACCATGTGTGAATTCTCGAGCATCAGAGAACCTCTGTTCCAAATGTGGAAAAGATATGATAAAAACTGGTTTTTTTTTATAAGAACCCCTCCCGCATGGGGGTTGCCCCCCATAGCGGAAAGAAAACCACCCTATGAGAATTCCTGAGCATCAAATAACGAAACTCTGCCAAAATCGGAAAGATCCAACAAAAACTGGATTTTTTGTAGGAAAACTACTATAGGGGTTGCCCCTCCCCCCCATAGAAGGCCGAAAACTACCCTGCGTGAATCCCCGTGCATCAAAGAGCCAATGTGTCAAATTTTGGAAAGATCCGACAAAAATTGGATTTTTTTAAGGTACGCCCCCCCCCTCCCCTTATAAAGTGATGAAAACTACCCTGCGTGATTCTTGAGCATCTAAGAACCTCTGTGGCAAATTTAAAAAAGATCGGACAAAAACCTTTTTTTTTAATACGGAGAACCCCCTATGCGGGGTTGTCTGTCCCCCCAATCCCCACATAAAAGGGACATAAACGACCTTGTGTGAATTCCCGAGCCTCCAATAACGAACCTCTGTGCCAAATTTGGAAAATATCCGACAAAAATTAGATTTTTTGAAGGAAAACCCCCATTATGGGGGGTTTAATTAGATACCATGGGGAGTTTAATCTGCAATGATTTGTTTTACCTTTTTTAAGAAATTGTTTGTTTGCATTTTTACATAAATAAAAATTTGCTTAACATATTTTATGTGCCTCTTTTTTTAACAATTACTTGTCTTTTTTTTATGGGGGGGGGGGGGGGGCTGCAGGCTCGTTGTTTCAATTTTTTCTCAAATATGACAAAGAGTCTGTACTCAATAAAAATTTTACAGAAAACGAACTAAAACAACGGCCAGTCATGTGTAAAAACATGAATGTTCAAAAATCAAGACGGGAGGGGGGGGGGGGTCAATTGACCCCTGACCCCGTAAATGACGGGCCTGTGAAAGTGACTATACGCAATAAAGTGGGAAACTACGGTGGTAAGATTCTGAAGTTAGAATTTGATCACACACACACAAATCTTATAAAATACAGTCGAACCTCGTTATAACGAACTTAAAGGGACCATTAAAATCGATTATTATAAAACGTGGTTCGCTTTATCCAAAAAACAATAAACAATAAAACAAGGATTGCAAAAAAGTTCATTTCAGCAGTTATTTGTTTTAAGCGTGTTCGAATTAACGAGGTTCGACTGTATTCTCAAAAAAAAAAAAAAAAAAAAAAAAATAGTGTGCTCAAAGAAAAAAAAAAGGAAATAAATTTTCTTAAAAAGTTACGAAATTAACGTCCTCGTATATGACGAAATTAATTCGACGAAACTAATGCTCTCAAAACTACGAAAATGATTGTTAATTTGACGAAACTAGAATGAAGAAATATTTCGTTACATTTGACGAAATTCGCATCCTCAAACCACTAACAAAAGCAGTTTCTTCAATTTGACGAAATGTTCGCTCGGAGCATATCCCTGGAAGTGGTTTCGTCAAAAACGAAGAAAATTTCGTCAAATTTGAAAGTCCATTTCTAAAAGTGTGTAAGATCAGTATTTCTGGCAAAGAGATTGCACGCCGTATAGCAGTTAAAATCACACCGAGTTGCTGCCTCAGCGAGAAATGGCAAATAATCAATCTGTTAGACGACATATGGATGCTTTTACCCCAGGTCGAATCATTGGGAAGTTGGAGGAAGGCCGCAGTGTGACAAGTGTGGCTGCAGAGTTCGGAATTGCTCACAGCATCGTTTCACGACTTTGGAGACAATTTCAAACTACAGGAACAGCTATCCGGGGGTTCAGCAGTGGTCGTCCACGAGGAACCACACCCGCAGATGACCGGTATATTGTCTTACAGGCCAGAAGAAACAGGCGGTAGACAGCGGGAGAAATCGCTAGACACACGACACAGGCGACTGGACGACCGATATCGCGTTTTACCGTGGCCAGAAGACTGCACGGTGGTGGTCTGTTTGCACGACGCCCTATACGGTGTGTACCTCTAACGCCTGCCCATCGGAGAAGGCGTTCTCTGTGGTGCCGGGAACACCGGAATTGGTGAGACAATGAATGGGGACGAGTACTCTTTACAGATGAGAGCAGATTCAGTCTGAGTAGCGATTCTCATCGCATACTCATCTGGTGAGAGCGGGAAAGCCGCAATCATCCCTGGAACATCATTGAAAGGGACAGGTATGGAGGTCGCGGTGTTCTCGTTTGGGGAGGCATCATGCTTGGTAGTCGTACAGACCTTCACATCTTCGACGCAGGTTCAGTCAACGGGACCCGTTATTGTAACGAGATTCTTCTTCCATATGTGCGTCTTTTTAGAGGCGCTATGGGACCGCAGTTAATTTTCATGGGCGACAATGCACCATGTCATCGCACAGTAGCTGCCGAACAGCTCTTAGAGGGTGAGGATATTGAACGTATGGATTGGCCGGCACGATCTCCGGATCTCAATCCCATCGAGCATGTATGGGATTTTCTAGGCAGACGCTTGGCAGCTCGTACCTTACCACCAGTAACGATTCGGGAGCTTCGATTGGCGCTGCAAGGCGAATGGACAGCAATGCCTCAACAACTCATTGACACCCTCATTCTCAGCATGGGCAGACGCTGTGAAACCTACCTAGCAGTCGGGGGAGATCATATCCCCTACTAAGGACAGGATGTTTCTTGCTGGACATCCATCATAGGGATGTTTCGGCCTTCAGTCGCATTGCGCTCCATGCTACTTTTTCAATAAAGCTTCTTTTTATCCCTCTGATTTCTCTTTTAGTAAGTGTTGCTTACATTACACATGTCTTTACGTATTGGGGATCTTACGGTATTAAATGTGTTGATTTGGAAAGCTTTTGTAAAAAGTTATATTGAAAAAACCGTCTCGTCCTTCATTTTTGCACATCAGTGTATTTTAATGTCATATTTGGCGTCATTTTTTGACTTTTTTAACTTAACAAGCATACCAGAGCCCGAACTAAACAAATAGGGAGTTTTAGGTCTTTCGAAGTGTAACAAAAAGGAACATCGAAAAAAACTTTCTCAACTTCGAAACTAACTATCCCTGTACTGTACCTGTAAGACTAAAAAAAGTAAAATTACCTTCTTTGAAGGTAATTTTATACTCTTTAGTTTAGCAATTGACAGTTTTGTTCGCAAATGAACAGTTTTTGAGACGTGAAAGGGAAACTGAAAACACACACTCAAAATCCAAGATAGGAGAGTGAAGCTGTAAGAGCCAAAAGATTAGTCTAAATATGATACGTAAGATTACTAGGAAAAAGTTTAGCGACGTTATGCCACCAAGGTCAAATTTTAGCAAGTTTTCTCTTGAAAAAGGATAAGGTTATAAAATGAGTAACTAACACCACGGAAAGCAAATGAGACAGAATTATCGTCATATGTGCATTTCATTCTCTTAAATAAAGTATAATTCAGGCGTGCAAAGTCGGAGTCGGACTGATTTTGGGGTGAAGGATTCGGAGTCGGAGTCGAGAGTGTTTAAAATTCCAAGAGTCGGAGCTGATAACTTTTCCTCCGAGTCTGCAATTCTTCGGAATCGGAGTTGAAGTAAATTGAATTCCCGGACTAGTCGATAATTTTCCCTCTTTTTTCCACAGCCCCGGTAAAATTTCCCATGTCCCCCCCCACACACACAAAAAAAAAAAAAAGATAAAAGAAAGAAAAGAAAAAAAAAACTATCAAAGCCTTTTTTATTTGAGGCAGTGAGAAGAAGCAAAGGGATGTAAGTGGCGAAATTAAAAATTTGAAGATAACCAGTACAAACAGTAGGGGCACCTCTCCTCTGTCTTGGGGCAAGAGATAGTACTAGTAGTAGCTCTGGTAAGGGTTGCTATACAGCATGATTTAGAAAAAAATGAATGAAATCCTAACTAGGACGTTATCTTTATGGGTCATTCTCCAGAAAACATAACTTTTGAACGCAAATATTTTTCAATTTCGAAACCTTTTTTTTTTTTTTCATTTTTGTATGAAAGTGTTACCTACTAGAAGTAACCATAAACAATGGCCCAGCTAAGTTTCAATTATTTTACTCATAAATAAAAAAAAAAAACAAAATGCCTTGTTCACGGAAATAAAAAATAAAAAAAAAAACTTTTAATATTTAAAAATTGACACCAATTTAATATCAAAGTAGTAATTTCGTTAATGGTGCAAACAATCAGCTACTTTAATGATTAGAGGGAACATAATATTAATTTTGGTAGAATGCCTATTATTGATGTATTTCCCCTCCATCATTTGTTTTCACTTCAAAAATAATGACATTGATAAGGTCTGTCACGGAGGTGAGATTCACGGAGGTGAGGACTTCTTCATTAATATAGGCCTAATAGATACATTTTTCAGGAAATTTTTTTTCTTCGTTGCTACAATCTACACATGTTAAGCATATGAAAGCATGTTTTTTACATTAATTTATATCCCTGAAATTCAAGTTCACGGAGGTGAGAAGTCAAAATAACCACACTAAGTTTTTAAAGCAAAATCTATCTTCTTGTTTTTCGAGAAAAATCTCACAACTTCAACTATGGCTGAAAATAAACAAGGGGGCTCCCTTGTATCATGGAAAATAAAATTTGATGTCATTACTGCCACGTGTTAATGAGGAATGACATTTTGCGTTTAGGTAATGGAGGTGAGAATTTATTGTGTGACATGACTCCTTGTCCTACTAAAACGAACCAAAACACAACATTAAAAAATAGATTTACTTAAACAATTAGGATTTGAGACACTTGTGAAAGGAATAATAAATAAATAAGTATATACTTTTAATTAAACAAGTTATTAAGCAACATAAACAGTCACACAAGGTGTGTGACATGCCACGCAGGTGAGAATTCACATGTTGCGAACCAAAAATATACTAAAATAAAAATTATTATGAAAAAAATGTTGGCAGGTTTAAACAGATATATTTTTGATGAAATTGAAAATTATTGTTAAATGAATTGTTCCTTAACGTTTTTACTGTAAAAGGTGTGCGACAGAAAAGTTACACTTTTTGAAGAATGTCCCTTATATGCGTTTTACTCAAAACTTGAAAATGTGCACTTACATCACTTTTCTTCTCACTGCCTTTTATAGCAAATGAAGTAGTTAGAAATAGAAAATATTTGTTTAAAAAAGTAAAGAGAAGAATTGTTCCACTTCATGTGAGAATGTTAAAAGAAGGTGAAAGAAGAACCGGATCGAATACTTTTCCTCATTCATATTCGTCTTCTCACAGGATAATAGCTATCATAGGCTGTTGCCCCCGTTTCTTCCTTTCTTTAATTTCTTTTATGTATACAATATTTCACTTTCTTTTCAGGTATCTGAGGTCAGTCACTTGAAACGAAAAAGTAGACAGAGTTCTGCAAGATAGACTTCGACTAGTCTTGATGAAAAAAAGGACAGAGTTGCAGAAATAATGCAGAAGTTTTTACGCGAGAGCTAAAACATAACATATATGCGGCTTCTCTGTCACCGAAGCAAAGATTATGCCGTAAGATATAGGATATTATCATATTAAACTCGCATATGTCTGTGTCGCAACATTCTTCATGAATGTCATATGTTAGCTTGTTCAGCTGTTTGTTTAGTTTCTTCAACTGTTCAGCACATTTTCAGACTACTATTTGTAGAAAAGATTCAAGATAATGTTGATTTGCTTTAAAGTTCCTATCAAGATAATATTGACTTGCTTTAAAATTCCTAAAAGCTATTCTTGAGCGATGGTTAAGTTTTGCCTTTCTTTCATCTAATGCAAGATCCATTCGAGAAGTTTTATTGTTATTATTTACGCTACACTAAATTGTTGAATTTTCACTTTATAAACTAACGTTATTTCCTAAACTTTGAAGCTCTTCCGAGTTGTATGTCTACTATTAACCATTTACTTTTAGAGTTTTCGTATTGAAATTGGATATTTTTGTCCGGGGGTATTCGAACAGTTTTTTAAACAATGTTATATAAAACTAGTGTTTTTGTTAATTGTTTATTAATGTGCATTTACATTTTGTATGAAAAGTAAACAAGGAAAACACATTAATTAAAAAAGCTTAAAATCAAATATGAATTTCAGATTCAAAATTCTGTACACCATTTCGCTTGGACAACTTTTTTTTTAATTTGGAAGATAAATTGAGGATTGGAAGATGAATTTAGACAATAAAATAGTTTTTAAATAAAACTAATAGCTATATATATATATATATATATATATACACTTGCATTCCGTTTTCTTAAGTTTAAATATGTCTGCAAAGTGAAACGTCACGGTATCTTTCAAAACACTATATTTCATGAATATAGTTTTATAACAAATTAAATTTGGAAAGAAATGTACAGGGGCGTGCACAGAGGGGAGAGAAGAGACACCTGTTAGCTTGGGCCCCAGTCTGGATAGGGAGCCTGGGATTTTTAAAATGAGGGTTGAAATATATGTAGGGACGTAGGGGTAAACAATATGGAGGGGGCCAGTAAAAGTCACTTGTGACGGGCTTATAAATTTCTGTGCACGACCCTTCAAATAGATAACTGGCCCTTATCAGCTAAAGAAAATTTCGATTATTTAAATCTTCGGAATGTTTTGCGGTAAAATATTGAAAAATTAGGAGTACTTTATGAAAAACTCTAGCATTGTTTGGCTCAAATTTTCAATTAAAATTATATTTTTCCAAGTTTACAGTTTGTGCAAAGGTAACTATTTCATTTTTTTCTTTGTACGTCGTTTAGAAAAAAAAACGAATGTTTATTGGTTTTATTGTAGTCATCAAAAAAAAAAAAAAAAAAAAAAAACCTAAAAGCAATTGTTTGTTCACTAAATATATAAAGTATCGTTGAAGAGATTTAAGTAATGAGTGAATTATTATTATTCAATAAGTTTTGTTACAGCGTCAATTTGATATTTCAATCATCAATATCTATTACATGATTCTTTCTTTCTTCGTGTTTGTGATTTATTATGCAACTAAAGATAGTTACATTCTCACTGATTGCTTAGAGGAAAAACTCTGATACGAATTCATAAAACATATAAAAGACATTTTTGAAAAATAAACAAAACGTTTAACACATAAAAGTTATGGTTTACTGTTTCTAAAAAGTTTCAGATTAGTAACATGAAGGAGTTCATTTTAAAATTAAATGATTAGAAATTCAACTACTATAGTTTTATCGTACTTAAGTATTAGCCATTTTGCATTTTCATTTCTTTTTTCCTTCGTTTTTTGTGTGTGTGGTTTAATATCTGCTTTTTTCCAGCTTTTTATTTTAATATGATTTATAAATATTTTTATTTTAGAAATATTAAATGTATTTCTACTCGTGAAGTACCATTATATATCTTAGTTTTTCATACAGAAAATATAAATATGAAGAATTGTTAAAAAATTACGGTTAAATAGAGCAAAAATACTTGTTCTTACATTTCATAGTTCGCCCCTTAAATTAGAATAAATTCATGTACAATTTAAGTGACCTCCCACCCCTCAAAAAAGTACTGAGAAAATAATCTTGAATAAATAAATAAATAATAAAATAATAATAATAATAATAATAATAATAATAATAATAATAATAATAATAATAATAAAATACTACAGGTCTTTTATGATCACACAAATAGCGATAGAGAGAAACTTGTTTCTTTAAAGTTATTTTTTGTGGTGCAATATATCCTTGCACGTATGTAGACTCAAAACTCAGGTGCTTTGTTAACTTTTTTATTTATTTATTTTATTCATTTATTTTTTTTTTCAAAACAGAAGAGGCATTTTTCTGAAAATATCAGCAACAAATGAACCCACCGTTTCTACTTTGAAAGGGATTTACACACATAACCGATCTCGTCGATTGATTCTTAAAACCTTGAGCATATGTAAATGATACCTATTTGAAATATACAATATAGCAAATATTTTCGTTTGGTGTTCTAATATCACTGCTAATATTGCTTAGTTTCTGTAATTATAGAGTCTACGTTAATTGATTTTATAAGCCCGCTGAGATATTAATGCACTGTTCATTGTTACGAGTTATTAAAAATATTATCACGGTGTCTTGGGGGAGAGGAGGAGTCTAAGATTAAACCTATCATTTTGAGACTATATTTGGCACATAACATAACTTCTATAAACGTATAAGAGAAAAGATTCCACAACTTGAGCAACAGAAATCTCATTATTGATATTCTCTGACTTGTTTTAAATGTTGACCTAAACTAAAGATGAAAACAGTCGGAAAAAAACCGGAAAAATTCGGAAAAAAACGAAAAAAAACCGGTTTTTTTCCGAAGGGGTTTATTTCCAATTCGGAAAAATTGAAAAAATGAATTTTTTCAACTTTTCAGAAAGTTTTATTCGCGATTTTCCACAAAAAGTGATTAGAAATTTTTCATCCTTGAATTCTGATGCTATTTCCTCCCCCACCCTCTCCTTATATGTTAAAATACTGTCTAACTTTGATAATGCAAGTTGTTTATAAGATAATATAATTTGCATATATATCAAAAAAACATTTAATATTTTTTGCAAAAAAAAAAAAAAAACAATATACAAAGTGAAGAATTTATTTTCCTTCTTCATAAAATAAATAAACATAACTTTAATCATAGAACTATGTTTCTGCTGACTGTGCGAACCAAATGTACAGGGTGCGGCAAGCAATTTGCCATGTAACTTTATTCAAAATAAATAAATTAACAAATCACAAAAAGTAATAATACGATGAGACCTTTAGCAATCAATAAATTAAGTGGTTTCAAACTGGCCGCCATTTGAAGTAATACAGAGGTGCAACTGCTTATTGCAATTTTCACTCAAGGGCTGCAAGTCCTTTAATCAATCCTATTCCCTATAATGCAATTGGTTTAGAGAGTCCAAACTTATGTGTAGTTTAGGGTAGACCTTTGACTCTAAAACAGGTCATAGAGTGTTATAAGTGGAATTGAGGTCTAGCGAGTAGAGCGTTCACTCAAAAGATGATAACATGTCAAAAACAATGCCCCTTGCACCACTCTTATCTTTTTGGCCGTATGAACTGGTGTGGTGTCAAATTGAAATGTCCAGTCCACATTACTGTGCTGAAGTGCTCTAAGGTCCACAGAAGTTCAAAAGCTTCTAAAATGTATTATTATGATATTTTTGTCGCTTGCGCTGATTTCATCGCAGACAAATCTTGACATCGGGTTTTGGCGATATTTAACATTTTCTAAGTTGCTTGGAGTGTCTACAGACCAAGTCCTATTGTTCTGGGGTTTATGAGCTGGTTGAACGGTAAATCATTGAAAGGTATCTCTTCCAGCGCGGACTTGCGGCCCGTCTCAAACGTTTCTGGCATCTTTAGAGTCATACGAATGCATGAACTTTTTGGAACTCGTAAAACTTCTGTTTGAACTGTTTTTTCCCTTAGTCACACTTATCGGTTACAAATTCCCATCTTACAAACGACTTCTCTCGCGAAACCCCAAAGACAGGCACGTAGCTAGAACTTTGTTAAGGGGGGGGGGGTCCAAGGTTGCACGAACTTCAAAAGAGGAGGCATGCTAAAGCAGAATTAGTAGCTGATAATTACACAAGATAAGATAAATCCAATTAAAACTGATCATTAAAATATGATAATTAACTAAAATTAATTAAATAATTGAAATTAATAGAGTCATTAGTTAACATTAAATTTTTGTTAACGAATTTTAAGTGGTAAATTAATTATTTTCAGTTTGTAAATTAACATTAAACTGAAAGTTATCACATACAAAGTTTCCAAACATGGGTGAACCTCTGTCCTCCTGAAAATAAGTGATATATTTTCTATTAATAAAAAGGACACAATAAAAGAAAAACGGAAAACGAAAACTGCACTAGAAATTACTTGGAAAATGCATGCGATAATTTAATAAAATATAAAAGCTTTGTAATATATTTCATTTGTACTTATGCCATTTTATTTGAAAACTATAAAGCCACCCGTCAAATTGCTACAACTCTTCTTCATTTGAAAGAAGCAATTGCCTGCTTGGTGATATTTTGATGGTTGAAAATTTAACTCTAACACCAGTGGATTAACCCTAAACTCAAGTAGATAGCGTTCATTATTTTCGTTTCTTCATTCCTCTGTGATGACACAGTCTTACCAGTAAAACTGTTAAGTTACCGGATCGAGTTCATCCTTGTCACAATAAAGTCTTTCCCTGCATGTTAAACATTACCAAAACATATTATCAAATTACATATCATGCCGTGGCGCGAATTCGTTGTTGAAACACGCGGGTTACTCGATCATCGGCATTATTTATATGAGGATAAATAAATCTATATCTATGGAGTCGAATGTATAACTATATGAATGTTACATAACGTAACCCTGTCCGATTTGAACAACATTTCAGGCAAAACCCCACAGCTCTCTCAACGAAAATATTAACAAGGTTTCATTTAAAAAGCTTGAATTAGTTTTTATTTATTTACATTTATAATATTCTTTTGATAATACGAAATAGAATGATATTTCCAATCTTATCCGTTTTCTAATTATCATTCCTAATCATCAATTAAAAGCTTGAACAAACTATTAACTCTTTGAGGGACGGAGGCTTCCTTTGATGCAACCATATATATATATATATATATATATATATATATATATATATATATATATATATATATATATATATATATATATATATATATATATATATTAGGGTGGGCCGAAATAAGCCGAAAAAAATTTTTTTTCGAAATCAATTTTTGGATAGCGCGCAAAAGTTGCGTAGTGAGCTAGTTAGCACTCACAAAAAATTTCTTGGATATTAAAAAATATCTAGCCGGCGCTATTTGACATTGAAAAACCGTAAAAAAAGAGAAAAATGAATTTTTGTCGAAATTTTTTTAAAAAAACTAAATTCCGAATATTTTGCTGGAATGCACCGAAAATGTTATATAATGAGCCAGTTCGAGCCCATAAAATGTTTCATTGATTTTAATGAGCATTTAACCGCTCCTTTCCGACATCAAAAATTGGAGAAAAATGAAAAAATATTGAATTTCTTTAAAAACCAATGTGAAAATTATTTTTCAAAATTAAATCATAGACTAATTAATTAAATAGCACTATCAATCATAGTAATTATTATCACGCAATAGTATCATACATTTTCTAGAATTACATATATAGATAATAAAATTTTAAAAAAGAAATCTTCAAATTTGATTTATAATACCTCATGCATAATGAATATTATTTTTTGGAATAATATTGTCCCTTGTTATCAAATGATGGAAGTTCTTTCCTAGCATGAAGTTTTGCACGAATGTATCCATCTCGTGCAGTTTCACCACGAACTTTTATTGCAGCTTCGGTTATTAGTTTCACACAACGTTTCACAGCTTGCGTGTGACAGGGAAATTTCTCGAAAGTAAACTCTGTAGAATGTTCTTTGCACATTTCTTTCCATTGTTGGTCTTTTAGATGCATTGTAAGAGTTGGCTCTGTTACAACACAGTTTGCCCAATCAACTAAATCAACATAATCAACGGCTTCAAAATTGAGTTTAGGACGCTCAAAAAATCGTACACCATCCGAGCTCTTCGTCTTCTTATTTCTAGAGTTCAGAATGCGCCTAACAGCTAATTCCCGAATGTATTTTCTTGAGTCAAACAACATTGTCAACAGTAGCTGTTCAGGATGAGCGAAATATGCATTTGAGAGAACTTTGAAAATTATCTCCTTAACGTTGTCTGGAAACTGCCTTCCAAGAGAAATCATTTTCCAAAAATGTTGGGCGCCGTACTGGCAGTTCGGTTTTATTTTTATTTCAAACCACATTGGAGCATAAACTAACATTACATACTTTACAAGTATTGTAAGATTTTCTGATGGAGTTGGAGTTCCTATACACAAGCGTAACAAATGGTTTGCAGTTGTCAGTCATCGCGCACGACTGACTGAGTTTGCCTGGGCTACTGTCAGCCACGCTTGAAGGACAACTGACCATCTTTTACAGCAAGACAGATTCTATACAAATATTGTTGTTCAGTACTTAAATTTTTTATATCTTCCATGTCCAAAACCAGAAGATTGCAGTCAATTTTATCAAATTTGACCACCGGATTTTTTTACAATCTCTAAGAAGTTGTTCGATAGCTCCAGAATATGAATGTGATCACTTTGTGCAACCGTCCAATTCCAGTATAAGATGCCTCAGTGGCAACTCATTGTGGACATTGGACGCAAGAGAGCACCCCTTTAATTGCTTAACTCCCAGCTGTGGAGGTGTAGAATTACAGCATTTCTTAAAGAAGAATACTTGCGTTCAATTCATTAATCAGTTTAAAGGACTTCAGAGGATTCACATTTTTTTAATACTCAAGGGCTCTATTTGTCAAATATATATAAATAGTTATAAAATAATCTTAGGAATAATAGAAATAGTTGAGCGCCGTTTATTATCCTGAAGAAACTACTGGAACCAAAGATTAAAAAATTAGCATCTTATGTAACTATTTTTTATTTGAGTGTGTGAATTTTTTAAAATTGGCGTACAAATGTCGCATAAAATTGATTGAATTTTCACTGTTTTTTCTAGGTAACGTATTGCGTAACATTTCAGTACTTACTTATTTCGAAACTACTTTTAATTTTTTTTTTTTTCATTTTTTCAATGTTTCAGTATTAAAGGAGCGTAGCTAAATATTCTACGAAATGTATAAAAATCATTGAGGATTTAAAATAATGCACTGACAGATACTTCTAATGTTTGTTGAAACTAGCTTCAAACTTTTATTTTTGCCCCCCCCCCCCTCTTTTTTTTTCTTTTTTTTGAAAAAAGTGCATCTTTGTCCTTTTTTTCCGTTTTTCAATGTCAAATAGCGCCGGCTAAATATTAAACAAATTTAGCGAAATTTTTTATGGGTAATAACGGGTCCATATAGCAACTTTTCCGCACTATCCAAAAACAGATTTCCAAAAAAAGTTTTTTCGGCCCACCCTAATATATATATATATATATATATATATATATATATATATATATATATATATATATATATATATATATATATTTTTTTTTTTTTTTCTTTTTTTTTTTTCTTTCTTCAGCCAACTGGCACAGTGATTTCAGTTAGCTGAAAAAAGAAAAAAAGAGAAGCAAGAAATAAATGGTGTTCTCAAGTGAAGTCACTATTCCTCAAAGGGTGAAAGCTGTTCGAAAAATTTTTAAATACCGAAAAAGGCGTATTGCCGTTTTTTATCATTATTTTTTTTCTTTCTAATGGGGCTGTGTTAGAGGCTTTAGCCTTTTGCGGAACAAGTGCGAACCAACGATATGGCATATGCCACCATTAAGGCGCGGATGTGAATGTCACAGGAAAACATGATGCACAGTTTTCACCAGATGGAGACACCTGAGCTCTCTTCGATGCGAAACTGCAAAAGGAATTTAATTTTGTCAAGAGCATTCACAGTCAAACGACCTAAGGGAGCTTTAATCTTTCACATGCCGATTAATGGAATGCATACCTAATGAATTAAATTAAGCATCTGTGTAATTTTATTTTAACTACATGTTGTTAATTTTAACAACAATACATATCATATTTTACGACGCAGGTAATGATTTTTTTTTTCTTTAATACGATGTTAGCAAAACACTCTATTGCAAGAAATAGTAAATATCTTTAGCTTGAAGAAAATAAGAGTTAAAAAAAAAAAAAAAAAAAAAAAAAAAAGGCAATATAGAAACGAAAAACTCAAAAAAATTTATCTCGTATTCACCTTTTTTGTTTCTTTGCTTGTAACGCAGTAAATAGCGGTAATTTTCACCTAGTAGTTTATAGTTAAATGCACATGCCTGTTTTTTGTTACGTTTAATACTACCTTCCCAATTTACTAAAGATGGATGCATAGATGCTAATTAAATAACTCCTTAGTACAAAGTCAGTGAATAACTATCAGAAAATGTATTCCAATGATGCAAATACAAATATGTTTTATGTTACAATAACATCGAATAAGATTTTTTTTCGTCAATTAAAAACTTTTTCTTTTGGGATCATAGAATCACAATTCAGTAAGATTTAAAAGTAATAATTTCTAATAAATTACTTATTACATGCGTTAATATGGCCGAACTTGTAATTTCATAAACTGATCACAGTAAAATATTCAAGTAATTTTAAATTTCATTCTTCTATAAAATTTTGATACCGCGAAAAGCTTGTTACATCAACTTCAAGTTTTATTTATTCATTTATTTTATTCATTTTATTCATTTTACCTTCAAACACGAATTATTTTTGAGCATTTAATATGTTCCGTCATAATGCTTAAATATTTGGGGGTAAATATCAGTAAAAAATCTACGTAATTTGTTACTCAGAAAGGAGAGAGATGTTAAAAATAATCTAAAAGTTCAAATAAAATTTTTATCAAAATATAAAATGAATCTGAAATGAACCATGCCAAAAATATAAAGAGTTAAAATGAAAAAAAAAAAAATCAATAATCATTTTTTCTCATCCTCAAACATACGAAATGTGTAGAATTTCTTTTTTCGCCGCTGACTTAGAATCTAAAATTAGTTTTTAAGTGGAAAAACACATTAACACGTAAAATTGCTCGTATTATTAAGAAAACTTTAAAAGGGAGCACTGCGACTTACCTAGTTTGGGTAAACTTAATTTTCTTTTGCATACAATTTTGTTCAAGATATGTTTCCTATAAGTATGACATAGATAAAAACTGCGTGTTAAAACAGAAAAGAATCGGAATTCAATTACTGATTCACCAGGAACACACCTCACTCTGGCTGTTTTTCGTACAACAAATGTCTACGATATCCACGAAAATCCAAAAAGAAAGGAGAAAGAAATAAAGAAAACCACGCCAATGAGACTGGGATACGACGAAAGTGGCAATAAATGCTTGTTTTTACTTTGCCGATGGCAATTTGATGGACCAAAGGCGAGGGGCTGAATTTCAAGGTCACACGACCCAGCTGGTTTGATAGAAGAGAGGGACATTTCCCCGTTTCGGACAAAGAAAAAAGCAGACGAAAATTGGGAACCTGTAGTTGTTGCACGAGGCTCTCGTGTTCTGAATTGACTCAAGCGCTGAGAAAATTGCCGACCAATGGGAAGATTTAAGGGGAAAATGCTGCGTTTTATAAAAACATTATCTTTCGGAAAACTTTTATTGATGCGAGATGCAACAACTGAGAAAAAAGGACAGGGGTCTTTCGGGAAGGGGGGGGGGGTCCGGACCCCATGGACCCCCCCCCCCCTTGGTTACGTCCTTGCCAAAGATTTCATTGAACTCACTCTTGGATGACCTGACGATTAACTGAAATGTTCACTGTTCGTTTTTGTACACTTTTCGGACATCGACTATCATATCCAAGGCATTTGAAGTGGCATACCACATCAAATAATGTTTGCCGAGGCACAACAAGCAAACGAACTGTCGTTCTACTTGGTTAAACAACTTTAAAATAGCAGGTTTTTTGCTTAAAATTGTAAGAAAACCGAAAAACCGTACATAAACTGGGAGATATGTTGTAAATTATTTTCTAATAAAGTGGGATACAAAAATAAATAAGACACTTAGTAAAATAAAAATTACTTTACTTCCATTCGATGGTGTAATCTTTGTCCGATTTTTTTTTTTTTTTTTGCCGCACCCTGTATACTGCCGTACTAAGCTCAAAAGTGGAGTCTGCAGTTGAGCTCAAGTTGAAATATTGCGTTTTAAACTTTGGCTCTTTCATATATTTAATTCAGATGTCTTTTTTTTTTTCATAATTAAAAAAAAATGTTCCTGATCAAATGACCCCAAAACATTTTATTTATTAAATAAAATACGAAATAGAGAAAAACTTGGTTATAATAACTCAATTTTGTTCAAAAGCGCAGGTATGACTACTTTTACTACTGTGCTTAGCACGGCTATATGAATAAACTGAAAATCCAGTTGAAGTTTTGGTTCAGCTTTAGAAACCATTACGCTGTTTTGGTTTGGGGTTTCTGTTGGAAGGAAAAAGAAAAACCATTTTAGTTTTGATTTGTACTGAGACTGGATTGGAAAAAATCAAAACTCAATAGCTTTCATTTTCAGACAGTAAAGTTACATTGTAAGGAAGGGAAATCATACTTATTTTTCTTTCAAACAATAATATTTAAAAGAGTCAAAAATTACAATTATTATTTCAAGTTTCAAAGGCAATCTAAAATGGAAAATGAAATTGTTATGCTTCGACAGATCTTACCCAATATTATTGGTTGAACGACGTCTTGACTTATATGGCTCTGGTGTTTGACCACGAAAGCTCTTAGATACAGAACAAAAGGTTTTTTTTTTTTCTTCTAATTAAACTTACCTTTATGTGTAGTTCTGTCAAGCAGAAAAAGAAGATGCGTGGATTGCATATATTTCTTAATGCTTAATCCTTTATATGTTCCAAGAAACACAGAGCAATTAAGATTCCCTATTTTTATTCACAAAGAAAATCAATTTTTCTATTTTTTCCCGAAAAAAACCGGTAAAAAACCGGTTTTTTTTCCACCACTTCAAAATTTCCGGAAATTTTGCATCTCTAACTTAAACATAATAACTCGCATGGCAGAGACGTAGCCAAGGGGAGGTCCATGGGGTCCGGACCCCCCTCCTGATAAGTCACTGCCCCCCTGCACTTACATAAACAGAATTTTCCAAAAAAAAAAAATTAATTAATTAAATAAAAAACTTCTTTGTCCTAAATATTTTCATTAATTTTTTTTTTGCAGAAGTTTTAAGCCCCTGCCCCGCAAGAAAATAGCCAGCAGCTATCCGAAAAGGAGACATTATTTTAGTGGCCCTCCCGGCAAGGAAATCGCCGGCAGCTCGTAAACAAACACTTATTGTCAACGAAAGATTGATGACAGTCATCAATGATGAAAATGTCGGAGACAGGAAATTTGTAGTAGTTTTTCTGCGGGAAGGTTAACTGTTTGTTGGACAGTTGTGGGGTCAGCCGTCCTTGTAATATAGCGCCGTCTTTTTAGAAGATGCCTAAGGCTCCTAGAGTCTGCCATTGGTATGTGGGTCGGTTGCACGAATGTTTTCCTCCAAAGTTAAAGGGAAAAATCAGGAGCAAAACCATAAACACATAAGAAAAAATTAGCCAATCCTCACTGGGTAAGTTGTATTGCAGTTTTTTTTAATGTGTTTTTTTTTTTCTTTCTTTTTTTTTTTTTTTTTTTTTTTTTTTTTTTTTTTTTACAATAGGAGCATTTTAATGCAGTATTTTCTCATTTATTTAAAATTTTGTTCGGACAAAAATAGCATCCGATATCATTTCATTTTTTAACAAATCAATTCAACTTATTTCACTTATAATTTTCATTCGTAACAATGATGGATTACTTATATCATTCTGTCCCGGAAGCTCGCAACTTTTAGCATTCATCTAACACTCTAAACCTAGTTATTTTACTTACAATATGAAAATATAAAAAATTTAAATTTCTACATTTGGCAGTTGTTATCCGATTTCGATCTTTTAGGAGGTAATCTTTGCCCGATTTGTGATAATACGGCAGCACCAAAATTATTATACTGTAAAAAGCTAATCATCTTTCGCTGACAAATATGAAAGGTTTATAGGTAGTTTGAAGCCTCAATTAGCAAACATTTTGCTCTAAGTCATCAGATGTTATAATCTAAAGGTTTAAAAAAAACAAATCTCTTGTAAAAACTCTAAGAAAAGTTGTAAATGCCTTTCTACAACATGGTTGTAGATTGCCTTTCTACAACCATGAAACAAATGTCTGGAAATTCGTTCTGAATATTTATTCATTTTCATCACAAGGTAACAGAGGTTTTTTTTTTTTTTTTTCTTTCACTCTTTCTGAGCAAAAATGTATCGAAAAGAATTAGAATTTTTGGGAATGTTTTATCTCTTTTATCTCTTGCGTTTTTATACATGATTTATAAAAAAGGAAAAAAAAATATGTATCTGGAGGTAGTAAAAAAAGAAGACTAAATAAAGGTTAATACTAATGTAACAAAATTGATTTCAGTGATATCAAAGTTTAAAAAAAAAAAACAAAGAAATTGAATTTAAAAAAAAATTGGATGTGTGGTTTTTTTTTTTTTTTTCTAGTTTTAAGTTTGAAATGATTAACATATGCGTAAAGATGTATAAGTTTAAAGATATGTATATATATATTTCACAATGAAATTATTTTAAATCATTATTTTAAAATACTAACTGAATTGTGTTCACGAGGTCAAAAGGAAAAGTTATTAACTAGTTTAACTGAAAAAATACATTTTATTTTATCGTCTAGTTCCATTTTTCGAATAAAATACTATAAAATATTCATGCATATGCTTCATTTAGCAAATTTTTTGATAGCTATTTACTGATTGCTTTGTGTTCAAGAATTATTTAATAAGTATCTGTACATATAAGCACAGTAGACTCTGAATGCAAAAATAATAGTTGTTGTTCTTATCCTCATATATATAACAGCCAATGGTCGAGTAACGCTCTTGACCTCATCAACAATGAATCTCGCTCCACACCATGGTAATTTCATAATATGTTTTGATAATGTTTAAAATGCAGGAAAAGGCTTTATTGTAACAAGGCTGAACTGGATAAAGTAACTTAACTGTTTTACTGGTGAGACTGTGTCATTTCAGGGCACTAAAGAAACGAAAAAGTGGTCATTAATGGACGTTATCTACTGAAGCTTAGGGTTAATCGACTGGAGTTAGGATTTAAAATGTCAACTATCAAAATGTCACCAAACAGGCAATTGCTTCGTTCAAATGTGGAATCAATTTTCATCCATCGGTGGGCGATTTTCTAGTTGTTATATAATTTCAAAATATCAATTTAAATCGTATCTAGATTTTTAATTTACAACTTTTCTTAGAGTTTTTACAAGAGATTTGTCTTCTTTTAAACCTTTAGATTATTGCATCTGATGACTTAGAGCAAAATGTTTGCTAATTGAGGCTTCAAACTACCTACAAACCTTATATATTTGTCACGGAAAGATGATTAGCTTTTTACAGTATATCTAATTTTGGTGCTGCCGTATTACCACAAATAGGGCAAAGATTACCTCCTAAAGGATCGACATCGGATGATTACCGCCAAAAGTAGAAATTTAAAATTTTTATATTGCCATATTGTTAGTAAAATAACTAGGTTTAGAGTGTCAAATTTTGTTGTGATGATTCATTACTGTTACTAACGTTCATTTCCCCTACAGTTGTTGTTTAAATTGAAATTTTAAGTTTTGAATGAACATTTTGCACAGAAGTTGTTTTGGATCAGCATAATGAATAGAACTACGGATTTGATTTAGTTTATTTGTTTTCCTGAAGAGGGGTAAAGACTATACATAAAAATACTATGTATATACAATATGTTCGTAAGTGTATTCATTCATTTTCCTAAGTTCTAAAAGTAATGCTTATTCTTATCACCCTTAAATGACCTTGCATGCGAAATTCCTTAAATAGAAAATGTCCAAGAAAAATGTTTAATATCTTTGATGGCCTAAAAAATAGTATTTATAAGCAAATTATCATTCAAATTTTATTCAAAATTTTGACAAAGAAATTTTGTTGTTTAACTAATTCATCGTAAATACCTTAACTGATCCTTAGATATCTATTTTAGCAATACATCACAAGAAAATACTTATTAACGAGCAACGACACTTTCTATGTATTTTAGTTGTTTGAACAGCTTTAATAATGTTTTTCTAAGCTTTTATATGAAAATACTATAAAAAAAAGAAGAAGATTAGAAGTATCATTCCATTTCTTATCGTTGAATGAATTCTAAAAATTTAAATGAATTAAGAAACATTTCGAGCTTCTGCTCTGGCGATATTTTCGTCCGTAGAAGCATTAAAGGCAGTCCAAAATCCAATTTGAAACAGTCAGGAGTAAGAAATTATGGAGCATTTATTGAGTTAGACAGTTGATAATGTAGTTAAAATAAATATCAGCGCTTTTTTTTAAAGCAAATATATTGCAAAGTTTTAATTATCATGCTTATATTACGTCATTACTTAATTAAGCTAATTATCATACTTATTAATTGTAGTTTTGATTGGAATAGTATTAATTTCTACAATTAACAGTTAATGCTTCTGATTTAGCATGCTTCAATTTTTAAAGTACGTGCAACCTTTGACCTCCCCCCCCCCCCCCACCTTAACAAAATCCTAGCTCCGTGCCTGCACATGGTCAGAAAAAAAAATCCCCAAAACTTTTTTGCTGGTTTTGCTTAACCTGAAATTGATCGCTGTGCTACGTTTCCCTCAATGAAACGTTTTGGGAAATGCTGTGTCATTAAAAACAGACAAAGAAACTATAAATCGCCATTGAATTTCAGGAATTTCAGATGGAGAAGACGCGTGTTGTAAATGGAATTTCTCAGAATTTCTCCCAATTTCCACGATATTGCCCAAGAAGGCAAATCGTCCAAAAAAGAGAAAAAGCAATATGTATTTTTTCGCAACTTACTCGTGAATTTATGGCACTTAACTCACGCTTGACAAACTCTCCATAGAAGCAGAACTCGATTTCATGGAATTTGAGCGCTAGTCGGAAGTTGAAAAAAAAGGCAACGCCCAGTGTTTTTGTAGACGAACAATTAAGAGTGGGTCATGCCTGTTTTTTCTTTTTTGCGTTTTCCTGTTGTGCTTCATAGTTTACATTTAAAGTCGCATTTTCTGATCCTCCCAACAAAGAGATAAAGTCAAATTTGTCACAACTTCAAATCATCTTTTGAATACTATGCTTTTTTATGATGCCACTTGTTTATGCATTTGATTTTACGCATTTATCTTGGGGCAACAAACCATATTGGATTTTTATTCTTAAATTTTTTTTTCTTTGAAAACAAATCACTGTTGACACCCGGCTTCAGTACCTTCAAAATGCCAAAAGAAGAAGCTCTATTTTTACTTAAAGAAAATTTTCGTAATTAAAGCATTCTCATATATATATAATAGCCAATGATCGAGTAACGCTCCTGGACGTCATCAACAATGAAGCTCGAACCACAGCATGATAATTTGATAATATTTTTTGGTAATGTTTGTCATGCAGGGGAATACTATATTGTGACAAGGCTGAACTGGATCCGGTAACTTAACTGTTTTACTAGTAATACTGTCATTTTAGGAGAATAAACAAATGAAAAAGTGGTTAGTAATGAACGCTATCTATTGGAGTTAGGGTTAAAATTTCAACTGTCAAAATATCATCAAACAGGCAATTGCTTCGTTCAAATGGAAAAGCAATTTTCACCCGTCATACCTTGAAACATGTAATGTAAGCACACCAGTAGTGGCCAGTGCTTAACAGGGCTTCAATAGTGACCATCACTTCAAGGTTTATATTTGAAAAAAATAGGATTCCAGGTTTCCCAATGGATTCAAACGTGCAGACGTTTGATGCACTTTTGAATCCATTGAGAGACCTGGAAGTCTATTTTTTCAAATATAATCCTTGAAGTGGCCACTACTGGTGTACCTTATATGTAGGATTTTATGAAAAAGAAAAGTTATTACAGCGCTTTTATATTAGTTTTACCAAAGCAAGCAAAAAATATTTGGATGTCTAAAATTTCGCACTAGAGAAATGGATTTTCCAGCTACAGCCAATTATGAGTTAACTTTTAAACGAATGTGTTATTCTTAAATGAAGTGGAAAACTGTCTTTTTTATTGATGCTTATCATATGTAAGTGCTTACATTAGGAAATAAAATGTAAAATTACAAGGTAAGATTCAAACGGAGAATTTTGATGCTGGAAAGTTTGAGGAAAATGCGTGCAGCAGTTTCCTCGTATAAACTTTCCGCTTTAATAGCTTTAGTGTCGAAATCAGCAATTAATTTTGTTAAAATATAATGATAAAGGCTAGCTGTTCGAAACAGTGAGGTAATTTTAAGGAGGAAAAAGCTCGTCGTCCAAACTGAATGGGCGTAACAAAAGACGTAGGAGATGTGACCCAAAAGATGTAGGAAAGCATTTCTTTTCCAAACATTCTGATACTAATTCTAGTTTGTCTTTCATTCCATCCAAAAAAAAAAGGAGTTTTTTTTTTGCTATACTTAAAAATTTCAAGATCATATTGGTGTTGAAAATGAGTTGATAGATCCTCACATCATTCTTCGATACATGTTGCGATACAGGTGCTTCATGCCAGGGATGAATTTGTGCCGGAACGCCGTTCCGGTATTGTTTTCGTGGGAGTTCTCCTTTCACATAAATTGGTCACGACTCAAGATTCAATTATTTCTCAGTAGTGTTCCGGCACTGGAAAACTTAGGAGTTCACTCCTGCTTCATGCATGCTTCAACACGGTGATCAGATTTGCTCCATAATTTGATAAAACGACAATGTTATGTTAATGGCGATGGTAATTTTTATGTGAGAATGCATTTATCGAACTGTACGTTCCATAGTTTTGCGAAACAGTAAGTCGCCGATATTTTTTGCACGTGTACATATTTTATATCTAAACATAACATTATATTTACGGTTGTTTGTGGTATACTAGGTTCACATCCGACAAAAGGCCATGTCAGCCTAGTCGGAAACTAAGTGTCCGGTTCGGAATCGAAGTAGTATAAGTTTTATAAACTTTATGCAGCGACCAAACTGACTGGGCGCCCGCCGTGACTCTTCGTGGCCCTGAGTACGGTTACATGCTTTAGCTTAACAGCTGCAAGTTCTGATCGATTGAGAAAAAGTATTACGCATACGCAAACTTTTTAATCTAATTTAGGTCGAAATCTGAAAATGATATATTGTAAAAGTTGCTACGTGTCCTTCTACTCAAAAAAAAATAAAGTTTTTTCTCTCGGAAAGTGATTGATTGTTTGAAATGATTCGGTACTGATGGAAAAACAATTTTTATAATTTGTACACAAGAAAATCTTACTTCTTAATGGGCTATAGGATAGAAATATTCATCAAAATGTTCAGCAGATATCAGTCAAAATTTTGAATTTAGTTTCTAATATTTATTACTTGTAATGTTTGAATTTTTTACAAAAAAAAGTAAAATAAATAAATAAATACATAAAATTATTTTTAATATACATTTAAAAGATTTTAAAAAAAAAAAACTTCACCTTTTTGGTGATATATTTCAAAACCAATTCTGATTTAACCATGATTAGCTTCATTCAATGGACTCACTACAAATTTTATGTTTTCACAATTTTTGGAATTGGTTTTAAAACTTCATCACATCCCCCAAAACGGAGAAGTTATTTTAGCATCATAAAATACGCGTACGTGTTATTTTAATTCAGTTGCAGAAGATCAACATTTAGTAAAAATATATTTTGTTAAAAATTACATGGTGCTACTTTTATCGAAACATCACTAACAATACTAAAATACCTGCACCTTTTGTTGCTCCCATATACGTAGTTCAATTTGCATCCCATAAGTGATGATGATGCTGTTTTTTACGATTGTAACTTGGGGTTATCACATAAATATGTCGACAACGTGGTTCATTCCAAAAAAATAATTAAAAATAAGATTCCTTTAAAATGTATTTGTATAAGAAAACTTTCGTGTATTTAAAATAAATTTATAAATCTGAGTTTTGAGTTTGACTTTTAAAAGCAATTTTTATGTCGAGAAAACATCTCAAATAAAAATGATGTTCTGTAATTCGCCGAAGTTAGTCTATCATTAAGCTAGCCAACGGCATTGGGCACAAACTGCTTGCAAAATACGGTTAAATCTATTTTGTCGTACTGAGACAATTACCAACATAGGAATGTTTCAGCTCATGATTTCGGTGTATTCGCACTGAATTAACGAAAGTTCTCTTTTCCGCTATGCTGTGCAGGAAATTAGAAAAACTTCGTTAATCGCTCGAGTGATTTTGTGGCAAACGATGTTTTGATGCAACTACTCCTCTTGCTCGGGAAAAACCATGCATGGGATTTTACAGCGTTGATCCGTGAAATTGGAAAACCAAGTCTCTTTCAAGGCCGATATCATTTATAAAGATCTCTTTAGTTTTTCCAATTCGATAAATATATTTGGTTTAAATGACAGTAATGGTAGAACGGTTCTGTAGTACTAGAGGGAAGCACAGATTAAGGCTTAGGCACATGGGGCATGGGCCTAGGGCACCAAATATATAGCTGCAGTTTCAATATTAAATGTTTAAAAAAATGTCCTCATAAAATTTTAAGGGAGGAGGGGGAAGGGTACACCAAAATAGACTTGTGTCCAGTGTCCTCAAAAATCTTGGTCGCAACAAATTTTAGGCTCTTTTTTGGTTTTCGGAGGGGGGGGGGAGTGATTTTTGAAGAACATTGAGTAAAGATTTTGAACAATTTTGAAAATAAACTTATATTTAGGGGTTTTTTTTTTATTTGGGGGTTGTACCCTCCGGAAACATTTATTTGCAGTGTAGAACCTAAAAAACATAAAATCATTATAATCTGTAAATCTCTAAAATTAAAATAAAAGTAATCTCGTGTTAAAAATGCACCGAAAGTAAATTTGCATTTTTTTTTTCTGTTGAAGTCTTACAAGTCTTTCTGTTGAGTTTGTGCAGAAATTTTAGTGTTGCTTCCACCCAATGCTATGAATGAATGTCAGCTATTATTTATTCTAAAATTGCTAGAGATAACAAAAATATACCATGTTCTGGTCCCTCATTTATCTTTATTTTTTAAATACTTATATTAATAAACTGATATGCAGATTTAAACGCAAAAAACGAACACTAGATTTGCCCTGACTTCCAATATTCATTGCATATAATT
Organism: Uloborus diversus; assembly: GCF_026930045.1. NCBI lineage: Eukaryota > Metazoa > Arthropoda > Arachnida > Araneae > Uloboridae > Uloborus > Uloborus diversus. The sequence continues at coordinate 97,133,788 of NC_072733.1, forward strand.
GTTTTAAAATTGCAATGAGTCTTAGCTTCATTGCAAATAAAAAAAACACGCAAAATAATACTGTAATTTACTTGCTTCTTTTGTTTATCGCTCAGACATTACTACTCAGTACATTACTACTAGTCTCCGTAACTTCTCAAAGCAGTAGCATTCTGGTTATGTATCGTAAGTGCTTTCGGAAATATATTTCTTTTATCGAATTCATAATACGCGTATTTTGCGAAAATTGTGCATAAAGAAACTGCATCCTTTTAATTTGTGTTTCCATTGTTTATCTTTTAAATCAATTTTGTGAGCAAATAAAAAAGCTTGCAACTCAAGAATTAACTAAAATAGTATAGTTAAAAATATATGCTACTTGGAAAACGCATTAATGAAAAAAAATGTCTCTATAATTTACTGTGATTTAAGAAAAAGAAATTTTAGTATCGAGTTACAAATGAACTATAACACCAAGAAAAAATATATATATTTATAGCAGCTATCATTCCAAGCACTGCCTTCTGCATGTTTTATAAATTTAAATTATTTACGTTTCAACCACTTAAATCTAATAAGTATTGATAAGCAAGTTTTTTAAAACTCTTAGGTCTTTTATGGTAGAAGAAATAATACATTATTTATTTAGGAAACTATTGTTTTAGAGGCCCCACTAGCTAGCCTTTTGCAGAAGTAATTTGATCGAGTATTTTATGTACCACCAATGAATTGCGGACACCTGAGCTTTCACGGTGTGAAATTGCCCTTGGATTTAAATTTTGTTACGTGTATTCAAGGCCAAACGAATGCTCGAAGGATCTTTTACATGCCGCAAATTCAAATGACATGGGCGTTAGAGATTTTTTGCGTCCTAAAAATCCACCGACTGGGCATTTAGTCCGTGAGTTCCAAACCCGGGACTAAACGTGATGAGGCAAACGCCATACAACCCCGCCACTCAGCCGACGCATAATGATTTTAGTACATAGGTTATATGTTTATATCATATCTAAAAAATCATATTGAGCAAAGTTTCCGAAAAGCAATAATTCTGCTTAAGAAAGTAAAATATTTATTGTCTTTACAAAATCATTTATTATTATTTCTCCTTTTAGCGTGCTGTATTTTAGTTCAAAATACTTCCCACCCCTCATATTCTTATAACACTTTCTATTTAGAGTTATATATATATATATATATATATATATATATATATATATATATATATATATATATATATATATATATATATATATATATATATATACAGGGGCGGACTGACTGACTTTGGCCCAGTCGGCTAAAGAGTATTATGGCCATCCTCTGTAAATTAAAAAGTTAATTTAACCAGTACTGGATCTCGATTCTTCCGATCTGACCAAAAACATCTAACTATCGCTAGTTCCTATTTTCCTTTAAGCTTCTAAATCATGTTTTAAAGTTCTAAAAAAAGAAAATGGGGGAACGTAAAATAAAGATAACACTGATACATTTTTATGTGCCTTGAAAGAAGGATACTAATGGTTATAAGTCTAAATAGGCACATCTTTAGGCTTCCATACTGACAACGTAGGAAAGACACGAGGAAAGGGAGGAATCACATAGATTACTCCCGGAAATTTTCGAAATTGGTTGATCAATATAGGCCTAAGCAGAAAAGAATCGGAAGAACGAGTTCAGTTCCCTTCCAACGATATTTTCAAAGTTGATGTCAAAAACCACCTTTTTACAATTTTCGGTAAAGTTAAAGGAGTGGGATAACAAGGGGTTCCCCCACGATTTTGTTTTCTTAACTTTTTTTTCTTTTCAAAATTGAAGTCTATTTTAGTCTAACGTTGTTTACAATAGAATGTCGCGGGCTCTTCCTAGAAGTTCCCCGAAATGGGAAGTTTTAGAAATGCTATTTAGGCAACCCTAGGTAATATTAATGGAACAGGGAAGCATCGGGAGCTTTCAAAGAAAACGTTTCGACTTGAACTACTAAAAAACGCAAAACTCTCTTTGGTCACGTTTGAGAGAGTAGGAAGCTCAGTGATTTCATTTGAAAGCATTTAAAAACTGAAGTATATTAGACCCAATTTTATGCCACATTAAGTTACTACAGGGAATCCGACGCCTCTCCTTCGGAATTTTTCGACACTGAAATTTTAAAAACATAACATTATAATATGTTTGGAAAGATTAAAAGGAAAGAGGACAGTTTCGCCGAGTGCTTCCCCCAAGATTTTTTAAGAGGGCGCTGTGCCCTTCCGCTTTTAAACTAACCTTTGATAATAAACTTAATCAACCCTCCTTGCCCCTTAAAAGTTTAAACAAAGCTTCACAAAAGCGATTTTTTTTTCTCTAAAAGGTAATGATTCACACAAGCCTGTCCTTGAAATGTCACTCCCTCGTTTCAATCACTTAACACAAGAATCTGATAAGAATATATCTGAACGTTTTTTGTGTTACCTTTAAAACTAAACATCAAAAAGCTTTTTCATATCCTCATATATATAATTGCCAATGATCGAGTAACCCGCGAGTTTCAACAATGAAACTCGCGCCATGCCATGATTATTTGATATGTTTTGGAAATGTTTAACATGCAGGGAAAGGCTTTATTGTGGCAAGGCTGAACTCGATCCGGTGACTTCTGTTTTACTGGTAAAACTCATTTCAAGGGAATGAAAAAACGAAAGAATGGTCAATAACGAACGCTACCGTAATTAACAAACGGAGTTTCAGTTATAATTTCAACTATCAAAATATCACCAAACAGGCAATTGCTTCGTTCAAATGTAGAAGCAAATTTCACCCATTATACCTTGACGGACGACTTTCTAGTTTTAAAAATAGTTACCATAGAAAACACTTGAACCTTGATTGTACCTAGTATACTAAAAAGTAAAAGAAGCACATTTTTATTTGACAAAACTTCTCTTGATAAAAGGGTACTTTTTAGTACCCTTTTATCAGAAAGTACATGCCCCTCTTTTTGTCTGAAGAAAACACTAGGCATTTTTTTCTGAAACTGCAATCAATTTTAAGCTGTCATCATCATCATTATTAGCTCAACAGCCCGTTGTGGGCCTTGGCCTTCTTAAGGAGATCTCGCCAGGCTGTCCTTCTCTTTACTGTTGACCTCGAGTTTTTGATTTTATTGATATCAAAATCAGAGTCCACACATCGACCCATCTCTTTTTTTGGTCTACCCCTTGGTCGCTGTCCAAAAGGAACTGCATTGTAGACCTTCAACGCAGCCCTATCATTTTCCATTCTCTAAAAGATGACCAGCCCATTTCATTCTGCTTAGTTTGGTAAATTTCAAAATATCAATATCTCTAAAAAGTTTATAAAGTTCAAAATTGTATTTCCATCTCCAATCTCCACTGTCATTCAATCCACCAAAAACAGTTCGTAGAACTCTCTTTCGAAGATTGTCAAAATTTTCTCTTTCCTTATGACCAAGTTTGAGAAGCATTTGTTAAAACTGGTCTTATGAGGGTTTTGTAAAGTAAAATTTTAGTACTTCTTTTGATTAGGTGGGATTTTAAGAGGTTTCTAAGACCAAAAAAGGCAGCGTTAGGCAGCAAAGATAATCTTTCGGATCTCGGAGCTGATTTCAGTTTGAAATTTTATCTCAGAGCCCAGGTATGTAAAAGGCTATAGTGTTTGCAGATAAAAGGGTTACGGAGTTTTCCCACGGAAATTTTTATACGTGAAATTTTAAGCTATCTTTAGTGACTTTACAGACATGGCGAAGGTTCGAAGACTTTGTTTGGCAATTTTTCGATATTGAAAAACAAAAGGCAAAAGTTTGAACGTAACTGGCTTTTGCATCGAAATCCTCAATTGTAGCTTTAAGACAATCATTGGTGACTTTAGGACTACAAAGGTTTCCTCATACCTAAAATACCTCAGAGACCCCGTTAAGTCTAAATCACAGGAATCTATTACAACTAATGTTACTCAAAAAAACAAAAAACTCTTGCCCTCCCCCCTCAACTCAGTCCTAAATCCTTTTATGTTCAGGAACTCTCCTTTCTAAGTCGAAATTTTGTCATGTTTCAGATTCAGTTTATTGTAGTCTAAACTTGCTTTCCCGTATGCAATTCCGAAATGAAAATACTCGTATGGCGAGAATTCACAAGACCAGGGGCGTGCACAGAAATTTTGGTGCTCGTCACAAATGACTTTTACGGGTCCCCCTTCTCATCTTGTTTTCCTTACCTCCCTACATGTATTTCCAACCTCATTTAAAAAATCTCCGGCCCATTTCAGGATCGGAATCGGGCCAACTGTGTGTCCCTTCTCCTCCCCTCCTTTGTGCATGGTGTCGTCCCTGCTCATTTGTATCAACACTCTAAAAGCATGGCCCACGCATTTATGGCAGGCCCGGGGCCGCTTTGTCTAATGGTGCAGGCCCCTTCAATTTTTGTGAACGGATGTACAAATATAAGTTTTAACTCTTTTTTCGTCCCGGGCCCTTTTACAGTCCGTATCAGACATCCGCTCCTCTGCCCCCCTCCCGTTTCCTCAATAAGGGAGCCATGGCCCCCATATCTCTAAAACTAGAGAGAAAATTGATAAAAGAGGAAAGCATTCGCACGTGTGGATTTCGGCTATTTACTTCGGTCCCTTCTTAGGATGAAAAAAAATAAACCTGTCGCACAGAGTAAACAAATTAAATGTTTTTTTTTTATTATGACACTTCAAAAAATGTTAGGTGTGAATTTAATCGTATTAAATTCAATGAAAAAATTGCTGGAAGTGGCCCACTCGGCGGTTGGCCCAGTCGGGGATCCCCGACTAGGCGACCTGGCCAGTCCAGTCTGCCCCTGTATATATATATATATATATATATATATATATATATATATATATATATATATATATATATATATATATATATATATATATATATATATATATATATATATATATATATATATATATATATTATTGTTTTAGAGGTCCCACTGGCTAGCCTTTTGCAGAAGTAGTTTTATCGAGTATTTTATGTACCACCAATGAATGGCGGACACCTGAGCTTTCACGGTGTGAAATTGCCCTTGGATTTAAATTTTGTTACGTGTATTCAAGGCCAAACGAATGCTCGAAGGATCTTTTACATGCCGCAAAATCAAACGACATGGGCGTTAGAGATTTTTTGCGTCCTAAAAATCCAGCGACTGAGCATTTAGTCCGTGGGTTCCAAGCCCGGGACTAAACGTGATGAGGCAAACGCCATACAACCACGCCACTCAGCCGACGCATAACAATTTTAGAACATAGATTATATATATATATTGAACTTCACTATCAATATATAATAGCGAAGTTCAAAAAAATCTATTTCTTTATTTCGGAATCGCGTTACGTCTCAAAAGTTGCAGTTTAGTATCCTCAGTTGGGGGAAAATAATAAAAAAGTTCTCAGCTGATATCTACAGTTCGCGCATAAGGCTGAAAGTTTGAAACAATGTGCTAAAAATGGAATTTTTCAAAAAATAATAAAATTTGTTTTTTTTTTTTTTTACATTTTTTGTAACGCCACAGCCATAAATTGTCAGTATATAGCGTAGTTTGAACCTAAAAAGATATTTTATAGCATTTACATAAGATCTTTCGTTTGCGCATAAGCCTTAAATTGGGCAGAAATCTCGTTGTAAGGCGTATGCGTTAACTAAAGATCTTATGTAAAAGCTATAAACTATTTTTTAGATTCCAACTACGTTATATGCTAACAATTTATGGCTATTGTATTATTTAAAAAAAACTAATTTTATTATTTTCTGAAAATTTAAATTTTTAGCACATTTTTTCAAAATTTCAGTTTTATTCGCAAATTGAAGATGTCATCTTAATGTTTTTTTTTTCCTCCAATTGAGGATACCAAACTAAAACTTTCGAGAGGTAACGCAATTCCAAAATAAAGAAATCGATTTTTTCGAACCATCCTAATATACAATTATGATTGTTACTTACGGACTATAAAATCGTACTTTTTTCACTTTCACTCAGTTAAAAAAAAAAAAAGTTTCTGCCTCTCTAACTTTTACATTTACCAATAGCAAAAGTACGAAATGCTGTAAACATTATGAAATACAAATTGTTAAAACAGATAAGGATGAATGAATTACGAATTCGGGAAGAATTGATGCACGAATTATGGTAGAAATAATGCGTGTTGCCCTTGAGGCGGTAATAGATTTGTCGTACATATTATAAATTGCCGGAAATCACTAGTGAAGTGCAAACAGTTAAACGCTAGAGCGGCTTTCTGGTATCCGCAGACTGAAAAAAAAAAAAAAAAAAAAAAAAAACACTAACATTTTCTTCTAGTTATTTTATAATTAAAAATACATTCACATTTGAAGAAGACAAACTGAATGAAAAGATAAAATATGACAGAAAAACCTCTAATTTATTTGCGGATATTTCTTATGAACACGAAAACTACAAATGTTCGTACAAAATTAAATCGCTTAAGTTGAAAACTGACCAAGTGCTCCGAACGCAGTTTTGAGATTGTTAAAAATAACAATAATAATAAAATAATAATAAATGATAATAGTAATTATTATTATTATTATTATTGTTGTTATTATTATTATTATTATTATCATGTTATTAATAATACTAATAATATTTAGTATTATTGTTGTATGAATGTGTAACTTAAAAATAATGAATAATTAAGTAGAAGGGTAAAAACCCTGATATAAAAACGAAATTTTGCAATGTGTTGCTTGTTTTGTTTGACTATTCTTTAATTCATCTATGAAAAATCATACATTTATTTTTTATATCTCTGTTGCTTGTTGAGTCCTACGATTTCATCAATTTTATTGTACTTACGCAGTAAAAAACAGTTTTTTTTAAGCTTTCTCTCTGCTCCACCTTCTCTCCCCCCCCCCCCAAACACACACTTCTTTTTTCTCAAAAAAAAAAAAGCCTCAGCGTATCATAAAATTATTGGATCCCGTTATTGAAATTTAAAAAACAAGATGTTTTAAAATTTAAAAACATTGTTTACAGAAAGCAAACTTACGTAACTCCGATAACATCGGAATAATTGTAGTATAAGAGCAAAACATTCCGAACCAGCTACAAAAAATACACTCATGACATTAAAACAGAAAAAAGAATAAAGGAATCGGCAATAAACGTTTTATTTAAGTTAATGAAAGCCTATCAGGCAATATGAAAAAAAAAAAAAAATTGAAATAAACTCTTTTTATCTAAATCTGGACGATTTTACAGAAACTTCCAACCTGTCTTGCAATAATTTAGGTATGTTTTACCCACTATAAAAAATACACTAATGACCATGAAACAAAAAACGGGGAATTCGCTATAACGTTTTACTTGAGATAAAGAGAGCTTTTCAATCGCAGGGACAAAAATTTGAAATTAACTCAAATCTGATAAACATCATAAAACTTTGTGACTTACTTACTCGTTATATTACATTGAATCCTTTTTTGAACGTACGAATTGTCCCACGACTTACAAAAAAAAGGGAATGCTAATGGCAAGAAAGAAAAGTTCACCATGAGAGGTCCTCTTCATCATTAACTTTGTTTTCTGGCTTCATTGAAGTCTTTAGTCAGGGGGCTACGGGGGAAGAAACTGCATTTTGTGATAAAATTTTGAAACTTGGCGGTCATTTTTGGTCCAAAACCAAAAATGGCGATTTTGTTCAAAAACAAATTATTATAATTTTTTAAATTATTTCTTGTATCACTCCATAGATGTTAATTATATTTTTTACCATTTAAAGCTCCATTAAGCGTCTAATTTCTGAAACAACTTCACAAAAACTGGTTATTTAAAAAAAATCGATATTTTTAATTTGTAAATTCTCTGACGTGAATTTTCCCCCCTCATAACATAATTAGTGGTTTCTAAATTTAATTAGGACTATATCAAAATAGGGTTCCAGTTATCCGAACTCTAATTGCCCGAACTGTCCAATTATCCGGCCATGATGCACCTCGTTTTTTATTACTGATCAGGCATAATCGAAACTATTTCCAAAGGGTATAAGAGAATAAGGATTTGAAGGAAAATGGGTGAAATTAATGTCAAGACAACATAATTTTAATAGAAAGAAATTTAAAGTTTGAATTAAAAATGTCTTCTTATTTCTATAATTACTATTGTTGCTGTTGTTAATTCTCCGTTACCCGATTGATCACTAGTAAGCTTTTACTCATTTTATGGGAAAAAAACATGCCTAAAGTATTATAAAATGTAACTACTTCTTACAAAGAGATTCACATCGATGCAATGAAGACACTTTTGACACAGAAGTTTTTATAACTTAAAAATCCGAGAAAGAAAGCAGCTTCCCAATGTTCAAGTTTTGAAGCACCGTATTAAAGCTGGGGCTTTTAATGTTAATGTTTATTAGATCACAGCTTTCAACCAACTTTATATCTTTTCTGAACCTTTGAAGGAGATGATTCTGTGTTTTTTTAACATTTTATTGCTATTTATAACGATATACATATATTTTTTAGTAAGTATGCTCGATGGTTACCAATTTTCATGAAAGATCTTCTTTAACCCACAAACCTTCCAGACGTACACAAAGCCTTCGAAGAAGGAATGTTTGTTGTAAAAAGACAATAAACGTATTTTCTGTAATTGGATTGGACCATACTTACATGCAAAAGCAAAACAATGCGGTGATGAAAGGAGACGGGGGTATTATTGGTCTATTACAGATCAAACTGCATTAAGAAGATGGATGTTGGTTGGTCTTGAAGTTATCGATTTTTTACACAATTTGAAAAAGTTACCTCGGCTCATTTAAAGAAACGCTGTATATACGCAATGAAGAAATATTAAGTTTCCAAAGCCTGTTTTCAAGAAAGTCTTGAAGAGTCAGGCCTTGAAGAGTAATCCAGCTGAACATGGAAATCCATTTTTTGAACCATCGAAAGAATTGTTCTCATTAGAGAGGAATATGGCAGTAGACGTAGAATGTATGTGGAGCAACTCATGAAGATTGGGCAAGTTGGGAAAAAAAGTTACAACAAATTCATAGAGAAAGGAATTGTGACTCAAAAGTCACTTCATATTCACGGTTAGGAAAAAGAAAACCTTTTAGTCTTTCATTTTTACAGAAAAACCAGTAAGTCTGTTTAATGAAAAGATTAAAATTCAATAGAGATTCATTTTCAAAGTTTTTCATTATTTGCGATATCGTACATTTAAACCTGGATGAATTTCTCCTCTATGAAAATCAACCTCACCCTCCATCGATTTCAATAAATGGAGCTCTTTGAACGGGAAATAAGTCTAGTTATTAACATTCCTACTCAATGAATTAAGTAATAGTATTACTACTGATGAAGACTACTCGAGAGAAGACGAAAACGTTTTGAGAAAGGATGCTGGAGATGAAAATTATGAATGCTAATTTTAGAATAAGCGCAGAGATACATTTTGATGCTATTGTCTATGATGGTTCTTTCATCGTTCACATAAAACGACCTAGGACCGAAATTTTTTTGTTTTAGTACTGAAGTCTATTCAGGATACAGATGCAAGACATATAAGAGGAATAGGAGAAAGATATCATTTTGGAGAAAATGGTTTGCTTCCAGAGAACTGGATCACTTTCTTCCGGAATGCAGATAAGAAGACAGAATTGTTTTTCATGATTGCACTGCCTATACCATCTTGATTTGCTCTTAAAGATTCGACGGAGATTTTCATTGAATACAACACCTCTAGCGCCATCAAATCAAGAGGAAGCTGATTGTAGGATCTTCGGACATGTTTTTGATGCTGCAGAAAGAGGATACAGAAGCATATGCGTAAGAACTGTTGGCGCCCGCTGTCATTTTAGGCATATCATACTTCCATGAGTTGTACAAAAAGGGGAGAAAGATGGGGCTTACATTTGTAGCTGGAAAACACTTTCGACTAATACTAGTCGAAGATTTTGTCACGAATTCGGTCAGCAAAAAGCAGTTGCTTAAAGAGGGTTCGACTCATTCTCAGGATGTGACACGACCTCTTTGTTGCAAGTCGGGAAAAATTGACGATGTAGAAAAGATGGAAAGACTATCCTGATTGGTGCATTTTTATACCTATCCTAACCTAAAAAAAAAGTATACCTGATTAAAAATTTCAAATATCATTGCTACTCGTCTTCATGTAATTTCCGTCTGTAAATGAAGCTAGAAAACATTTTTCCACCAGCAAACAAAGATCAATGATTAACTTATCACCCACAGCTGAAGCCCTTTGGCAACTTATTTAGTGCTTATCGAGGTAGATATCAATGGGACAGTGTGCCTAAAAATTTAGTCTGAACTTAAATTCATGATTTTGGGGTTTACGGTAATTGATGAGAAGCACGTTCTTGTTTGTTTAAGTTTGCCCGCAATTTCAAGTGCTTAAAGCGAATTTATGTCATGCATGCGTAAAAACAACTGCTCTCAAATAACTTGTGGGTGCTTCAAAAATGAACTTATCTGCACATTGATGTGTAAATACAGCAAAGGAAAATGCTATGTATCTGTGTAAATGACTTGTAAATTCAAACGTTTTAAAATTATTTTCTGTATAATCATTGTACATATCACTTACTCAGATTTGTTGTAGTTTTAGTCGTAGTTTTTGCAATAGTGAGTTATATCTCAATAAATAACAATTTTATTAATAATAACAATATTTTTATCTTTATTAACATAGCACTAAACTTCTTATTGCAGTAATTAATAATTTATTCCTCCTACATCGTTTAAAGCATAGAACAAACGCTTCAAATCGTCTGAGAAAAAACTTGAAATTCGTTTTAAAGCGCTTAATAATAAATTTTGGTGTTCTATGAACAAAATATCCGTGCCCCCCCCCCCCCGCCCTCATTTCGCTAGTGCAAATATAACTTATAAAACTGCAGAATGTGAGTCAAACTTCCAAAAAATTTCGAAAAGTTTTCTTTTTTGTTTTGCCAAAAGTGAAAATTGATTTCGTTTTAACTAATCAAGGTATTATATTCATTCTTAAGTAACAATTAAAAATGTTTGTTACAAATTTTGAAAAAATCACTAGCTTTGTTTATGATTTTTATTTCTAGTTTTATTCTTAGTTTTGTAATCGGTTTTTATTGGTAAATTTTAAAACTAATGTTCGGATTTTCTAATGTTTCGGATTTCTGGGGTTCGGATTATTGGGTTCTACTATAAATGAATTTATTTTTCTTTAACATAGTACTTCAAAATACATAAAAAAGCATTTCTCAAACAACTCGTCCAGAAATGTTCAAGACTTTAGTTAGTTAAAGTTTTGTTAAAAAAAATCAAAGTTTTTGAAATTATTTTGAAAATTAGGAGGTTAAGAGATATTTTGATGGCTTTTTACGCTTTAGTAAGCATAATAGATATCACAAAAGAAGAAACAGTGGATGTTTTTCAAAAAATAAAAAATAAAAGTAGTTTTGGATTTTTGACTAAAAATGGCCGTTATGGGGGTTTTGGGGGGGGGGGGGATTTTAAAATGCCTCCCCTTCTAAAAATGTTTAGAAAGACATTGTCTACATGCATGCCAAATTTCATGATTTTATCACAAAATGCAGTTTCCGGCTCTATTTTCTACCATAGCCCCTTTACTACTTCGGCTAAATTTGATTACAATTTTCAATACCAGCGGCATTTATTGGCATTACGTAACTTGATCAGTTTATTGAACCTGGTTTTAAAACTTTAAAACTCGACCTGAAGGCATTATACTTGAGTTAGTTTTGCCTTAATAAATGCACCTCTAAACCCCAAAAAACTTGGCAGTCTGAACTCAAGCTCGCCAAAAATGTCACTTGTTCAGATTTTGACTTGACTGATTTAATTACAAGTCAGCATAGCCATTGAACTTGTTTCATTTCCGGCCTCCCACCTAGAGAAATTGGTAATTACTTAACGCAAATCCTTTTTAGTCTAGTGTGAAAAATTACTGATTAGCGTAGATAACTGAACAATAAACCAGAACTTGCGTGATAGCAGTAAATATTCTGGGTGCTCATTTGTGCTGATCTCAAGACCAGTCGTTATTTGGCTACCAGCGTTTTTGTTCCTACCGTTCAGAATAAAGTGACAGCATATCACGGTTGACCCTACACGGTAACAATGAAGAAAAAGAAAAAAGAGATCACCTTTAAAAATATTCTCTTTTTTATTGTGCTTACAATTACTGTTGAACTAGTTTCCTTGTTTGTTGAAGAACTGCGGTAATTCAGGAAGGTCGTGTAACTTACTTTTATGGAGTCGAGTGTATTTTGAATTGCTCTTGAGCATATTCAACCATGAAGTAACAATAGCGTGCTTACAAGGAAATATAACGTTGAGAACTTTTATTTTTATTAAAATAGATGTTTTATTATTTGGACGTAAATAGCAATATATGAAGAAATTTTTGAATCAATTATGGTGTTTTAAGGATGTAAATTGTCTGGCATCAAAACAATTGACAATTATGAAAGAGAAGAAATCCAATAATGACAAGTATAAGTTTTATTTATGGACTTTAAAAAGATTTAAACATTTATTTGTCACCTTCTGAATATATTCCCTCCTCCCCTCTGGATTTATCCAAAAATTATATTTTATCATTTGAATCGTATTAATAAGTGTATTGCGTACATTTTTTGAAGTTACTATTTAGCTAGAGTACAGCTGCCGTTTGGATTTATTAGTTTTACTGTGCGTTTCATTTATTTACTTATGATTTGTATTTATTTGTTCTGGGAAGGGTCTTTTTGCAATAATTAAAGATGTTTTTCAGCTGTACTTAACTACTTTTTTTTTTTTTTTTTTGTAATTGAAAATTGTGTAAAATATTTTTCAGTGCAGTTTTCTGCAATTGCTTTTTTCCCCAAATAAATGACTTTAATATTTAAACCATTTTAGTCTTTCTAAGGTAATATCCAGCAACAACATTTAGAATTTTAGTAGACTCCAGAATAAAATATTTCAGTAACTGTTGTTAGCAAATAGGCGTGTGATACTTAATCACACCGTTTATACGACCTTCCGTTTCCAAAGTTCTACTACCCCCCTCTCCCATTTCCTTCTTGACGAAAAAAAAAAAAAGAAAAATTTATTCTCAAGTCTGAGCATCAACTTATTGTGTGTATGTTTCATACATACAACATGTGAATCAAAACCTTTGTCTGTGTGTTTTCCCTAAAGTCGAATTCCTTAAAGTTCGCGTATACCAGTGGTTTTGTGAGATTTTTTGTAAAACAGACGAAAAATGCTTTTCATGTGATGTACTGATTTCAAGATGAGGTCCACAAATATTAAATCCTTTTTAATCGCATTGAAGACTTAGAAATTGATTCTTAATAATGAGTAGAATTCAATGATATAAATGTAGTAAATAATTTATTAAAGGATTTTATATTTGTTTGATTTGAGTCGGCTTTTTGTTGCGTAAGAGCATTTGTATGACAGAGACTTTTTGTCACTTAAACCTTTTGTTGGTGAGATGGGATGTCTTACATCCCAGAGGAATTGGACTTATGCATTGAAAGGTTTTGTAATGTTTACATATGTGGTTTCATAGGTATATACGTATATGTCATGTGCGATACTGTTTCATTTGTATTTATATGAATAAATAATACAAAAATCATTGGAAATTTTCCTATTTTAATTTGATTTTGTGAATGGCACAAAAAATATAATGTTGTAGTCACGTTCACCCCACTTAACCACTTACGTTACAAAAGAAATCAACTCACTATTTAATAGTTAATTTTGAGGCTCCATTTTGTCCTGAAAGTGCCTAGAATTAGAAGAATGCCTCTTTTGAGACCCCGGTTGAGAAAGACTCAACGGGAATCCTACTAATGCACAGTTTGTGTAGTACTAACGTTAGTTATGTTACGTATTTGATTCTTGTGTAGCGCAAAGGTTTTTTTACCTTTATTTTTTCTCATAAGTAGTTTGAAGCTACTCCTAATCGGTAATCAGTCCGTTATGCTATTAGAACTCACTGGCGTTTCAACAAAGAAGGACAACATCCATGACAAATTTGCACAGGACATTGATTTTAGTCCTGGAAATATTAAGCATAATGAGAGTGAAGGATGCGGAACAAAGAGTATCGTGATATGCATCATAGAGAATGAGGGAGTAAAATATCTTGATTATAGAAAATTAATGTTTAAATTTTTGTGTTAAGGTCTTGTAACAAAAGATAACCATATTAAGAACGTAGTAGAAATTTACAAGTACTTCTAATGAACTTGTCTTCATTATCTACTTGAACCTCTAAATATTTTTGTACCTGTCCTTAAAGATTGATTAAGCAGTTTTGATCAGATTCTCTAGTTTACTAAACATTTACTACTACTGGGCATTAAAAGGTAACTATTTAAAAGATGTTTTTAAAAAATCAGCAAAGTAATTAATGAAAAAACCTTAAAACTGTTCGTTGGAGCATCATCTCTGGAAAAAAAAACTCAGGTTTTTCAAAAATCTTCTATCGATTTGTAAGTCACAACTACCCCACGTTTTAATAAGATATTGCTTACGGTTCAATAAGACATTTGCAGCCTAGAAAGGTAAGGTAGCTATGCAAATTAGTATAAAGCTAATGTATGGATCCGATAAGTTGTCTTCCGATGTGCGATGACTTAAACGATTCCATTCGTTAAAATAGAGGTGAGAAAAGCCAATTTGCGTTGTGAAAACGATTATCGGCACTGTGACAACTAAGAATTTCTCCTCTTTCAACCCAAATATAAATGAACTCGTCTAAGGTCAAACATCACGTTAACAGATCCACACTATGTACTGAAAAAAAAAGTTTCAGAATAAAGTTGATTACGAGGAACAACATATTACAACTTTACAATGTAATTTGTGTCTTAATTCATTGTTTTGCATGGAATATACTACCGAATTAAAATTATTTTCACCGAAAAGAGTTGTCTTCATTCAAACTTGACTTCTAGATGGAACTTCTAAGGTAGAAAAAATTACATCCCATTTTTAAGTCCTCGTATTCCAAATAAAAATGAGTTAAATTCAGTGAATCAGAGCACGTAGGCGTATCACTTTATTTGAAGAAGCTAAGTACTTTTATGTTTCAGAAATTCCACAGCTTGACTGTTGTAGAATAAAACACCAAACATGAGCTTGAATTATGTTTTTTCATTATCTACAGGAACCATTATAAATATCTACTACATAAATAAACTTTTTGGGCACCTATTCAAAATTGAAATAATAATAGTTGACATCAACACGTTTGAAGTGGATTGATGGAGGTCAGAAATATACCCTTCGTCACAAGATAAATAAACAATGAGTAGAAAATAAAACAAAATGCATATATTACATCATCAAAAAAAAACAAAAAAAAAAAACAATGCGGTTTAAGTCTTTTTTTTTTTTTTTTTGTGACAATAGACAAAGTTAACGAATTTATATAATGTGTAAGTAGAAATAGTAATCGCTCGAAAGAAGTAGAAAATTCTTTGTGTAGTTCACGCGAAGAAAAGAGTATGTTCTTAACATAAATTATAAAAACATTTAATGCTAGTTTACGAATACTGAACAATGCTGATGAAAACTTTTGAGCAGTAATCAACATTACTTTTATCTGAATAACCTTTCTGTTATTCAGACAATTTTACCACTCCATACTTAAATGAAGCAAGCTCTGTTTTTTCTGTCATATCTGCTCGGAACTATACTTTTCTCGGCTCAAACCTATACTTAATCAATTTTTTTTTCTTGACAGTCACAGTTAAAGGCCTTACTAATTGAGCATTGTGTTATTTTACAATAATCGAAGATATCCCGATAACAGCTAATGGCACAATACTAACAACTCGTTTAGATATTATCGCATACCGTTTGTTTGTTTTATTTTAACAACAACAATTTGATCGACCACAGAGATAAAACAACTACTTTATCAGAGCTGAGACAGTTGAATGAAGTCTTGCAGACAAAGCTTTTATTTAAACTATGTAATTTTTGAATTAGGAGACGCACAAATAAGTTTCTATTATCATTGTAAAATACTTTTGAATTGTTTGTCGAAAATTATGTTTGACACATTTTTGTGAAATTATTTTTTGAAATTGCAATAAATTGTATATAAAATCATTAACAATTTACTTTCTCAGATACTTTCCTCCCACCCCATAAGAAACATTTCTTTAATGATTTGTTCTGACTACAATTTTAATTATTAAACACTCATGTCCGTGATAATTGCAACAACATGAAGGACTCATTGGAAAAGAATAAAATTTATTGCACATATTAATCGTAGTGCTGCAAATAAACGATCAAAATTACAGATCAATGAAATGAAAATAACAGATGTGAATTAATTTCGAATGTAGTTACCCCGCGTAGGTGTGAGAGCCTGTACTCGTTTTGGCATCGAATCATGGAGGTGCTGAATGTCACGATTGAGAATATTATCCCATATGACTTCAATCTGAAGCCAAAGTTCATCCGTACCCACTGCCGGACGAGACACATGAGCGAGTCTCCAACCAACGCAATCTGAGGCATACTCAATGGGTGTCATATCGGGAGAACGGGCAGATCAAGGAGGTAGCGTAACCTGTCGTGCGCCGAAGAACACTTGTACGTTAAGCATTGGTTTCCTAGGAGCTAATCGCCGACCTTCGGCGTCGCTTATCGCCGAGAGGAAAAGTTGATTCTTCTGCGCATGCGCGCCCGAGCGAAATCGACGTCGTGAGTGGCCACGTCGGAATCACTTGACTTTGATTTCAGCGTGAGGCCGCCAAAGCTCGGTGATTTCGCTTCTAGGAAACCAGGGCTTTACGTGCGACATGTGGACGTGCATTTTCCTGCTGAAACACTGCACCAGGAATGCTTTGAAGAAAGGGTAGTACCTCCGGTGCCACAGCGTCCCTGAAGTAGCGCTTGCTATTGAGGCTCCCCGTAATTCGGAGTAGATGGGACTGCCCTTGATATTCAATAGCTCTCCAGACCATGACGCCTCGCGTTATGCCGGTATAACTTAGGATTACACATTCTGGGAGGTGACGTTTTCATGTGTAACGTCTGACGCGTACACGGCCATCGTTATAGTGCAGATTAAATCTGGACACATCCGTGAAGACGATCTGTTGCTATTCCGCAAGCCAATGGCTTGCTCTTGGGCTAATTGAAGCCGGAAGCAATGATGGTTGAAGGTGAAAGGAATCCTCTATGAGGGAATCCTTGCATGCAGGACCTGGCGCAGCAGACGTCGACGAACTGTGGACGCAGCAAATGTGACACCTGTAGCCATACTCCAACGTTGTGCTAGCATACTAGAGCATGCTATACGATTCATCACAGCTAAGCGGTTGAGTTGTCAATAATCCCGTGGCGTCGTTCAGTTGCGTGGGCTGGTGCTATTCCTTCGGCTAATTTCATTGTC
The DNA here is from genome assembly GCF_026930045.1 of Uloborus diversus. Taxonomy (NCBI): domain Eukaryota; kingdom Metazoa; phylum Arthropoda; class Arachnida; order Araneae; family Uloboridae; genus Uloborus; species Uloborus diversus. The sequence goes on from NC_072733.1 coordinate 97,151,184, forward strand.
TTCTGTCCATCTTTTACAAATACGCATCACAGTTGAGGCATTACACCACGTGCGAGCACTGATATCCATATACGTAAGTTCACCCTCACGCATGCAGATCATGGGACCAAAATTCGAACTCCATTACTCGTTCGTATGACGCTCTGCGTTTTGGACGAGGCATAGTGAGTACTAAAAAACCATCTACCATCGGCAGATAACCATACAATGATTCCAAAAAAACCTTTACAGCCCTTTATATACAGCGTCTACGCCGCATTTCATAGGGCGTAGATCGGTCCACGCATGCGCGATGTCTCTGTAATTCTAATCATTTGTATATCTTACCCTGCTATACATTTCCTGTGAATTTCAGTTCACTTGCATAATTCCTTCTTGGTGTTGCTATTTTCACAAACATGAGTGTATTTGGCATTATTAATGCAACATTATATATTGAATCTGTGTATTTGAAAAATAATGTAATAGGATAATGTCGAAAACTAGTTTTTTATTTTATTATTATATTGAAAGTTAATATTTTTTTTAATGCGAAAGACTTTTTAAATATGAGAAATACGTATTTGAAATTGCTACTGTGCAGTACATGCAATGTGTTTAAACGTTCGCAAAGTTAAAAAACCGTATTTGTGCTGTGAATTTTGAATGCCGTTTTAGTAAAACAATCGAAAAAGCCACAAAACCCGATTTATTGAGTTTTTCATTCATAAAAAAAATCCTCTTTTGTTTTCATTTAGTTTCTCATGAAGGGAACTTCGATCGCATGTTATTATTTTCTGTGCAAAAAAAATATAATAAAAAAATAAAACTTACTTTAAAAAAAAAAAAAATCACATTTCTGGAAATGAACCGCGCCTGTTCATGTATTTTATTGGCTTTTCTCCTTAAATTGGCTTCTGAGAACGGAAGTGGTTTTCTCTTCAACGCAACAAATATTATGCTTCTAGACCTTGGAAACAGACCATTAACAATCTTGAATCAAATTAATTGAAAAGTTGATATCTTTATAAAAATCACTCTTAGTAACTTTCATTGCATTTGCTTAGTGAAACTAAACTAATGAGGAAAATCTCATGAGGCATGCTTAAGGGTATTTTTTTTTTTTTTAAATTTGGATACAAATTTTGTAAAAATTGCACTTTTACAGCTTTAATATATTGGCTTAGTTATAATCATACTAAAAACTAGTAAACGGTCATGCAAGCTAAATTGAAACATTTTCAGGAACTACACGAAAACGGTATTTAACAATATCATTACTATGCATTAGGCCGGGACAAACATAAAATACATCAAATAATTATGCAGAATTTCATTTATAGGGATGAAATAAACTTAAACAGCTCCACCCGGTGACTTTCGGTTGAAGCATTCAGTGTTTCGTTCAGTCACTTCAGAAAACTGGATCTTTCAGTATGTGCTGGGACAACAGTACAGGATACCTGAAAACGAGACTGTCCCGATGAAAACGGGACGGATTGTAACCTCAGTCATGATTCATGAATAACATTACGCTTGCTTTATTAAGGAACTATCCATAAAAAAAAAAAAAAATAGAAAATTAAATACAACTGAAAAAAAAATAAAGACCAGAATTACACCCAAGAGAGAAGGAGAAAAATAGAAGACTGATTATATTAAGAGTAAACATAGATAAAGGCACACCTGATGAAAGGCCATGTCAGCCTTGTCGAAAACTAGAAGCCGTCCCTTGAGGGGACCGTGTGCAGAATCAGAGAAGTATAAATTTGACTAGTTTTATGCGAGGAACATAAACTAGGGGGCTCGGTGACCAAAATAACGAAGGGCCCACTTTGGTTTTCGGCGGCCCTGGTGAAAGGCATTATCAAAAATATGACTGGCTACTCTATAACTGAGGTACAGTTTAAGTCAAACCATGCTTGAAACAAATTCAGTTTCAAAGGAATCAATAAATAATAAGCTTAACAACACTCCACACATATTCGTAGAGCTGTAGGTTCGGATAACAGGGTGAAATATTTACTCACGTTCATTCTCATTTTGTTATAAGATTTTAAAAAATAAAGAAATCGTTCTTCAGCTGTCTTGTCATTCAGTCAACGCACATGCAAGCTGACTCACTGCTCGATACTTAACAAACAATATCAGCAATTCATCCAAAACTTGATGTCATAAGCTACTGAGAAGATTTGAAAATCCATTCGTGAGTAAAATTCACAAAGCTATTTCTCAACACAATATGCCTAGAAATATAGTAATGCGTGCGAGAATGTTTTAGCTGAGTATGAGGAAGATCTTTTGGTGTGACTTCAAATAAGTAATTCCTAGTTTATGTTCTTATATATTTAGCGCTTTGTCAGCGATTTAACAATAAATGTTCTGTAATACTCAACCGCTAAGTCCCTAGTCACGAACTGATGTGTCAGAACAAAAATATATCAATTGTTCCAACAGCCTGCTACATGATCGAATGACGACAATGCACTCCACGAGACCTTTCCTCCTTCTGTCTCTACTATAAGAGGAGAAGGTTGGTTTGTATTCAACCTTGCCGCTGGCAGTGACTTCATCTGACTGGGTCTTCAGTGAAGTCAGTGAACCTCAACATTCCTTTGTTAAAACTAAAGCGAATTTATTAGTTCTACTTCCTTTATTCCTTACATACATAAATTTGTGCTTACGTGACTGCTGTAACTGTACGAAAAGTATTAAATTTTGATAAACGGATTTTTGAAGTGAAAATATTTTATGTGAGTACCGATTTAAGTAAGATATGGGGAAGTATTTCATTTCACGGAGATTTTATTTCATTTCAATAGCGGGAAGTAGAAAATTATTAAAGGGAGAAAGTAAGAGTAATATGGTTATATGAAAATATATTCAATGAATACATATATTCTAGAAAAGGCAAAATGAAGAAAAATCAAGCGGTAACTAGAAGAGTTTGATGCATTTAAATTTTAAAAATGTAAATCCCGTAAAAATAAAAAATAACAACGAATCTTTGCACAAAATTACAGACTGCACACACGTGTTTTGGGGTTACAGAGACCTTTTGTCGAATGTTTTTTCATCCACAAGCTCACTTATTTTGCATTGAAAAAGGGGTTCCTTGTAACTCCGAAACATGTGTATGCAGTAATCTGTACTTTTGTGTACATTGTTATTTCTCATTACTTTTCAAGTACAAAGGTATTTATTCAACTTTGTACATACAGTAATTTAAAAATAGAGAGTATCATTAAAATGCTTATTAATAAGCGAAGGAGTTCCTAAAATAACCAAAATTCATTTGTGAACGCTATGTATTTACTTTAAAAACGAAAACAATTTCATTACCCTTCAAATTACTGTACATTATACTTAATGTACTTGCATAATATGTAATTCTGTTCCTGAAAACATTTTTTCTTTCATTTTTTTTTAAATGTCAGATATAGCTCTACTTTTGTTTCCTTTCCTTACCCTTTTTTTTTTTTTTTTTTGCTTCAAATTGCAGTCCCTTGATGTTTCTTTTTCATTTAATGAAACAGAAAGAAATATTATGAAGCGAGGTCAGAGGCAAGGGATCATATTTCTTTTTCTTTCCCAGAAACTGCTGCAATGCAGTGGCTGAATGTGCGCTGCTCTGCATAAATTTCAAATTGAAAGTTCTCATTCTTAAATTGTCTGTTAAAATTCAGGAGCTCTAAGATAGTCTAGCTCTTGATAGCTAAACTAGTTCTTCGAAGTTTGTATTAAATTTAAAAAGAACGACTTTTTTTCCAGACATTTTCGTCCACTCATTTATTTGGGGCGAGATTTGTCAGAAATAGACATTTCCTCTTTTTGAACCGAGAAACTCACTCTTATTGCTAAATTTGGAACCTAAGCTGCTTTTTATAATAAGTTGCGTTTAAAATATCAACAGTTTATGCAGCATTTTCCTCAAGAAAGTAAGAAACAAAATTTCACACTTATGTGCACTGTTCTGTTTAAACAGCCATCTGAAGAGAGAGAGAGAGAGAGAGGAGCGCGAAACGGGGCTTTATATATATTTTTAAAAAAAACGCTGTTACCGGAGAAAACTTTTTCGGGAGAATACGTATCACGGTAACTCCGCCCAACATGGGCAATTACTGTAATTAAAGGTACCCCCCCCCCCTCCCCTGGACTGGGAGTAAGCAGCTATGAATCTTCTGCATTCTTTTTCTTTTAATTAAACAAGCATTTTGCTTGCAAATAAACAAATAATCATAAAAAGAGAAAAGTATACATATAAGAAAGACCCATGTTCCTTGGGATTTTTTTTATTGGTGCTAATAAATAGAATCTCTGACCGACTCAGAAATGTGAAACAAACATGCACATATCTTTGTACTAATTACCATCAAATTGGAAGTGGTGTGAATGCTTAAAATTATAGATTCTGTTCAACAGAAAGTTTTTTAAAAAACATTTTGTAAATAGACCTAGATACAAAACATCATTGTGCCTAGAACCAGGAGCTCAAAAATATTTAAAAAGAAAAAAAATATATCTTGGTTGTGTACAAACAGAGTAAGAGTGTACTGTATGTAACTCTCCCTGTAACTCGCAAGATTTATTCACCTAAGTAGACATGTACAAATGCATTTAGAAACAGTATACAAAGTAATAAATAGTATACAGTAATGTAAATTAAAATTATCAAGAATTTTTTTTTTTTTTTTTTTTTTTTGCGAAATTTTTTTTTTAATTATTTATTTATTTATTTATTGATTTATTTATTTTTGTTTTTTTCAAGAGAAAATACATTTTATTAGCGTATCAAAAAATGGTTTGACTTTTATGTATTACCTTTCTCATAAGTAAAAAAAACTTTTATGAACGACTTGAATCTTGTAAGAGGTTGGCGTTTCTCCTAATTTTAATAACTAATAAGAATTTATCTGCGTGAGTGTGCAGCAAAATTTCGTAACTCGCTTTCGAAACGCTGAGTAAAATTGCATGATTAAAAAGCTATTGCGATTGACATTGATCATTTATGACATAGTCATAGTAAAGCAATTAAGGCACATTAGCAAAAAAAAAAGTGTAGTTTTTTTTTTTTTTTTTTCAACATGCTAACATTATCGAATCCTCACACGGTTTCTTGCACAACGTTTGCGTGTGATCCAATTTCTTCATTTTTTAAATAATTATTATTATTTTTTATTATTATTATTATTATTTTATACTTTAAGACTGAAATCGAAATTATATTTTTAAAATTGTTCAGAATCAAGTCTCTGATTCAGGATTAGTAAAGAAGGATAAGAAACAAAACCTCATTCAACAAATTGAAATGGGTCATAGTTATATTTTTCGCGCAAACTCAAGGTACAAGGTATAAGCAATCATAAGAACGCCTAATTTTACCACAGTTTGATTTCAAAGACTCTTTCACGTTGCTTCACAATGAAATTAATTTAATTACGTCTTTTTCTGTGATTGAATTTCATCTTTTATCTAGGAAACTTTCAGTAGAAAAATATAGTCTTATAGTCACTGATAAAGTAATCTACCTAGAAAATATGAATCTTTACGTCAAGGTTTCATCCTGCCACTCGCAACCTCTACTCTTTTAAGCTTCTTAGCCCAACAAGGTTCTTATGACATTAGTAATTCCTATCCTGACGTCATCGCTAAATTTGCGTTTGAACTTATTTAGGAGTTGTTGAAATTGGCAAAAAAGCTATACAAATAAAAAATAAATGCAATGTGGCAAAACAAATTGTCTCTGCATAGGTTTTTGCAAAAATGTTTTTGAGGTCGACTAAAATTTGCATCTCGAGTTCCCATAAAAAACTCAATTCCAATCTACTTTTGTAAAAAAGTAAAGCTCTATGAACTTTTTTTTTTTTTTTTTGGAGTTTTTAATGTGCTTTTCTTAATTGTACTCTTTAGAGTGAAGTAAACTAAGACCCATACAATGCAGATCAAAATTTATGCATTACGATGTCCCTGAGATGATTCCAACTAAAAAGCTTGTCACTTTTCTGATAAATTTTTCTAATTTTATTACGCCTTACATGAAATATACATATATATGAAATATGAGGGAGGGTGAAATAACCATGTACATTAAAAATCCTAACCTGTGCTCCTGGTGTTTTAGGCTTTACAATTTAGAATACTGTTTTTGGAATGTATACACTTTCCCAACAATGTATTTTTATATCATTTGTTGGCATATTATATCATTATAATGGAATAGTATCGAAAAATTATAAAGTAAGAAAATCTTATGTTATAGAATAACTATAAGTTTTAAATTCCTGATAAACTTACTTTCAATTAAACCTTAAGTAAAGTAAAAGCACTAATGTTATACTTTCAACTTTCAATAATTTTATAAATTCATTAGTTTCCTTTACTAAGCTTTATGATTTATAACTAAACTACTATATTGTTTCACTGCATAGGTTAGTCTGACCAGTAAATCAACGCTATTTCATTTTCGGGAAATTTATAATATTCTTGAAAACAATAGCATTTATGACATTAAAGATATCTTTATATATTTATTTATTTGTGTAATTATTAAGAAACAACTGAGGGAACTTTTATGGTTCTGCTTCAGGTGTTTTTTTTTGGGGGGGGGAGTAAAGGAAAAAAGTACTTCAATGCAGTGAAAGAACACGCGTAAAACTAGTGAATAAACGCAAAATTTTCTACTTGTTGCCTTTTTGACATTGAAGGGCTCGGGGCAGAAATGTGACAAGCCACAAGGAGTGACTTTTCGATCAAAACTTTTGTTTCTCACAACTAAAATTGAAATTAAACATGACAATGGATTATGTCATTTGGAGAAAAACATATCTGGTTTTAGTATTGCAGAATATAGAAAAAAATCTACAAATATTTTTTATTAGTTGGAAAGCCTACTGAAAAATTCACATCACGTGGCATGTCACATTCTTGCCCCGAGCCCTTCAATTATGTAAACGAATGTTTCTGTTGCTAATTCATCTAAGAAAAAAAAATTTGATACCTTATATATTTAAATTATATTATGAATTGTATGTTCATTCATTGGGGTATGTTCACAAATAGTTGGACTATCTATGTCAGTGATTCCTAAACTGTGCCCTACTGTTCCCCGGGGAACTGTGAAGTCTTCACAAGAGCTAAAGTAAATTTTGCAGTAATTTGACAAGTAATGAGAGATTTAATTATTCTTTTGCTATAATGTGTGGCACCTACGCAGCATAAATGAGGGATGTGTATTGTAAGTATTTAAGTTTTACTTATTAAATCTGATGGGTAAAGGTAAGATTGGTCATTCTCTTACCTTTGAAAGGGTGCCATGGGAAAATCTTAATTCCAAAAAGCCTCTTCACAAAATAAAACTTCGAAACCACTGGCATATGTCAAAAAACTTAAAAAGTCTTAATTTAAGAGTCATGTTAATTTTCCACTTGTGCTATGCTTTGTTAATGTTATGTTTTCTCAATTAAATCTTGACAGAAAGTCACCAGGTTATAAAGGATCATTTTGCTTAGAATGATATGAACATCAATACTTCACGCATATAGTATTTATAAGCTAATAGTTCTACTTTACACACATTGTAGACCGGTCACGAGAATTCCCGTGATTTTCTCGCTTTATCGAGTGGTCGTTTACGAATATCATCATGTATTATGGTACAGCGTGCATTGGTAACTCTAACATCATCTCTTTAATTTTTTTCGTTAACTTTTAATCGGTTCTCAAGGTTCGTAACCCCTCAACTGAATGATCTCTGATATTTCCACACGTGTTTCATCATGGAATACCCGTTCATCATTTACCGGTGCACAGTTTGTTAAAATTTATCTTTTTAAATGGACTCACGCAGCACAGTAAATCACAATTCATTGAAATAAAGTGTTTTTCCTTCCGTAAAGATCAACTGATAGTCATTAATTGGTCTGTGTTAATAAAAATTGCAATATACTGATAAAAAAATTTGAAGGTAATAATAAATAAGATTCAGATGAAGACAGTACCGAGAAAACATTTACAAGAGAAGGGGATCTCGTATTAAACGAACACCAGAGTACGTATATTCGGGTGTCGATATAACCTCTGAAGTACCGCTTTGTATAATTTCGGGGAGAATCCGGCCCCACCAACCCCCATCCGAATGCGGCTTGCTTCAGATGAATTGAATCAGATCAGATTTCTTCAGATGAATTGAATCAGATCAGATTTATGGACATAAGGTTTTCATTTTTATTTATTTATTTATTTATTTATTTATTTTTGTGCTTGAATTTACCATCAGTGGTGTCTCTCTCTTGATATATTTATTTCAGATTGCATGTGCTCAATTTCCTCAGGAAATGTGGTTAAGTGATTTATATGGAATATGATTTTCTTTAATTATCTAATGTACGTATACATGGTCCTGATCATTTTCTTCTTGTCGTATGATACAGCTAGAAAGACATGTCTTTCAGAATAAAAAATAATGGAAAATGTGTATGTTATTAAAAAAATTGAACTTTCATGTAGCCATATTGAATCATGATATTCAGTTTTATAAACTGAGTTAAAAATCGATAGGGCGAAAAAGAAAAAAAAATGAAGAAGCAAGAGCAGATGACGAAACGTGCCTAGGACCATTCGACTGAAACCCGGACGTTTTACAGCATAAAAAGAAAAACTTTTTTTTAAGTGGTATATATGTTACGGTAAATGTGATAAATCTGGTGATCACATTTACCAAGTTTATTGGTGATTGTGTATAATCACCGGTAATTATATACAATACCAATTTATCACATTAACCGTAACATATATACGTTTTCTAAAATTCAAATACTATGTATCTAAGAATACTTTTGCAGTATTTTGATTTTTTAAGTGGCAACAAGGCTTTGAAAATGGCTATCATTAGCTGAATTCCGTACAGTTTAGTTAAAACGTGTTTATTTCAATGTAGTTTACTTTGATTTCATTATGATTCAGATATTTCTTTTGTTACATTTTTTTTTAAAACGTTAAGTATTTTTCATTTTTCGCATCGTTTTAAGGATTTTACTGCAGAACAAGTTATCTTATTACAACTTAATGCTGCTGTAAATTCACGTCTCACACATGATACACTAAAAGTAAGTTTTGAAACTAATACTAAGTAAAGAATTAAAATTTGAAAAATGATGGCTCGTAAATAATCTTTATGAGTACAAACTTTTCTGAAAATGTTTCAAAATAATAGTTTAATAATTATTTACAAGATAATTAATGCTGTCGGACACGTGACGTCTTGTTCAAGACACTTCAAACAAAACTATTTCTGAATAAAAAAAGCATGAGTGTTACTACTTTTCATATCAGTAATTTTTTTATAGTGTGCTTTGTTTCGTAAATAGAGTTTTTTTTACTATTACGAAAATTAAAAGATCTTTAACAAAGTACTTCTTTAATTTTTAAATAGGCGTAAATGATTATTTTTTCGACATTCATTTTTTAATGTCAGATTTTGTTTAAATATTTACTTCGTTTTCGCATAATGTTGATTTTGGAGTACAAAAAACTGATCAAAAAGTGCTAGTAGAATAGAAGAAATGATCGAACAGTTGAAAAGAGAAAATTCAGGTTTTCAAAAACAGGAGAGTAAAAGAACATGAATTAAAGAAAAAGACGCAGTAAAGATGACACAGTAAAACCGGATAATTTTTTAAAAATATGAGTGAGACAGAAAAAGAGATAACATGGGAAAATCTCAAAGGAAGAAACTATATGGGGTTATGAACCTTCCTCTGAATTCGAAAATAAGTACACTAGTGTATGCTTACAATAACTATGAAGTTTTTTTTTTCTTTTACGTGTGAAGTATTTTACTACTTCCCAAAGAAAAGGAGTAGTTGACGATGTGACGGGCAATGCAAAGAGACTTGTTCTTAAAAAAATAATGAGTAAAAACCGGAAAGCCCACAGTTCTATCTGAAAAAAAAAAAAAAAAATACCTGGCAAGAAACTCAATTTTCCGTTTAAAATTTTGGAGCTAGATGTCTAAATCTAAAACTGATGTCCGCGAACGTGTGTCCCGAAAATGACACCAACACTTTATTAAAAAATAAAAGTTAAAAACGGTATTGAAAAAAGAAAAATATTTTGCAAAAATCACGTAATTAAACTACTACTTTCACTAGGTCAACAATTTTTTAACTTTCAGTCAAAATTAATTTGTATGCATGTATAAATGATTGTAAACTGTTGCACTGATTGTCCCACCCGTGACGGTGGAATCCTCCCATGTGAGAAAATAAACGGTACTTTTGTTCTTTAGGTAACATGTCTAGCTGAACTGCAGAAAGAACCAGTTCCGAAGAATAAATAGTATATAAATAAATACGTTTTTAAAATAATGAAAAGAAATGTGTTTTTAAAAAGGCTGAACTAAAAACTCTTGAAAAAAATGAAAAGAATACAACAGCAGTAGCTGTGATGATAGTATTCTATTAAATTTAGATTAGGATTCGAATCCACGATTAGAATCAAATTAAGGTCAACGAAAATTGGACGTATGCGTAAATTCTATAGCTAAAATAAAATCACATATGCCATGTTAATCACTCAACGGTTTCTTTTCAGAAACTTTAGATAGATAAAAATTGAGAGATATTTTATCAAGAACAACCGAGCAGCCAACCATACACTCAAAGACAAAACTAAATTGAACTATATATTCCAGCTAAATACCAATAAAAAAGCTAATATATTTATTACGAGATGAATTACAGTATGTCACATCTGGTAAGGAAATTGAAGTTTCCCTTAATAATAATGACGTATAATTACTCTCTCGCGGTAAAACCGAATAGGACAGTTTATCACCAGCTTGTATCAGTAATAATTTCGTCTCTAAAGAGGCACTCTTGAGGTTTAAATCTTTTTCGATTAGCCTTATATATTATTTCTGTAGCCTGTTTTTGGTTTCTACGCCAGATTTTCCTCAATTCTTGATCGATTTCTCTGATTTACACCTTATTTTAAAGCTTATGGTGCTGGCTACTGACGAAAAATAGACCCACGGTCTAAAAATTGTTTTTTTCAGCCGAAAAACCTGTTTTAAAGAACCAGAATGAGGTTTTCGGTTAAACTTATAACTTTAACTTGCACTATGACCGTCAGAGCTGAATAGCTTGATCGGCAGAGCGTTCTCCTCGTGACCGGGAGAATGAGTGTTCGGGCCCACGTCCAGACAAGGCTGCATCAAAAAGTTGGAGAAATATCGCTTATTGCATGAACACTTAATTAAGTAAATAACAAATATGAGGGAGTAGAATAAATGAGAAGGAAACGCTGCTGTGAAAACTAGATGTGACTTTGTGCTGAATTACTTCTGAATTGTACGTTTTTTTTTCCTTAAAGCTTTGGCTCCAGTAAGAAAATTAAAGCATAATGTAAGCGAAAATATAAGTAACAGGTTTAAGATTTCAGACTACAATAAAATTGTTTTTTGTTCAGAAAAAAATAATAAATCGTATATTGAAATATATATTCTTTTAATGAGTTTTTGACTCTTTGTACAAATAAAAAAATTACTACCTTAATTTGAAGGGTAAAATATATATTTTTTCTTCTTTTTGCAAAAAAAAAAAAAAAAAAAAACTATCATATTTTTACTACGTTCGAAAAGCTACGCTTAAAATAGAGCATAGTTCAATTTATTTTGTATTTTAACCGTGGTGTTAAATGATGAACATGTGCTGCCATCTAAATCATAAAAGCAGCCTGCGGTAACGAATTGTAAAAATTTTCAAAAATAAAAACATTTCTCTTCAATATCTTATCTTATATATTATTCCCTTCTCATTTTAAAATTTATCAGGCTGGATAATGACGAAAAATAGACTTACGGTCGAAAAATCAAGTTTTCGAAAACGCACCTTGCTGTTTGAAAACCTTGATGCAGCCTGTAGTTCTTATGCATTTTTTTTTTTAAAGCAAACTTCTAATGCAGTTTTCAAATTTTTTACGTCGCTTTCGGCAAAAAAAAAAGCCTGTGTGTGTGTGTGTTCATATTTTAATAAAGCTAAAAAGCACTGGAATTAGTTGTTTGGTTAAACTGATAAGCGTTTTTCGGTAGATTGTTCGGCTATAAACTATCTCAACTTCGGGCAAGCTTGGGCTGTCCGACATAATATCAAATTTATATTTGTATTACGCATTATATGTACTCATAACATACACACGTAATAAAATAAATACAGTGGGAATGCTACTTGGTGTTTCGACTCCTTTATGCAGACTACAGTTATCATTCAGATAGGTTGACTGTTAATCGAAGGGTGTTCTTCCTTTTTTTCATAAGCTCTGACTACATCCAGATCACTCAGCATAATATAAGCATAAAAAAGTATTAGATTTACCTAAAGGAAAATCTTTTTGTGCAGAAAAACATTTTCATTGCATGCTGAAATGTAGATGTTTCTATTAGCAGTGTTCAACCTTTTGTACAAATAAAAAAATACAACGCCAAATTACAACTACGAGTTTCACCCAGTAAACCTTTAATTTTTTATTCGCGCAAATGCGATATAAAGCATTAAAATTATTATCAACTTCATTAGCAAAAAATCATTTTCTACTCCTCTGCTTTCTGCTGAAAAAAAAAATACATTCTGTGTACGTTCGAAAAATTACACTTAAAAAACGGACTCAGTTCAACTGGTTTTGGTTTTGAATTTTAAGTGTTCGATAAAATGAGAAACATGTGCGGGCATTTAAGCCGTAACGGTTAAAGCACTCTTCTATGTGAAATAGTTCAATATTCAAAGATAAAAATACTTATTTTCAATCTAAATTATTACTTCTCTAGAATGCTTATTTCAATCGCTACGTGAGATCTTCGTCATTCTTTAATCAAATTCCATGCTTTACGAATAATTTTAAATCGTATCATGCTGGTTAATGACAAAATACAGAAGCATGGTCTTATTATTATTATTATTTTTGTCAAAAAGCTTTTTTGCTGTTTTTTACTACGCATTCCTTCAATAAATAGCTTTCGAAAAGGAAGGCGCAATTGCTAGGTTTGTTGGGGTGTCGGGCTGTTAATCAGAATGGCGCCAATTCGAATCCGGGCCAGTAAATATCTCTTTAATGTTTCTTTGTTTTCCTGTCAGATGCTCACATGGGCAGGACTGTATTTGCCACAACCTGTTTTTTTCACATGCACAATTATTGCTTTTTCACGAGTCACTACTCAGCCACTTTTAATGATATTTATGTTTGCATTGAAAATATGTACGGCCAAAAGGTGAGCGACGATCAAATTATCACAACGTTGTATTTAACGAGGTTTTGTTACTGATGTCTTTAAATTACATGCCTTCTCTTCTGCGCTTACTTTTTTTCGGTTCTTCTTCATAATGTTCTTCCTTTTAAATTTTTAACAAGCGAAATGCCTTATGAAACGATTCGAAGTTCAGTGCGGAGTTCCGCACGGGTGTATAGTAGAAGTTATCCGACTAGTAGAAGTTATATTGATGATTCAAATTATACGTGAAAAGTTAATATTACTAAACTGAAAATGCTTTTACTACGATTTTATTTTCGCTACTTTTTTCCTTTCTCAAATAAATGTGTTTGAGAGACATGCATTTAAACTTTTGTGGAGAAGAATTAATACTTAGACACACACACAAAAAAAAAAAGAAGAAGAAGAAAACGAAGGAAGACCTATTAGCCCCCCTCCCCCCCCCCCCCCCAAGAGTTTTTTTTATAATCTCAATTACCTATTAGTATTTTTTCCCCCAGCTAAGGATCAGGTTTCCCCCCATTTCCTTTGAAAAAAAGTTTACAATTTTCAGTTTCATCCATTTAATCCCTTTACATTCAATTCCATCAATTCTTCTTGTATGAGCACATTTTACATTTATATGGTCCAATAATCTACTTGGCCTCTAGCATGTATCCATCGTCGAGCATGAATGTATATATCGTAGCCTCAGAACAACAGTAGGATATTTTATTATAAATATTCATTTTGAGAAGAGCATATTATTTAAAATAAACTATTGATTGAAACTAGTTTGAATCAAAAAATAGAACTATGTATGAAAACATAACACTGCTTAAGATAGACTTAGGTAAAAGAACTATTTATTGATCTTTTGTAAATTACTCGAAATTTCCCAAAAATGCATAGCAAGCATTCATTGCTTTATGAAGTAAATGTACCATTAATTGTATTTAGTTTGTTATGATGTTGGTAGAAGTACCATTATGTAGAAATGCTAAAACTCTAATGGAAAAGCTTAAACTATGATTTCAAAATTAAAATTAAATTTGTTCATTACTCATTGAAAGTCTACACATTTTCTTTTGCATGCTGTCAACTAACGTAAAATTCTTACAAAAAGAAATTGATTGCATATTTCCTTATTTACTTTTACAATCCCAGTTTTATGATACATAGTAAGTCTATGGTAAAACTAGACTCGTCGAATGCGTCCTTATCTATAGGTTATAGATAAAAACTGTTTCTATTAATGCACTTATGTACTCCTAACCTCCCTTCTGAGTTCAAACAAATATAACAATCAAAAGCAAATAAGCAGATAAGTTGACGCAAAATAAATTCTCCTTTTTTAATTCCTGAATATGCCCACTTCCAAACAATCGCGTGAGAATCCAGTTTGCATGCCATAACAGAGGAAGCGTGGTTTCCGAGATCTGGTCACCTCGTTCATTTTTATACATAATTTAGGAAGTTTTTCGTGTTTCCGCTTTACAATCACAAAGCAACACCGATATCAGTTATAGTTGATATGTAGCCATTTATTCTAAAGCACATGCTATTTTCCATCAACGAAAAAACGGTAAATTTTATATATCGCCTCTATTACTGGCGTGGTCAATGCTCTCAGAATTCGTGCTTTTAACTTCGATTTTGATCGTGATTACTATTGTTGAATCTTAAAAACCGTTGGTGACACTTACTTTTCTATCTTTAAATTTTTTCTTTATTTTATTCCTTTTCACTGAAATTTCACAAACAGAATATTGCATAGCTGCATTTCCGCCCTCCTTTAAAAGACATCTTTACATCTCTATTTAAGAGATATTTTCCTCGTCCTTTTTTGAATAGGGACCTCCATGCATTTATCTCTGATTAAGGATTGCAAAAAATTAATCCATAGATGAATAAGAAATATGGAATTTAATAGAATTCAAGATTCATTTTTTGCCTAAAAATTAACAAGTTAAAGTTTGACGCCATCAAGTTCAGAGAAAAAAGATTGTACTTTAAAAACCTTGCTGAAATTTACATGCATGTTTCTCCCTCTCAGCAATTTAAGAGAGACTAGGGTTAGTTGATACATTTTGCTTTTGGAAGTTTTTGATTTTGATTCTATTGCTTTTGTTTCAGTGCACGTAATCAAAGATGTTTCTATGCACTATCATGTGTAATATATATATATATATATATATATATATATATATATATATATATATATATATATATATAAAATTAAGCAAACAGAATTACAAATATTAAACAAATTATAAATAACAAATGATGATAAAAAGGAAAAATGCAAACAGCTATTAAGTAGGAATAGAAAAAGAGTGAATCCAGAGCTCATCAGCCGTGGAGGATTCATTAATTATGGTCAAAAGACCAAAATTTTAACTATAAACTAGAAGAGAATGCTTAAGCTCCAGGTACATGTAATATAGAGTAACAATGGGCAAACGCACCACTTGCTAAACTAAAAACAATAAACTAGAGCTCAAACCTAAAACTAAAAGCAGGGGGTTTCGCCTCGACTAATTAGGAAAACAAGTTCCGATAATTAGCCTTCCACGGGACAGTACCTGCCAATAACAAAATTGTCTTACCTTGAAATCCAAGTAAACATATCCTGTCCGTTGTTCAGCCTGATAAAAAAAGTCTATCCATTCGTCAACAAAACATTAAAAATATAAAAACCATGTCCGGAAAACAGTCCAAAGACGTACCAGGTCGCCTGTTTCGCACGTGTAAAAATTTATCCACTACGGTGATTCATAAAAAAATGGTTTGTCACGGTTGTATCATACATTTACACAGTTAAACAGTTTCAAAAGAAGCGAAATGTTCATCGAAGGCTATACTTAAGCAGATGTTTTCAACTAGATTTTTAGGGAAGTTATTATGAAAAAGTAAGTTTTTGAGTACTGAAATTTCTTGCTTAAATGCAGAAATGGTGTTGCAAATTCTTTTAATTCTGATAGCTTGCGAAACAATAATGCCAATAAAAACCTTTTTACTTAGGCAGGAGGAGAAATCTTGTAAACTGTTAACTGCGAAATTGAATTCACGTCTTTTATCATAGATTGTAGTGGAACAATTTGAGTCAATTTGTATGTTAATATCCAAGAAATTAAAGCTATTATGATTAGAATTGGTCTTTTTGAGCGTTAATGAACTATGATAAATAGTTTTGCTGAGTTCAGAAAAATTAGGAAAATTTATACACAAAAGGTCATCAATGTATCTACAACAAAGAGGTGTAGAGGAAGGATTGTCAATTAAATATTTTCGTTCATAATATAAAAGAAAAAGGTTGGCTAATGTAGAGCTAAAATTAGCTCCCATTGCTATGCCATTAATTTGAAGAAAACATGAATTACCATTTTTGAAAAAATTATTGAAAATACAAAATTTAAAAAGACCAAGAAAAAACAATTCATTAAAATCAAGGGAATCCTTGACTGAATTAAAAAGTTCTGAAACAGAGGAAAAAAGTTCAACGAGTGGGATATTGGTGAAGAGGTTTTCAAAATCAAAAGTTTCTAAGTGGTTTATATCAAGCATATTAAGTAAATTGATGACTTCAACACTATTATTAACAATCCAGAACCAATTCATTTGTTGAAGTTTAAGTTGTTCAAGAATTTTTTTGAGAAATTGTTCAAGCTTTACACTCAGATTTTTTCCAATGGTGTTGGTGGCAGAGCAAATAAATCGAAATCCAACAGGTGTTTTATGAAATTTTGGAATTGCATATAAGTAAGGTAAGTTAACAGAATCGGGACGTGGCAATTTAAAAAGTTTGTAAGCAGCAGCAAATTTTTTGATGATGGAGGATTCATTCATTTTTCAAAATATTAGCATATAATTTTTTGCAGCAGATAGAGTAATTAGAACTTGCTTTATCAACAACTGTAAAGACAAAAGCTTTTTTAAAATTATTGATGGCATTATTTTCATCAGCAGAAAGATGGAAGTATGAAGATTCAGTGTTAGCAATATCACGTAAACGTGATTTCAGTTCAATTAAAAAGTGGTGTCTATATTCAAGAAATGCATTGAGTGGAACATTAAAACAATAGGAGATTTTTCTTAAAAAATATTCAAGTTCAAATGTAAGCTTATTAAAAGCTTTTAGAAAATTAATACGAAAATTAGGCCGATATTTAGTACCCAAACTAAAAAGTTTAATGAGTTTTTTGTTTTGTAAAAAATTCAAATCACCGGTAAGAATATGACCAAAATCAGAGTTGAAGAAGATGGAATTAGAGAAATTAGCACAATTACAATCAAAATTCAAATATTTTTCAAAATTTTTTGCAACTTCTTGATAGTTTAGAATATTTTTTGAGAAAGGAGGATTGAATTTGTAGCTGAAGACAATTTGTAGATCCTTGATGGGGAAAAAATCCAAAAGTTTACTGTGTAGTTTAGAAAAGTTTAAATAGTCGAATGATTTTTGTAAAAAACTAAAGGTGCAGTAGTAAGTTTGATGTTGTTGCGTATAACCAACTTTGTAGATCAGAAGATCATAACAAAGAAATTCAAAGTGGGAATTTTTAAAAAGGTAGTTTGGAAGGAAATTTTTAAGTTTTTTTAGAAATTTTTGTTTAAGACCAAAAAGAAATTTCCTAACATATTCAGTGTCATAAGAATGACAAAAAGAATTTTCAAGCTTATTAAGAATTTCAAAGGGCGAAAAAATGCAGAAACGAGGAGGGGATTTTCCTGATCCTCTATTAAAACGAGAAGTACTTGTATTATTTCCAAATATAAACAATGAATAAATACAAAGATTTTTAGAAGAGTTATGGTATGCTGTATATAATTTATTATCAAGGGAGGAATTTAACCCATAGGGGAAAATAGATTTGAAACGAAGAATAAAATGAGATTCTAGTGAAAGTCTCTTTTCCAAAGAGTGTTCAAAACCTAGAATTGAAATAGAAATTTTATCAAAACTGGTGAAATTGAAAATGCTGAAGTTCTTTGTCTTCTTTGTTTTTGAACGAAAGTATATCATGTCTGTGATTGTTGATACGAATATTTAGAGAATTCCTAGTTTGTCCAATATAACATAGATTTCAGGAAAGACATTTAATAAGATAAACAAGATGATGTTGCTTTCAAAAGTTACCCTCAAAATGAACACTAGCTTCAGTGTCAGCCAAAGATCAAATTTTACAACGATTATTTGTACATAAGCCCATAGTAAAGAAAGTA
The DNA here is from genome assembly GCF_026930045.1 of Uloborus diversus. Classification (NCBI taxonomy): domain Eukaryota; kingdom Metazoa; phylum Arthropoda; class Arachnida; order Araneae; family Uloboridae; genus Uloborus; species Uloborus diversus. Next base: position 97,169,629 of record NC_072733.1, read on the forward strand.
GGTGCGGTAAGACAATTTATAGCAGCAAGACTGTACATCGTGGAATCGACGAAACCCGAAAATTAAAAGAACAGCATAGAAACAAAGCAAACACCTAGTATGTAAATTAGAAGGCGCAAATCAGCACAAAAATTATTTACATACAAGATAAAATAATAATAAAAGTGAAAAATATTGAAAAGACCACACCAAGAGCCCATAGATGCGCAACGTGGAAGGCTAATTATCGGAACTTGTTTTCCTAATTAGTCGAGGCGAAACCCCCTGCTTTTAGTTTTAGGTTTGAGCTCTAGTTTATTGTTTTTAGTTTAGCAAGTGGTGCGTTTGCCCATTGTTACTCTATATTACATGTACTGGAGCTTAAGCATTCTCTTCTAGTTTATAGTTAAAATTTTGGTCTTTTGACCATAATTAATGAATCCTCCACGGCTGATGAGCTCTGGATTCACTCTTTTTCTATTCCTACTTAATAGCTGTTTGCATTTTTCCTTTTTATCATCATTTGTTATTTATAATTTGTTTAATATTTGTAATTCTGTTTGCTTAATTTTATATTTACTTGGCTTTTTAGTTTTGCTGCGTTGCGCATCTATGGGCTCTTGGTGTGGTCTTTTCAATATTTTTCACTTTTATTATTATTATTATATATATATATATATATATATATATATATATATATATATATATATATATATATATATATATATATATATATATATATATATATACAAAACATTAAATACTAAAGGTAACATTAAATACTAAATATAATGTAATGTCACCTCGTTTGTATCAACTAACTCCAGTAGTGGTTAAATGATAAAATACGTGGGGTAAGTTGGTATGTAAACGGAGAAAAGCAATACTAATTATTATTCTTTTACAAAACATATTCATAAGGAAAACAAAAGTGATACAATTATCAAATTCTTAGTATTCTAGTTTCAACAAGCAAAAACTTAAATTATGCAAAATCTAGTCCGATTATGTGTCCTATAACCAGATTCACAATTCGGACACATATAAAACGCAGCATTTTTAGCACACTTCACACATGCCCAACTGTTGCATTGCGTGCACTTAACCCAACTGCCTCCCACAGTTTTAGAGGATGGGTTGATGCATGTATCAAATGATCCCGTGTCGAATAAATCTACCCCCAATAGGAGTCGCTCTGAATTGCTGGAAATAATAGTTTAAGAAAAAAATGCGAAAATATTTGTCTCAATCATGGGCGTCGCGGCCGGGGGGTCCAAGGGGTCCGGACCCCCCTTCCCCAATATTTGAGGACCGGACCCCCTCAATATTCGAAAATCGGACCCCCTCGATAATTGCCAAGATGGAATTCATTATTTTGGGGAAATTATTTTTGCTTTGAAGACTTTAAACAGTTGCATAATACATAATTTACCATGTTTAATTCATATCAAATAAAACGAAATGAACATCGAAAAAAAATGAACTAAAAAAACAAAATAGGTGATGTGTATAGTGAATGGAAAGTCGGAAAGTGAACTGCCAATGACAAACCATTGCTCTGCTCTCTGCGCACTCTAGCTTCAGTGGAATATGCTAGAAAGGGGACACCTTCTCCCTAGTGCAATGTCAACCATCCATAGTCGTGTCTCCAGCTTCCCCAGCTTAAAAGTCATTCCAGCGTATTTGTTGCTATTTGGGGAAACAACGGGACAACTTTGAGATACTGAAACTAGATGGACAACTCCCCTCCCCCCCCATTTTTTACGAAATTATCCATTAATAATCCTGCTTTATTGAACAAATTTTATTGAAATAACCATTTTAAAACTTATTGTCACGTGTCAGAAAAAAGCAGTTCATTTCTCTATCTCTTTCCCATCGTCCGCTGATCAGAATTCAATTATACACCAAATGCTGTTTGTTCTCCGTGTAGGCCAGTTCTTTTCAATCTGTGGGGTGTGCCTCTCAAGGCAGACCTGTCACTTAAAGAGGACCAGAGGGGGCACTTTCCCTGCTGACGTTGAGAAATCAGAAATTAATGTATTTACATGGGCATGGTTTTTGCTGTTTTTTGGTTTTATATGCATTGAGTGTATGGAGGATTCAACAAAAAAGCAAAATTTTGGTGCATTTGTTACAAAAAAACCTGAAAAAATTAAGAAAATACTTTAAAAGGTTGCATTATTAAAATATGATATCACTGGAAGCTGGCTAACATAACGCCACTCTTCAAGAAGGGGTCTAAAGGTATTGCTGGGAATTATAGACCTGTAAGTTTGACTTCGGTGATTTGTAAGATTTTCGAAACTTTGATCAAAATTAAGATCATGAAGTTCTTAGAGACTAATAGTCTGTTGACTAGTTTGCAGTATGGTTTCAGGAAAGGTAAATCCTGTACTACTAATTTATTGCATTTCTACGACAAGGTTACCTCAGCTTTAGATAACAAAAAATGTGTGGATGTTGTTTATATTGATTTTCAAAAAGCTTTTGACAAGGTACCGCATGTTGCTCTTCTCAGCAAGTTAGCTGACATAGGAATAGGAGGAAAAACTTTACTTTGGGTTAGAAATTGGCTTACTGGTAGGAAGCAAAGAGTAGTTGTGAGAGGATATCATTCGAATTGGAGTGATGTTTTAAGTGGGGTTCCTCGGGGATCAGTTTTAGGGCCTCTTTTGTTTATTATATTTATGAATGACATCAATGAAAATATTTCTGGAAGCATGAATTGTTTTGCTGACGATGTAAAAGTTATGGGGATTGTCGAAAATGAAGAACAAGTAAAACAGCTGCAAGAGGATTTAGATCATATTACTAAGTGGGCAGATAAATGGGGTATGGCAGTTAATGTAGGGAAATGTCAAGTGCTACACTTAGGTCATGGAAATAAGCGTATGAGATATCATTTACAGGGTTCAGTCATAAATCAGGCAGAAAATGTTATGGATCTGGGTATCTTTATAAATCAGGACTTCAAGTTTAGTCAACAGTGCAGTATTGCTAGTAATGCTTGGGTTTATCAATAGATCTATTTCAAACAAATCTAAGAAAGTTCTTCTGCCTATATATATATATATATATATATATATATATATATATATATATATATATATATATATATATATACGAATTTTTATTAATGCAACTTGAAAATGAGAGTCAGAATGGTCCCCCCCAATAAATTTCATCTGACGACGCCAATGGTCTCAATAGATTCAAAACGAGAAATTATAAGCTATTCAATGAGTTGAGATATTTTGACCTACCTTGACAGAGTGATGTCCTAATCACAGAGGAAGAAAATATTTTTTTACAAAATCGTATTAAATGAAATGAGGAAATCCATTAAGAAATTGCTGCTCAAGCCGAACTACATCTCTTTGTAGTTAGATCTATTGTGCGTTATCTTACCAGACAATTTTTTCCCATCCAAACGAGTACAGTGGCAATGTGTCAATTGACACCGTGTATCAACTAACAATAGTCTCTCCTACTCCTGTAGAACAGCGACGACGGAAAATGCACTGCACATGACACGTGTTTTGTATAGAGAACTTGAAATATAAACGACAATTGCAATTAACATTACATTGCATTGTAAAATACATAACATCAAACAAATCTATACAACGAATTACTTCAAAATTATTTCTGAAAGTTTGCCGTTACCAAACTTTTGAATAACTTTTAATTTCTAAACGAATAGTTTTTGTAACTTTAAATAGTTCTGAATTTTATCCTATATTATTAAATTTACACAATAAATCGTTTAGTTATGTAGGTAACGCATGGTTTTTCTTTTTAATGAAAAAAATCATGACTGTAGTTAAAAAATCCAGTTTTTTTGGAATATTTATTTTATTTAGAACTTCAAACTATAATTTAAAAGCATGCCTATAATATGTAAATGATCCATGACTCAAAGAAATATACTTGCTTCAGAAAACGAAACATGTTCATTATGCAGTTAAGGTTATTTTTCTTCTCTGACAAACAGCATCGGTTATTCGAAAATTTAATTTCTAAACGAATAGTTTTTGTAACTTCAAATAGTTCTGAATGTTATCCTATATTATTAAATTTACACAATAAATCGTTTAGTTATGTAGATAACGCATGGTTTTTCTTTTTAATGAAAAAAATCATAAGACTGTAGTAAAAAAATCCTTTATAAAAAGATACAGTCCAATGAATTCTATTTCTGAACGCTCAAAGAAAATTTGAGTAGTGACGTTCCAAAATTAGTCTTACCCATTTTAGAAAATTTTACAGTAATTGAAAAAAAAAAAAAAAAACGGACTGAAAATAGCAAGTTTTATTTATGGGACCTTTGACGTGTCGAGATTTGTTTTGGCGACTAAATATATTATCGACTGTTTTGTGTCAGCAATCAGTTTTCAATGCATGTTTTCTTTAGTGCTGAAGTGAATGGGTGCCATCTTTTAAAGAACATGTCAAAAACTTTAAAGAACCTTGGGTAAGTTAAATTAAGTGAAATATAGATGAGACAAGTTTTAAAACGTCTCTACTGATTTTGCTTTTTATTCGAAGAACCTATAAAACTGGGTCAGTTAGGGTAGAAAGAAACAGGATTACAGTAACACTAGTCGACCCGTGCGGAACTCCGCACTGTGCTTCGAATCGTTTCATAAGGTATTTCGCTTGTTAAAAATTTAAAAGGAAGAACATTATGAAGAAGAACCGAAAAAAAGTAAGCGCAGAAGAGAAGGCATGTAATTTAAAGACATCAGTAACAAAACCTCGTTAAATACAACGTTGTGATAATTTGATCGTCGCTCACCTTTTGGCCGTACATATTTTCAATGCAAACATAAATATCATTAAAAGTGGTTGAGTTGTGACTCGTGAAAAAGCAATAATTGTGCATGTGAAAAAACAGGTTGTGGCAAATACAGTCCTGCCCATGTGAGCATCTGACAGGAAAACAAAGAAACATTAAAGAGATATTTACTGGCCCGGATTCGAATTGGCGCCATTCTGATTAACAGCCCGACACCCCAACAAACCTAGCAATTACGCCTTCCTTTTCGAAAGCTATTTATTGAAGGAATGCGTAGTAAAAAACAGCAAAAAAGCTTTTTGACAAAAATAATAATAACAATAATAAGACCATGCTTCTGTATTTTGTCATTAACCAGCATGATACGATTTAAAATTATTCGTAAAGCATGGAATTTGATTAAAGAATGACGAAGATCTCACGTAGCGATTGAAATAAGCATTCTAGAGAAGTAATAATTTAGATTGAAAATAAGTATTTTTATCTTTGAATAATGAACTATTTCACATAGAAGAGTGCTTTAACCGTTACGGCTTAAATGCCCGCACATGTTTCTCTTTTAATCGAACACTTAAAATTCAAAACCAAAACCAGTTGAACTGAGTCCGTTTTTTAAGTGTAATTTTTCGAACGTACACAAAATGTATTTTTTTTTCAGCAGAAAGCAGAGGAGTAGAAAATGATTTTTTGCTAATGAAGTTCATAATAATTTTAATGCTTTATATCGTATTTGCGCGAATAAAAAATTAAAGGTTTACTGGGTGAAACTCGTAGTTGTAATTTGGCGTTGTATTTTTTCATTTGCACAAAATGTTGAACACTGCTAATAGAAACATCTACATTTCAGCATACAATGAAAATGTTCTTCTGCACAAAAAGAATTTCCTTTAGGTAAATCTAATACTTTTTTATGCTTATATTATGCTGAGTGATCTGGATGTAGTCAGAGCTTAAAAAAAAAAGGAAGAACACCCTTCGATTAACAGTCAACCTATCTGAATGATAACTGTAGCCTGCATAAAGGAGTCGAAACACCAAGTAGCATTCCCACTGCATTTATTTTATTACGTGTGTATGTTATGAGTACATATAATGCGTAATACTAATATAAATTTGATATTATGTCGGACAGCCCAAACTTGCCCGAAGTTCAGATAGTTTATAGCCGAACGCTCTACCGAAAAACACTTATCAGTTTAACCAAACAACTAATTCCAGTGCTTTTTAGCTTTATTAAAATATGAAAGCACACACACACACACACAGGCTTTTTTTTTTTTGCCGAAAGCGACGTAAAAAATTTGAAAACTGCATTAGAAGTTTGCTTTAAAAAAAAATGCATAAGAACTACAGGCTGCATCAAGGTTTTCAAACAGCAAGGTGCGTTTTCGAAAACTTGATTTTTCGACCGTAAGTCTATTTTTCGTCATTATCCAGCCTGATAAATTTTAAAATGAGAAGGGAATAATATATAAGATAAGATATTGAAGAGAAATGTTTTTATTTTTGAAAATTTTTACAATTCGTTACCGCAGGCTGCTTTTATGATTTAGATGGCAGCACATGTTCATCATTTAACACCACGGTTAAAATACAAATTAAATTGAACTATGCTCTATTTTAAGCGTAGCTTTTCGAACGTAGTAAAAATGTGATATTTTCACTTACATTATGCTTTAATTTTCTTACTAGAGCCAAAACTTTAAGAAAGAAGAAAAAAACGTACAATTCAGAAGTAATTCAGCACAAAGTCACATCTAGTTTTCACAGCAGCAAGGAGCGTTTCTTTCTCATTTATTCTATTCCCTCATATTTGTTATTTACTTAATTAAGTGTTCATGCAATGTGCGATATTTCTCCAACTTTTTGATGCAGCTTGTCCGGACGTGGGCCCGAACACTCATTCTCCTGGTCACGAGGAGAACGCTCTGCCGATCAAGCTATTCAGCTCTGTCGGTTATAGTGCAAGTTAAAGTTATAAGGTTAACCGAAAACCTCATTCTGGTTCTTTAAAACAGGTTTTTCGGCTGAAAAAAACAATTTTTAGACCGTGGGTCTATTTTTCGTCAGTAGCCAGCACCATAAACTTTAAAATAAGGTGTAAATCAAAGAAATCGATCAAGAATTGAGGAAAATCTGGCGTAGAAACCAAAAACAGGCTACAGAAATAATATATAAGGATGCCCATATTTTTTAGAGCAATTTCACGATGTATTTTTCTCAGTGACTTTTATTACTCAAATTGAATCAAAAATGCCTGCGTAGGTGTAAAATTTAAACGCGTAACCCTTTCCTTTGTTGTTGTTGTTGTTCTCGTGTCATAGTTATTAATCACTATGAAGATATAGGGAGACATTACTTCGAGAAGTAGGAATTCTTTGCCATCATAAAAGACAGCACAAGAAATATTTACTGTACAAAGAAAGAAAATAACGCTTATGGTTCCGTTGGGAATCGAACACACGACCTCCGACATTTGAAGCGAGTCTTTTACCTCAGAGACACAAAGGGCGTTTCCCTTTCTCTTAGTTATTACAATCAATCAAGCTTTATGCATAATAAAAATCATTTCACAACTCACCAACTCTATGCTTCATCCATCAACTACATTTACGAAATAAAACAGCGTAACATTTGAATTTTACAAAAGTGTTTCGCTTTTCCTATCTTTCATCTTTCGAAAGGTCAAAAACTTCTTTCATGTCTTGATGGTTTTAGTCCTTCGGAAATTATAGTCTTTTTCTAAAAAGAATAAACTTGTGAGATAAACAACTTAGGCCAGTTTTAAAACAAATGCTCAATAAGTGTGAGCATCTATCTTTACCTTCAACTTTGTGAAAGAGCAGAAAAAAATCAGATATTATCGACGAAAAACATCTCTTCTTTTTCGTCTTCAGCGCGATGAATAGAAATTCAGCGAATCTTTGTGAACTCGTGAATGTGACCTCCTTTGCATTAAAAGATGCCATTCTCTCTGAGCTTCTGGAAATCAGAGAATGAGTGACCATTTCGAATGCTCTTTGTATGAAATGAACTCTTTCACTTATAAAGCATCGAATTCGATGACCTCGCTAGATTCATTTTTGTTTTGACTTTAAAAGCGTTGTGCTTTTGAGATAAAAGTTATGTTTCTATTTTTTCTTTGATATATCGTAATGTTCCTGAATAACCGATACTTTCTTACTTGAAAATTTACTGTAAAAAGAATCACAAGTACATAGTCTTGAAAAGTAATCGGCAACTAGTGTGCCGAATTTCTGCCAGTAACATATCTGGGGGGGGGGGGGAACAGAAAAGATTCCAGCTGAAAGTCAGTAACCTTCCTGAAAGGAACCTGGAATATTTTTGAAGAATTCAAAAACCTTCCCAACAAATAGCAGTTATGTTTATGGAATAAATCAGGAACATTTCAGAAAAACTTAGATATGCTTATAGTATTAGCGAAGCCCCTTCCAGATTTACTAGGAAAGCTAAAGCGATTATGGCCGAAGTTAAAGCAGAATTGCAGGCAATTACCAAACTGCTTATTTACCTGCAATTCTTGCAAAGCGACAGCATCCAGAGACTGCTCTTCGCCCCTGTTTGAGGCTCAGTTAATCTAGAATGACCGTAACTGATCTGAAGGCGAAACACTTGATACATAAACAGCGTGTATCTTCACACTGTTAGCTAAAAATGTTTTTCGGAACAGTGTAAAGTCTGCATTCGTGAAACTTGAAGCGATTCAGGTAATTCTTTTCACGAAAATACTTGTTTTTCCTTGGAAACTGGTGGAAATACGTGAAATCCCGGAACGTTGCCCTTAAATAATCTGTGGCGTTCAGAATTTTCTAAGCGTAATCATATGTTTTGTTCCAAGATGAAAGTTTAATACTTAGCTTTGTATATGCTCAACTGAGAAAAATAGAGTTGGAAAGAATGGAATGGCACGGCGGGAGGAATGGGACCGCTGCATTTCTTCCGAAATAGAAGATGGAAAATTACCTCTCAAGTATGTCCAGTATATGTATCAACTTTAGACTCTCGCTTGATTCTATAATCTGCTAAATAAACTGGAGAAACTAGAAATAATTTTCACTTTTTATTTCTCCATTAATACTGTATTCCAAAACAAGTGAATTTATGACTCCTGCAATGAATCGAAAATTTTTTTATTGTAATTCTTTTCCATTTAATTGCTTTGTAATTAAACATCATATTTCTCTTCTAGAAGTAAAAATAGTTTGTCGATAACTCTTTTTCACACTAAAAGTGTTTGCAAAACATGGGGCACCTTTGGAGAACTGTACTTTAAAGATCGTCTACAAGCTCTAGTTTTGAAATTGTATTGTAAAAATAGTTAAATTTTGTTATTTTTTAAAAATCCTTTATTTGTTACAGAGAAGAAAACTCAAAATAAAAAAAATCACCTAAATGCTCTTAAATCTTAACTATTGCCCCCTTTGACTCACTTACCTCAGTGTATAACTAATTTGGTTTAAAGATATGTATTAAATTTTGTTTCATAACTATTAATTAAATTCTTTCATACGTATGATAAGCATGTGATGTATGTGAATAATATTTGTCCTGTGTAATGTGGGTCACAGCAATGTGATACTAGTCACACGGATAGAATGTAATGTGGCGTTGAACTAGTAAACGGTAAAGGAGGCTGCGTTACCAGAAAGGTTTGGGGGTTTGGGGCACCTATAACAATGCATTGTTATTGGTGCAACAACTTTTGTTGAAGCTGCAACTGCAATATCAAACAAGAGAGTTTCATTGCTTACAAGTTCTGAGTGCAGAAACAATGCCTTGCAACTGAAAAAAACTGCTTAAGAAAATGATGAAAACTTTTTTTTAACAAAGGGAGGTACACTGTTAAAACCAGAAGTGCCACAGGGGTAAAGAATTTCACCCTAAGGTGAAAAAACGGTGACTCAGGGTGCAACAGAGGCTAGGAAGTGTCGTTAAGGTGCTTTTGGTTCCTCGGTGGGTGAACAACGTTAACTCAAGTGCTAAAAGACCATTCAATAGGAGAGCGACTCGTTGCGCATGCGTCCTGACATCAACTCCAACGACAACTTCAGTTTGAATGGCGAACGAAGGAAGTTGCAACGAAATTTACTTTCACATTGAATGAAGTACAAAACTGAAAATTTCGTGGATTAATCTTCGAAACCTTTCGTAAGTAAAGGCATTTGATCATATTGTAGCTCTTAGAGCTTTCGAACATATTTAAAGTGTTTAAAGTATGTTGACAACCGCTTATTGTTCCGTTTACCTTATTAAATATTTAATATCTTGCTATTTATATCCTGCAAAACCTAAAACTATCTATCAGTACTATCTTGAACAACAACAACATTAAAAATAAAAACTTTAAATCAGCTGATAATTGAATAGCTAATTCCGGAATAAAAATGCATCGACGCGACGTGAGCAGCCTATATACCAATGTATATTTCTTCTCAATGACATAACTACGTAGTAAAAAGGAACAGAGCAGCAAAGGCGGAGGGGAAAAAAAACAGCGTAAAAAGAAATTTCTCTCACTCAGTGTGACTCATGAGTTTCACATCGTGTTTTGGTTAACGTATCTTTCTTAGGCATTATTGCATGAAGCGAATGTAGTTATCTACTCGTTTTTATTTTTAATCTGACGGAAAACTTGACATTGGAAAGAAGGGCTTTTAAATTAGTATTTATCTTGTACGCATAAGGATACTCAAATATTGAATCTTATAATAAGTATTGATATGTTACGCTCGATTAAAATTTTAAGCGTTAATGAAACGCTTTTATTTTTCCATGATTCTAACCTAATGTTACCTAATATTTCTGGTTGTTCCGGCCAATGATTGATAAATACCTTCCCTGTTCATTTTCAGTACGGATCATGCAGTAAAAGTTGTCAACAACATATTAATTACTGAGCAGTCCAAGTGTGAATGCAAGAAAGTTAGTGCACGAACAGACAAATTAAAGTCATGAACACTTCTAAACTATGTTCGAAAGTTTAAATGTGATCAAATGCCTTCGTATATATAAATCAAAATAACTAAAACACAATTGTATTCAAAAATTCACACAACACGGGGGGGGGGGGGAAGCAATAAAGGTGCCATTTTCCATCTTTCACCTACGATGCACGTTAGGTGAAGGGAGCCAGTTTTTCACCCTTGCTAAAGGTGCAATTTCGGCTCTCTTTCGGGTGTCGCTGGTGAACAAGCGTTTCACCCCTGAAAGGTGCCAAACGCAACCTGTAGTTTTAACAGTGTAAAGGACACGTTTATTTCAACAATAAGGCAACAAGGGGAATATATATATATATATATATATATATATATATATATATATATATATATATATATATATATATATATATATATATATATATATATATAGGGATGATACCGGAACACCGGTATTGGAATTTCTCAATAAATGATCAAAAAAATATTTCTGTGCCATATTTCATATTTTTTGTGCAAAAAGTTCATTATTTAAGAAAATTTATTGTGAACAAATGTAAAATAAAGGAACAAATGTTGTAATACGAAGTAAATGAAAATGAGAAAGGTAATGCATGTGTATTGTCAGCCAGGAACTTCTTTCGATTTTTTTTAACCTTTTTTTTTTATGAAAAGTTCATTACCGATTTTCTGCAGTTGAAAATACTTTTTCTGAGTTCCTGCTGGTCGGTGGTAATGTTAATAATGTGCGTGCTTCTTTTCTCTTGTGTGCAATATTTCTTTTTTATTTTTTTTTCCTTAATGCACACCCAGTTGTTATTTCTCTACGAGAGACAATTCTTTTCTAATATTAACTTCATCTTCAAAAATTTTCTTTTGATCAGGATAGGCTTGTGTATGTGATTTATAATCCCTTTGATTTGAAATTTATGACGAACGCAACTTGATCTTTTTTGTTAGTTTCTATTTGTCGCTTTCTTTTTTTTTTTTTTGAACTTTTTTGCAGTTATGCAAAAATCTGAAAATATGTTCTAGTTGATTATGCCTTTCTTCTATGTAAATTCTTAAGTACCATATAATTGCTAAGCGTTATCTCGCCAAGTATACAGCTAAATAGCAAGAGAGAACAGCACTCCAGTACCGGTGAGATTTGTAACATTAAAAAGGAAAGGTTTATCTCAAAGTTAAGTACAGTTGAGTCAAATACTAAAAAATATGCGTCATAAAATAATGTTGCAACTGATGGTTGGAATACATTATTCATAGCACAAATACATTTGTAATTACACTTGAAATTAACTTTTACAGAAGGGCTAGTGAGCAATCAAGAATATTTAAAAATACAAACATTGTGCACATGAAACCTTCATCTATTGATATTTTATTAAATTGTGCTTTTGTGAAGCCAAAATTCTACATCAATAGATTGATTTTGATAATGTTTCATTTAGAAACGCTTGTACCTTTGAAATAACAACAGATATTTAATAAGTAAAAGCGAAAATTCCTTAATTGAAATATAAAAATCATTTTCGGCTAATACCGAAAATACCGGTATTCGGTATACCGGTATACCGGTATTGCAATCACTATATATATATATATATATATATATATATATATATATATATATATATATATATATATATATATATATATATATATATATATATATATATATATTAGTGTGTCCCAAAAAAATGAAAGTCGTTTTTTTAAAACGCATACCCTCTTATTTTTTTCCTTTTATATCAAAACCGTTGGAAAAAAAGTTTCATGCAGTTTGAAGCACGGTAACCCGTGCCGACTTGCGCCTAAAGGCCTAAACGTGTAAATAGCACGTGTATTCATATAAGCAAGCGAATGCTGGCGACGCGATACTTTGCAAAGCTCAAAACAGCTGTAAATAGTGCACAGAAAACAAATGAAAACAGAAAAACATATGTTGGGGGGAGGGGGGCTTATCCGTAGTAATTTGCAAACCGTCAAACATGTCAGTACGAATTCATTCCGGTCAGCGAGCGCAGTATAGTCCTTCCATAGGGAACGAAACATGGCAGTGGAATTGCAAAGTTTGAAAAAAGGGATATTTTTAATAGGAGTCGTAAAACAACAAACTACGGGCTTGAAACTTCCCTCTAACAGACAAGTTCTGTCGGTTTTGTTTTATAACATTCGAGAAGTAAATTTAACCATCAGTGAAAGTGCAAATATCGCTATTCGGGAATGCATCATCTTTTGGGAAAAGGCACGCGTTCCCACCTAATCGTTGCTAAATTGTGTGAATAAACTTAAAAACCTGTATCAAATCTAGAGAGACTTACAAAAAAATGCAGAGAAACTGCAAGAAGTATTCAGGCAGCGCCAACAAGAATTTTCAAGTAATTTAAACAATTTATTCAATATTGCACATGCTGATGCACTTCGGTTAATCAAAATAGAGGAAGATGGGACTGTTGCCTGCTTTGAGTGCTCAAAAATCAAAAGAAGATCGCTTATCTATAGTTATTTTATATGGATGTGACGGAACAACTCATTGCTGAGTCTAAACTGGATAATTCCACAGGAAAAGAACAAACAAAGGCTGTTTGAAAGGCAGTTTTAGATTGGAATCTCGAAGACAAAGTTAAGTTGTGATATTACAGCTTCCAGAACAGGTCCTTTAAGTGGTTCTTGCGCTATTCTTGAGCAAAAATTTGATAGAGAAATGCTTTCCTTTGCTTGCCGCCATCACATATATGAACTGATCTATCTCACTTAAATACAGTGCTATGGAGGAGCTGCGGAGTTGTTCCGAACTGTACCCTAACTTGGAAAATTTACTTGACTTTTACCGTGCTGAACTTACTAATATTACGCTCAGGGATGACTATCAAGAGTTGACAGAACTGCCTATCATATTTTTAGGTGGAGATACAGAAAATGAATTTAAAATAAGACCACCGGGAGTCATGCACAAAGATCGATGGATGGCTCGAGCGATTTACTCCCTAAAACTATTATATTTAGTTCACAACTAAAATTAGATACGAAGGAAAATGAAGCATTGTTTGATGTCTGCTTTTTTGTAGTGACAATATACGTGAAACCATGGCTTCAATGCATTTTGAGTCAAAGCACCCAAAAAAGATTTGTGCTTTTTGATAAAAATTTACGAAAATGTGGACCCAATTATCTCAAAAGCTGCTCTACAAAAATTCATCCAGCTTTTATGGTATGGTCAATAATATTTCATTCCTTTATGTGAAAAAGACTGTCTCAAAGCTTAGTGCAGTAAACGATGCAGCTGAAAGAGCGGTAAAAATGAGGCAGAACTTTCATGGTTTGCTAACAGCTGATGAGGAACAAAAACAATCTGTTACGTTGTGTTCAAGAGCAGAGGACATTCTATTCTGACTGCAAAAAGCAAACATTGAATTAAAAATATGTACAGTAATGTTTCTTTTAGTCTAATATTGTTGTAAATGTCTGCTTTAAATAAATTGATGTCACGTGTAGTAATGAATTATGCAGTTAGCAATTTTCCCTGTAGTCGCCTTACAGGATTTTAGGTCCAACTTAGACCTCAAGTCGGCACGGGTTCCCGTTATTTAATTGCAATGGAACTTTTTTCTCATGTTTCTGAGGTGAAATGGAAAAAATTTGGAGGGTATGCGTATTCGATTTCATAAATTTTTTTTTCGCCATTATATCTTGGGACACCCTAATATATATATATACATATATATATATATATATATATATATATATATATATATATATATATATATATATATATATATATATATATATATATATATATATATATATATATATATATATATATATATATATATATATATATATATATATATATATAATTCCTTTGTATAAGATCATTTTAACTTTATAAAACTGGAAACATGAAGCATATTAATATATAATCAATCTAAAACATTTGTTTTCATTGCTGTGAGTATTATGCAAAACACTTATTTCAATTTATTATATATTTCAGATTTTGTTCTGCACACTAAATACCCACAAAGTTGATATGTCCAAACTTCTCGGTGGCCAAATAGGTTTAGATGACTTCATCTTTGTTCATCGTAAAGGTCAAGCAAAGGAAGTAGAAATTACCAAAAATGAAGATGCTTTAGGATTAACTATAACGGACAATGGTGCGGGTTATGCTTTCATAAAAAGGGTTAAAGAAGGAAGTTTAATCCATGGACTCGGATTTGTACAGGTGAGCAAATTTTAATAAATTTTTCTTCTTGGAGCAGAAAAAGAAACGAAACTATTTCATTTTTCTTCCGTGCCATACATAATTATGTGCTTTAAAAATTGAAGTTCATGAAAATGAAAATGGAAAATTTTATTTCAGTTTAAAGTAAATATCTCTTTTAAGAGAATAGTTAATCTAAATCAATAAACCTTTACACACACGAAACATTTTCGTACAATTGTTTAACGCATACTCTGCCGAAAGAAAAAAAGAAAGATATTAGGGCACGGTATTTTTAATGAATGAAAGCACTTAATTTCACTACACAATACCGATTTGCTTTTCCTCTAAATTTCCTTAACTGCAAGTGCTTCCTTCCGTAGCGTTCTAATTCTGTTTTATTAACTCATACTTAGTATTCAGAAATATGACAACCTCGCAGTAATATCTATAAATGGAGCGGTTAGGCACTGTATAATCACAAAAAAACCAAAACATTTATAACTCGTATTTAAATATTTTTCATATTTATTCAATAGTAATTTTAAAAAGACGTTTAAAGTTATAGCAATCAGATACACTTTACACTCATTATATTATACAAAAGAAAAGACAAAAATTGAAAATAGTTTATGTAACAAAAATCACATGCATTTTGCATACCGTAATAATTACCGTAATAACCATTCTTGTATATTTTAGGGCAATAACAATGTATAAAAAAGAAAATGAGCTTTGAATTAAAGTGTTATAAAATCTCATTTTCTTTTTATTTATTAAGTTATTTATCAAGTTATCATCAAGTTAAAAACTAGCAGTTTAATAATCTCAGAGGATAATTCAAATTTTTGGAGGGAATACTCCCCTGCAAGCTTCATGGGCTTCGTTATTCAAGTTTTATCAACTCCATTTTCAAGCGCACAATGAGGTACTCAAAAAATTAAGTTAAAGAAATCATTCATTCACACTTTAGAGATTAATTTTTCAATCTTTGAAAGAGAAAGTTCTGCTTTCCATTAAGACTGTAAATGACTTTGAATTTCACTTAATAAGCCCTGTGAACAAAATAGAAAAGTTATAGAGGAAAAATTCCTTTCTAACGAAAATAAGTTTTTTTTTCATATCATAGATTGACAAAATCAGTAACTACCTACATTAGTCACACTAATGTTCCTTCTTTTTTAAAGACCGATATCGATGTCAAAAATAAATAAATAAATAAATAAATAATAAGTAAACACCGCCATTTTACGAAAAAATTCCGAATTTTTAGCGTGTTGACGTCTTGCTCGGAAAGTTTTTAAGGAGGGTTATCTTAAACTTTTTGCCGATAAATGAATCTCAATTTTTTTTATTTTCGTTTTGACTACAAAAGCTTTCAAGTGTATAAAAGAATATTACGATAAACAAATAACTATGTATTCAAATTGCGTACCATATTCATGTACATCGTAAATGAACTCAACTCACGTGACGTCACTTCAGGTATATGAGCAGTCGTCAAGCGCGTGGCATCATCAACACATATATTTTTGTGGCTTTTAAATTCCTCTTTGGCGAAAGTACATTTTTTTTCATTCATCACACTTCTCAGCACTCTTCGCATAATATTAAGTCTGTATAAAACCCAAACATTCTCAGAATGTATATAGAGTGTGTTAAACTTGTGGTTTTAAATTTCAGGATTTTATTGAATTAAATTCATCTTATTGATTGCGAAAGGAAAATATCCTTGGAACGTATGACAGTTAGAGCGTTATGCATCTACTCTACGTAATTGCGTCGCTATAATGATAAACCTGCACAAAACATCTCTAACAATAAATAGACCAAACTGGATGAAATGAATAACTTAAATGATTCGACTTACCAACTTCTTTATTACATGGATACGTCACACAACATCATTACATTCGCTGGTGTGCACACCGGAGGTATTAATTACTAAATTGAGTAAAACTGGGATATTATAAAACATATAGCACTAAGACACTGCCGTTAGGAGTTCATACGAAAGTTCGATTACATCATCATATTCCGAAAGGGGAGTTCATCCTGAGAGATAGTCGAACATTCACAATGTTGGATTACGTTGTCTTGTTCAATCGGAAAACTTCCATCCTCGGAATCGCACTGTCCATGGGAAATTTAGTGAAACATATTTGACTAAAAGGCTCTCGACTAATTATTTTGAAGGCACGGTCTATCCCTCAATTTGTCGTTGTTAGCTGAATAATCACCATGATTCCGTTGGACCTCTTGAGGATCAAATCAGGAACTCAGCGGCATCTTAGTGCATCCACATATCCATTTTGCGGAATTTCCTCGGAATTTATATATTGGCTAAAATAGTGGCTATGGAGGTATTTACACAATTATTTCGTTATTTAAGGCGGCAGACTGCCTTTCTTCTTAATTTGATCCATCTCGAAAACAAATAAAAATGGTGTTGAAGCGCAAGAAAGCTCCGTCCAGACAACAGCATCGTGAAAATTTGCAGCAACTCTCTATGACGCTCAGAGAAACATGATATGTTCTCTTTGAAAAAAAGGCGGGAAGCACTTTCATTGGTTGCACGAAGCCCTAGCAACAGCGATCATGCACGTTGATTTGTTCTTCTGATTGTTCACAGTGCTATGATATTTTCCTCACTCTCGGTTAGCATAGTACTGCGATCCGTCCCGGAACAGCAGAAACATTTGTTACTCTTCTTTTACAGAGTGCAGTGGTTATAAACACCATACGTATTTCTTTAACTACTACGCAATCATTAATAATGAACACTGAATCAAAATATACTCGCACAAAATAATAATAATAATAATAATAATAATAATAATAATAATAATAATGAATCAAACTAATATCCCCAGTTAGATTATGTACAGCATCTTACTAAGGAAATACAAGCATGTTACAGTTGTTACAGTAAAACAGTAACTGCATGAGCAACCATACGCAACACATTTTTTCACCACATTTAGTTTCAATAACAAAACAACTGAATTTAAACTGCACATCAATATTACATTGAAAGAGTAAAAGTGTGCCGTTATGTCTAATTGAATTTAAAGTCAAGTGTTCTGTAGTGAGAAAAAAACGTTCTTCTTCACTGTAAAACATTTTGTGTAAACTTACTCCATCTGCCTCCACTGCTCTGGAGTAACTTTACTGATATAACTGGTGTAAAGTTCCACATCGCTTGTGGAAGGTTACACCGTGATACAGTGGCGGATCCAGCCGATTGTTTTGGGAGGAGCCATCCGAAATTTTTGAACAAACTCCCCAGTGCCAAATTTAGCTCCATGCCGCCCCTAGGCAAATTTGAAATCTGCCAACCCCTCCCCCCCCCCTAAAAGAGGCAAAATATCATTGACTCAAAAAAAACGTAAAAAAGTGTTTCCCAGATTCAAACTATCAAACTTATGAAGAAATGAAGGCGTTTCACATTCTGAGGCGCCCCGATGAAATGATCACAGTGATCTCCCCAAAAATTTTTTATTCGGCAAATTTTGCTGACGATTCGGCAAATACCGTGATTGAAAAATATTTGACTTTCATAAGATGTGTAAAAGTAATGATTATTAAATTACAAGAAAAAATTGTCTCTGTGGAAAATGATAGAATGCTAATATTTTACTTTCAAGAAAAACAATTTAATTCAAAAAATCTGTATTATAATAGCAAATTTGCCGCCCCTGAAAAGTTTGCCGCCCTAGGCAGCTTCCTACTCTGCCTAATAGGAAATTGGGCCCTGATAACTCCTCAGAAGTTTTATTAAAATGAAGTTTTAAAAACTCAATTTTCGAGGTATCGAGATATTAGGTGAGGGGGTGGATTTAGAAATCTCCCTCGAAAATGTTTCAAAATTTAAATTTCCGAGTAATTTTTGAAAATTAGGAAACTAAAAACGCATTTTGTCTATTTTTGATGATGTACGGAAAAAGTTCAGGTTTCGGAGGCTGACCCTAAAACACTTTTTGAAAATAAAGCTTAGAAAATCAAATATTCTATCATTATACATTGAGAAGTTAGAAGAGGAGGGGTGCTCTTCTAACTCTTCAACTGTCCAGCCTAAAAATGCATCTTTAGGTAATGTTTGCTTACATTTAAAGAAGTGTGAAGGTGCTTAGAATCCTTCCTTCCTGGAAATATTTTGCCTTTGATGCTCTAAAAATTCGATTATTTACTATATTCATACATATTTTAGAATAGGATGGAATATTCGTGAGCTCCTCCAAAAAAACTCCTTTTAAAGCTATCATCACGATATAAACTAGAGAGGGAGGGGGTCCTATCAAAACTCGTTTGTAATTGAAGTCCCAAAAAAATTCATTTAATTTGCTTTTAAGCAAGTTAAGTCATACGGGCTGGATAAGCTAGTTTCCGTTGACTTTTTTTTTCCAAATAAAAGACTTAAAATGCAATTTTTTTGCTACATTTCAAGGCATTTGTGAAAGGGCATGGGAAAAGAGGGTTCTCCTCCTAGTTTCGAAATTAAAGCCATAAAAACGAAAATTTGGGCTCTCTTTGGTCTTATAAACAATAGGTATACTCAGAGAACCGCAGCATTTAGAGAACGTCCAAGTGTCTGTAGTTGGAATCAAGAAATGATGTAAACGATGGAGAAAAATTTTGGAAGCAAAAGTTTTGTTTTGAGGATAGGGATAAAATTTATCTCCCAATTTAGGCCTATACTTCTTTTTCAGTAAAATACAGTTGTTAAATTTTGTTATCTTATCATAATATTTTTCTTCTTTTTTTTTCCTTAAAAAAATTCCTACAATCACAAGGCTTTGGGAGGGGCCATGGCCCCTATGGCCCCCCTCTGGATCCGCCCCTGCCGTGATAATGTAACTATAGAAAAACGTCTCACTAATTTCTGTGTAAGGTTACACCAGTATTTTCTGCATGCTAACAGAGAAATTCCTTGAAAGGTTACACATTAGCAAAAATTAAGCTTTCATCTGACTTTCTTGAACGATTTATCAAGTTCATGCTTTTTAACCTCCCCCCCCCCCAACCAATAAACACTAATTATTTATTAATTCCAATTAATTACCAATTAATTATTACCAATTAATTCTGCGCCGATTCCGATCTTTACGCATGCACTTTGAATTCTACTGAAACCATAGTGCAATTGGTGTAACATTACACCCATTGATACGGGTAACCTTACACATTTTTTGTTTTTCACAGTGTTGAGATCGAAAACTCCTGAGTTAATGTTTCGGTAATTACTTAACGGCTAAATATTCCAGTGGTGATTAATTCTCACGATTACTTTTTACTGAGCAAATCAGCTATCTGCGCTAATTGGCCAACACTTAAGCGAAGTAAGAGCTATTTTTAAACTAATGTTATGGCTGGCGAGTTTGACAACTAGTCCTGTTAGCTAGTTTTCTTCTCTTTTGACTACTTTTTGTAAAGAGTAACTATTTCGACTAATTCGTTGACTAACTACTGATACATTGTAGTGACAGCTATTTCTTCTTTGCTTTATTTTGCGAGTGCGTGAACTTTGTAAACCAGTGCGCGCACGACGCTCAACTACTGCGCAATTGTGCGCCTTCGCAGCTTAAAGGAGCAGTGGGGACAGTGTAGTGAATAAAAGGACGTAGAAAGTACACAATCGCAATACATTTTGAACAGTTTTATAAGGAATAAAACCTTCATATTGAGTAAAATAAGCGATTTTTCATATTGTGTTCTTAAACAAAGAAAATAAAAGTGTTTTGAAACATAAATTTTGCTTAAGAAAATTACTTAAAATTTTTTTCAAAGCATTTGTATTTTATGGAAGAATTCAAATATCTCTTCTGTTAGTAAAATACATAAAGGCACATTAGCACGGTCAAAATAGACATTTAAGTTCTCGAAAATTCGCATAGAGCTGAAAATTGGTACAGATACAGATTTTCATTCATCCTCATAAATGAAAAGTCAAAAGTCCCCATCGATCCAAGTGGAGCCAAAAAAAGTTATGCAAAATAAATTTATGAAATTTGAAAACTTGGAAACATTTGCATATGCTTAGAGTTGTTACAGATCTTTAACATACCATTCTAAATGATATATTAAAAGTCCCCTTGAACTAAAAATTTTATGCATGGTCAGAAGTCAAAACAGACAAAAAAAAAAAAAAAAAGGAAAAAATCACATGGAGCTGAAAATGGGAAGATATTGGAAATGAGATATGGAAAGTCCTTATTGATCCCACTTGAACTAAACATTTTATGAAAGGTCAAAGGTCAAAAAAAAAAAAAAAATAGTTTGAAAAATTGGAAAAAATACTCATGGAGCTAAAAGTTGGCACAGATTTGAAATATGTCATTGTAAATGAGATATGAAAAGTATCCATCGATCGTACTTGACCTACAAAAAAATTTATGCAAGGTCAAAAAATCTCTTTTTTTTTAAAGTAAATATTTTATAAATGATTTGTGTTATCAGAAAAAGTGTATATAAATTTTGTAAATTATGCAATATTTACCAAAGAGTCATTTTAATCTGCTTAAACCTTCTCAAGACCGAATAACGAGAAAATTAGTTGAACATTTTATCCATCTAACGGATATAAAATGCTGCTGTGGAGTATTTGCAAAAAAAAAAAAAAAAAAATAGAAAAGTTTTCATTTTTACTTTTTTTTCTACATGTCTTATATGATGGGTCCAATATATAATTTTTCAGTTTTTTTGGAATATTTATTTTATTTATAACTTAAAACTATAATTTAAAAGGATGCCTATAATATGTAAATGATTCATGACTCAAAGAAAAATACTTGCTTCAGAAAACGAAACATGTTCATTATGCAGTTAAAGTTATTTTTCTTCTCAGACAAACAGCATCGGTTATTCGAAAATAAGATATTAGAGTCCATGAAGCTATTTAAGGATGATTTTTGCACTCATTTAAAGGTCTCATGTATGCTGAACGTGATCAAATGGTGTCACTGAACAAAAAAAAAAAGTAGTATTGCGGGTATTTTGAAACCAAAATAAATTGAGCTTTAATTATTCTTCAAAGCCTCGAACAGTGACTTCGTTTTCTCCTTCTTCTCCCTTTTTCTGAACTTCTATAGATTGCTCTAATGAAAAAGATGGTTCACATGTATCTTTATCGATATTATCTTCATCACCATGTGTTGTATTTAATTTAACATTTGAGCAAGACTGGCCTCGGCAATTACTACACATTTGTGAACAAAACAATCCAACTTTCTTACGGCCACAGCTATAACTACAACCATACTTGCAATTACAAAAATAAATATTGAAGAGTAGTTTTCTGGAGCAAGTATATGTATAAGAAGAAACTACAGTTGATCCTGACCATTAACCTTTTTGTACCCTTCCCCTGTTTTCAGGGTCCAGTGTGTTGACCAGCCATACTTATTAAGCGTTAGTATAAACGACATAAATGAAACAGAAGCAGATGTGTGGTGAAGGAAGGCAGGATAACTTTACATGTTTATTGTTACGTGTATTTTTCATGAAACGTAACTTCCTACAACACATGTATATGTAGTTTTTTTTTTTTTTTTTTTTTTGGAGCTTCATACATAGCAGGAAAAAGGCGAATTCCATTTGCGAGGATAATATCAGAAGAAGAACTGATGCTTTTGAACACTTCTGCGCAATCAATTAAATATAGAGATTTTTCAAGTAATTGAAATACTTTTGAATGTTTTACTACGCTTGTAAAACGCTGACGTAGTATCGCATTTAGTTATTGCATGTAAAAATAAGATATGTTTACATATTGTAACTGGAGCTTGAAATTTTGGATGTGAAGTTAAACGTTATGGTGAATATATTTTTGCTTCTGTTTCAGTTTTATTAGATTTTAAAAAGTAGATAATTCTGTCAGTAGGAGTTAGTGCAGTCAGTATTGTTAGCAAATCGGTATCTTTACCAACAATCCCTTTGCACACTATATACGCATGCTTGTAAATTAGTTTTAAAAAAATATCCTTAAAAGGTCAAAAATAATGTATTAGACCCCTCATATGAGGCTCGTAAAAAGTTTGACAGGAAAACTTTAAAAAAAAGGGGGGGGGGGTTGCACATGTTTTGCAGTGCCGTTTTATTTCCGTTAAATTGAAAATGTAATCTTTTTTTTCTTATTTTCTCGTAGTTCGCTCTCACGAGGGTAGAAATAGGTATGAATACCTCATTTGCACAGATTGCATAATTTACAAACTTTGTACACACTTTTTTAAGGATAACACAAACCGTTTATGAAATATTTGTAAGCAAACGATTTTTTGACTTTTGACACTTGATCATGATGATTAAATTTTTTTTTTTAGATCAAGTTCGATCAATGAGGATCTTTCTTTTCTCATTTAATGTATTCGAGGTTTGTACCCATTTTCAGCTCCATGCGAATTTTCCGATTTTTATTTATTTATTTATTTTTTCTTTTTTTTGTCTATTTTGACCTTTAACCTCGCATAAAATTTGTAGTTCAAGTGAAACCGTTGCTAACTTTTGATTTCTCATTTACAATGATGTATTTAAGGACTGTAGCAATTTTCAGCTGTATGCGAATTTTTCCAAACTTACGAGTTTTTTTCGTCTATTTTGACCGGGTTACAAGAAATTTTCGATGCTCCGGCTAAATATTCAAAATATTTCTTATCTTGCAAAAAGTCACATCGAAAAATCTCATCTTCCCTGGGGGTTTAGGAACAAGAAGCGTGAATTAAGAAATGGAATGAAGCTTGACGTTATTCACGTCTTGGATGACTAAATGAAGATTTGCATTGAAGGTTTCATACATGAATGAGTTTATTCTACAGTTACTTGCATCGCAATAAGTTAACCGATTGAATCTCTTTATTCTGCATCATTTTTAATCGGGCCAAAATTCCGCAATATTTTATCAGATGAAAGCAATAACATTTCTCTTTTGTCGACTGTACTCCTTGAAAATTTTAAATTTTTCATGAATTTATTTCTTATTAAGTTTAGCATGTTAACATTTTTCAGAACAGATTAAAAATATTTTTTTTCTTTCTTCACCATATTTATGGAGAGACCTTCTAAATACAGTTACAACAATTCCGTTATTACATTATTTATTTACTTTTAGAACCTCTTTTTGAGTGCATAAGGCGTATTTTTCAACTTTCTAAATGATAAGCATTGTTTTTGCCTCTTTTTCCAATTTTGAGGGTAAACGTACGCGCCACGTAAACAAAACGTGGTGATAAACTTTTTCGTGATCTAGGCTATACCGACACTATGACTGCTAACAATTATAATGTTGCTTTTTTTTTTTTATTATCCCACAAGTAAAATTATAAGCATTGTGAAAAAATAACATGGTTTGGATTGCCTGCTCACTAGTTGTGCACTTGTAATAAATTTAAAAAAAAACATATAACCTATAATAACTAAGTTACAAGACTACAACAGCTATTCGTATGCTTCATGACAATACATTTCATTTATACGGTGCATTCAAGTAAGCTCAATGTGCCCCTATGGCCATTAACCAAAGAACCGATTTTTATGATAAATAAATGATAAATAATCCTTTTGAATTTACTTGTTAATAGGTTTTCCTAATAATTAAGGTAATTATATAGTTGTTATGAAAAGGTCTAACGAGTCAACTGAAGCTAACCTGCTCTCTGAGCTTGTCAAACGGGGATTCACCCGATAGACAGCCTTCTTGAGCGGCTTCTTGGCATTTGGCGACGTGCTTAGAGACAGCTTTGCGCCAAATTCACACAGATTTTAATGACATAGATTAATATCTCCGGTACTGAATACATGGTTTCCCCAGGATATTCTGAGCCGGAAAGTAAACGTTTCGACCCCAGACAGACAATACAGAGCAGATGTTTGGACAGCCCAAACAGAATTCAACAGTTCAGACTTAGGGGCTCTACCTCGCTCGCTAACTCCCAGATCGGTACCGCTTGGTAACAACTACCTTCAGTGGCTGGTTGCTATTTGGTGACAGACTTAACAATATCTCGCCAACCTGGATGACATCCCGTAACAGCCCTGGAATTTTCAGACATAGATTTCAGTTAGATTTAGTTAGACATAGATAATGATATAGATTTTAACTAATATGTCTGGCAGATAAAGGTTTAATCTGGAGATGAGACAGATGCGAAATGGCTTCATTTGTCTGTCCTGATTCCAACGGTACCTGTCCCGACTCCATAAAAAATGACAGTCCCGAAAACATAGTGTTACAGACGCACGCGCATATATTTTAATGCATAGTTTATGGATAGACAAATGAACACACAATACATGTCAAAACAATTATTATTTCAAAATGAATTATTTTTTTTTCAAATATTCACTGCCTACCTTGCTAGTAACACAAATTCATCTCTTTCCAACCGTCAATCAGAATAAGTTATTGTGCACAAGAAAGAAAAACCTTTTTTTTAATGAAACAAAAGTTTTGTTTTTTTTCTTCAAAATTCATTCAGTCGGGAATTTTTTAAAGGTCATGAAAATGGATGGAATCGATAATAGGATAGCGAGCGACAATTGTAACTACTTTATTACAAATGTAGTTAATTACAACTACAACTACTGTTTTTAAAAATGTAGCGACTACAAAATACTTTTCAAATGTAGTCGCTACTTTGCCACTTTAAAAAATAATTAAATAAATAAAAAAGCACTAGTAGTGTGTGTGTATAAATAAATAATATACACACACACCATTCGGGGGTAGAACGAAAATATTTGAAAAGTGGTTTAGATTAATAAATTAGCTCATATGAAAATGGAATATTAACTAAGAATTAAGTACTATTCTTTCTTTCCTTTATTTATTCATTCCTTTATTTTATTTTATTTATTTCTTTATTTGTTTGAGCCAATTGGTCATTACAAACCATTTTTTACAATTTTGACGAACACTCAGTACAAAGAAGGATTAAAAAGGTGAAAGAATTCAACCTTCAAATTTTAAATTCTTACTTTGCCGGCGCAAGTCAACTCGGTTTCTTGAAAAGGTAAATAAATGCAGTCATAAATTCATTTAAATTTTACATAGACATACATATACATAAAATTGATTGGAGGATGAAAAGCATATTTAAACGGAAGAGAAAAAATTTAATTTTCGTTATAGAAATTAATTTTATAATTAATAATATTTTGTAGGAACTACCTAGTTAATTTTAAGCTTCAGGCTAGAGGCTGAGACCTAGACACATTCCCCTTTCTAACGCCAGATGAAATGAAATAAAAACGTTTTCTCAATCATAGCAAATAATCTGGAAAACTTACAAATATTTAATAATTGACTTTCGTTATGTTAGTATATCAACAGTCAATCACTAAAAAGGCAAAAATAAAAAAATCTGAATAATATTCCGAACGGTACGGTATTTATCATTTATTAATAAATAAGCTATCAGAGATATAGAGCACTAGCAGTACCCGCACGGTGATGAACGAGCTAAGAATTTAAAGGAAGACCGTTGACTTAAAAAAATCTCTGCCCCCCCCCCCCCCTCCCTCTTTTCTGATGTAAAACGATCATTTTTCTTCAACTAAAATGCGTACACACCTTTTCAAAAAATCTATTTAAGTCTCTTTGGAGTTAAAAACTATTCGCCAAAACACATAAAAAGATTAACAGCAGCTTTAAAACTCAAAATAAGCCTTCAGCTGTATAGTTCATCGCTAGTCCAAGCAACCACGCCACCGTAACCCTGCCTTTAGCGAGTGAAGCTGGGTTTTTTTCTACAATTTAAAATGTTTCGCCTAATAATTGCTATAGTAAAAACGTTATAAAGAACAATCGCAATTGAATAATACGACGAAACAAATTATTTACTGAGATAAGTAACTATCTTTAACTATAAGAACAAAAACAACAAAACCCAATAGAAAACTCCTACAACATCAAATTAAGGTATCTGAATATCGAAAAAGAAAACGCCTTCAAAAATCAGTTCGCTGACCACAACAGCGTAGACAACCACGCGTCTGAGGCGCGCGGGCATGGTTTCTCGCAGCTATTGACACTGTCGACTAGTGCCCTCTCGATGAGTTAACTTACCCTGTCATCTCTTAGGAATTCATAGAACTAAAATTATTCCGCCATCTATTAGGAATGTATAGAACTAAATAATTGATTAAACATTTAATTTGCAATTACAAATACTTCGGTCAATCTGATTTAAAAAAAAAAAAAAACCTATAGCCTTCCTCAATGAATGGACTATTCAACGCAAAAAGAATTTTTCAATTCGAACCAGTACTTCCTTAAATTAGCGTGTTCAAACGAACAAACTTTTCAACTTTATATTATTAGTATAGATTACTAAGAATGCTTAACTTACTTCAATGTGCAATTTTAAATTATAAAAGGGTGACATTGATACCGAAATCTTTTTGCTTAACTGGGAAGTTTACATGAAACGGAAAACTTTCCGTTTTCATGCTTTTTTATTACACTGTAATATTTAATGTAAATCAACCAGGGAAGTTCAATATCATCCTCTTCTATAACATTTATACAGTAGCTTCCTTATTTGGTGAATATTGGAACGATAATTCCACTGAAATCCGAAACGTTCACCACTGACATTCTAGGCTTCCAGGAAACACAAACGTGCTACTAATTTGGTAGTTGTCCTTTATTCTGTTCTTTGTTTTCTAAGCTACGCTCTATTCAATGCGAATATTGACGAAATATGAAAATTACGATGTCCAAGAAGCTAATGGCGTCAAACAGATAGAACGTATGGCGTAAAAATTATAAGCCTGAAGTCAACTCGTATTGATGCACTCGCATAAGGGCCATCCCACGAAAAAGCATACATCTTCTCCTGCACGTGACGGATAGATATTTAATTTCAAAACAAGTGAAAAACAAACTTTTTTTGCCAGAGAAATCACATATGTATGCGTGGTTTCTTAGGAGAAAAAAATCTTTGTTTATTACAGCTTTTAAATATTACTTTTGACACGAAATATAGAGTTGTCACGTGTAGACAAAATGTCCTATTTTCTTTGGAACGGCATACTATGTTTCTTTTTGAAACTAACACTAAAAAATAATTGGTAAGAAAGCAAAGTATACATTTAACAAATTTGCACCAACAGATTCGAATGATATATTGCTAGAACAGCAGATGTCAATAAGTGTGTTCCACACGTGACAGGTAAGCTTCATTTCAAAAATACCAATTAAAAAAGAAATTAGAAAAATATTTTTGTTTAAAAAATCACACGAGTCAAATACTTTTACTTAGTCAACAAACTTTTAACTTTAAGCCCTTACTAATTTGTATTTATAAGAAACTACAAGGAAAAGTTTAACCAAACTGTCCCACACGTGACCGTGGATTCACCCTAAGATTTGTACCAGTCAGATGCGTTTGAACCTTTTTTTTTTCTTTTTTATAAACTTTAATTAAAAGTAGTATCAAGATATGGCTACAAACTGCTATTTTTCTGAACCGCACTACCCGCTGCTCTACGGGTTTCGAGAATTAGCGCGCTACACTACAAACTACTAACAAATGTAGCTAACAGTAGCGTCGCTACAAGTAGCCCGCTACTTCCGACCGCTGGGATGAACAAACATGTTTTCAAAGATATTTCAAATTATTTTAAAATCCAGAAAGCTATAAAATAGTTGATTCCATTTATAATTACTCTTTACGTTCAGATATAATGGAGTGAAAAATAACATTTCCTTTCAGGTTGGCGATCACATTGAAAAAATTAACGACGTGTCCATGGTTGGTTGCCGGCATTTTGAAGTTGCCAAACAGCTAAAAGATGTACCAAAAGGTTCCTTATTCACTCTTAGGCTTATAGAACCTCTGAGAGCTGGATTCTGTAAGTTGAATATTTGTATTTTCTTTACTAAACTCAACTTTTATTCATTTGTTTTATGTGTGTCGCACGTATTTTTGTAAAAATGCTCAAAAAGTCTTGGAAGAAAAAGGTCAGACTACGATGATGTAAAAATATGTGATATAATCGGAAGGAAATAAACAGTAGAGCCGTTTAGATACCAAAACAATTAACTCTTAAAAGCTAAAAGTTGAGAAAACTGCTAAAAAAGATTTTCTTCATCCGAGTAATTCATTACTCTTGTTATATTTTCTACCGTCTCGCGGTTGGAAATGTACTTATTAAGAACTTAATTTTAAATTTATACTAATGTGTAGATTTCACTAGAGAAATTTCTGAGTTCATGCACGAAACCTTTTGGAAAATCTAATTAATTTATTTCGCTTGTGAGTAAATTCGTTAACAAAACGACAAGAACACAGGCTTACTAATTCACATGGCAATGTGAAAACGTAAATAGCAAATTCACCCTTGTTTCTACACTCAATCGGTAAGTACTTCTTTTTTTTGTGGTGACCTTTGAGATGTTATCACTTCAATCTCCAAAAAACATGGTCGTTGGTTGAAAAGATTGAATATGATTGAGAGAAGTAACCACATAAAGACTAATATGAGACCTTTAAAAAATTGAATTAAAAAGAAACCTGTTTTCCACTCTTTTTACAACTGAATATTTTGATTGTTATGTGATATGTATTACTAAGTGGAGTGTAAAATAAATCACATTCTGGTTGTGTGTGTGTGAGGAATATATATTGCTTCTTCGTACAAGCTATTTTCCTTGTGCAAAAGCAACATTTAATGTACTTTATTGCATGAAATGTGGTCATTGTTGGATAGTAATCCATAATGAAGTCATTATAACTTTGATTTTTTTTTTTTTTTTTTTTTTTTTGAATACAGCTCATATTGGGCCTCGCAGTGGTTTGTCTGGAAGTAATAAAAAGGGTACCGTTGGTTCCGGAAAAGAAACATTGCGGTTAAGAGCGAAAGGACCAGCAACTATAGAAAAAGCAGTAAGTATGCTTGTATAGAAATAAACCAAATTTCACAAATATGTGTTAAAAAATCAAGTTAACTGTTGCGAAAATTACAAAATATTATGCAGTGACATTTAAAAAATTAAATTATTTCAAAATATATACATTTCATTTATTTCTTATTGAACTAAACGTTCGAAAGATGTAGTGTTTGTTTCAAGCAATTACGTTCGTCATAATCAATTTGTTACGTTTGTCACTCTGATAACTAATTGTTTAAATAATTTAATAAAAATTTAACATTTTAAATGCATTCTAGGTAGCTCTTGGAATGAGAATAAAGCAAAAAAAAAAAATTTTTTTTATAGTCCTATATAAAGAGTGAAAGGGAAAATACGACGTTTCGTGACGAACGTAACAGGCCGTTCAACACAGAATTCAAATTACGCTCAAGGAGAAAAAAAATAAAAATTCAAGGAAAGAAATTAAAGAAACGGAAATCTTAAAATAAAAGCAATAACTGAAAAAAAAAATATCTACATAAAATGTATGCTTAAAAATTACAGGTCACGTTTCTTGAATGCTTTATAATTTCAATTTACATGTTCTTGCTGAAGAACTTCAAGCAGTAATTATCCTACACACGTGGCATCCATCTTGAAAAATGTTTTACCAGATGCAAAAATTACGAATGTTATCTCTAAAATGATGTATAACACATTAATCTTGATTGAGTTTGAAATTTTGGCCAACAGGTTGACATTTTCGTGGAATGACCCTATATTGTATGGTACCTATTACAGATGGAGTGAGCAATCCGTTGCACAAAATGAAAAGTATAACTATTCATGATAAGTAAAAAATCATCCAACACCTCCTCCCTCCCCCAAAAAAATGCATCGATGTTGTTATCGTGTAATCTACTCTAAAATTTCTATGCATAACTATTTCTAAATGAAGTAACTACGAAAACATGAAAAAAAAAACAAAAAAAAAAAAAAAAAACACACACACACACAAGATAAATAACTATTTAAATTTTATTCTTTATATTTAAACTTATATTTATGCCGCCCAATCAAATCAATGAGTAATCCCGAGCTTCAGACAGAAAGAGTGGAATGAGGCAACACAGTTTTATAGACTTGAACAAAATTACAAGCATTTATCAGTAAAGTCACTTACAGCCTTTTTTTTTTTCTGGACAATAATACGCAAAATTTCTTTTTTAGCCAACTGATGTTGTTCAAGCAGCTGTGGAGAAAATCAATAGTCTTTTAGAATCATTTATGGGAATCAACGATTCTGAACTTGGTGAGTTATCTTATAAATGTACTTATTAAAAAGTTTAAAAATAACCATCGTCTATAAATGGGTCTTGTACTTTTAAATACAAAGAATTGTATACCCACATATGTACTCTACTTACCAGGGAGCAGTACGACTAGTGTAATAACGGAAAAAATTAAAATTGCTAGCAATCTAAAGAGTATATTAAGACATTCTTTTTGACGCAATTTTTTTTTACCCTCGTGCTCCCGTTATAGAAATATGAGGTCTTAAAATCTGCCGAAATTTTTAAGAAAAAAGTTAAATTTAAAGATTTGGTGAGAAATTGAAGATATCCCGTGATTTCATCAAATGCATGTGGCAGGACATCTGTCTGCAAGCGTGTGAAAGATGTCTTCCATTACTCTCCGAAACTCGCTAAATTTGGCAACTTTTCTTAACCTTCTTACGGTGTTAAAATGTTGCATATACACTTAAGGTGTTCCGGTCAAAAATGACCCATGTTGCAATTTCCAGTATTATCAACTTATAATCACATTTTATCTATGTTTGTCACTTAATAATTATTTATTTTACATTTTCCATACATTTTTATGTATTTGTATTGTTAAAATTTGCTTTACTGGTGAGTTTTCATAACCATAACGAAGTCTGAATTTAACGAGCCCTTCTGTATTTATGAAATAAAAATGCTGTTGTTCAAAACATTAAGTTCTGAAAATTACTGTAAAATTTCAGGCAATACAATGTGAAACATATTTTTTGCATACATTTATGTTTTTAGTTGATTTGACAGCAAAAACGAGCCAATAAATGCTTCCAGGTCAGTGCGATTCAAACCCTTCCAACTGTCACCGAGCATTTTATTTCCTTCTATCTTGCTATTTTCTAGTATAACATTTACAAAAGCTAGAGGAAACAATAACATAAACGCAGAATATTCGTCGTCATTTTTTGATGTGGCTAATCTTGTAGGTCTGGAGTCATGTTCACAATAACTTCACGCCTTCCACGTGAAACGGGTGGTTCTGAATTCTACTGAATGTACCGTCTTAGCTAGGAAAATGGTTGTCTGACTCGTCGATTTGTCTCATTCATCATCTGTGTCGCCATCGCATAATAGTTTGCTTTCAGAAACATGATCATTGATTTCTGACACTAATTCTTCTACCGAAACTGTAATAAGCAGCGATTCTTTAATCTCATCCTTAGTACGTCCCCCGAATACGATAGATCATATCGTAAACTTTGAAGAGTTTCTAACTGAACACGTAAAAATACCAACCACGTGAAAAACAACGTTTGTACTCCATGAAAGCGAAATAGAACTGGCAAGAAATCTATTCAATTCGGTTACAGAAACGAACAGTGGCGGATGGGGCCGGCGGACAGCCGGGCGAATGCCTGGTGAGCCGCCTCTGTTGGGGCCGCATTGAATCTTTCAATTGAATAGTACAAAAGAAAATAAAAAAGCTATTTCTTTTCTTTCCTTTTTTTTCCTAATTTAAAAAAAAAGAAAAAAAAGAAAACATTTAAATATCTTTGAAAATATCATAATAACTTGGTATATTCTAAACGACTTATAAGAAAATCGCTGCTAGAAAAGTAATGGCTACAAAATTTAAAAAAAAAAACTCTGCAAACTTACGCTGTGAGCAGCTATTTTACCGTGTGTCTGTAAATTCATCTGTCGGCTGACAGGATAACTTTGTTGCATAACTGTCCAGGACCTTCTAAGACCCTAACAGCTTCCTGTAATAACAGTCTGTAGGAGACAATGAACATGTAAAGGCAGGGCCGTCGCCAAGGGAGGCGTAGAACCGAAGCTGGTAATTTAAATTTAGGGATGAACAAAATAAAAAAAAAAGAAAGAAAGAAAAAGTTCTCAGTATTTAAAAAAAAATAAATAAATAGTAGTAACATAAAACCAAGTGGAATTCCCGTGACAAAAAGTATTTTTTCAGCAAAATTTTAAAAGAAAATGCAACCCTTGAATATTAAACAATTAAACCTTTGAATATTATTTAGGAACCCATCCACGGTTCTTTATTATAATTTACCTATATAAAAGCAGCTGAAATTTTTCGAGACATTCTGGCAAATTAAGATTTTTTTTTTTCAACGAAAAAAGTATTCAGTACATAGTACAAACCTATGACAAGTTTTAACTTAATACAATAAATGAATAGATAAATAATTATGGCGGTTTCATAGGGGCATGTTTTAAACAGAAAAAAAAAGTTAAAGTACAGCAGGGCAGATTTAAAATAATGTAATGAATACAAAGCGTTTGAATGCATAAATCGAAAACAAAATAAAACTTTATTAAGATATTCTAGCTGGTAGATATTTCAAGTAAAATAAAGTTGGGAGAAGACCTACGGTGTCACTGAAAAGTACCACATCAGTCAAAAATATTAAAACATTATTTTAACGAATCCCAAACACTTTAATTTCAAACAAATTCAAACAACAGGTTGGAAATTGAAAATTTCACTATGAAAAATCCAAAGAACTAAAATGGTTTTGGAAAAGAAATACTTCTGGGAGGTTTTTCCATAACATTTGTATCAATAATTTAATAAAATGATAGAGACTCAGCAAAGAATGCGAAAGGAGAGAGATCCTCGAGCCTTACCCTTCATTTTACACTTCCAAGGTAGATTAAAATTTTAAAACTTTTATTTTGAAATAGAGCAGGGGAAGTTTCTAAATCGGAACCCAGTCCCATCTCCTATTGCTTATCGTTACCAAAGATGGTCTACAACTTGTATTTAGGACTTCAAATTCGAAAAGTTTCCAGGAGAGGGATAACCCAAATCCTGCAGAAGCGCCTCCACCTCATCTTTAAGGATCATTTAAAATTTCGTTTTTAGGACTACAATTTAGAAAATTTTCAGAGGTAATCGAATCTCTCCTCCCCCTTGTATCACCAAACATGGTCTGAAATTTCATTTTTAGGGCTTCAATTCCGAAAAGATTTCTAAGAAGAACCCTCGAACTCTTGGTAACATCAGTGAATATCATCTACGACTGTGTTTTAGGATTCAAACTTCGAAAAATTACCGAAGGAAGGTCCCTGAACAACTTCACCCACTAACATTACCAAAGATCGTCAAAAACTGCGTTTTAAAAGCTAACTTAGAAAATTTTTTTGTGCCCAACCCGCTCGCCACCATCAATAAAGGTCGTCTCAAATTTCATTTTATGGGCTTAATTCCAAATTATCTCCCGAAAACTCCCCCCCCCCCCTCACGTCATTGAAAGTCGACGAAAATAACGTTTTTTAGCTTCAGATTCCAAGAATTGTCGGTCCCCTTTTACGTTATTAAAGAAGACCTACAATCGATTTCTTTAGATTTCAATTACGAAAAAATTCCTGGAGAACACCCTCGAGCCTCTTTCCCTGATATTACCTGAGATCATCTGGAATGCATTTTTAAGACAACAAATTTTAAAAAATTCCCGGAGGGGGGGGGACCGGATCTTTGTTATCATTAACATTGTCAAAGATAGTTTAAAGACATTCATTGAAATTATACATTCTCTTTTCGCGCGATATCGCGTGAAAAGTTCTCCATCACATACACACACAACCGTTATTGCACATAAGACTTTCAGATACTTACTTGGGGGGGGGGAGATTTATGGGTAACAAACTTGTTGAAGAACTTCAATTTCAAAAAACGTCACCCTCCCCCCAAAGAGTGTCAATTGGCACCTGAATCGGCGCTTTGGGAACTTCAATTGAGATTTTGCCTAGAAAGAATTCCTGAACCCCCTCCTTTCTCCCTAGTGTTTCCAAACATTGCTTACACATACGTTTTAAAGCTCTGATTTTGAAAAAGTTTTGGGGGAATTCTCCAAATACCTCCTCCTGCAAATATCACTCAAGATCATCTAAAAGTAATGTAACAACACTTTTTTGAAGCTATAATTTCAAAAATTTTCCAGGGGAGTGTCCCCGAACCCCCCATCATCTACACGAATATTAGACTTTTAAAAAACATCGGCTTCCCCTCAAAGAGTGTCAACTGTCACCTAAATAGGCGCTTTGGAAACTTCAATTGAGCAATTTTGCCTAGAAAGAATTCCTGAACCCCTTCTCTTCTCCCCCCCCCCTAGTGTTTCCAAACATAACTTACATATACGTTTTAGAACTCTGATTTTGAAAATGTTTGGGGAGAATTATCCAGATACCTCCTCCCACAAACATCGCCAAGATCATCTAAATAGTCTAACAATACGTTTTTGAAGCTATAACTTTAAAAATTTTGCGGGGGAGGGTCCCGAACTCCCCATCATCAGCACGAATATTACTTTTTACTATGCAGGTGTTCGTATTAATGATTCTTTTTCTCCACATTCGTAAACGCAGTTCTCCTAATTTGAATCCTCAAATTCTAATGGTGACTCCCTTTTAAATCTAGAAGATGCATCATCCGCTCTATCTTTTGCATCTGAAAAAAAAACTAAAGGGCGGGGGGAGGCCGGTTCATGCTGTCCCATCCGCCGCTGGAAACGAACGATCCTAAGAACAACAAAGTACCCCTAGTACCATTTAGTGCGGCGCTAGGGGCACTTAAATGCACATAAAACTAAAACACACACATGAATGTGTTGCCTGAGCAATAAGAATTGAAAAATGTATTGAAAATTGTTGTACTTTATCTTCCTACTCATTAAAATTTGACATGAGTCAAAAAGGACCCGAACAACTTATGTGCTACAATTTTTACTGGAAAAATGCTATCATATTTTTTAAAAAACTGCACATAACAGAATATAAACAATGATCATACAAAGTCACAAAATATTCTGGAAAAATTCTGAAAAATACATTAGATATATAAGAAACAAATTTGAAATGGGTCAAAAAAGACCCGAACCAGCAGGAAGGTTAATATTTTGGCAGACTTTAATTTCTAACCTAACATTTCGATAACGGTGACACGAGGGCAAATAGTTTACGCGTCTAAAATCATATTCAAACATGCTCTTTTGATTGCTACTTATTTAGATTTTTTTCATAATTACACTGTCGTATGATTTCTTGGTCAGTAGTTCTACATAATTTGACTGGTGCTTTGTATCTTAAGTGTTATAACTGGGAAGTTCAAAACTCATGTTTTTGAAACTATAAATACAGTATTAAAAGCCCAACGGCCCAACAACTTCCATAAAATTTGACAGCATTGTGTTTTGTGCGCTAGAGTCTTTTATACACTGCCTAAATTTTAGTGAAGTATCGCTGAAATGGCTTCCAAGCTCGTTGGCCCTTACTTGCATCTCTTGCAGCCCTATTCTTTTCTTTCGTTGACATGCACCTCTTGTAAACCGGAGTGGGCCCCTAGAGGTTCCACGTGGTGCACATCAGGGTCTTTGGAAGAGGAGACTAGGGTTGGACCATCTCCCGAAACAGGTTGTGGGGGAATGAAATTGGTGACGCAGCAACAGAAGCACTCGCGGAGCAGTTTAAGGCGATTTCAATAGGAAATGACATTGCTTTGGTCCTATTTTTGGACATAAAAGCATATTTTGGAAGAAAAAAAATAAGCCTTCGTGTCTTAATTTACATTCTTTGATACTAGTGTTTATGTCTCATTCATATTTTACGAGAATAATTTTGAATTCGAATAAAATGGAAGAACAAAACTTGATCATGATTGACTTCAAACTAGAATTATTATGAAACTAAACCAATTTTGAATTCAACTTAAAATAATTTTATTAGAAGAAAATGGTAATCTATTTGAGTCATTAAATTCTAAAACTGCTACGAAAAAATCTTTTCCTGAGTTGGAAGCGAAAGTACTGTTATTCATTTACTTTAAAGTTTATCTTCAAAAAATTGTAGAAGAGAGAAAGAATCATTATTAATATTAATTATGAAGAGAAAAACGAATTTATCAATGAATAATCATTGAATTTAATAATGTATAGCAACATTTTTGGTTCAAAATAGTTATATACTTACATTTATAAAATATATATATTAACATAGAGGGAAAAATACAAATACTGGCAAAAATACCCTGGGTGCACATTGGAAACCATTGCAACATACACTTAAAACTACAGGATGCATTCGGCACCTTTCAGGGGAGAAACGCTTGTTCACCAGCGGCAACCAATACGGAGCCGAAATCGCACCTCTAAGCAGGGTGGTTGAAAAGGAGGGTGGGACGGTGTCTTTGATCTTCCAGTTTCGCCGCTTCGTGGCTAAAGGAGGGGGGAAATGACCATCTTTGACGTCATCCTGGAAGCACTGACTTGCTTGTTTCCATTGCTCAATATGGTTTGCATCTTCAATTTTAATTTTTCGGCTCGCGCTATTTATCGCACGAACTCCCCGGGGCATGAAATTTCAAAGAAACAGGAGATTTTTTCATAATTCATCTAAATTCTTTTTCAAAAATTGCTACAGTGCTTCATATTCCATTCTTTAATTCTTAGTTTTATGTGGCGTTATTATGTAGTTATTATGTGGTTTCAGTTTGGAGAATCTATATCTTTCACACTATACTTGTAATATATATTTTACAAATGTAATTTTTTATGATTTAATTACGGGCGGTAGTGCTTGAATAATGTATATTTTAAATATTTTTTTTTAAAGGAAGAAAGGTTGTTTTATAGTTTTGGGGGAATTCTCTAAATTTCCGATATAGTGATTTATGAATGACCATTAATGAAATGTCATGTTGTGTCAATTTCGGAGAAAACTTATTTTTTTCCTCTATTGTTGTACACATTTATTCGTATACTCTACCGATGCAAATATTTTGAATTGTCGTCATTTATATTTATTCGATAATTCGCGAGCGCGCTGTT
The DNA here is from genome assembly GCF_026930045.1 of Uloborus diversus. Classification (NCBI taxonomy): domain Eukaryota; kingdom Metazoa; phylum Arthropoda; class Arachnida; order Araneae; family Uloboridae; genus Uloborus; species Uloborus diversus. Next base: position 97,207,543 of record NC_072733.1, read on the forward strand.
ATCAGAAATATCTGTTTGAAATTATAGTATGAGTTCTCAAAAATGTTTCATAGGATAAGAGATCTCTTAATACTGGAGTTAATATTGAAACATTATGTGGTTTAAGTTTCGAAGAATCAATATTTTCACTAGTTGTTTCATTTATTTCGTAAATTTAAATATTTCATGAATTAATTTTGAGCAACAGTACTTGAAAAATTTCTGTCTTAAATGAACTGTTAAAAAACAAACAAAAAATCATTCGATAATAAACTTCAAATAAAACTTTATGCGGTGTCAGTTTCGGGGAATACATATTTTCCCATCTAGAGTTGTGCATATATTCTACAAATGAAAATATTTCAGTATATGTATTTATTATAGCTTATTTCATTTATTTGAATCAAAATTGTCAGTAATTACATAGCTAATCATATTTTGAATGTTCATCATTGGTATCCATTTAAAAAGTCACAGTCAACAGTTCTTGGAAATATCAGTTTAAAGTAAAGGTTTGTTCTTAAAAATATTTCATAGGATAATATTTTATTGGGGTTATTAGAGAAACGTTATGTAACAACCAGACTCGGATATTCCGCACTTATTTATCTGTAGTTATTTTAATATTTTGCGAAAAGAATATTTCACTGCATCTATTGTAGTCATTTATGTACACAGTAATTTGCATTTTGAATCAATATAGTTACAAAATTTTTCCATTTATACACGAGTAACAGTACTTGGAAAATATATGCTTGTAATAACAGTAATTGCTTTAAAAATGTTTCATAAGATATGTAATTTCTTTCATAAAAAAACGTATAAATGAAGTACCACGTGGTAATCAGTTTCTGAGTATTTGTATTTTTCCCTCTATGTTAATATATATATTTTATAAATGTAAGTATATAACTATTTTGAACCAATATAGTTGCTATACATTATTAAATTCAATGATTATTCATTGATAAATTCGTTTTTCTCTTCATAATTAATATTAATAATGATTCTTTCTCTCTTCTACAATTTTTTGAAGATAAACTTTAAAGTAAATGAATAACAGTACTTTCGCTTCCAACTCAGGAAAAGATTTTTTCGTAGCAGTTTTCGAATTTAATGACTCAAATAGATTACCATTTTCTTCTAATAAAATTATTTTAAGTTGAATTCAAATTTGGTTTAGTTTCATAATAATTCTAGTTTGAAGTCAATCATGATCAAGTTTTGTTCTTCCATTTTATTCGAATTCAAAATTATTCTCGTAAAATATGAGTAAGACATAAACACTAGTATCAAAGAATGTAAATTAAGACACGAAGGCTTTTTTTTTTCTTCCAAAATATGCTTTTATGTCCAAAAATAGGACCGAAGCAATGTCATTTCCTATTGAAATCGCCTTAAACTGCTCCGCGAGTGCTTCCGTTGCTGCGTCACCAATTTCATTCCCCCACAACCTGTTTCGGGAGATGGTCCAACCCTAGTCTCCTCTTCCAAAGACCCTGACCTCTAAGTAGGGTGAAAAACAGGCACCTTTTAAAAAATAGACAGCCGGAGTGAAAAAAAGGAACCTTCGGAGGGAGAAATGGCGCCCTTACTATAGATCTTCCTCCCCCCTCCCCCGTATTGTGTGCGTTTTTGAATACAGTTGTGTACTTTTTTTTCTTTTTTTAAGTTTTGTTTTGATTTATGATATTCTACGTTTTGGACATTTTTCACATTGAACTTGGTACTGGAAATGATTAAAACATGTAATTACAGCATTTGATCATATTTCAGAGTGTTCAACATAGTTAAGAAGTGCTCATTGCTCTAACTCAGTGTTTCTCAACCTCTTTTGACCCACGGGCGCGGTAAAAGCAAATGAAAAACTTTGCGGACCAGTGAAATCTTTATCGCTTTCTTAAAAATTCATAAAATAAATAATATTAATAATAACTCTGGGGCCGTTAAAAACATGTAAAAAATTCAGAGTTCTGATGCGGTTTTTTTTTACAAAAAGTTATGTAAAGAATTAATAAAACAATAAATATCTACCCCTTTACTTGGTATCAAAGATCTGTCACAAATCGTTATAATTTAAAGAGGAGTAATTATTTAAATAATGTGAGAAATTATAAATTTACTAAAACATGACGCATTCCGAAAATGAAGCATAGCTGTACTTATGAATTATTTACATGAAGAGCCAAAAATATTCAGGGATATTACAGTTACGGAAAAACAAAATCGTTTCATAAACGTTAATCAAGAGTAACAAAATAAAATGCACATGAAGTTTTTCGACAGTTAAAAAAACCAAAAGAAATTTCTAACGCTATCGAGACATTAACCGCTAACAGGAAATGATTCTAACATTTGAATGAAAAAGCAAAAAAAAAAAATAAATAAATAAATAAATAAAAAGCTAGACTGAAAGAGATTTTTTATCGTTAGCTTTCTGTTATAATCTACGAAGCGCAAGAACCATTTTTATTAAGATTCTCACTTGTTGATTATTGATAATCTTATAGCAGGTTTTTTTTTTTTTTTTTTTTTGTGATTAATAAAAGCTGCTTATCGAGTACTCAAGAAAATAATGACAGATATTTTTAGTAGCGTTTTGAATGATGGAAATTTCCCGATAGTAATGGTAAACTGAAATTAAAAGACAGTAACGGTAACTGAAAAGCAATAAATGCACTTTTAAACACTTAACTATGTTTGAAAGCCCTAAAAGCTACAAAGTGATCAAAAGCTGTACTTACTTGTAATTTCGGATAATTAATCCTAGAAAAGTTGTGTCTTAATCCAATAGTGTACTTCATTCAATGTGAAAGACACACAAACGCAATCATCATTTGTCCGCCATATTGAGGTGGTTGAATGTATGTCTAAGGCAAAAGCGCATGCGCAATGAGTCTTTTTGCGATTGCATGCTGTTTCGGCTCCTCTGCTCTATTTTCTAGCCTGCATTGCACCTTCAGGCACTATGCTTTCACCTTAGAGGGAATATTTTCATTCGTCTGGAACCCCTGGTTATAACAGTGTATACGCGTGTGGTAGGGTTGAAAAAAAAAAACTCAACATTAATTCGAGTGTGAGCAAAATGAAAATTACGGCCGAATTTTGAATGAAATTTTTTTCGCGAATACAATACTTCCTTTTTTTGTAAAAGGAAGTTAAAAAGAGGTGCTCCAAATAAAAAAAAGCAGAGAAAAAGAAAACTTTAATTTGTGTTTTGAAACTACAATCCTTGATTACGAAAACTTTAATTTGTTTGAAGGAATTTCTATTTAGCACTTTCTCTTTTATACTCTTAGGAAAGGGCGTACGCCCCTCACAATATAAGTGTAAAACCACTCATTGGGAACAAAGATTTTAATATTTTCAAACTCAAATTTGGAAATTTCTCTTTTTTGACTTGTGCCTTGGGTCCGTCCCAAAGTAAATTCCTATATTACACTCCTACTCTTGGGAAAACGTAACGGATTTCTTCGATGCACGTCTTTCTGCTTCGCTAATATTTTTTTATTTTTAAATAATAGGGTCTGGTGGGGGGAAGTGGTCAATGGGGTAAAGTGGTCATAATTCAAATAAATGGCTATAGCTTGGAAATTAATGTTCGAATGAATGTGAAAATTTTATTTTAGGGTAGTGCATTTAGAAACTACATTTTAAATACAAAATGTTACAACTGGCAAAATTTTATTTGGTAAAAAGAAATATTTTGTGTAAATGTGAAAATTTTTAAAATGTAAACACCTTTTTAAACTTTTTTTGGGAAATTTTGTTTGTTAGAGTTATGAACAGATTGACTGCACAGGAAGCTTCCTACATGTCTCAAGAACTCTTACTCATTATCAGTTAGCTGAATCTATTTTGAATGATTTTTTAGAACAATTTAAGTAAGATGGGGTAAAGTGGTCATAATATTAGGCTTAACGAATATTGTTCTTCTTAAGTCACTTAATGTTTAAGTATAAATTAAATATTAATTTCACTTAATATGTATTGTTTTTAAAATAAACAGGGTTAAATATACGAGTATATGCGTAAGTATACGCATATACCCGTGTAGGCACGTATATATACGCATTCACATAAATACACCAATAAACACGTATTTGGGTATCTGCAAGTATTTTTTATCTATACAGATATACATTCGACTATACACGTATATACCCGCTTATGCTCGTATATATACAAACACTTATATACTTAGGAAGACACGTATGTACGCGTACGTACTCGAGTAGACACTTACATACAAGCATATGATATACATGTATACAGGGTGAGTCTAAACTCTAGAGCAAATTATTAAAAGGTGTTAGACGGGAGGATAAGAGCAAGAATCATAAGAAACATATGGACACAAACTCAACGCTGAAGCGCTGAATGCACGCAAAGCCAGAAACTGATGGATGCAAAACAGGTCACAAATTTATTACACAATTTAATATATTTATTTTAATATACTAATTTTTATACACAATTTAAAGATAATTTTACACAACATTTTAGGTTTTAAGAAAGTTTTATAGCGAATGAGGAAATTTGCGGCCGGCAGCTGTAATACATGCATCGCAATCACTCTGTTGCAATTACGAGATTTTTGAAAAACTTTCATCAGTCGCTGCGCTTTTGTTGCGATGCGTGTATTAGAGCTACTACAGGCCGTAACTTTCAACAACTTCTCTAAATATTTCTTAAAAACTAAAATGTCGGCTAAGATCATCTTTGTGTAACAATTTTGTGACCTGTTTTGCTAACATCAGTTTCTGACCTTGTATGCATGTAGCGCGTCAGCGACCACAAGTTCCTCATGATTCTTTAATTCTTATCCTCCTCTTTCAGAACACTTAGATTTTGCCCAAGATCTTGGATTCATTCTGTAAGCATTAATGTATATCAGCGGATATACTCGTGGATATACGTGGACACATGTACTGGTGTATACACGTAAATGCACGAATATACGTCAAACAGGTATATAATCGTGTTTACACGTAAAAAAACGTATATACTCGTGCTTCCATATATATATATATATATATATATATATATATATACACGTGAGTAGACACGTACCCAAACACGCACTGGATATATCCACGAATTAACTCGTGTATACCCGTATAAGTATGTATGCACACTTATATATGCGTATATTTGTCGACTATACACGTATATACTCAGATATACACGTATATACTCGAGATACACGTGCAAACGTGCATATGAGGTTCGTTTATACGCGTATATACTCGCATATACACGTGACACGTATATACTCGTGTAGACACGTATTCACTCCTGTAGGTAATCAAGTATACATGCTCATATACTCGTGTATACACATATATACTTAAGTAGGCACGTGCATGCATGTATCTGATGTATACTTTTATCTACTCATATATGAACATGTTTACTCATGTCTACATGACACGTATAGTATACTCGTGTATACCCGCATATACTCGTACATATACTCGTAACAAAAAAGTAACCGAAATATACAAAAATTAGGGTTATTTGTAACGGTTTTGCGTCTGTTTTTAACTATGACCACTTTACCCCATGCTATGACCACTTTCCCCCACCCCATGGGGTAAAGTGGTCATAAATACAAAGGGAAATGAAAGTGTTATAAAACTACTTAAATCAATATTAATTTTCCTAAAACTCAATGTACCGTGTTCTTTAATAATGCAATGTAAAATAAAAATAAAAAAAGTTTAAGTGTTTAAAGAATTTATTGTATTTATTATCCACCTCTAAGTTGAAAACCTGCGATTTCATGACCACTTTACCCCACCAGACCCTACTGTGCCGAACAATAATGGGAGTTTCATTACCGCTTTCTGTATCAGAATCGCTATTCTTTGAAAGTTGGAAGCCCCCTCGCCCGTCAAAAATTACTGATTCCAAGAAAAGTCTTTTTCTGCTTCAGACAAAATTCATATATCATTTGGAAAACAATCCAGTATTTCCAAACTCGAATTAACAGAAAAAAAAATTTTTTTTTGGCTGTTAAAATAATTCGTTAATTCAGGGTTTCTTATTCGGTAAATAGAGGTTTTTGCCTTTAATTTAGTCTGCGAAAAAGAAAAATTCGCTAAATCGTGAAATTCGTTAAATAGAGGTTCGTTAAATCGAGGTCCGACTGTAATACTATCAACTTAAAGTTTTTTTTGTCCTTCAACATTGATAAATAGTAGGTGAATGGCAGAGGAGGCCACCCCTCTAAGAGCAAGAGCGCATCCCCCTAAATATCGCAATGATCTCCCCTAGAGCAAGATCCCCCCCCCAAAGTGAAAAATACCCTTAAAACAACCCTCCCTCTAAAAATTTCCATGGCGCAATCTGCGCCATGACCCCCCCCCCTCCAGGTGGGTGATCACCCTTGTGATTGGTGAGCGTGGAGTAGAGTGACATTGCGTGGCAAAGTGAAATAATTAAATATTTTCAGTTTTTTTTTTTTTTTTTTCAATTCATTGAAATGATTTAAAATATTTCAGAACCATCCATCTAGCAAAATTTTAATTATGTTCTTAAATATATAGTTTATTCCAGTCAAAATATAAATAGCTCTAAGAACAAAAGTCGTTTCTGCAGCTGCGAGCTCAAACTGAGAAACCGCTGTTTAAAGTTTTACGCCTCCACATATTTGATTCAGATTTCCTTTTTTTAGATTTTTCTTTTTTTTTTTTAATATTTCCCATTCACAAATGACAATAAAACATTGCATATAGGTAAATCATGTTTTAAAGAACTATCTTGTGACAATAACTCAATTTTGACAAGAAGTGTAGATACGACTTTTGTGCTTCGAACGGCAGTATACAAGTCATTTTTATAATTAGATGCACATTTTGTAATATTTTGTGGCTTATCAAAAATAAATTATTGTAAAATGATAGCATTATATGAAAGCAATTACCAAATGATGCAATTTGCATTTCAAATATAAATTGAGATCAACTGATATTCAGTGCATTATTTAATTAATGTTATGATTGTTTTGATTTTAAGAGCTTGAAACAATTTGTCAACTGCACGCGGGGCAAAGTGAATAGTTCATTTATTTCACGTCTTCATTCATTTATTTAATCATTTACGTATTCATTCATTAACTAACAAGTTACCTTCCTTCATTTATTTATTCATTCATTCACTCACTTATTTTATTGATCATTCACTGGTTCATTCACTCATTTAGTTTTCTTCATACATGAATTTATTTTTTCAGTCAACTCTCAATAACTCGAAGTCCTGTGGAACCGGCTAAAACCTTCGAGTAATTGGTAGTTTGAGTTGTCGGTTTTCCTTTTCCAAGTTCCTTTCCCACTTTCCCAGTAATCTCTAAAGTTTTTTTTTTTTTTAATACCCAGGAATATTTTATAATAGATAAACTGCGACACTTACAAGTTAAATAAATACCTTAACACAAAAAGTTTGGATATAATTAATTACTATATAAAAATATCTTTACAAAGAATACATTTTATTAAGTTATTTCGGATAAGGAAGTTATTTTTGACTGCTTACATTTCTTTCTCGCATCTTAAAACGTTATTAAATTTATAAACACAATTGTACTGAAATCAGTTTCCATGGGGAAAATCTCCGCCTCCCCTTTAAAATTTTTCATGTGGACGCCCATGCAATCGGTTACTTTTCACGCAATCTTGCAACATTGTAAGCATTAAGGAGCACTATTGTAAATAAATTATTTCCCTCCATACAAGCTGAAAAGAAAAGAAATGTGTTAAAAGAATTTAAAAAAAAAAACTTTTTTTTTCTTATTTTGGTCACATTTTTATGAATAAAAGGAAAACGAAACTTTCGTCAAAACTTCGACTTAAAAGGAGTACATTCGAGATATAGAGAGAACTTTGAGTTGAAAACACTAAATTGTTTAGAAACCTAAGGAAAGCTTCGAGATAAAAGAATATTCGAGTTATAAGACTTCTAGTTATCGAGAGTCGACTGTAATTTATTCATTCTTTTGTTGTTTGATTATTTATTCGTTGATTTGATCACTTATTTATTCATTTGATGAAAAAGATTTTAAATAATCAAATAGAAAGTATTTCATTTGAAGAACATTTTATCTTTCATTATAAAAAAAGTGAAACTTTTACACTCTTTCTGAAGGTACGTATTTACTGCGAAAAATGAAAAATAATTTTTAATGGAAGTTTAATTATAATCGAAATTGATCTTTCTCTGTATAAGGTAACGTCCAAAACAAATTTCCAAATACCACAAAGCTTTGTCATGCATATCGAATGATCTGAAATGATCATAATTTTTTTATTACATCAGTGTTGAATGCATGATTCAAACTTATTTTTAATTCTTAGAAACTGGGGGCTGGGGGGCGGGAGGCGACAGCCCAATAGTTATCACGCTCCATTTCTCTTTGTATATCACATCTTTCATGCGTGAATTTCAAGTTCTTTCTTCTTATTGTCGTATAATTGTTTATTCACAGATTCAACAAAAAGAAAAAAAAAAGAATAAAACTCTCTTTAATTTGCAGTTTGGCAATTTCGATGCTGGAGATAAACATCTTCAGATTGTTTTGTGTATTATGTTTTATGTTTTTCGCTAGTTCGGTAGAAACCAAACATTTCTTGGAATTCTGCAAACAATCAAATCGCAAAAATAAGTAAACATACAGAACGATGAACCGTGAAACCTACTAGTTCAAACTTCGATAGTGGTAAATTACTTCAGGCAGTATAATAATTTGTATTTTGCATTTAGACGCATTTTTAAAAAGTTGAAAAAATAGATATGGGATGGGTTAAGTTAAATGAGGCATTATTACTTCTTTCACCGCACGGCAAAAAAATAAAAAATAGATAAATAAATAATAATAATGATTGTTTTTAGATTTTTTAATTATTGCTGATTCTAATGTAAAATGACCCTCTGAATACAAATTTGACCACCATTCACTCCCATCCCCCCTTTCGGTTTCCGACAGTTTCATAGCTTTTATTTTTATTTCGAGGGAGGGAATACTATAGTTGCCTGTAACACTTTTCTGAGGGGCTAGAGAGGTGGGACGGGCATGGGTTTCATAGGAGTGAGTCCTATATTCTGGTTTTATGCCGAAAAAAAAAGTGAAAAAATTGTAAAACAAACCTCTAGAGAAAAAAAAACATCGGTTTTGACGATTTTAAAAATACTTTAGGGGAGAATACCTCCATCAATCTCTCAACCTGCTTCACATGTTCAAGCTTTTGACCATTTCACTTCTCTAGCTCGTCAGAAGAGTGTTAATGTGTAGTATCCTTTCCTTCCAAATAAAAAAAGCAGCTTTAAAACTGTCGAAAACTCAAAAAATAGGGGGGGGGGGGCATTTCCAAAAAGTGGAAAGTGATGGGAAAAAACGGAGATCACATTTGTATTCAGGAAGTCAATTAAAACAAGAATCAGCAAGAATTATGTCAGAAGCATTATGAAGGTTTTTTTTTTTATTTCCTTCTAACCCCCCCCCCCCCCCCGCACAGTTTTTACTCATATGCGTTGCTTCCGGAAAAGGTAATTACATTGATGAGTCGTCTTGATTTCTCAACTTTTTGTAGTTGTAAATTTTTAGTTGGGTGACTCTTATTTATTGCAGCATAAATATAATTCACTTCGGAAATAGAAAGGTGGCTTTTTCCCCAGAAGAGTAAAGCTTTTGAAAATAAGTGATAAAAATATTATTACTTTTTACTTCAATCTTCAATTTTCCTTCTCTATGTTCAGACATTTCTACAAAATTTATACTTTTGAACAGATTGTAGAATTTTCGGAACAAAACAGCATTGTTGATAGCTCCTTTCTTGATGGCATTTATGGAAATACTCATGAAGCACACTAGACAGTAAATTTACGACAAAAATAAAGAATATACTTCATATTCTCTAATGAGAAATAAATAACATGCATTTGTTAATATTAAAAACTTTACATCTTAAAATCAATAAAATAAAAGAAAGAAAAAAGAACCAAAGAAGGTTCAAATTTTCAAATCAATGTAATTAAATATAAGCTTCAGAAATAGATAATATTGTTTTGTTTTAGTTATTGAGGATTTCTCATGAAACACAAATTCTTGAAAATGATGCAGCTCTCAGTTGTCAGCCGCAATTTTATGAAGGAGAAAAAAAAAAGTAGTTAAAACGTAAATGGTCATTTTACTATTACTGATATCGTAATTAGTGTATTCTCTATTAAACGTGTAATCACTAGGGCGATCGTCTGATAAGTTTTTACGTCCGCCATTGTGAAATTTTCGGTACCGATCTGAAAAACAGTAAATTCAGATATCGAGAATTGTACTGGTCCCATGGTTGCCGATTATGAGGTCTTATACTAAAATAGTAATAATGTAAACAAATTTAATCAAAATATGTAATATATTTCAATTAAATTTATTTAGTTATTACCAAACTAACACAAAATCTGATTACTTTATCTTTTCATATACAGTAAAACCTGTCTAAAACGATAGTGTTGGGACCTAAAAAATATATCGTAATAGACAGGTTATCGTTATAGACAGTTTGATCATTCATGCTGACATTTTGCTGGGACCAAAAAAAAATATTGTTATAGACAGGTTATCGTTATAGACAGTATCGTTATACACAGGTTTCACTGTTGCTAAAAACATTTTCTCTAGATAAAAAAAAATGCTTCTTTTAAAAACGCATTTTTCTCTTTGAAAATTTCCAAAATAAATAAATATTTGAAGAACACAGGGAAGAAGGGTGAAAAATTAATCTTCCAAGCGTTCAAAACCCCAGCCTTAGTTAACTTTTGGGTTATTCTTCGCCTTGCTCGTTTTTTTTTCTTACCTGTTTAAATAAGGCAATATATTGTACTTCACAAACACTCAGAACTGTTATTTCTTATTTCACTCAAATTAAAAAAAAAAGGATGATGACACCTTGTTTTCTAAAGTGCATTCTTTGTTTTATTAATTAAAGGAAAATATATTCTTGATTGAAAGAAGGAAGTCCGTCCGCAGATTCCTTATATGACGGAATTCCGTCCTCATAACAGTAAAGTGGTATCCACTCAGGCAAGTTTAGAAATAAAAATTTAAATCTAGGCATCATGATGGTGTGTGGTACAAGTTTCTAGGCGTCCAAACTAACATTATAGCTGCCATTTTTAATATATATATATATATAAATTGATTGCATTTGAAAATTACTTTTAAATACTTATCCTTCATCACAATGAATCAGGAAAGAAAAGCTTCAATGTAATCCAAAACTTTAGACATCAAATTTGCCACCTTGGGCAGGAAATCTAGGCATCAAATCAAAAGTTTCACAAAATGAAGTAACTACTGCTTATTTTTAATACTGCAAGCAGCAACGAAAAAAGAAGAAAAAAAATGGAAAGTGGTGTGTTGGATGAAAAGGTTCAAGAGCATCTGCATCAGATATTACTTTTGGTGAAATAATGTAGTAAATCATAGCTATAAATTTCTAGTTCATTTTGATTTTGTACCGATGTTTCTTTTTTCTTTTCTAGCTACACAAATATGGGACTTAGGACGCGAAAAGGCGAATCCACACGATTTTGTTACGGCAATAGATAGCTCAGATTTGGAAGCTTTTGGATTTACAGATGATTTCATTTTTGACTTGTGGGGAGCGATAAGTGATGCAAAAACAGGACGTCTGAAAAGTGACTCTTACAGGACGTCAATGTGAACAGAAAATGAACTGAAATCACAAAACTTCCTACTGCTTTTGGATGTAAGGACTGATCCACTGAATTAAATGATATAATGAATGATGCCATTATATATATTTTTACATGTTATATCATTTTTGAGAATGTCAGTGGCATTGCAATTTGAAATATTGTTTATCCTTTAAAATTTTTAAATGTGTGTTAGCTGCGTTTATAATAAAGCTTTTATGTGTTTTGAAAATGTTTCAGGATTTCATTGGAATAACAACAACACTACATAACTCGCAAACAAAAAATTTATTCATCTGAGAAAGAATATCTGTCCCCCAATAGTAATCTTCAGATTTCAGGGTCCCCACTTTTCCAGAAGTTTGAATAATAGGGCCTTTATATACGGCAGGAAGGGGCTCGAAAAATGTTAAGTGCCAAAATTAAAAATTTGGAGATAACCAGCACAAATAGTAGATGAACCTCTCCTCTGTTTTGAGGCAAGACATAGTACTTGTAGCCCTGGTAGTAGCTGTGTGCTATACAGCAAGATTTAGAAAACTTTTTCAATGAAAGCCGCCTACCTTGATCCGCATCTTTAAACGCGTTTTACTCAAAACTTAAAAATATCCACTTACATCATTTTACTTCTCACTCTGCCTCATATGGCCTTTTTCTGTCACATTTTTAACTATACAGGATCAATTCACTCCAGCGGCGGAACAAGAAATTTTTCATGGTGGAAAGAGTTTCGTTTATAAACACATACACAGGTATATAGTCAGAACCTTGTTATAAGATTACTCTTCGGGACTTCGTAAAAGTGACCTTATAATCGGGGCATCCTTATAACCAATTTATATGCATTTGTTAATAAATAAGCATGTATATAAATAGCAACTATTTGTTAACTCTAATATGTTCCAAATTATCAATTTATTAGGTTAGCGAATGACTATGCCTGTTAATTAAATGTCAAAGGATTTGTCGAATCCTATTGAATATGGCTTTTAGAGGGGCTCCTACAAACAATACATGAGAATAGGGGCTTTTAAGTGCCCGTGGAAATCCTACATATTTTTCCAGGTTGCTAAAAACAGAAAATAAAACTTAATCATGTTTCATGTCTTCTTTTCAATTTGCCATTGACCTCTCATTGGTTTAATGTGCTTTTAATCAATGAAACAAATTTATTCAAAGAGCGTATTTTTTTTTTTTTTTTTTTTTTTTTTGCTATTTATTATTTTATTATAATGTTAAGATAAATACATAACTGAAATAGCGGCGGTTGCCGTGCTTGAGAGAACGATTTCGAAAGTAGTTTTGGAACTGATAACATTGTCCTTGTTTTATGAGCATTAGTTTGTATGAATAATTACGTAATTTTAAAATTAATTAGAAATATTTTGTGAAGAAACAAAAAAAAGCAAGTAAGTTTGTGTTTGATACGAATGGTTTTCTGACATGCAATATTCTCATTAGGACATGCCCCATTTTTGATATCAAGTAGTCTGTTTGAAGAATTAATAATGAATAAAAGAAGTGATTTCGTTTTTGTGCATACTATGTTTTTTTAATAAATAGAAAGTAATTCTTCTGTTTTCTGGACTCTGTTCCGAGTCGCAGATTGATGCTTACCCCTTGCCCCAATGAATCTTAGAGCAGTACACAGACGCTACTTCCACTATACATGACAGTTAGAAATATGATGAGAAATAGAAACTATATTTGCGCTTTACTGTGTATTCATACATTATGCAATCCGATACTGTCTTTTTTGATCTTTCTTTCGACAGCTCATGATTGAATCACTCCGATGACACCCGGACAGCGAAGTATTCCACGAGTCAAATGACGAAGTTTACAAACGGCAATTCAACCCTTTTCCGGAAATGTTAGTTTTTCAAGACATCGATAAGTATCCATTGTTCTATCGCAAATTTATGTTGTTGTCGGCCAAACCTGAAGGGTCTACGTTTGCAGTAGAGAAAAAGAAACAGTTTTTTTTTTTAAAGATTTTGTTTTTGGGGTCACTCCCCCACTGTCACACCTATGACATTTCACAGATTTAACCAATCAAAAGACAATTTATATTTAAAAATTTACCGCAAGCTCCAAGTCTCTTTCTAGTTTTATCAAATCAAAGTTTTTAATCATTTGCAAAGAAAATATTTCACAATTGACATCCAAAATAGAGGTGAAAACAATACAAGTGTCATACTCTCCCATTTAACGCAGATAACAATTAAGAGATCAAGCAAAAAAAAAAAATACTTTTAAGTAAACAGAACAAGAAATATTGACATGAAATTTCGAATTGTACTAAGGGTATACTGCACTTCTACGTTTGAAGAAAATGTATTCAAAATAATAGAACCTTTCCTTTATTCTCTTTGCTAGCAGTACCCGTACGGCGGTACCCGTGCTAATAATTTAAAGGAACTCCATTGAATTAGTAAAAATCCACTCTCCACCCGCCCCTCTCCCTCTGATGTAAAATTATCACTTTTCTTTAACAAAAATGTGTACACACCCTCAAAAAACCTGTAACAGTTTCTTTCAAATTTAAACTAATTTGTCAAAACATTAAATTACATTTACAGTTGATTTAAAGCTAAAAATAACCCCTGAACTGTATTGTTCATCATCTAACACGCCAAGCAGCCAAGCTACCAGAACCCAGCCCTTTTGCAAGTGAAGGGGGCGTTTATATATATATATATATATATATATATATATATATATATATATATATATATATATATATATATATATATATATATATATATATATATATATATATATATATATATATATATATATATATATATATAATTATTTTGCTTAATGAACAAAAAGGGATTAAATTGCAATAACAGTAGCTTTCAAATGTAAATAAGCCCGCAAATCTATTGTTTATCGCCAAACTCGCTAAGCTACCATAATCCAGCCAATTTGCGAGTGAAGCGAACAATCGATTAGCGATCCGGTCATTTTGATAAAAACGTTTAAATGGAAAAAGAAAAAAAAAACGTCCCTCGATTAAAATCAATCCCCCACCCCTCTGATGTAAAATAATCATTTTCTTTCATTAAAATGCGTAAATACCTTTTAAAGACCTAAAAACAATTCTTTGCAATTTAAAAATATTTGGTCAAATAAACAAAAAAGAAATCGAATTACGTTAACAGTAGCTTTCAATTAGCAAAATTATTCCGCAACTCTATTGTTTATCACCACACTCGCCAAGCGACCCGCAACAGAGTAACCCACTCAATTAGCGAGCGAAGCAAACTCCGACTGATTAGCAATCCAATCTATCTAACAAAAGCCTTTAAAAGAAAATTCTGTTCTCTCCCCTCCCTCAGCAGAAAGACAACATAATTAAAAAACACGGTACCTCGTACATCTAGGTCAAAAAAGAAATCCCATACCCAGTATGAAAAATAATTTTACTATAGAAAGGCTATTTAGAGCGGGCGCTGTATGGAGTTGAGTATGTAAAATATGAGGACCGCATTCTGTAAATTGTTTTGAAATCAGAAAAGCTTGCAGATTACGATTCTGGATGTTGCCAGGAGGTTTGTTGGTCCGTTAATTTTTTATATTCCGCTCCCGTAGGTACTAAGTAAATGAATTGAGCAAACTCATCTGAACCATTTTAATGATTGTCCTAGTTACAATTTCCCGTTGTTTCTTAAAATTTAAGATATTTCAAGCTAGGTAATTTAAAATAAAACAAAATATAAATAAAAATTAAAAGAATAATTTTTTTTTAAAAAATTATTTAATACCAAAAGTCGAATTTTTACTTAGGATTACTATTCAAAAGCAAAATATAAAAATCCATCTTTTTATATTTTGACAATCATTATTGATGCATTTGCTAAATACTTGTCTCAAAGAAATAAGAGAGAATACAGTTGATAAAGATCATACAGGCCTAATTGAAAAATATAATCAACATAAAAGAATAATTACAGATTTTTTGATGAGTTTTTTTTTTTTTTTTTTTTTGCCAAGAGCGCTAAAAACGAAATATTTAAATATTTGAACAAGTATTGTGAAGTGGTTGAAATTTTGTTAGGTTCAGTTATGGCTAATCTTAGTAATAATTTTTAACGGCATTTATTAACAACTAGACAATTGTTACCTTACTTTTTCTCCCCGAATCACACAAATTACATTCGTGGGGGGGGGGGGGGACTCTTTATTTACAAGATATGATAAAACTACCTTTAGAAGTTGTAAATGATATGAAAAGAGGAATGCTGTCTGTCAAACGAACGGAAGGTAGATTTAATGCAGTTAGTCTCGATTTAGCATTAGAAGTCTCAGAATCAATCTTCAGCAGTGACTGGAGGTTTGCTAGGTGTTACAAAAAATGAAGATGCGATGCAGAGATGGCTACTTCTTTATCCGTTTAAAAACAGCATACACGAGGCTTTTTCTTCATATATCGGAATACAAGCAAACACTGCATGTGACATTAATTACCATAATGAATGGACGCAATCCAGGATCAATAAAGACGAAAAAGATATTCAAAGTATCGTCAAGTATTTTATTGCTTGCAATCCCTATAATAAAAGCGAAAATTGCAACTCTCTGAAATATTTACACCGGTGAACTTGCTAATGAATTTTCTTCTCGATGTTTGTTTGCTAAATATTGTAGAAAATGGAGAGATTGCATTAAGTACGTACGAAAAAGAGCAGTTTGTTCCAAAAAGTAAAAAGTTATCCGACCCTATTAAAAAATTAAATTTGACAATTTTGTGTCTACATATGAAAAAGGAAGAAAAACTACGTGTAATAAAAAGTTACAAGATGCAACAGATATAAGTCTTTTTCAAAAAACATTCACGTTGGCTGATCAACGAGGATTTGACACACAAATTTTAGCAGCTCATGCAATTTTGGATTACTGCAAGTACCTTTTTAACGTAGAAAGATTCTATAAGAAATCTCCAAAATCGGAACTCTCTCTTGAAATAGAAAGTCATTATAAGTGCGGTGCAAACACGCGGAAGGAGATTTTCAATTTACAAAATTCTAAAATTTTTATTGTTGATGGTATGGCACTTGTTCACCGAATTCCATTAAAAATTTTCAACACTTTTGGTGACTTTGCTGAGGCATTCTTCAAAAGAATCCACGATTTTTTCTTGCGACCAAATGTAAAACGAGTGGACATAGTATTCAGGTATGATGATCTTTCGATCAAATGTTTAGAGTCAGCTTTACGGAGTAAGGGTCAAAAAGTTTAAAGTGTTATAATTTTAAATGATAATACAAAAGTCCCAAATATTGCAAAAAAAAATTTTCCAGCACTGAAAATAAGTTACAGCTTGTTCAATTCCTCTGTACTGCTGCTTCAAGATATGCACAAATAAATCAAGATTGCGAGTTATATATTTGTGGAGGATTTCATGATCCATCAAAATGTTTTAAATTACAAGGCTCTGCATTTTTTGAAGTACCTGAATTAAATTCCAACCACTTAGAAGCCGATTCTAGAATGTTTTGTCATATATTTCACGCTGCAAAAACCATAACTACCCATAGTATAATTATTATAGCGCTGATACAGATGTTTGCATCTTGGGAATTTATTTTTTGGAATAAGCTAGAACGTCTTGGTTGTTTAGGTTTGACGGTTCGTACAAGAAGAAATTCATTTCAGGATGTCATTTGACAGCTCAATCTCAATCATAGGCGAAAAGATTTGTCATATTCTGCCAGCATTACACTCTGTAAGTGGCTGTGATTCAACCAGCACATTGGGTTCAAAAAACACAAGGTTTAAAAGTTGCATCGTTGGATTTTGTATAAAAAGCTCTAGGACATTTTGGAAATCCAAATCTTAGTGTCGAATAATTAACTGAATTAGAAACTGAGCACTTATCTTTTCTCGAAAAAAAAATTAACTGCTGATGACCTTCGGCATAAATAAATTACGCAAAATATCGGTTTCCGTTTAAGTTTATTAAAAATAATTTGCACATGAGATGCTTTGCATTTACATTTATTAAGAGCTGCAGCACAAACATATGTTTGGATAAATGCTGACCAAACACTGTTACAACCTATTGATTATACCTTATTTGGCTACGAAAGAAGACATGGTAAATTGTGCCCACGGCAACTGAACGAAGCGACCATTACTGAAATTGTTGATTCAGCCCTGTAAATGTTCATCCAACTGTCAAAAAAAGTCTCGTTCTTTTAAAAAATTACAAATAAATTGTATTTTGCTTTGAAAATGCATCAATAATGATTGTCAAAATAAAAAAGATTGATTTTTATATTTTGCTTTTGAAGACCTAAGTAAAAATTCGACTTTTGGTATTAAATAATTTTATTTCAACAAAAATTATTCTTTTAATTTTTATTTATTTTTTGTTTTATTTTAAATTACCTAGCTTTAAATATCTTAAATTTTAAGAAACAACGGGACATTGTAACTAGGACAATCATTAAAATGGTTCAGATGAGTTTGCTCAATTCATTTACTTAGTACCTACGGAAGCGGAATATAAAAAATTAATGGACCAACAAACCTCCTGGCAACATCCAGAATCGTAATCTGCAAGCCTTTCTGAGTTCAAAACAATTTACAGAATGCGGTCCTCATATTTTGCATACTCAACTCCATACAGCGCCTGCACTAATTGTTTGAGGAAAGGGGAAAGAACCTCTAGAATAAAAAAAAATCCCCCTCCCCTTCTGATGTAAAATAATCAATAATCATACGCGTAAACACCCTTTAAAAACTTAAATACCTTTTTTTGCAATTTAAAATATTTCGATAAACAAACAAAAAAATACATTAAATTACATTAACAGTAGCTTTAAAATGTAAAATAGTTCCACAACTCCATTGTTTATCTCAAAATTCGCCAAGCGTCTTTCAAATTAATATCTGTATTGCAAATACAGAATAAACGAAAAAGAAAATCAATTAACATACTCACAATGAATTTAACCTAAGTAATAACAGTAAAACATCTGTAAACAATAAAAACAATTTTCCTCAAAATGTTTCTAAAAAGTACAGAAAATATGCAAACAGCCATTTTTTGAGAAAAAGAGAAAAAATAAATCCTGTGAGACATTCAAAAATCATTGTCGGAAAAAAAGAAAAAGTGCATTTTTTATTCGGTTAAAATGCGCAATAAACAAATCAAGAATCCCTGGTTTACCTATCTTAACATTCGTATGCCGAAGATGACATCACTACAGAAAAGTCAGTCTGGAACTAATCAAAATTTAGCCTTGAAAATTTATCGCTTATATCTCCTGTTCTAATAAATTGAGAGAAATGGAACAAATATCTTGTTCAGAAAAAAAAAAAAAAAAAAACTTTCAATGACATATTATGTTAGGGTGTGTGTATGGGGGGGTTGACCCCCTAAGTAGGCAAAATGTGAGTGAAATGTTAATTTAATTAATTAGAAAAAAACTAATTCGAAGTTTAGAATTCGGGCTTCGAGGTGCAGACCTCCGGTGTACACTCGAATTCTGTGCCAAGTTTCAGGGCTGTAGGCGGTATAGGATCTTCTGACCATCGAGAATAAAGAAGCACCGTCACCTTCATATTTATACAGGGTGCTTCTGTACTCTTGGGAAAAACTTTAAGGAGTGATAGTACATATCAGGACAAACAATATAATAGCAAAAATAAGGGTCCCAAACGTCTTCCGAAGGAGATAGGCGCCATTAAAGTTTAGGGTCCAAAATTTCAAATGTTCATAAAAAACAGAAAAATTGGTCGATGCGCTTGCGGTTTTCGCTAAAATTACTCTTTTTATCAGTAGTTTCTTAAAAATAAATTTTGAAGATGTAGTTCAAAAAATGCCGATAGCGGGCGCTTTAGACTTTGGAGTAGCGAACAACTATTTTTACCGCTATTTTTGAATCTCATTGCCTTTTTTTCTAATGCTTGGACTTAAATTTTCAGCTCAAAATCAGAATCATTGAGCGTGATTAAGTAGCAAAAACTGAACTGTCTTCAAAGGTTGAAATACACTTCGTCACAAAAAATGTGTGCATCAAGAATAACTTGAGCTGCAAACAACAAACTCGGCAGGAATGTAGTCTGGCAAGAAATGATTTAAATTTTGTCGCCAGTGATGAAAGAGTAAGCGCGCTATACGCATACAAGATGCGCAGATAGGTACGATTGAAAGTGTGAAAGCTTGTGTCAAAGGGCACTTCAAACGAAACTGTCGAGTTGTAAGGACGCTATTGTGACTATGACGAACTTTAAGAGGCATACAAACAATTGTTGAACTTTTTAAAGGGACGTACAGTAGGTCTTAGAGAAGCAGGTTGTTTATACGCGTAGCTGCCGCGGTCACAGTCGGAGCGATATGGTAGTAGCTTAAAATAAATGAATCACTGCACTGCGATCGGTTAAGGCAATCTAGAAACAGAACTGAGCGCAAAGATCGCACATCATAAGAGCGGCCGCTTGTATCAACAAGGTCGTTAACATTAGTTCAATGCCATTTAACATCTTCCAAGAAACTGATGGTACCAAGAAAAATAATCCTGAGTACACTGAAAGACGTACGTTGGTATCTCGCACCGGCGTCCATTGCGATGGATTGGATTTTCGGTGACTGGATTTTCACTGCACTTGATTGACTGGTTCGCGAAAGTAAGGAGGAATGTTACCTTCAACGATGAATCCCGATTTAGTCCTAGTGGTCATAGGTAACCTATTTCACTTCATATCACGCCGTGTTTTGTCTTGTATAGCTGCTAGAGGAGGCTATACAGCTTACGGTTTTGTAACCTTTATTGTTTCATAACTTCTTAATAAAACGATATCTTGTTCTGAATTTGTTATCATTTTCTTATCTTGTGAAAGGCCACATCCATTTTATGTTGCATGAAGATCGCTCGTTTCCTTCTGGGTTAATGTTTTTTTTTTTTTTTTTTTTTTTTTTGTGACAGAGTGTATTTTAACTTCTGAAGACAGTTTAGTTTGCGCAACTTAATCAGGCCCAACGACTCTGTTTTTGAGCTGAAAATTTAAGTTTAAGTCCAAGCATTAGAAAAAAATCCAATGAGATTCAAAAATAGCGGTAAAAAATAGTTGTTCGTTACTGAAGTCTAAACTACCCTCTATCGACATTTTTTGAACTACATCTTCAAAATTTATTTTCGAGAAAATACTGATAAAAAGCATAATTTTAGCGAAAACTGCAAACAAATCGACCAATTTTTCCGTTTTTTATGATCATTTGACATTTTGGACACTAAACTTTAATGACGCCTATCTCCTTCGGAAGACTTTTGGCACCCTTATTTTTGCCATTATATTGTTTGTCCTGATATGTACTATCACCCCTGAAAGTTTCGCCCAAGAGTTCCGAAACACTCTTTATAGATTTATACTGAGGGCTGATAGAACGTCAAAGAAAGATCAGTTCTTGAAACACTTCCAATTATTCCAAAACTGTATTAAGCAACAATTTTTTAGTAGCTCAAATATTGTATTTTTATTTTCATACATTGTTAAACAAACAAAAATCCCAATACAAAGAAGTTTCACTGGTACCTTATGATCTATGGGTCACCAAGTGACAGTGGTGGCGCTAGGAAATCCTCGACGGGGAGGCAATCTTGCCCGACAGGGGGGCATAGCCAAATTTTAGTTTGCAAGCTTCCCAACCCCCGCCAATTTAGGTTATAAAGAAACTAATAATTCTTGCGTCTAACGACACGAATTCCCCATAAAAATTAAAAGCAAAAAATAAAAATTTTAAAATACATAAAATGAAATATGTAGGGAAAAAATCAAATTTAAAATAAAAAACATGAAACTAGGCTTTTGTGAGCAGGGTCATCGCGAGATCAATAAACTAAAATTTTCTGAGAATCAGAATTTGACGAAAAATCTGAATATGATGCAAAATCATTATAAATGTGTGCTCTACTGAATTTATACAAAGAAAGTAACTTAACAACAGGAATTTAGTTGTGAGTGTAATGCTGCACTTACAGAACTTAGGGGAATCCGGGGGTTCTCCCCAGAGCCTGATTACCGCAGGGACATGCAGGGCACAGGTTCCTCCTCTTAGATTTCAGGGAGGCCCAAAATTCCCTTAATTTATAATGCTAATTCAAAATAACTATTGATTTCACTCAGAAACTAGACTACAATGATATCATTGATATTTTTGCAAATTTTACGACAAGGAAAAAAATCTCATACATTTGCTGATAAAAAGTCCTCTTAAAAACTTGATCTCTTTGCAAATCCTAAAACCACTCCAAGTTTAGTCTGTATTTACTATTAAGAGTTATATCATAGTTAACTTTGATATTTACGGTTTACTGCAACTGGCAAAGTTTAACCACATCTTATATAATTATCGTATACTATATCTCTTCTACTTTTTAAATGTATAATACTATATTGTGATATGATGTACCACCAAATTTAGCATGGTTGTGTTAATACGCAAGTATCGAAATATTTTATAGCTTCATTATATATAATAAACGGGAATAGGAGGGGAGGAACACAAAATGAATTTCATGCCCAGCGTTTAAAAAAATCTTAGTCGAGGCCTACAGGGGCCCTGAAATAGAACTGTGCCCCATGTCCAATATCAAAATGATCGGGCTCTGGTTCTCCCCCTGAAAATTTTCGAAATTGTAGCTCTGAAAACGCAATTTTAGATGATCTTCGGTGATCTCATGGAGAGCAGGGTTTGGGTGCTCACCCTCAAACAATTTTAAGAAATTGAAGTCCAATAAACCAGATTTTAGTAGATTTGTAATGGTATTTAATAGGGAGTGAGAGTCGAGGTGCACTCCCGAAAAAGTTTCAAAATTCAAGTATAAAAAACACAATTGTAGGTCATGTTTGATAAAGTTAGGGTGATGGGGTTAGAGACCGATTAAGATACTGAGGGTTCCCCCCCCCCTCCTTCCGTAATCAAACCTTATAAACACACAAAGGTTGTGGAAGGGTTTTTATGTTAAAGCTGTCCTTGCAGCTTTTTCGACTCGCACTTGGGGGATCATTTTGGGGTCGAACAAAAATAACACTGGTCAACAAGGTTTCCGTTCCTCATTAAGTGGTTACTTTTATATTTTAGGGGGTGCTGAAAAAGAATATGACAATAAAAATATTCCATCACCCACAGATTTTTGAAAAATCCAAAATCTTTGAGATCTCAACTTAATGACATGTATTCACTACACGTACACTATTTTTGTCATTTATCATTTTATAAACAATTACAAAGCTTAAAACTAGTATAAAACGCAAAAAATATGTATTGTTTTAAAAGTTGTAGAAGAATGGAAGAGATTTTTGATTAAAAAAATAATGATGCTTGTAAAAAAAAATTATTTCATACTTTATGTAGCTGTAAATGCCTTAATTGCGGATACTTTATTATTGGCACTAACAAAAACTTAAATAAGATTAAATAAGATAATATATTCTAGTAAGATTCGAACAGTAATCCCGAGCATATTAAGAGTAAACCGTCCCTGATATCCCGCTTAAATTGCAGAAATATCCTAGTAGAAGCGCTTCGTATGCTCGTCGCTCAGAGCTCCCATGCTTTCAGTGAAAAAAATTTCAGTGACATTGAACATTCTCATTTTTTGTAACTTTTTCACATGTCTTAAACTCATTTTTCATAGTTAGGATTTTTATTATTTCCTTAGAACTGTGTCACAACATTTTTTAAAGCAATCCGCAATCCATTCTGTTTTTCCTAAATCATTTAAACTGGCTTCAAAATTCTGGTTCTTCATAAGCTTTATCTGTGGTTCAATGAAAATAATTTCCTTAATTTTTGCAAAGATGAGTGATGGGAACTGTTCCTACAAATATTGAAATCCACACCCTTTTTATCCATTGATTTAACGAAATTCTTCATCAATCTCAACTTTATGTGTAAAGGTGGGGGAATAGTTTTTTAAAAATCGATTAAAGGAACGTTTTGCATATTTTTTTTTTCACCAGCAATATATTGATTGCGCTCTGGCCATTTCTTTTTTGATATAATGTTCATGTATTGCCCTACAATTTCACTCCACAGAAAATAGCAGTATATTGTATAATCAAGGTGCAGACTAATGAGAACGGTAATCATATGCTCCAATTATGATGTGAGTAGTTAATTTCATGAATCAATATCTTCATATTTTCGTAGGATTCTTTCATTATGCAAGAATAAGCTATGGGAACCAATGGCAAAACATTTCCACGCACCGAAAGACAACTTCAACTACCGTGATCTTGCGTAAAACTGAAATGATAAGGAGCACCTAGCGCCACCTGCTCAAGGTCGCATATATAAAACTTTTCAAAGTGATTTCGGCTTCTACTATTTTGTTACATGTTCTACCGCCGTAATGAGTAAAAAAAATATGTGTCTATGGATCAAATGCATCTAAAAGAAAAATATAGTAAACTTTAACTACTAAAAAATAGCATTACAATCCAAAACTTATAATTGAAATTTCTTAAAATTGGAGGGTGATAGAAAATTTTTGCAAACATTCTTTTCTAGCACCTTGAAAACTGTAAGAAACACCCAAAGTACATTGAGGAACAGAAAATTAGTTAAAATTTGATTTTCAGTGTAATTGAGCCAAATTTTCAGCTTTTTAACCGACTTCAAAAAGGAGGCGGTTATCAATTCATACCGTATGTATGTTTTTTTTTTTTTTTTGTTTGTCCACTCTTAGCGTCTCACCTAGTGAACCGATTTTGATGATTCTTTTTTTAATGGATAGGGGATGGCTCAACTTAGGTCCCATTACTTTGTTTGACCATATTTGTTCTTTAGAAAAAAAGTTATGGGCAAAAAAACAGTAAATTTTATGCAATTTCCCTATTAAATGATTAAAATGATATTGTAGCGAAGTTTGCACTTTTCATCCGTGGATAACGGTGGCTCAGTGGTAGAATTCTCGCCTCCCACACAAGCGACCAGGGTTCAAATCTCGACTAGAACAAAGAGAATTTTACTAAAATTTCGTTTCTACTGTTTCCCGTATTTTCTCGAAACTTCTATTAATTTCTGTATCTTTCCAAGTCTGGAAAGTTCTAGCACTTTCTCAAGTTGTATATAAGGAGATGTAACGTTTATTCGTGGTTCTGAATAAAGATCTCGAGTTGAGACTAACGAGTATTCGCTTCATTTGGCTTTCACATTGTCTTCGCTATCTTCATCTACGCGACAAAATGAAATTCATTGTTATAAAAGTTTGGTGCCATATAACAGTAACATTAATAGTAATTGTAATGATAATTTTGAATGAAGGCTTCTCTGAAGCAAGCATCAAATTTCTTCAAGGGATACTTCGATAATGGGGAATCTGGCGCTGTCGTCTCATTTTTGGCGTAAATAATTTTATTTTAGTAACCCTGCTGATTTATAGTAACCCTATGTGAATTATTCAGTAAATTACCGCCCATTAGCCAGGGCTAAAGCAGAAATACGTGAAATACACCGCCAGCTCAGTCATTTCCAGCCGAGGACTGCAGTTTCGTGCTTATTAGCACTCATCAGCCCGGCATAGGAAAGTGACTGAGCTGGAGATGGGAAAACTATCTCCAGCTCAGTCACTCAATTTTGAAGTCGGTTCTATTTTTTTTTTTTTTTTTCAAAATTTTTTTATTATCTCAAACGAATTTCGAGTGTTTCAAAAAAAAAAAAAAAAAAAAGGTTTTTCGGTTTTAATCTTTTTTTTATAGTAAAATTTGAAATTAATGAATGGCAATTTTCTTCCTTATTTTTAGAAATAAAACACATTAAAAATTATTATGGTCATAATTTTTAAACGAAAAGCCGATTTTTGGCAACGGAAATAAAATTTAAATATTTTTTTTCAATGCTTTTCTAAAGAGTGTCAAACACCAAATTTTGTCAAAAAATGTCTTTTATACTACTCTACACTCAGGATTTTTTTTAATTTTTTGAAGTGGTGGAACAATACAAAAAATAAATAAATAAATAAATAAATAAATAAAAAATAAGTGATTTTTTTTTTCATAATTTTGTGTTTAAACAAATTTAAATATTTTTTACTGCCAAAAAAATTCATTTGAACTAAATCAGTAAAAAATCGTCTGCTTAGTAAAAAAGAAAAAAAAATATTTCGAAAATACTATTTTACCAGATAAAAAAAACATAAAGAAAACCATAAAAAAAACTACAACATATCCTTCATGAAGTTATTAGGAATGTAAAAAAAGTGATTAAAGAGTTTTAAAATAAATCTTATTCAATGCTAAATTGTACATAAAGATGATTATATAGTTTTTCCATGCTGTTTTGAATAATTTTTCAGTCTGATAAAGATACAAATTTCGAATATTAAAGTAACTTTTTTATAATTTAGACACCATTTAACATATTTTTTTAAATAACTGACATTAGATATAATAATTTTCAACAATTTATGATGATTTTTTAAGTAAGGTTGGTCTTCGTCACTGTATTTATTTACAACGACATTGACTTTTTCATCAATGAACAGACTACTCAATATTACAGCAGGCTTTACTATTTTTGCCAAATGTGGAGCATGAAACAGATAATATACGTTCGCAGCAATCTATGAGCATCAGCTGACAGTACGCCTAGCATTAGCACAGTCACAACAATACCGAGTAATCCCAGTGATGTCATTCGTATCTGATAGAAAATCCAAAAAGCAACATGTTTTTGACTTCATATGTCGCAATCTCACTTCAAGTTTTATAATATTAGGTGTGATTTTGACATAATGGAGTTTAATCGTTCCATCTTCATTCATTATCTCAGCTAAATATGATACAGCTTGAGACATTTGATTTTGACATTATTATTTTCTGTCTCATGCTCGATATTTGGCAAAAATAGTAAAACCTGCTAAAATATTGAGTCGTCTGTTCATCCATGAAAAAGTCAATGTCGTTGTGAATGAAGACAGTTGAAGAAAGTAGTGAAGTGAAAGACTAACCTCAGTTTAAAAATAATAAATTGTTGAAAGTTATTATATCCACTGTCTGATACTTAAAACAAGTATGGTAAACGTTGTCTAAATTATAATAAAGTTACTTTAATATTCGAAATTTTCGTCCATATTGGATCAAGAATGCAAAATTATTCCCAATAGCATGGAAAACTATCTTTATCCACAATTTAGCATAGAATAATATTTATTTAAAAACTCTTTAATCATTTTTTTTAATTCCTAATAACTTCATGAAGGGTATGTCGTAGTTTTTTTTTAATGGTTTTCTTTATGTTTTTTCTCTGGTAAGATAGTATTTTCGAAACATTTTTTTTTTCTTTTTTACTTAGCAGACGATTTTTTACTGACTTAGTTCAAATGAATTTTTTGGGAATAAAAAATATTTAAATTTGTTTAGACATAAAATTATGAAAAAAAAAATCACTTTTTAATTTTTTTCGTATTGTTCCACCACTTCAAAAAATTCGAAAAAATTCCTGAGTATAAAGACAGCCTTTGACAAAACATGGTGTGTGACACTTTTCAGAAAAGCATTGAAAAATAATATTTAAATTTAATTTCCATCGTCAAAAATCTGCTTTTTGTTTCAAAATTATGACTAAAATAATTTTTCATGTATTTTATTCCTAAAAATAAGAAAAAAATTACCGTTCATTAAATTTGAATTTTTCTATGAAAAAAAATTTAAATTGAAAAAAACAAGTTTTTTTGAAAAACTCGAAGGTCGTTCACATAAAGAGCTGAAAATTTGGCTAAATTATTTTTATTCGACACCAAAATGATCCCCCAAGTGCGAGTTGAAAAAGCCGTGAGGGCAGATTTAACATCGAAACCCGGCTACGGCATTTACGGGGTGGCAACTCCAGGGCTCAAGGGAAAAGCGGTGCTCATGCACTAGCTCAAAATATTTATTGGGGAGCAGAGAAACCTGCATCTTAAGTAAGCAGAAGAAGAGTAAGTAATTAACTACTAAGTTTAGCTAGTGCAAAAGCAGAATCAAAAGAAAAAATTGAAAATCTTTTGAAGAGCCTTACTTGCTAAAACCAATTACAACTATTTTATTTGAAAACAAATAGAAACTAGAAACGGATAAAAATTTTAAGAAATTTAGAAAAGGTGCAAATTTTTAGAGTTTTTAATTATTTTCTATGGTAATAAAAGGTCTACGATTAGGCTTGGCTGGTGGTGGATGGCCGGTGGGCAGCCTGGCTGATCAGATAAATATACATGATAGTTTCATTGGGGTCGCCAACGTATTTCATTGCTATATTTTTAAAAATATCATCATGCAAATCACAGGGAGGAAAATGTGAGGGCTGCCGAAGCATGTTTGAAATAGAAAATAAAAGTTGAAATGTAGTGAGCGAGATTTAAATTATTGAAATGAATAGTCACACCAGTACTAAGCAGGACTGCGGAGTATGAAAAAAAATGACCGACTCCGTTTTTGGGAATTTTATAGCCTTCGACTCCAATTCCAGAAGAACTGACAGGGTTGCAGATTTTAAGGAAAATGATCAACTCCGACTCTTGAATTTTTAAACCTTTGACTCATGACTCCGACTTCTTTACCTCAAAATCAGTTCAACTCCAACTTCTCAGCCTTGGTTCTAAATTTTTGAATGTACAAAACGAAAGTAGTGTGTGTGTTTTATGTATCGTAGTTTGGGGTAACTTTGCTCCGAAATTTTGGATCTTCTCGGAAATCTAGAGTTTTAAGTAGATTACCTCACGAAAAAACTCTAAGGATCTTTTAATCTAATAGTTTAAAGTTTCTAGAACATTAAAATGTGTACATTACGCAGTTATATGAAGTAGAGGTATTTAACTTGTTTAGAAGAAAAATGGAGCAATGTTACCCAAAGGTCGGAATACTTGGCACCACTTTTTAAAAACATTGAAAACTTTTATTATGTTTGCCATTAGGAGCAGTGTTCCCCTGCGATTGTACTCATTGACGTTATAAATATACTCTACCATTTGGAGAAGGTTAAAAAAAATGATAACTTGGTATAGAACACATTTTATTGATTTCCACAGGAAAATAGAATGAGAAACCAAACGTAATAGTAAATAAAGCTTCGTAAATTATACTTAAGACTAGGAACAATTTCGTCAATTGCACATCAACGATACAAAGTAACAAATACAATTAAAATAAAATAGAATGAAAAACGAAATGTACCTAATAACAAACTTTTAAATTATACACTGACTACCAATAAGTATTTGGACACCTGTAATAGAAAAGAAAAACTAACTTTATTTAAAATTCACAAAATAGGTTTTTTTTGAATGACACATAGCAGGACCCTAAGCAGTTGCCTGCATTGCCTAGCCTGATGCCGCTCTTGATTAACAGCGTATTTTAGACGTTTTGAAAAAGAAAGTTTGCATCACCATATAAAAGAAAGTACAATAATTGGAAATAATTGTTTGCAGTCCAATGTTGACCGGAATCAGGATCATTGTCAACAGACGTGCGGCTATTTAAAACACTTTTACTTGCATGTACTAGGTCTCACAAGTGGGAGCACACAAGTTTTGAGGTCGGGGAAACAAAAGGTGCACAGGTTTAAGGGCGCAAAAAAAGAGGGGGGGGCGCACAGGTCAATAAACCACTTAGTTTTCTTTTTTTTTCGTTATAAAAATTGAAAAGACTAATGATGGTATGCTTTTAGAGATTAATTGTAGTTTAAGTTGCATTGCTCTTAAAAGTATTTGCAGCAATAAACTGGAGGAAGACTTATGAAAATATAGAATTTTAACATTTACCTAGGAATGTGTACCTCCAGTGTCAGCATTAATGCATTTTCTTAAACATTTTGCCGCATCGGCTGGTTTTGGAGACGTATAAATTAAAACTGACTTTCAATATAATGTAACTTGGATTCGCGTGCAGGAAATAATTGAAACAGTTGTCAAAGTAGAATAATAGACCCGAAAACAATGCTCCGAAACAGCCTATTGACCAGGGTACCCCTAGACAAACTCGAAGCTGAGTGTTGAACGCCAAAACTACAACTAGAAATAATCTACCACACCTGGATGACCCAAACATGTTTGATGATAGCCCGGCCCCTGAGATTGACGATTCAACAGAAGTGAACAGTACACCAGAAATGGACAATTCACCTGAGTGAATACTTTTTTCTTTTCAGATGACATTGTTACATGTAAGTCAAGGGGCATCTGAATCCAGAAATGATCTACAGCTCCCTCAGATGCACTATGCAAAGTAAAGACAGACAAGTATTCGAATTTTATCGCAGAACCCAAGTAAAAACAGCACCTGCATTATATCTTTTTGATCGCAAATGCACACAACTCGGGCATGAACTAAATGCTGAACACCAAGTTATAAGAAACAATTTCAAATTACAGAAATCATTAAAGGATCAAGAAGTGTTTTCCTGTAAATTTAATTTTTTTAACTTCAATGTTCCAAAATAAACGCAGCGGCTTACCGCAAAGCAAATGTATACATACCTTGTCTTATTTCTTGTCTTCTTTCAAAATAACGAATTGTTGATTGTAAAGAGCTTGTAGATAGTTAGGAGACCTGAAAACCGATAAAAAAGAAAGCTAGATAAATATCTAGGCAATCTACATTCCACCGGTCATCGGGATATCTCCCTTTATTTCGCATTCACAAAGCATTGTATACACTGGTCCACAGGACTTTATACTATAAAAACATAAGTATAAACGAAGACGACGAAAAAACAACATTCCGAAAGATCAACGACATTAGTATAAACATATAAACAGTTAAATGTTCCAGAAAACCCAACATACCGAAAGATAAGTATAAACATATAAACAGTTAAATATGCCAGAAAACCCAACATTCCGAAAGATAAGTATAAACATATAAACAGTGAAATGTTCCAGAAAACCCAAAAGAACTCCATCAGATAGGATACCAGTCCCAAGGATACCAGTCCCAGTCATCACCACACTGTTTTCCGTACATCGAGTAGCCATCTAAAAGATCAGATTCATTTTTACAAACGAATGAGTAGATATTCTTGGTCATGTGGCTAGCGCATCGGAAATAAATCCCTAGAACATCTTTTGTTGGACTCGGGTTCGATTCCCGGGAATGACATATTTATATTTACCTCTTGTACTGACACTACTTGCCTGAGGCTAGGTGAGGTGAGGCTTTTACAATGATAAGCTTGAGGTAGGTAAGCCTTTTACTGGCGATTTTGTTCGGTTCATTTTTTTTTTTTAGATCGGTTAAATTTTTTCGGATCTTTTTTTTTTGTCTCTTATGTATGTTTAATTATCACTATTATAACAATTAATTAATATTATTAGTTGTTTCATTACAAATATTTAATATTTACTTTTAATATGTTAATATATAAATCTTTCAAAATTTACTTTGTGACCCCCCGCCCTGTCAAATTTTTATCGATGATCCGCCACTGTATATATATTAAATATATATGTTCAAATATACTATATTTGAACACCAAGAGATTTACTCTTACAAGTAAACCCCTGAATAATTACTCCATTACAAATAGGTAACTTTTATGCAGGTAGCGATTTCAATCTCTATTTAAAGATAGGCATTTTTTGGCATGATTCTCAAACAATTAATTACGATTTTGCATGAGATTATGATAAGAAAACTGCCCTTTAAAAGAAGCTGAAACCTTGTCTTTGGTGTATACGTAAAATTTTTTATAAATATACATAATTATATAAATAAAAATAGTATATGTAAGTTCTGTTGAATAAAGAAACAAAATATACCATGAATTTACTTCCAACTTCGTCGACAGAGTCAACATTTCCTGATTTATTCACGTTTTCGTTCACGGGAAACGAATGCAATATTAAGGGCCGGATTCAAGTGAAACACACACAATCGCAAAAAAGACAATCGCAATCGCCGAGATTTGCAATCGCTGTTGGCAGTCGAATTCAAGTGAAACAATTTGGACAATCGCAAGTGAGAAGTCGGGGTAGGAGCTACTGGTAGATGATAATCGCATGTACTTGGAGCGATTAACTGATGTCAACCAATGAGAGAATTAGGTTTGCGCTCCCTGGGTTTGAGATGGTTAAAATCGTGATGCAATATTTGTTTTGATGTTGAATTCATGTTCGCCACTGAACTCAATAGAACTGGAAGGCTTACACCCCGCCGCCGCTCGTGGAGGAAATGAAGGCCAGCAACCCCCCCCTAGAGGAAACGCCCCTACCCCACCCGAGCGGACACTCTTGACCATGGAGTCCTACGGAATTTTGCTCGACTTTAAATGCGGGCAGAACGTTTATTTTAATCTTTTCGAAAGTTACAAACGCAATAAGTGATTAAAAATTCTTCATTTTCTGAGCTACCAGGATTGATTTTTTTCTGTGGCCAACGAATAGGGAAGTTTTCGATTTTTCAATTTTATTTTTATATGATAGAGTAATATGTATGAACATCATAGGTGAAAAAAATTTTGCGATACGATAAGTAGTTTTTTTTAAATTAATTTTTAAAGTTCAAGCGCCTGTGACGTCAGATGGCATAGGAAGTGACGTTATGCGCCTTCCGGTAGGGCAGAAGCCGAAGGTCACGCGTTCGACTTCGAAGAAGAAACCTAAAAGGCTATCTCCTCGCATTTAACTCCTCGCGTTTCTGGAACATTAAACCTCTCATCCTCTCGGAAATATTCGAATATCCTCATTGATGTTACATGAGGAAGATTATTTAGATTGTGCTTTAATGAATCCGGTCTCCATAGTGTGTTCAAAAGGATTATTGAATTTCGAAAAAATAAAAATATTAGCGCGCTCAAAATGTTCCTAGCGAAAACAAGGGATCTTCGGCGGAAGGCTGCCCATTCGCGCCCTGTGACGTAGGCTAGTGACGTTTCAGAAGCGCGCACTTTTGCGCGTGGATTTTTTAAAAATTCATTAAAAATCAACCACGGTGTTTTAAAATTCGGCGATGGTGAATTTTTTAGTTTTGAGGGTCAATTAACAATATCCAATAGCCAAAATATGAACATTTAATAGGTTGCAACTTCCCTATTCTTTTAAGTACTTTACAAAACGTAGCTCAATCTTGAAGATATTTTTGTCGCCAAGTTTTGTTTCTTCGTTTGCCGCGTCGCGAAGAGCGAAATTAAGTTTCGTTTTTCTTTTTTTGTTGAAAATAGACTATAAAAAACAATTTTCTGTAACCTGTTACAACATAACGTATCGACTAAATATTTTTTAATGACATAACGGATATACTTTTTTTAATGACATAGGTATAACCATGAAAGTTGATTTTTTTAATAAAATTGGTATTATCACGCATTTCGATTTATATATATTTTGATATATTTTTATCACGCATTTTGCAAGTGATTTTCTAATTATTTTAATTATATTCTCTTACATTAATTTTTGGGATAAATTAATAGTTTAGTTATTAAAATTAATTTATGATTTTAAACTAATAAAAAATAATTAATAATAAAACAATAAAAACATATTTTTAATAATATCAATTATTTTTTTTTTTTTTGATTTTAAGAATTATTTGAAGCAGAATGTAAAGGGATTGATTTCATTTCTTAAAAGCAATATGATCTTCAGTTTAAGATTTAAAAAAAAACCTATAATTTTCCTAAAAAACATATTAAAAAATTAAAATTTAAATCAAATTTTAAAAAATTTGAATTAAATATACAATTTAAATCTGCGCACATTTGTATATTTTCATTTTTAGCTTACTTTCACACTAAAAGTCAGAGAAAGAAGAAAATATCATCAAAGGCTTTCTGCAACTTAAAAAATACATTGCGAAAAACAAACAAAAAAAAGTCAAAAATAAATAAAATAGATAAATTAATATCGAAAAATTAAAAATTTCAAAGTAGGGTATTGAGATGGGGGAAAATGTCTGTCTGTTCTGTCCCCCCTATTACTTTTGAGTGAACGGTCCAATTTGAACAACTTTTTTTTTGATCGAAAGAGGACACTTCATTCCCACATTTTATTTTTTATTTGAACAATTTTTCGTTCAGTTTTGAACAGTTCAAAAAAAACTTCAAGGCAAATATAAATTTTGAACTTAGAGGCGAATTAGCTTCAATAAAACTTTGTAAGAAAGAGCTTTTGATGAGAAATAGATAATGTGTTTTGATTTGAACAATTTTCCGTCCTATTTTCAAACAGCTGTAAAACAAATTTTTCTTGAAAAAATAAAAACCTAAAAAAAAAAAAAAAGTTTGTGAGTGTTTCAGGGGGCTTTGCATAATTTTGGGAATTATCTTTGCATATATTTTCTTGTCATACGTGAAATGCTTCATGTTCTATTGTTAATATGATAACTATGATAACTACTTAAAACACACATGAGTTTTGATTTAAATCCACCTCAAGATGAAATCACCCAATTAAAAGTCCAAACTATAAAAGTGGTTACCGCTTACCTTTACCGGAAAAAAAACGTAAATCAATTATCCATTAAACAGCATTCATTATCTTTTTTTTTAATACATGGGTATGAAATAAAATTTAGTTTAAACTATTTATTAACAAAAGCTTCAAACAATTCAACGTGTTTCTTCCGAAAACTTAGCAGGAAAAAATATCTACAAACCAAAATGATTCTCATACTCACAGATCAGTAGCAAAGTATGGAAGAGTAAGGGGGGGGGCAGACCCCCCCCAAAAAAAAGGATAAATTAATTGACTTCTGTATAACATAATTTTTTTTTTTGCTTAAAAAGACCACCAAACATACACAGCATATTTTGAATAAAAGCATTTTTACTCGCTTCGAATTCAAGGGAACGTAATACCACGATTCGTCCATTAATTCTTCTTTGATGGAATCAATAATTTTTTTAAAAAATATGTAGACGTTCTTAAAACAGTCGTTTCTATCAAGAAGCTATTTTCAAAATAATAGATTTCTTTTTCAGCTCATAAAAATGCAAAATGAAAGAACTCACATGGTAGTTTCTTTGTAAAACAATTATATTAATAGAAACAGCAGGTAGTTTCAAAATGTCACCTCAACTGCATCATGGCTTTAAAAACAAATCTGTAACTGCTTTGAAATTCGCAAAGAAATAGTTTTTGCCGACCCGGATCTGAAAATTTTGGGCCCTCCTGCAAAAAAATCAGCAATGCCCATAATAGCCTACGGGATTGCTCACCTCCCCCTCCTCCCCCCCCCTAATAATGAAAAGAGTGATTGTTGTATATTTTTAACTGGTTTAATATTTCTACCTCCTGGATAGTTATGTGGGCTTTTAAACCCGATTTTATGAATTATGTCAGCAAGAAACAAGTCTCCCATAAATTAACATTGCTCCCCTCTCCCGAAATTCAAAAATTATTGTAATTTCAATGTCGGCTCCTATTAGTTAAGATTCGCTTTTGTTCTTGATGCGTAGTATGCGTTTAATTTTCCTGAATTTTTTACTAAAACATTACAAAAATATTTAAATCCTTTAAAATTTGTGTGAAGATTTCTTTTATTTTTTTATTTTTTCTTGGTTTCTTGGGCCGTCGGCCTTTTAGTGTTGTGGGGCCTGCGGTATGACCGTATCCAGAATTTTTTTTCGGGAGGGGCTCGTTATCGCTCTTTTCGAACATTGCCGTAGCACACACACACACACACACACACACACATTTTTTAATGCTCCCCGCTGTTTTTATTTTAATTTCTTAGTATCTTTAATTCACCTGGTAACAGGAGAGTGGCCCTTTAAATGGGATGTAGAACATGCATAATTTCAGGGTTTCCTTGGGTTTCTCCCCCGGGAAAATTTTCGAAAAAGAGATATAAAAATCTGTATTTTGAGGCCTTATATGGTGGTAATTCAGACTACAAATATGAAGAAAAATAGGCAAACAAAACCTTTTAAAAGTTATGCACACAACAAAAATTGAGTTCACAAAAACGCGAGAATCGTCTTTTTGCATTTTTTAGGCAGGAAGGAGCTGAATTAGGCGCATCTTGGTAATCAGACACTTATTGCCTAATCGGAAACTAGGGGCTCGACCCTTGAGGAGTCCCGAAATTGGCGTACTGTAAGTTTTATAAGAGTTTTTGGGGGAGGAGGGGAAGTCTACCAAACTGACCGAGCACCTGCCTTGGTCCTGGACGGCTCTGAATTGAATTGGGAAAGAGAGCAGGAAGCCCTAATAAGTGTCGAAATTTTAAGTATGCTTTGCAGCTAATGAGAACTAATTGCTTATTCTGCATTTCTTCAAATTTTCACTCGTTTAATAGTTACCCAGTTAAGACTTTAAAAAATCCTTTCTTCCGTTTTACGTTGCAAAACGATTCGGGGGAGTGTCCGCCCCCCCCCCCTGTGGATACGTCCCTAGTCTGCGGGTACGTAGATCCAGGTCAGAGTTTCTGAATTCTTCAATAAAACTTATGTGTTATGATGTTATGATTTTCCTAATTACATGACATTTTACAGCTAAAATATAAATTAATTTATAAAAACTCAAATGAGGTATGGGTTTATTTAATAGCCTTGCTCTCGTGTTATAATCAGTATGACATTGTTCCTAATTAAAACCGTTCATTTTATAATATCTCAGTGATGTTATATTGGGTTTAGTATTTAATTCGTTTCAGGGGTGCCTATCCCCCCCCCAAGTTCAATGGCACAAATCTCCCCCCTTATTTTTCTCAATCCTCTTTCCATTTTTAAAAATTTTTCATTTGTTTTTGCTCTCTTTTTTATTGTACTTATTTTTTTAATTTATTTAATTTATTTAATTTTAATTGCTATTTTGATTATTTTATCAGAAAAGTTCTGTGCTACGCCAATGACATACATACACACACACACACACTAAATAAATAAATGAAATAAATTATAAACAGAATGAAATGAAATAAACAATTTAAATTGAAAATTAATCAATAAATTTAAATTAAAAAAATAATCATTAAAAATTAATCAAATTCAAAAACATAAATAAAAACATTAAAACAATCCCTCCCCCCAAAAAAATAAAACTTTTGATTACGCAACTTGCGCCATTATCCCCTCCTGTGGGCACCCCTGATTCGCTTGAAATGTTAAAGATGTTTTACGTCCACATTCAAAGCATATTAGTGTATAATATTTATGTACCTAAAAGTAGACGAAAAGGCCCTAAGTGATCCTAAAAGAAACATTTAAAAATAAAGTCATGAAAACTTTGTTATGAAACATTGTATGCGGGGGGGGGGGGGGGTGCGCTATTTAATTTCCAGACCCCTCCAAAAGTTTTTTCTGTATCCGCCCCTGTCACAGATGAACCGTTTTCTCTGAGGTTTTAACATTTTGATGCTTGTATAAGAGCAATTACTTGCACTACAAGTTGGCATTGATTGTTATAAAAAAAAAACTATACGCATGCGATTTAAAATCCAACACTGGAACCACCTTGAACAATGCAACAATGAACAACAAAAGAGCCCTCGTCAAAAGGCATCTTCGCCAAATATCTGCCAAACTAGCGATAAAGTAGCGACGCTAGGAGCTGGAACCACACCCGAAACCCTCTCCATGAAGGCGGCGAACGGCTTCCCGCGGCTAAGGGGAAGTGAGCTATCCAGAAATTCTAGTTCAGATCAGTGATGTTCGCTCGCGTAATGGATATGTTCCGTGCTATTTTTTTTTTCAACTTTCAGTTCTACAGTTAGAAAAGAAAGCAAACTGGATAAAAAATGTTGCCGTTTAAGAAATGCTCTATATGTTCCACATGCATATTGTATTTGTTTTGAATAAAACGCATGATGTTTAAAGGAAAATTACGATTTGATAATCATCCGATGAGAATGAATCTGATGAGGATCAAAGATTTTCAAATAATTTTCTCACAACGACAATTGAATAATACTTAGAGAATTTCAATTTAAACTGCCTATTGTAATATCTGTTTGATTTGAACATGTTTGTTTCCCTACGTTCAATACATTTGCACAAGTAGTAAGTAAAAATATGTTTACTTATGAAGCAAAATGAGAGTTTTTGTTAATAGTTTGGGTTATGTACAAGTTTAAATTCAAAAGTTGGAGCCAATTTCTAGAATAGTAACAAATAATCACATTGATAAGATACATCCAGTTTTGAAATGGTGATACACATTGTGCAGAGATAAGTTCTTTTTACTTCAACTAAACACATTTTTACTGATTTTACTTATTTTATTTCACCTAGATCATAATAGGTCTCTTTGATTTCGCTTAAACAGGTGTGATTGCAGTATGTCTTCTTTGTTATTAAGGAAGTCAGTTGTTTTTTCATCAGTAAAATGTAAACTAATTTCTTGCTACCCTGAAATAAGTGTAGCTTCAAAAAAGAAATTTTATTCAAATACAAAATTATAAAACTAATTACACCTACATGTACTGTAATACGAACAATGAAAGAACACAGTATGACCAGCGCCAGGCCCGAATCTATCAATTTTGAGAAAGGTCGGGGGGGGGGCACTTTCAGTGGCATGCCCCCCCCCCTTCCCACACACACTGCAGGGTCTGCGAGTATGTAGATCCGGGCTTGACCAAGGCCGCACAGAGGGTAGGAAAGCAGGGGCAGGGCCGTCCAAAGAGACTGACCATGTTATCTTTCCTTTTATTAAAAAAGACAGGAATGTGTTAGTATTTTAAATTAAATCTTTACTAATAATAAAGCTGAAAGTCTCTCTGTCTGGATCTCTGTGACTCTGTGACTCCGCATAGCACCTAGACCGTTTGGCCGATTTCCATGAAATTTAGCAAAGTTTGTAGCATGAGGGTGTGCACCTCGAAGCGATATTTCAAAAATTCGATTTTGTTCTTTTTCTATTCCAATTTTCAGAAAATTTCTCCGAAAAAATTATCACAACGTGGAATAGTAAATTACGAAATCATCATAACGCGGAACTGTAACATGGGCAAGCGAATTGGCAAGAAATTCACCATACATTATTTAAATATACAGGCGAACCAAAAGACCTTTTAATTTTCTACTATGGGCAAAGCCATGTGGGTAACACTAGTACTGAATAAAAGTAAAAAGAATACATTTTAATGCGGTTAAAGCTCAGTTTAGGGCTCGCTGTCATGTCTTCACTCCTGCCCGGGGGGGGGGATGCCCTGCTCATCCTTCTCTTTGGACCACCATGTGCCAGGCAAAAACTCTGAAGCTGGCTCACAAGGTGCCTGCTAGCCCTGGAAATGGACACACAAGAGATGTTTTTGGGCATTGTAGCATAACGAGAAATTTTTTATGTGGAGGTGAAGGTTTACTTATAACCGGGGTTGCAGTGTCAGGCCAATTTTAGGTTAGAAGATACGAGTTGGAAGCTTTGAAATTCTAGAATTTGGAATCATTTTCCCTCAAGACTGTAGCTGTGTCAGGGATACGGAGTAGTAGTGAGAATTAGTTTGGTTTTGGGGTAAAGGCAGGGCAGCTGAGAGCCAAGAAAAACCTGTTGTTAGTTTAGTCCCCAGCCCCCACTCTCCTCATAAAACTCTGAGCTGTGACCCCTAGTTTTCGACTATGCTGGCATGGTCTCTCGTTGGCCCTGCGTAAACAAGTCTGAGATTTAAAAATTCAAATGCATTGCTGTAATACAATTTTCCCATCACTGCCGCACGTAAAATTCATACATTAGCTTTAAAACCAGCCATGTACTTCATGTAGTATTACAGAGCTACATGCTGTATAACCCGCCACAAGTCGAACCGCACCATGCTGCGGACACTCACTGGTGAGATAAATTTACTTTGTCTACCAGTTTGTTGGTGCTCTCAGCTCCAATGAGTTGATATCTGCCTCCAGCTCGGTTGTTCACACTATTCCAGACTGATGAGTTCTAATAAGAACAAAACTGCAGTCTTTGGATGTGATAACCGGACTGTCTGGTACCATTGCAGGTTATTCTCTCGTACAACAAGTGCCGGATCCAGGGCGAAGGAAGCATGTTGTAATATAACTAGATGCAAAACTCAGCTGCAGCAAACCGACTGTGCGAATTTTGAAGTAAATGGGCAAAAACATCGCCAACGAGAATACAATGCTGTTTCCATCCTATCAGAGGCTACGGCAGAAGTTGTTTCTGCACATCTTGTCAGGGGCGGATCCAGACTATGGATTTGGGAGGGGAACTTTTCTAGCAAGTATGTTTATGGGGGTGGGGGAGTTATATGAAATTACTCATTAAAAAATAACCATAAATATTGAGTTTTACAACGTATCTACTGCTTCTTGATGCCTCTTATGAAAAAAATGTATTCATTACAAATTCTAAAAGTACAATTCTTAAATAATCAGTTTAAAAAGTTTGTTCATTTTTCTATTTGTATGTGCTTGAAGGAAATAATATTTGCACCAGTGGTTCAACCACAAAAGTTTTATAGAGGGTGCACTTTTAAAATTTTCACCATCTGATAGGGCGGTTGTTGAAAAAAAATGTTGAAATTTTAGTCTTAAGGATGCAGTTTTAGACGGCCTCTGGTGATGTTACGAAAAAGAAAGGTTTGGGGGCCACCTGCGGAAATTAAAGTTTTAAAAACGCAATTATAGGCGATATTTATTGACGGTAGGGTCAGAGATGGGATTTTTTTGGGGGGGCTGCCTCCGTTTTTTTGTAAAATAGATTTAAATCGAAAATCCCTCCGCTAAATTTTCTGAAATTGAATTTCCAAAAACGCAGTTACAGACTAACTTTGACAATACATCGAGCAGTACGGTTCTGGGGCTTTTCCCAAAAAATGTTTCGAAATTGAAGTCCTAGAAAACGAAGTTTTTGAGCGATATTCGGTGATAAAGGATTTAAACGCTTTCCCCATTAAATTTTTCAAAACCTTAATTTTTTAATGTTCAGATTTTCTACAGGAGCATTCGGACCCTTGTCCAGAAATTTTTCGTTATCGACATCTTAAAAAAATGACTGTAGACCATATTTGGTAACGTCAGGGGTTTGGCAATTTTTCAAAATTGAAGCTCCAAAAAAGCAATTTTAAACGATTCTCGATGTTATTAGAATGCAAGGTGTTAGGTAGTTCTCCCCTTTAAAATTTTCAAAATTGAAGTCCTGAAAACAAGATTTGAGACGCACTTTAAAGGTATTGGCAGAGGAAGCGGACTTCCGACATTATGAAGACTTTCTTATTTTTAGACCGACTAAAAAAGGCGACTGTTTCCAAGGTACGTTCTATTGATCTCTTTAATTATAGGAAATGTTTTACAAAAACATTCTACTCGGCCTTCTGGGGGATCACGGATCCTGTCGCCCTGTGTCCCCCCCCCCCTCCAGCCTCCACCTCTAATAGCGCCACTGAATTGCAGTAGCTTTAAATATAATGATCAATCCTTCACCAAATAAATGCAAAAAACAGTTTAAACAGGTTTGTCTTTTTTTATTTATTTATTTTTTATGCAGGGAAGAGGAGAACATTCCCCAGTTCTCCTCTTTAGATCCGCTTTTGCAATTCTCTCCTATCTTTTTCTTGCGCCTTTCTTCAAGCTAAAGTTCTATATAACTGGAGAACTTCGCTGTAAAACGTTGTGAAAATTTTTAAGTACACATGAGAATTTAGAGGAAGGGGAACGTTCCCCCAGTTCCCTTCCAGGGATCCGCCTCTGCTATTGTTTGATCGAATTTTCTGGAGCTTTTCCTCGAGTCTAAGTTCTATAAAACAGAAGATTTTTTCTACACTCTATTGTGAAATTTTTTAGGTATATATGGGGGTTTTGAGGGGAGGAGAAAGTTCCCCCAGTTCCCTCCATGGATCCGTTTCTGTTGTAGCCTAATTGCTTTTCCTGGTGCCTTAGTTCACGTTCTAAAGTGTGTGTATGGGGGGGGGGGGACATTCCAGCAGTTCCTCTTTTTAGATCCGCTTTTGAAATTCTCTCCTTACTTTTTCTGGCGCCTTTCTTATAGTTCAAGTTTTGAAAAACGGAATTATTTTCCCGTACTCTCTTTTGAAAATTTTTAGGTACACTTGGGATTTTGGAGGGGGAACATTCCCCCAGTTCCCCTCCCGTGGATCCGCGCCTGCATCTTGTTCGAGCACTTGTCTATTTACTAAAAGGTCTAAATTACCTACGGAGCCATTTCTTGTAGTGTATCTGGTTAATACAGTCGAATTTGCTTATAACGAGCCCTGTTTTAACGAGAACTTGGATTTAGCGAGGGAATCAAAAAGCTTTGGCTGGTACAATGTTAAGCCTATAAAAGCGTAACTCACCTTATCGAGCAAACCCTGCTTCAAGCGAGCAATATTTTTGTCAGTCATAAAATTTCTGTCAATTTCCACTGCAGAAAACATTATTCTATTTCTCGAAAAATTTCATTAACATATTAAATTTTAAAAAAAAAGACATAAATCCTGAGAAAAAGTGACACAGCCTTTTTTTAAAAAAAAATTTGTGGAGTTTAGGAGGATTTAGAAATTGTTGAAGCGAATGTTAAATCATTTCCGAGATATACTTCCAAGGATATTGTAGCTCTAAGCCTTAAGCCTTGGACATACTGTCAGACTGGCTTAATCGAATATCGTCGGTTCCAAGAAATATTATTTGATTAAGCGGGGAAATTTTATTTATCTTTTTAAATTTACAACTTGTCTTAAAACATTATAATAAAAAAAAGTTTTTAAGGGAAATAATTAGTGTTATTTCTTAAGTTTTAGAAATAAGCTAAATAAACAACAAAATAATTTCTTATATAAACAAGTATATTACAAGCACGTATGAAAATTATGAAAAGTAGCTTACAACTTCAGTAATGAAATCTTTATTTTTGGCACTTTTTTTTTCAGAACAACATTGTTTTTTGAAAAATTCCATAATAGGCGATTGCTCGCTCAAGATCTTTTGGGAGCACTTTCTGACACCCTTTTCCCCCTCCTTGTCTACCGTATCTTACTTACATTAAATATTTGTCAATTTATCATCGTCTAAATTGTGTACAATATTTATTTGTGTTATTTAATCAGGTTATCGACTGCGCTATTTTTCTTAAAGTAAAGATAGTTGGCAATAAATATTACTTTATAGTTTAACTCGATGCTTGCTTGCAACCGGCTCAACCAGTTAACCGATCACGTGCTTTAATCAACCAATCAACAGCTTAAAATGGTAACCGAAAGATGATAGAACGTTACGGTTAGTAACCCGTTACTCACCGGTCGACCGGTGAGGTTCGTCGAATGCAAACAATAAGTGTTCTTACTTAATTTTTTTCTAATGAATTCAAAATGTTTCTCATCAAAATTCTTTGTGAAAGCTGATTAATATTTTTCGATTATCCGGGGAAATTATTCGATTAAGCGGGGATCTTTGGCATTGCATCTATGGGGAAATATTCGGTTCCAGGAGGTTTTATTCGTATAAACGGGTTATTCGTTTATCCGTTACCCGATTAAGCGGGGCTTACAGTATTCAATAGTTTCTAAAGTGCAGAAAAAATTCGAACTATTTAAAGCCGCAGATGCCATTGGCGATGTTCTTCATATCACGAAATCCTTGAAAAAATAACAAGAAAGAGAGAAATAAGACAGTTCAAAGAAAATAGCTAACTTTGGTGTTATATTGAAATATAAAAATAACTCAGTATGTATAAATTTTCATGATTTTTTCCACAAACCCTTTTTTTTTTACGAGCACTCTGGTATATATAACAAGCAAATGCTGCGATCTCTTTGCGCTTGTTTTTAGTGAGTTGGACTGTACTACATATATGGGAGCAAGCACTTGCTACAGGCGGCAACTTCTGAAAGGCGGCAAAATTCACCATAATTATTTTCTTCAAATTTATTCAAACTTGATATAAACCCTTGAAGGTAGACGGGCAAGGACTAGTGATGGGCATAATCGAATCACTCGAGAACTCTTATTGTCACGAATTCTTGGTTATTGATTGACTCAGCTGGAGTTCTCGATTTCAAAAGATCTGGATTATCAATCGCTCAAGTTCTCGATTTGGAAAGATATTGATTATTAAAAGGTCTCGATAATGCCCATCACTAGTGAGGGCATCAGTTTCAACATTTGCCACAGACATATAAAAATAACAGAAAAATTAAACATCTGGCACTGCTCGCTTTTCACTATCACCCCCTCCCAAACCAGTATTAAACGACTGAATTCGAAATTTGCCCCCCTTGTCTGACTACGTTTTGCATATGCACCTTTGTGAAGTACTGCCATTATTTTTTTTCCTCATTGGAAAAAAAAACAACGGGATTTGGATCGTCATTTATTTTTTCATTTATTTACAGCGAAATGTTTCTGCCAATTACTTTTTTTTAAATCATGGATATGCAGTACATATATGTTACTGCAAAACACCAAAATTAAAGAATGTCGACTTTTACTGACGATTCACCAGAAATATTAAGCATATCACCGATGCCTTTGGTATGTGTATGTTGATATGCACTGACTAGTGTCGACATTTACCAGATTTCAGACTTTCACAATTTACCTTTTAATGGGAGTACAATGCATGTCATAGTAAGAACTTATGCCGGGGCCATGTAGCTAAGTTTGATGCATTTTGCTATTGTACCATAATGCGCAAGTAAATGCAATTTTAGCAAATAATTGAAAAATACTAGCCTAGAATTGAGATTTTATATTAGTAAGATAGTGAACGTTAAACAAATTTACTCACTTTCAACAATCCCTTTTCTTTTTCTTTCTCAACTAGTATAGTACTAACTAGTAAAATTACAACAATGAAGAGAATTTAATTATAATTTCTCATCACAGTCGTAATTCAACTTGTATTGTTGTTCAGCCGGAAAAAAATTCCGTTGATTTCTTCAAAACGACGAAGTAGTATAATGACTATGCAGAATATTATGCCATCAAGTATTAAGTCATAATTAAAATAAGTACTGCATTTGTGGATGAAAACAATGTTAAATTGAAGAAATATCGCATATTATAAGTAAATAAAACCAATTTTACTTCCAATGTAAAATGAAGGCTACTGCAAAAATGCTATGGTAAACAAAAAACGAGTCTTGCATTGAGTTGCCAATTTAGAATTGAAAATTTTCAACAATAACATTCCATTATTTCTAAAATCAACTTTGCATTCAAAACAGACGCCATTGATGTTTTTCTGCACTTGCGAGGGATTTTCCAGACTTACAAGAGCTCGAGAGCAATTGCAAATTTTGCGAGGGAATCGGGACTGAAGACAATCGCAATGTTACACTTGAATTCAAATTGGGGAAATAGCGATCGCATCTGTACATTGCGATCGGCCGTGTTTCACTTGAATCCCTGTGTTAGTTGATTAAACATTATTTCAGAATGTAATACATGCTGAAATATAAAAGATTCTGTGGACAGTTTTTAA
Organism: Uloborus diversus; assembly: GCF_026930045.1. NCBI lineage: Eukaryota > Metazoa > Arthropoda > Arachnida > Araneae > Uloboridae > Uloborus > Uloborus diversus. The sequence goes on from NC_072733.1 coordinate 97,252,542, forward strand.
CACTAATTGCAATATACCGCGTAGTAAACAAATTTGATTTAAAAAAAAACGGACAAGGTTTTCTAATAAAACTGATAAGGTTTTATTAAAAAGAAGCTCTATACTACGGTCACTTGTGCAGCAAGAATTATCCTTTGGAGCTTGGAGGTAGTGTGGGGGCAGAGCCGTTCTTACAGGTACAGAAATGCCATACTGAGATCGGAAATTTGAGGTAAAAATTAAGTTTGTGAGGTATTGAACCCTCCCCCCTCAGATAAAGATTTATAATTTTCAAAACCCCTCCTTTTATGAAAATCTGGACACGGGCCTGTTATTGGTAGTTAGTGTACTTAAGACTTGAGAACAAGTGTTCCTGAATTGCACAACGGTAGAAAGTAACAAATAGGTAAAATTAGAAGAAAAATAAAGATAAAAAAAATTTAAGCTTTCAACATTATAACTGAGTCGATCAACTCTGGAACTCTGTAAATTTCCTTCCTCCTTGAAGAAGCTGACGAAATAAGTTGGGGCGGATTAATTCCTCCAATTACATATGACCAATTGTAGTCAATGATGTCTTCCTTATCAGACCATTTCCGGGCTTTTAAGCTGGGAGTCATCATAGAAAGTCTTGCAGTTTCTTCATCCAGGTTGATGATTTTTCCTGGGTATAAAATGCCTTCATAAATTACCACGCAATACACACACCACATTTTTTTTTCGAGCTTCCTAAAATTGTACAGAGGTGTACAGTCGGTAACTGTTTCCCCATTATTCGAATTTTCTTGATATTCGCTGCCTACTGTTTCTTTGTCGTCATCTTAGTCATAGATCCTCGCGGACTCAACCACCACCACCGAGATTCTACTCAAGGCCAAACAGCGGGAGGAAGATGGCTCCCCAAGAAGACCTATGCGACTGGATGCAGCTTGATGCAGATACCGATATTTTATGCAATTTTCTTTCTTAATCCATCGTTTAAATAGTTTCCTTTTGTCAGTGAAATGCTTATTTTGATGCATGCGATGCGCATTTCTTTTCGGTGAAAACAAAATAATTCCTATTGCAATTATTAAATGAGTATGAATACATTCCTGAAAAATTTATGGAAAGTATTTCTGTTTGTCTTCAGCATTCAGTATGATTAACTCTACAATACATTATCAACAATAATATTTTTTTCAGCGTGGGATAATTTAATAATCCTGTTTAATGTTCACAAAAAAACAAAAAAAAAAAAAAAAAACAAAGATCCATTTCACGGAACTCATTTATTCCCTTTTGACACATCAAAATATCACTAAAATAAAATCCTTTTCACTATCTCAATAAATAAATGCACAAATAAATAAACCAATAAATTATTCAAAATATCTGTTTTACATTAAGAACTTTTATAACATAATTAGACTTTAATAAGTTAAGATTCATTGCTTGTGCATCTGTGGCTGATTTTTTTTATTTAACAGCGCAAATTTTGATAGTCCATTAGTTTAGATCAAAAAGGATCAACACCAGTAAAAATCTAGAGATTTTTCTGACTAATACTTAAGTGGGAATAAAAAATAAAAAATATGCTGAGAAAACTAAAGAAAAAGCACCTTTTTAGCTATTTTCATTTCATGGCAGTAGCTATTTTTTAATAATAGGTATAAGTTGACTGCTTCTGCTTTTAAGACAAAGCATGATTAAAATTAAATTTAACATTAACACCCCTATCCCTTAGCTACAACCACCATTCTTTCAACTATAATTCTAGGAAGCAGAAGTACCCACTATTTCCTAAAACTAATTTCCATACTTTTTAGAAGATTTTTTTTTTTTTAATTTGGCAGTTTTCTATGTTTATCAGCTAAAAGTCAACATAATTTCTGAAATGAATTCGGTTGTTCATTTGGAATGAAGAGGGCAAAAAACTTTGATAAGAAAGCAATCTGAACTATTGAATCAATTCGGCTAACTCATATTGGGATAAGACTTAAATAATAAATTTAAGATTTATTAATACATTATTATGTTTAAATAAGATGTGATGCTTTATGATATGCTTAAAGATAAGTTTTCCATCATCCTGTAAATTTGTAGTGTAAAATAGTATGTTCGACAATTATTTTTTTTTAGCTATATTAATCATGATGTATAAGAAAAACTGCATTTTTTTTTCTTGTTCTGAAGTAATTTTGAAGTAAAAACAATATTGCCATGTCTGAAAATCTGTTACTCACACAGAAAGAGATATGTATGTAATTTTGCTAGTTGAATTAAAATTATGTAATGCAGTATAATTTAATTTAGAGTAACAGATTTAAAAAATGCAAAATTAATTTTTGTAAAATCTACTCATTTCAATCAATGACTTTGTTAAAAAGATCACTTGATTCAAATCAATTGATTTAAAAAATAATCACTTGATTTAAATCATGATTTTAATCACAATTTAAATAAAGCTGATTTAAATCAATAAACCCTGCTTATAACATTAAGCATTTTAAAATTAAATCTGTCAACTAGTTTACTTTAATGATGTTTGGAACTTGCGTTCATTCAACAGTGTGCAACAATCGTGCCAGACAGTTTTCCCCCAGAACATAAACTTAAGTAATTCTTATGATCATGTATTTAAGAATTTTGAATAATTTCCATGACCTATCCTTTTCCATATAAAACGCCCTTACATATATCTATCTCTATAAAATGTTTCATTTGATTCCACTCACTTTAACTTTTCTGATTTTTATAAACTCAAAATATATGTTTCTATGAAAGTGACTCATTTATATTTTTAGGTTCTTAAAAAAACCCTCAATTTAAAGTACAGAATTTGCTGCCCTCTTAGCATTTAGTAGGAACTATTGCAACATCGGTAGTGGGTACTTCCAAAAACTAAAACATTAGATAATTTAGAATTAATAAAATTTTTTATTCTTTATTTAAACTTTTATAATGATTGTAAAAGTGTTTATTTTTTGACACGGAGTTTTGACTTTATAGTTAATCATGGTTAAAATTAAAACTGTCAAAAGCTTGCCCACCAGGGTTTTTTTCCTTATTAACAAATTAAAGTAGAAAATTTAAACATTTTAATAATAATATAAATGATTACATATTGTTAAATTATTGTTTTGAATTAAGAATTTAAATTCATTTTCAACAGATATTTGTTGTGACGAAGAAAATAATTTAAAAAAATGATTGCATAAAATACGGAATTAAACAAAAATTTAATTTTCATGAAACGTATTTTAAATATTTCTGTCTCATTGAATGTGAAAAATATTTTATAATTAGGATACAACCACACAAAGAAACAAAAACACTCAGGAATAAAATAGGCATAAGGTATACTGAACCTAATATATTGCCAGTGACTGTAATAGGGGAGGGGGGAGTGGAATAATGATTTTCTTCCTGGTTATTCACGTAACTGTATACGGTTTGTGATTATTCAGCTTTTTAAAAACTGCTACAAAAATTAATTTTGCTAAAAGTAATTATTAACATTTGTTATTCAAATTATTGACATTTGTTATTCAATGTACCAGTCTTATTTTTGAGAAACAAACAACAGAATTAATTTGTGCACATTTGTTTTTAATGAGGAAAAAAAATTAAAGAACTCACCCGAGATGACTTAGTTGGTGCAAAATCCTTGCGTGGAATGGATTTAATCCATCTTTTGCACATTTCTACATCGGCCGAGAATTTAAAACGGTACTATCGTAATTGCACTGAAATCGAGGCACACAGCATCTGAACGGCATGATTGATAAACACTTATACACAATAACAAACGGAATAACTATAATAAGCGAAACTTAACCACTAAACAAATAAAATATGAGAATCAACAGAAACAATTCACACAATAAAATTTTAATCCAAGAGTAAATGGCGGGGACAAAGCATAGCGACCGTTACTTTCAGCAAATTCAACAGTGTGAAAGATTGAAAACACTCCCCCAGAAGGTTTGGGGAAAGCACAAACAGGTCTTCTTCGCGTGACTCATACACTTCCCTTCGGAGAGCTTGTTTGGCCTTGAGGAGTATCTCGGTGGTGGTGACTCAACACTCTCGCTGTCATAATCAAATGATTTTTTCTTCTTTTTTGTGGAACATCCAGCCACATCTAAGGCAACAATGCTTTTCCCAGGAGGAACTTCGATTTTTTTCCTCTTCCCAGCAGTTTTTTTTTTTTTTTTTTTCTGTCCATGCTGCCCTTCTTTTTTCCAGATGTTGAAGAAAAGAAGATTCAATCCTCTCAACATCGCAATCTTCGCCTGGAATCTTTTTCAAAAGTGGTTCCACGCTGCACGAATAGATCCCACAGGTGCGGAAGCCAGATATGAGGTTTTGTTTTATGTTAGGCTCAATGTTTTCGATTAAACGTTTCAGAAGTGTGGGGAATTCTTTCCTGATGGTGGTGTTGTTTTTGTTTTCTTTCCACTCGCTAAGCAATTTTCTCCATTTGCTTTTTACACATCAAAACACACTGACATCAAGAGGTTGGATTAAATGTGTTGAATTAGGAGGAAGGCAAATGAACAACACATCATTTTCTTCACTCAACTCCAAAACCTTCACCAAGATGTGAAGAGCAAGATTATCACAATTCAGAACCTTCTTCCCACTCAATTTTCTTCCAGCTGGCAGGAAGATTGACTCAAACAATTCAAGGAATGCTGCCGAGTCAAACCAACCACTTGTGCTGTTGGAATATTGAGTTCCACGAGGGCCATTCTCCGTCCATGTGCTCCACATGTTTTTTGACTTGTACAAAACGAACAACGGAAGAAGATTGCCGGATGCAGAACCTGCAAACATTATTGATGTCCCCGATTTAGTTGTGTTTCTGATACAATCTACATATTTTGCACCCCTCCGGGCTAAAACTTTTTTTCTTCCTGGGTCATCCGTTAGGTTGGTTTCGTCAAAGTTAAAAATGATCTCAGGTCCCATCTACTTCCTTGTAGAGATTTTCAATGTAATTTTTAAAATCTTCTCAAGTAATAGCCGCCCGATTTTTTTTTTTTTTTTATTGGCAGCAAAGCGCATCCTTATTTCTGGGTGCCTCTTTAAAAAATGATAGAATGAAGCCATGGCCGGGAATGTTGTTTTTGAATCTCAAAACCTTTCGTCCCACCTGTTGAAGATGAATGCGAATAATAAATTTAAATCGCCTGACGTCAATGGAAAACCGTATTCTCTCAACTTCATTATACACCTTTCAAAATTATTCTCCTCCTCTGAAAAAAAGATGGCGTTCCGGATTTTTTTATATGTCGATTTGCAAGCTTATTAATTATTGTCCTTCGAGGTATGTTGAAGTGGAATGCAGCTTTTCTCTGACGTATTTGACCTGAACAGATGGAATACAGGCAGAGTTCTAACTTCTCCTTGTCATAATTTTGGTAATGCCTAGAACTTAATTTTCTTCTATAAACGCGTGGCATTTTGATCTAATGGACTAAAAGACAAAACAAGTTAAATTACACCTATTTATTATATAAAAATATACATATTTCAAGAAATGGGGATACTTTGCTCCACAACAAAGATGGAGCAATGTATCCCCCGTTTTGGAGCAATCTTTCCCTGACTCATGACTTTACCATTAAAAACAACAAATGAACTAAGATCAATTTCCTACTTTCTTTTAACTCATCAGAATAGCATTCTTGAACTGATATTGGCAAATGCTTACCTGTGTTTACAAACTAGAAGGTCTGCAAGGCGAAAGTATAGTAGAGCGTAAATAACCTTCCACGTGCACCGTTACCAACATAGTAAAATCGAGAACCTAAAATCCCTCTTCAAAGCTAGCAAGTGTTAAGACATGTCATCCTAATCTTTTACAACCCAAAATATGTGATATCTTGAATTACGTCATAGAAGTCTATACTAAAATCACCGAAATATAAACTTCTCTTTTGGAGCAAAGTTATCCCCATAGGAGCAATGTTCCCCCATTTTACGGTAATTAAAAAGAAAAAAAAAAGAAACTTGATAATATGGTCAGCACTATGTTAAAGAAACGAAGGTGAAAAATTGCGAATCTCGTTTTTCAAAATCAATGGTTTGCTGTAGAACTCAAAAAAAAGCTATTACTACTTCAAACAATAGGTTTTACACTTAAAGTTGTTTAAAAAATTAAAACATTGAAAATAACTAAACGTGTCTGGTGGACAAAAATATTGTTTTGGCTCTCCTGAAAAGAGCCAATTTTCACATTCGCTAGTTCAGCACGGTGCCAACGATATTACGCCATAAACAAACTTATTAAGTAGCAAAGTGATTAACATTAATTGCACCAATTTCTCTTGTGTAAGGTTTTTCTTTTTTACTTCCTTTTACAAAAAAGGAAGTATTGTATTCGCGAAAAAATTTTCCTCAAAAATCGGCCCTAATTTCCATTTTTCTCACCCCCGAATAAATGTTGAGTTTTTTTTTCGATCCGACCACATGTGGATAAGAACCTATACGCCTAAGAACCTACAGACACCCGAAATATCCATTTTGACGACACCTGAGTTAATTACACCGAATTTTCTCGTGACGTCTGTATGTACGTATGTTCATACTTGTGTATGTATCTCGCATAACTCAAAAACGGTATGCCCTAGAAAGTTGAAATTCGGTACGTAGACTCCTACTGGAGTCTAGTTGTGCACCTTCAATTTCGGTTGCATTCGGATGTTTCTAAGGGGGTTTTTTGTCCCTTTTTGGGGGGAAATCATTATTAATTTCGATGTAAACTCAAGTGGTGTTATAATTTGTCGGACACTTGGCAATACATCGCCAGTCTTTTGGTCGCCAACTTGGCGACAAATTTTGCGATATATTTTTTTTAAAATTTGGTTTCAATATGGCCACTGTTGGCAATATTCAGAGAGTAAACAATTGAATCACATTAAAATTGCTAATAATGAGGAAATGACAAATTTGAGTAAAAGGAAGTCATGTAATGCACACATCAGTTCGTTTTAATTAAGTATATATCTACTTTTTTATTTTTAACATTTTTCAAAGCACTTTTCTTAATTTGAAAATGCATAACCATTAGTTTCAAACTTTTTATTGAACATGTCAGTTGAAATCTGTCATACTTTCAAATTTTAAGTTTTAATTTACTTTCCAGACCAAGGGGGAAAAAATGTAAGTTCTAAGCCTTACCCTAAAATTTCCCTACATGGACCTTTTTTGCAGATCTACGGAGTCAGAGGGAAAATGGCCAACTCCAACTTCAAAAATTTTAGAGCATCCAATTCCGACTCCTTTATCACACTCCTAAAATCATTTCAACTCCAACTCTCACTCCGACCCTGCAATCACTGGCAGTGAGGGAAAATAACTCAGACTCTTGGAATTTTTAACCTACAAATTCCGACTCAGACTACTTCCTCCAAAATCAGTCCAACTCCGACTGCGCAGAACTGCTTTTTTATACTATGTTAGCACTTGAAAAAAGCATATTAAAAAAAATAGAACATAGCTGGCAAGAAAAAAAACAAGACTGAGTCTGGTACCAGTCTGTAAGTTGGTTTGATCGATCTTGAAGGAGCAATGTTGACTTTTGAATTAGACATGGTTCGATCAAATAGTTACAGGGGTCTGGGCTAAGTACAGCTTTTTGCAGGCTTCACTTTAAGTTAGAAACATGAGTTTTGACTACATGATAACATCTGAAAAAATGAAATTGTATGAAATGTATATTTTCAATTGCTTTGAACACATAATTTATTTATTTATATAACTTTGCCTTTTCCAAAAGGTTTGCCTCTCCCCCTCCCCCAGACATTTTCCTCAAAAAGAACCCAAACCCGATGCATTACCAACCTGACATTTAATAATCCAAAATTGTTTAGTTGTGCCAAATCCAATGTTTAGCAAATCGTTCTCATTTCTTCATTCCCGGCAAAACTATTATGCAGCCTACTAACAAGATCAATATAAGTTTTTGAGAAAAATGTTTAAAATGTTAAACATCTATTTGCTTTTATTACATTAGTCCAAAGAATTTTTTTCCTATGTTTAGCATTTGCCGACAAGACATCATTACACTAAAAAATCAAAATATTAAATCTACTTTAGTACACTTCTTTGTATGAGGTGAAAGGATCGTTTACTCATTGATATGTTTTGTTCCAGAATAATCGAACAATAATCAGATAAGTTGTAAATAACTATAGTAATAACTTACTTGCAACTTCTGAGTGAGAATAAAAGATAATATTGCAGTTATTTACACAGAGAAGTACTTTAAAACGCATTAATGAGTGTCTGCAAGCTTGACATGCTGAAGAGCTGTTCAGCGACTTTAATAGAAAAGGAAAAATCTCTGAAGCATGTTTTATGCAATGCCCTCCCCCCCCCCCCTCCTTAGCTCGTCTCATCCTGGCTATTGTCATTCAGTACGTATTTGGCTCAGAACCCAATAACCAGATGACAATACCTTAGGTCTGACCGATAATTACCACTGCATTCGGCATGGATGGGGATGGTGCTCTTTTAGTCTAAGTGGATACACTGAGGTGTCAAAACCAGCTTGTCAACAAACAAATTTCAAGGATGAAAACACACCATTTCATCCGTAGCAATAACTATCCCTTATTTTGTCACCATCTGGATGAAGTTATACGGACTTGGGGGTAAATTGGGGGTGGCAAGGTAGGTGGCCTCAAAGGGGATTGATTTTTTTTGTTTCCTTTTTTTTATATAAGATACTTCTACTTTTTTCTACTAATTTTTTTCGAGTTCATATCCCAGAAAATGTTTCTCATTCACAATAAACGCCAAGGCAAACAGATTCTCGGACAAAAAAAATTTTCCCGATGGGGAAAGGGGGGGGGGGGGGGGCGTTTCTGATGGGGGGGGGGGAAATTGCCCCCTTTCCTTCTCTGGGAGTCAAGTGGCCCATTTTAAAATTTTAAATGACCTAATTGAATTCCAAAAATTAAATGTAATGAATAAAAATTGTTTCAAAACATTAGATGAGAAACTAAGTCTTTAAGAATAAATAAAAAAATTAACTGAATATAAAGAATAACATCAAAATTTATAATTGAAATGTCCACCATGGTTCAAAAATTTAATAGTTTAAAATACACAAATAGTGGTGAAAAATGCAAACACGTGTTTTGACATTACAAGAAACTTATTTAACAATGCTGAAGAATAAGCAATGGATGAAAAGGCAAGTGATGAAAGGATGTCCCCAAATAGTTTTTTCAACTTATTATATTACTAATTATTAGGAAGTAAGAATGCAGTGAAAAATTGCATTTTGTCATAAGAACATTGTAAAATAAAACTGAACACTAATAGTAAAAATACAATTTAATAAAATATTTTGATTTCATACAAAACAAAAAAACTCAACATAGTACAAAATAACACAGATGATTAATGAAATATTCCTTTCAAAAGGGCTCAATTTAGGTACATTACACTGATATGCTACCCGATCTAAAATCTGTTTTGCCAATGAGACAATTAACGAGAACACTGTGCCCTTCTTTAGAAAGTTTAAAAGCATCTTTCATTTTGGAGACTATATTGGCATTATCAGTCCCTGATAGACAAATTCCTTTGCCTCCAAAAGCTTCTACAACTTTATGGTAATCTGAAAACTAAGAAGAAACATTTATTTAGATTTAAATCAAAATAATTTTAAAATTTTATGCATGTCAATTGTTTTAATCAAATTTTAAATTTTTAAATTCAATAAAATAAAGGAAGACTAAACAAGGCAAAAGAAAGTTGAATGACATTTTAAAGGTAGTAATTTTCAAAAAGTGTCAAGATAAAGTTTTGAAAGCCATAGACTGCCTTATTATTATACTTTTAAATTATATTGGAGAAAGGCTTAAATACAAATTCCTCTTACAAGCCGTTTTAAAAATATTGATCAATGCATAACTATTCCACGATCATAAAAGTTTACACTTACAATCAGCATGCTTAGAACTTGTAAACAGTCCCAAAGGAAAGTTTTTCTTCTTAAATAGATTTTTTCCTCATCAAATTGTTGATCAAAATATTTATTTAAATTAGCTGTTCAATGCCTTAAAAAAAGAAGTTACAAGAAGAAATTTTATACCTTCGTAGATATATTCACTAAACTTTTGACAAAAGATGCACTTTTGAAATTTGTGAAAATTGTCTTTGCAATGTAAATTGTTTTATTTCATATGTCACATGGACTACTTTGTGTTATTTGTGAAATGTATTGCATATGGGTAAGATTTATTTTGTAAACATATAATGGATTTTTCAAGTGAAATTTTTGTATTTTTAAATGCAAGCATTCGGTGAGTGCAGGAGGGGGGGGGGGGCATTGTTACGCAAAGATAAGTAAGTTCTCCCGCAGTCGCAGAATGCACCGTTTCCGCCGATTGCCGAGGGGAAAGCGATGTGCGCATCCCTCCTAACAGAGGTGCATTACGTCATTGGAGTGCTCCGGCAAAGATGATGTATGCACTTGCGCCTCTCGGTGATTGGCGGACCACAAGGGTGTGCCGTAGCTGGGATCACGGCGGCTCTTGCTTGGAAGGCATTGGTCTTGGTATAAGACACGTGTGCCTCACATGTGGTGTGGCATAAGAGATTGTGCTTTGATACTTGAATGTTGTTTTAGCTTCATTAAATGCTTAGCCAAAGTCTGCCATTTCCTTTGGATGATTTCAAAGTACATAATAAATGATGCATCTTTTATTTCGTGGTCTTCATTCAAGATGTACAAAACAGGCATCAAAATGATATACTAATACAAAATGATGTATTAATGATGTACCCCACAAAACAACTCCCCCCCCCCTAACAGCAGCAATTAAAGAACCAAAAAACTAAACAAATTAATTTGAGGTAATCCAGGATCCGGTGAGGTTAGCATTTACAGTCACTTTCATAATATTAATGGGAGGGCTGCCACTGTTTGTCCTGGGAAAGTTTTTAAGTAATTGTAACACCTGAGGTGACTTTCAATGCCTTGCTCTATATTTTGACTTAATGTATGCTAATACTGAAAATTTAAATAAATGAGGATACCATAGTATTAAACCTGTGCGGGTCTACCTGTGTGTGTTGCAACCCTATCTCCTCCCAACTGGAAATGTCTACCTGGTCAATACTGGTACTGTTGGATACAGAACATCCAGGGGAAGGCGGTTTTTCCCCGTCTCATCACTCTAAACCTAAAGAGCCTGGACATCTAGTCCTGAGGATGTCCTGACACACTGAGAAGTATTAAAATATCAAATGTCACCTGCCGCAGGCGTCATTGAACCACCGCAAATGACAAACGGGGGCTGGCAAGCGAAACGAGCAGGGGTGGAGCACCTTAGTGTGTAATAAACCTGTTCTAAAAATCTCAGAAACAGGTGATAGCGTCAAAAATATTTTCAGGTTATCACAAATGTGAGCAAAATGCTTTCCTTTTTTATTTTGCTTTTTTAAACATTCATGCCTCCTTTCAAACTCTACTATGCCCCCATGTTGATAACTGCTGAACTATAGTTGGAAATCACCAAACCTGGCAGAGTCGTAATGCTGTGATTAGAATCTGCGTAACCTTCACAATGCTGCCAGGTTTGGATTTCTGGATTTACCAATCTGTAGACCATCTCAATTGAAATATTGCTGGATTGTTGGCCTGCCTTGCATCCAAAACTTTGCAATCTGGTCCTTGAATTTAAAATGTTGGAAGGAAGGAAAAGGCGATTAGAATATTACTTGTTTTCCAGGCAAAGGAATTTTGTTCAGTCTTCATCATGAAGTATCCGACAATTCTACTTCACTGATTTTGGAGGAAATCTTATGGTAACTGCATTTTGCTGTTGTAATACTAAATTCTATGCACAAACTTATCCACCTGTTCATATAATAATCAGCCTTTGTTTCTAATTCCGATTATTTTAGGGTACGGGAAGGGAGGGCGTGAATTCACATCAGTGTTCCGAGGGGGGCACTGGGGTACAGCCAGCTGACTTATGTAGTGATTCACAGTTGCACATAAGCTGTCATCAGGCTAAATTTTAGCAGAGAGGAAATCATTTTTTTTTCTTTTTTTACATGTTTGACCTACCAGCTGACCTATAACCCACTTTGTTATGTCAGTTGACTTTTTTTTCCCTTCAAGATATTGTCTTACATATAACTTGACAGAGTTTCAGATGGAAGGAAATGACTGACTTTAAAATTTTTTTTTGCATGATTGGGAGGCTGCCATGATTGGGAGGCTCATACCACCCATGGACAAGCAGCTGACTTGATGAGGCGTTTTGATACCATTCCTTGATGCCTCTCACCAATTATCATTAGAGGAAATAATTGATCAAATTTGTAGCTGACTCCAGGACTATTCCAGAGAGCCATGAATGCATATTTACAATTTTAATGGACAGGAGGAAAATTTAACTATCTAGAAATGTTTATGTAAACAAATAATGCAGTAAAGCTGATAGTATGGACAATAATGTTCAATATTTTTTGGACTATATTTAAATTTCGAACGAAAAAACATTGTTTACAGTTACAAAAAAATATAAGGCAGTTCAGGCATAAATTAATCAAAATATACGTAATACATTTTGAAATAAGTTTCTAAGATCTACTTACACTCAAATTACAGCCAACATCACTTTGAAACATTGGAACTTGTTCTCTAGCAATCTGAGTCCAACATGCATCATTTCCGACAATAGCAGTAACAGGTAACTTAAAAAATACCAAAATGTTGCAATTAATCCTCTTATGTAAACATTTAGAGAGCATTCAAAACAGTTTTTAAAATAATCATTACCTTGTGCCTTATAAAAGTGTCAAATTCAACTATTGTATAGCCACATGAACCATCACCATAGATAATGACAACATTGGAGTCTGGATAGCATAACTTTGCTCCCAAGGCAAATCCTGCACCAACACCCAATGTACCAAAAGCCCCAGGATCTAGCCACTTCAAAGGACCTCGAGGCCTAGATGATCAAAGTTATTGATAAAGAATGTCATTCATTTAGTTAGATTTAAAAAATCTGAAAATATATGGTTCAACATGTAGAATTTCAACAACTAAAAATATTATTTTCATGAGAAAGGATACAAAATTTCACAAAAATTTAAGAGCATTTATCTTATTTTCCCTACAAATATACATATATATTTTTTATAATATGATTACAAATATATATAAACAAACTGACGAAGAAACATGTCCTTACAAAACCATTAATTTTAGAAACAAGGGTGAAAGTTAAGCAACTAACATTGCAAAAAATTTAGGAACGAAGCATCAGCAACAAATGATATTACAAGGTGTTACATAAAAATGCACTGAAATTACACATGATCCCTGTTAAAAAAGACACTGCCAAAAGACAAAAGTATAAAACCTTAAAATGTAAGATGCTGTTGCCACAAAATCCCCTCCATCAGCAATTAAAACTGTATCTTCTGGCAAAGCTTCTTCTACTTCATGCAGCAAATGTACAGGATTTAAGTGTTCAGAATCAGCAACAGCAGCTTTTTCTCTAGTTGAGAAGAATCAAAATTAGTTGTACAAGCATAAAGATAAACACATTGATAACTTTTGTAAAAATTAAAAGGTATACTTAAAAACCAAGTAACCAAATGAAGGCTTTCACGGCCGGTGTCAATAATGTTGTAAGATTCCGGCTGTTGTGCTGTGGTCTGAGTGTTGTTACTCCAAACGTTTTGGCTGCATCTGTGGTGGCCATCTTCAGTGTTAGCGTGGTCGAAACTTTCAGGGAAGCGACTTCCTAGCAACTGATGCAGATATTGAAGTGTTGTCACTATTTATATGGGAAGAGCAATCTCTCCCTTTGTTCTGGGACAGGATTCGCTGATGATTGCTCATCCTTGTTTCTGGTTGGCTGAAACTTGAATGAAGGGAGCTCAAGTTTCAGCCAAGCAGAAACAAGGACGAACGTTCATCAGCCAATCCTGGCCCAGAACGAAGGTAGAGCCAGCTCTTCTCACATAAATAGTGACAACACTTTGATATCTGCATCAGTTGCTAGCAAGTTGCTTCCCTGGAAGCTTTGGCCACGAGAACACTGAAGATGGCCGCCGCAGATGCAGCCGAAACATTTGGAGTAACAACACTCAGACCACGGCACAACAGCCCGGAATCTTACAACATTATTAACCAAGGTACTATTCAAAAAAAAAAAAAGAAGAAGAAAGAAAATCATAATCAAAACAAAAATTGATAGTTGAATTTTGCATACAACACAAGTTTAATTTTCTTTTCTTACAACAATTCCAAACTTGTGTATCTTCATAACATTTGAAACAAAATACATATAATTAAAGAAAAACAGACTTGCAAGAACAACTTGAAGCTAAACTAGTTTCAAAACAGCAATAGCACAAAAAGAAGTTAAGAAATAGAGTTTTTAATGAATACACCAGAGACATTACTTGTTTTTCTTTTCAACATTTTCATCTCTAGTTCTTAGCTGAGTAAGCCAATCATCTTGCATAGAATTGTAAGAAAAGTTTTCTGCAAGTTTGATTAAGAAATCTGGAGCACTTGCTTGAATAGCAATAGTTGGCTTCCAAAACACACCAGAATTCTTTTAGATATGTAAAGAAAAATCACAAGCACTGTTAAATAATTTCATTAAAATTTAAATTAATTAAGTTCAATTTTAATACAATATGTTGATTTAATTTGATGTAAGTAATCAAATTTGATATAAGTAATCAAATTAACTGCACATAATTATGATACAAATTAAATTTTCTTAATAAGCAATAAACAAGACTTACAGCTTGCAACAAAAACAGTTGGACCTCCATATATCGAAGAGGCAAATTGCACAGAAAATAATTCGATACACAGAAATTTTGATACATAGAAACAATCTTAATTTATCATAAAAACTCCTAAAACATCAAAATTAAAGCTCATTTTCATTACCTGTAATACCGTTTCATGTTTTTGTGTGAGTTTTCTATAGGTTTCAGTACTTTTATTATGGCTTTTCGATTTCTCATAATACAGAAATTCTGCTTGCGGAAAGATTAAATTTAACAGAAATGACATATTTTTGCGCCTTCGTACATCTTCATTCTTTGGCAATTCAACTTGATTGGCAACATCAGGGGATTTCCGTTTTGACAAAATAATCAAGAGAAAAGTAAAAAATCAATTTACTTAACTTGAATGACTTTTACTGAAGCTAAAAAGACTAGGAATGGTAATCAACAGACAATACGGATAACTTGAAATTGAATTTTACTGTATTACTGGTTGCAACTAAGATTTGAAATAAACTTGAGGGAATTTAAGAACTAAATAACAGAATAACAATCTATCTACACACCCCTCAACCCCAGATTCCTCCTGAGTTTCGTAACTACCTTTAGTGTGAACATAATTTTCTTCCCTAACCTTCATTTTTCATGAGACAAACAGTCTAAAGTGGAAAAAAATGTACAAATGTCTCGAAATTGTTTTTGATATATAGAAACAATTTTCCAATGTAATGGATATGGAAATTTGCTGGGACTTTGATATATAGATAATTTTGATATGTGGAAGTTCAATATATGGAGGTTCAACTGTATATCTAAGTTTCCAGCTAAAGCTGAAATACAGCAGTTTAAAATCACTCTTGGTAGGAACTTCTTGATAACACAGAAAATAAAGAAAAAATATTTTCTAAAATACTATTATCAAAATGAAGAACTTAGATGTATCAGTTTAGAAATTCAAAGCTTTCATTCATATTTTGCTCTATAATATTAATAAGCCAAATAATATTTTTATAAGCTCTTTTTTATTTAACAATACAAATAAAATCAATGTTTTAAAATTTTATTTTAAATGTGCATGAAATTAAAACAATTAGTTACATCTATATATACAAAAATCTCGTGTCACGATGTTTGTTTGAGGTAAACTCCGAAACTACTGAACCGATTTTTATCAAATTTCATAGGTATCTGTAATTTGGTCCAACTTAAAAGATAGGATGGTTTTTATAATTTTTCATTGCAAATAAAATGTTTATTATACATAATTAATGTGTATTGATTGTTTGGTTCTGTAAATTCTTACTAGATGGCGCTGTAATTTGATCCATCCTCAAAAAATTTATTCTTAGGTTAATTAAAATTTACAAATAATATTATGTTACGGATATTGATGGTTATCAACAATGTCACCAGAGAAAGGGGGAGTATTGAGGCCATACTTTTCAACGTAAATGACAAGTTCTACAAATCAAGTTGAAATTGATAAGTAGCGGGTAGTTCCATACTCACCACTGTTTTTAAAAAGGTATGAGGCTCATATAAATGTTGAGTTTTGCAGTTCCGTGAAATCTAAATACTTTGTCAAATACGTTATTAATGGTCCTTATTAGGTCGCAATTGAGGTGCGAGATATGGACGAAATAACGCGATAAGTGGATATATAAGCAGCAACGAAGGCTATCTGGCATAATTTAGTTTCCCCACAATACGAAAGAGAGACCATTCTGTACAGCATCTTGCAGTACATCTTGAAAACAGTCGAGTAAATTTTACCGAAGATATTTTCTACAAAAAGCACTTGAACCACCAAAAAAAACCTGATTTTTTAAAATTTTTACATTGTCTAAAACTTAATGTGTTTGGCCCGATTCTCAGAGATAAAATTATTTACCAATGTTCCATGCTATTTTACATGCACTGTAAAAAAACTCGAAATGTCACTGATTATTTCCGTTTAACATGTTGGGTTTTCACAGGTCATCAACAGTTTTATTTGGAAATCAAGTATTTGCGTCAAAAAGTTTCCTGAATTGCTACAGACGTCATGAATGCAGACTTCTCGCTGTTGCGAAAAATATTTTAGTTCCCAGTTTAAAGATAAACTGAGCACATTTATTAAGTGTATCGGCTTCAAATTAATTACGTTCCGTTTGCATTGTCTAAAAGCTCCCATAGAGAGTGAATGAGCCTTTGGATTCTGTAGCTTTGCAGGACTCACAGGAGAGTTAGACTTGCGGTACTTTCTTGAAAGTCTACATAGAGAGTGAATGAGCCTTTGGATTCTGTAGCTTTGCAGGAATCGCAGGCGAGTTAGACTTGCGATACTTTCTTGAAAGTCTGTTTTACATTTCGCCATGATTGCAGCATTATTGTTTAAACTTTCTTGGAAAAGTTGAGAGGTGTCAAGCTTTGTGTGCATTCAACTTACCTAAGTTTTTTCTGATGGTCCAGCGACACCACTGGATTTTAGCCAAGGATAGTACTGAACTCTTGAAAAAGATTCCAGGATAATTTCAGGAAGGTTAATTTTAGTGAAGAACTGACTTCACCGTTGTCGTGGTCCGTCCAGATTGATGTAACTCCCAATGGGAAGAAGTGAGTCTCTGGATTCCGTAACTTTCCAAGAGTAACAAGCAAGTGGAATACTTTGCGCATGTTTGCAAGTTTATCTTAGCAGTGGCTACAGTGGCGATAATGCTTTTGGTACTTTCTTGCTGATTCAAATAATGTGACAAGCTATTACTTTTAATCTTACTTCGGTTCTCTCTAAAGGTTTCAGAGAAATGATTGTTTCGAATTGGAGAGGTTTCGGAATTCTTCAGAAACACTTCAGGATAATTTTAGGAAAGTTTCTAACTTTTAATGGGATACGTTCCTATTTTTCTGCAAGATACGTTACTGTCAGAAATTGGGCTTATTCGCTGCCCATTATTTTTCAGTACGTTTCTTAATTGTTTTTATAGTGTTGAATAAAATAAAAAAAATCATGAAAGCCATTCAAATAAAGAACACAACATTCATCAATCTCGGGCACAATTAAAAATTAAAGCCTAGACATTGGGATCAAAACTCCATCCAAAGTGAAAATTGTTTTTGCATTTGTTTTCGTTAAACATTCCCTAAAAGACGGGAATATTTGCGGACCTTTAATTGTCGAGTGTTTAATACATATCACAATGCATTTGGCGAATTGCAATTATTGGTAGAACACAATCATTGGGAGTTGTATTGTCTAATGCAGGTTTTGCATAACGAGAAACAGTATTCGTCAACTGTTTAAGATAATTTTGATGTATTATTCAACACAATCATCATTTCTGTGGGGAAACTATATAAATTTTATGCTTGAAGATGTACTCCATAGAGTTAAACAAACACGCCGATGTTCAAATCAAGATTTTACACCAAAGATGTATAATGAAGCTTTAGTGTTGATTGAAGATTTATGCATTTCAACTTCAAATCTGTTATTTAGTCATTATGGTGTGATATCACCTGACCGATTGGTCACCGACTTAGTAAACACTGATTTGCAACTAGAAAAAACAGTGCAACGATGATGTCTTAGCTACAATTATTGTGCAACATGAGCCATTACCTGACAGCTGAAAATAAAGTTCATAATCAGATTGTGCTGACCGTTGATGCTGAACCAGGCTATACAGTTGTCAATGAAAACAAAGCCGTAAACATTCCAACTGAATTTTTGAATTCTCTGGATATTTCAGGAATGCCACTAAATGATTTCCAGTTAAAAATTGGTTCATCAATTACTCTTTTTTACAGTTTAAACGGCACAACGGTACAAGTTTCTTCATCAAAATCAACAATTTTGAAGGAAAAGTTTAAAGGAGAAATTTTTGTGCTACCACGTAATCCATGTATTGCGTCATAATTTTCAAACACATTTGGAAGGCTTCAATTTCGGATTTGTTTAGCTTTTGAAAAGATCATAAATAGATCTCAAGACCAAACAATGCCTACTTTCGGTTTGGACTTGAAACATACATGCTTCTCTCATGGGCAACTATCTATCATCCACTCACAAGTAGGAAAATTATCATACCTATTCGTGTTAGCAAAAGATAAGTTAAGCAAGAATATTGTGCACAACTTAGTGCTTAGATAATTTTCAGTTTTCAAATAATACAAACAATAGATCAAAGTCAATGTTATGTACCTCATTTATAAAATTTAATTTTTTCTATGATTTTAATTTAGTTGATGTATTTTGTATAGAAGTTGTTGATTACAAACTATAGAGAAACCTGAGATGAATAAAATGTAGTGTACATTCTAAAAGTGTATGTTGGTTAATGCTTAATTTCTACGGTCCAATATTTTACAATCAGTTTCAAAATTTACAATCACATTCATGCTATTTTGCTTTTATTTTTGATGGAAGTCATACTTGCAAAATTTACTAAGCGTAAGTATAGTGCTTTTACTATAGAAAATTTAGTTAGCACTTACTAAATTCAATAAGCACTTATTTCAACCTAACACGCCCATTATCAATCTCATATTTTTTAATATTGGCAATACTATTTTAAGCTTTATTAAAAATATTAATTAGATTCTATCAAAATAATGAGTAAAAGAATATTTTAATCCAACTACTTCGCCATAGCAACGCGTGGCTGGGTCAGCTAGTATCATATAAAATAATTTCGATGAACCAACAAGTAAAAGTACTGACTTGAGTGAGATTTTATTATGTTTTATTTTCTACGAGTATTTCAGACACTTAGTTTGACAGATACTTGATATTCAGTTTGGACTGTCTGGCAGATTGTTATTTAGTTCTTGATTTGCTATCAAGTATGTCATATGTTGATTTATTTTTTATATGGGAGTTTGAACTTGAATAGTGGCAACTATTTAATCTAATACAAAAATGGTAGGTGCCACTAAGTTTTACAGTCCTTCAAATGCACTGATAGATATAAATTGAGACTCAATAATCTTATGACGAATTAATTAACTTGATAGACAGTTTCAATTGCAAAAACATTTGATGAAAACCTTACAAATATTTACAAAATATAAAATTTCCAAATCTTAGGAAATTATGCAAAATAAAAGTTTTAGTGAAGAGTCCCACCAATGTATTTTTATCAATTACATCACCTTCTTTGAATTAAGAGATTCGAGGGGCTAAAATGCCACTCAATGCAGTACGCTGCGACCAAGTTTCAGATAAAAAACTAAAATAATCTACATTGCGGAAAACAAAGAAGACAATTTTTAACTTTTAAATAATTTAAATTTTAATCAGAAACTTTTAATTGAAAAATGAAACATGTTCAAAAGGAAACAGAAAAAAGTAAAATTCTAGAAATAAAAGCAATTTTGTTACTTTTTATAATGTGTAGCTTTGTAATGCCATGTTTAGGAGAAATTTAATAAATTAGGTAGAATACCTTGTAAAGTTGTCCTTTATCTCGATTTACGGCAATGACTTTAGATTTAGGATTTAATACACTCCCATATGATAGTCGAAAATCACAAACAGAACCTACAAAATAAAAACATATCAGTATTTCATTAACACATCAGTATCTGTTTTCCTGTTTTAAACAGGTCAATCTTTTCATACAATCTATATACTTTCATTTTTGTTACTCTGAAGAAATTAAAACGATTTAGACAAGTAACACTTGTATCAAGTCAATGATCATTACTTAGATCAAGCATGATTTTAAAAGTAATCATTACCACATTACATTGAGCTCATTTTTATGATATTTGAGAGTAAAAGAAAGCTGAACAAGTTGACAAAATCTTTAATACATCAGGCACAATTAGCTATTAATACTTATCAATGATTTCTCAAATGGTTTTGAATAAGGAAGGAAAATAAATATACATACAACTGCTAAGTATACATTGAAATAAATAATTAAAAATCTTACTGTTAACTACAAAGAAAAAGAATCAGCAAACTAGTTATGTGCTTCTAATCTTGCACCCCATGGTACACTAATATTCACAGTAGTCTCTACAATGAAATTGAACGGTTTTTATTTCTTTTGTAAGTTTGTGGTTTTTAAATGAATAAGCATTTCACTGTAGTTGGGACAAACCTAATGTGGCAGCATTGAAGGTTACGCAGATCATAATCACAGCATTACCACACTGACAAGTCAGGTTTACCAAAACTATAGTTAAGTTTTTGCAAACCTGACCAAAACTTACAATCAAACTGACTATAGTTGTAATACATTGTTGTCTGCTGTATCTACTCGCAT
Organism: Uloborus diversus; assembly: GCF_026930045.1. NCBI lineage: Eukaryota > Metazoa > Arthropoda > Arachnida > Araneae > Uloboridae > Uloborus > Uloborus diversus. The sequence goes on from NC_072733.1 coordinate 97,273,550, forward strand.
ATGAGCAAGGAACTCTTTTACAAATACTTTGTCCGCTTAGCATTGTTCTTGTTCGATTTATACTTAACTAAATATGCTATAAAATAATTGAGAGTTTGAAAAAGTTTTTAAAATTTGTAGCGCCAAATTTTCAAGCTTATTACCTTACCATAACAAAAGCTCTAAAAATAAATTCTTCAACTGGAAAAACACACACACAGAGTATTGAGTATTCAATTTTGCAACAAGTAAATTAACCACTAAATTTCAGTTATAACTCCAATAAAGTTTATGTGTAAAAATGTGTTTTTGTAAAAGAATTCTTTCTTTCATCTCATAAAAGCTGCTTTGCACCATAATATTTTGTTAAAGTTAAAATAATTATAAGTCACATAAATGAAAGAAATAAAGGATCATGTTGGGCATATTTTTGGGACACCATAAAAATTACCTGGCATGTATGCCATTTTGGAACAGCATAAAAATTACTTGACATGCATGCATTTTTTAAATAGTTAGATTAAAGTAAATTAATCAGAGCTGAGATATGCTCTTAAAATATTATTAAAATATATTTTTTGATTTAAGTAATCTAGGAGTGTGTTTATGTAACCAAATGTGCATTAGGAACAATAAAATGTTTTAGTTTAATACCTATTTTTAATAAAATTCTAGATCAAGATTTTTTTTTTTTTTTTTGGTTTTTTTTGTTAAAATATTTTTTATCAACATTTTTGATTGTGGCAATTTTAATCACCATTTTTTTTTTCAAAAAGCTTTATATTAAGTGTATAGAAATTCCCCAAAATAGGGAAACATAATAAACATGAAGGTAAGAAGGAATATTCTATAGCAAACAATTGCACAGGTAAATTCCATTTAAAGAAGAACAGTAAGTTTATGTTTAAAACATGACTTATGGGGACTAAAACAAGGGGAACACACACACAAAAAAAAAGCTTCAGAAAATGATCTAACACATAACAAACCAAAAGCAAATGGTAAAAAATTGTAGCACAATTACACACAATGCGTTAAAACTATATCAGTGTACTTTTACATGATAATAAAATAATTGAGCTAAAATACTATGTAAAAGTCATACTGACGCAAAGTCACATTAATCAGTTAAACATTCAATTTATGGTGTAAATTTTGTTTCATGTACAGCAATACATACTTTTTTTTAAACTTGGAATTATGTGAAGTAGTGATTTTTAAAGTTATTTTTGTGAATTTTCAGATTTTTAAAAAGCAGTTTCATAAAGGTGCCCTTTTTCCTACACTATTTTTCTGAAGGTATATTGATTTTGCAAGCAGGATCTTAGAGAAAGTACTGATTATTATCAATGCACCGAGTTTAATGAAGATTTTTGTCATTCTTCAGTGGGTACACTATCGTGCTTTTTAAAATATCTGACACCCCCAGCTATATGTACACCATACTATGTACAGAGGCCCAATGATAGGAAATCACTGTTACCTTCTAAAAAATTTCTTATTTGGAAAATTTTGTCTGACAATTCGGCAAATTTGGTGACAAATTGCAACACTGCAATTTTTAAATGTCTGAATGTCACTTTTGATTCGATGTAGGTATGTGTGCATACCCGTAATTTATCATTCCACAAAATGTTGGATGCCATTTGGCAAACTGAGAATTTCCACCCTCTAAAAAATTTAAGTTTGGGGCACCCCTCACTACATACAACTGTCAGGCTTACAGACCAGGCTATAAAAAGATGAAAAAATTTGGCTGGTTTTGTGTAAAAAATGTAAAAACTAGCTCACTGCAGCCAGCTAGTTTGTTCATGCCTTTTTGTAGATTGAAAAGAAACTGGTAGACCAAAAGCATGCACATGAAGAAATGAAATGCACGCGCTTTGTAATAACGCGATCGACGGTTCGAATCCCACCGTTGGCATCATGATTCAGTTATTTAAATTTATCAAAATGAAAGATGTAAATGGATTAAATTTTTGTGGGGAAAGCAGGACAAGGGGTCATTGTTTTAAGCTATTTAAATCTCAGGCTAACTTGGAAATCAGGAAAAACTACTACTTTAGCAGGGTCGTGGGCACTTGGAATAGCTTACCGGAAGAGACGGTAATGACAGGGGTCTGTCCAGGATTTTTCACAGGGTCCGTTTTTTGTGAAAAATCAAATAATTTTGTGAAAAATGAGTTAATTTTGTGAAAAAGTCAAAAAAAAAAAAAAATTTTTTTTTGTTAAAACGAAATTTTAGAATTCAAAGATGGCACAAACTGCATCAATTAAACTTAAAGTTGAGTGTTTTCCTCTTCTATGTCGAAAAAATCATTCTGGAGTGTTTTTTCTGATATTTGGCGGGGGGGGGGGCATCGCTCTCTCAAGTATCAATATTTATCTACCATTGTACATTACGTTAAATTATACTAGAAATATTTCTGTGCAGTATTTAAAATAATTGTAACAAAAATATAAATAAATAAAATAAAATTCAGAATAGGGTTCAGTATTCAACTTTTTGACCCAAGACACTCTTAAAAAGCACAGTATTTCGTTTAAAACTTATAAGATCCGCGATTTTAACAAAAATAAAAAGATATTTCAATTGTTTACCTCTTAACAAAGCGTAATAATCATCAAAAATTCGAAAAATCGGATTCCTACAGCAGATGCAAAGAGATCGCAATGCTCAAAGTGAAGGCATCAAAAGTATAAAAACGGCTTGTAAAAGAAATATTTTTGATAAAATCATTTTTAAATTGCATTTTAGAGTCCCATGATAAACATATCATTAATATCTGTGGACACCGTTGATCCAAAAATAAATAAATAAATAAAATAAACCATCTATTCAGCATTTTAATTTTTGACTCATAACAGAAAATGGAATTTTGCTTTAACAACTTGAAATAAGAGTTCTAACAGAAATAAAGATACTTTTCATTTATTTGAATCCTAATAAAGCGTAGTTAGCTTGAAAAAAGAACAAAATATGATTATCATATCGGATGTTAAAAGATTTTTCAAAATGTAGACATCTAAAGAAAAAAAAAGGTAATTAAAAGAGTTTATTTAAAGTTAATCATCCTTGTTAGCATCGAAAAATCAAAACACATATAATTTTCTCCCAAAATAACAATTAAACATCGCACCGCACCGTAAAAACGTAAATATTGACAAGCTGGCAAAATGATGAGAATATTTTCTAATCAAGTTATAAAGGTTCAACTCCAGACGCTAAGTGGTGATAATTTTGAAGTTGGTAACCCTATCTGAAGCGATCATATTTTTTCCTCACCCTTACTATCCCTTTGCAGTTCTAAGTTCATTTCGCAGATATATATTATTATTGTTTATTAAATCATGAGCGGAGAAAAGTGCTTACCAATGCCTTTTCAGAAAAGTTTACAACAACACCTCTGCTAATTAGCTGTGATAAAACAAACAACCATTATGTTTATTTGGCAGTAGCAATTATTTATCGCTTGCAGGAGCATCGCAAGAGTGCCGATTTTTTTTTTTTTTTCAAAATTGGCCGATTTTGTATAAGCTGATCCCTCTAATTTGACTTAAAAAAAGGTTCCAAAAATTATCGGTTTATACACAGAAATATGCGTTATTTTGCTTTCAGATTTGCTCTTTCAATAAACAATTTGACAGATCTGATCTTGTTTATCAGAATTTTGTGAAGGGTCCGTTTTGTTTGATCGGAATTTTGTGAAAGGTCCGTTTTGTTTGATCGGGATTTTGTGAAAGGTCCGTTTTGGTTGATCGGATTTTTGTGAAGGGTCCGTTAACGGACCCAAATATCCTCTGGCCAGACCCCTGAATGAGCAAGGGGGTGGATAGCTTTAAGAGGGCCATTGATCTTCATTGGGGTCTAATTAATTGACTAGGACCAGCCTAGCTGGGCCCAGAGCCTGTTGCTGGTCGTCACATTTGTATTTGTATTAAATTCTACTCGTCAAAAATCCACTTATGAATTTATCTCCTTACCTGCCAAAATCACTAAATCAGCTTCTTGGAGTGCATCTCTTCTTTTCTGCCTAATGTGTAATTGACTGTTTCTTCCAAGTAATCCTCGAGCCATTCCACCCAAAAAACAAGGAATTTGGAGTGACTAAAAATTAAAAAAAGTTCTAAAGCAATCAAATACATAAATTGAGAAACAAAACAGAAAAGTGTTACTCTAGTATTGAATAATGAAAACTACATATCAGAAAGTTATTAATATACAATGCATTTTTGGCCAAAATTTAAATAAATTTTGAATGTGTACAGGGTGTTCTAAAAATAATGATGCATTTTCATGATCAGCATGTTTAATGAAGGAAAAGAATACATGCATAGAACAAGAAACATACATATTAAATTAATAAAGTTCATCTGCTAACCTGGCATGTCAACCAACACAGACAAACCTTCCAGTTTAGAATGGAACACATTCTTTAGTTGATCAGTTGTGATGCTACTGGCTACTTACACAAATTTTTTATGCATTTGATGCAGATATGCGACTTTAACAAGGGATTTGATGTAACCTCAAGCAATGAAGTTGAGAGGAAGATTTGTTAGGTAGCTGACTATTTTATATATTTTTGCTGGTTCAGCTCATGCATCACTTCATATGTTTTACCACCCAATTTTCAAGGAAGGATGATTATTCTTTCCTCTTTCTTCAAACACTTGTGAAAGAAAGAAATACATCAGTGTTTTCATAAAATTGGATTGTTATTTTTTGACCAATGTGTATATAACCATATTTTTGAATTGCAGGGGGGGGGGGGAACTCATCTGGGTTACTTCATGTCAAGTGACTTCACCTCACTCCTCTGACCTATGTCTTTGAAAATAGTGTCAGCAAGATTTGAGTTTCTGCAATTTAATTGTTCTGAAGACCTAGGATCTCTCAAATATAGAGTATAAACATTAAGCAATAAAAATTGCAGCTAAGCATACGTCATGCCTCTAATATTACTATGATATTGTATTATGATTGTTTTACAAATTACATGAGTAGAGAAATAAAACTAAAAATAGATTAAAAACTGTTGCTGAAGGTATAAAATTAAACATTTTTCAATAAAAGCCTAAAGGTTAAAGCTAGATAAACTACAAATAAGAAGCAAGAAACTACACATATACCCTCTACTGGTAAAACTGGAAAAAGAACTAAGTGGTTTATTTCAGCTCTTCCATCTTTTTCTCATCTCCCCTATTATTATTAGTGTTTTAACTAAAAACAATACCCATACTTTTTATGATTAAAAAAAATTTAACATGAGACATCCTTCTAGTTGATCATATTTCATGTAAAAGGAATTTAAAGAAAGTTGGGAAGGTTTTGTTACATTTAAGGAAAATAAATGCTATAAAATTAATGAAAATACAAGTACAAAAGTGTTGACCAGCAACAGGCTCTGGGCCCAGATAGACTGGTCCTAGTCAATTTACAATCCCCAGTGAAGATCAATGGCCCTCTTAAAACTGTCTACTCCTTTGCTCATTACCACCTCTTCCGGTAAGCTGTTCCAAGGTTCCACTACCCTGCTAAAATAATAATTTTTCCTAATATCCATGTTAGCCTGAGATTTAAATAGCTTAAAACAATGACCCCTTGTCCTGTTTTCAGTGCTAAACTTTAGCCCCGTAACATCTTTGGTTTTAATAAATTTAAACAGCTGAATTATGTCCCCTCGGTCTCTTCTTTGCTCAAGACTGTACATTTTTAGCCTTCTAAGCCTGGAATCATAATTTAAGTGGGAAAGTCCACTTATTAGCCTTGTAGCCCGCCTTTGAACCATTTCCAATACATTAATGTCTTTCTTAAGATAAGGAGACCAAAACTGAACAGCATACTCCAAATGGGGTCTTACCAAACTTCTATATAAGGGCAGAAGAACTTCTTTAGATTTATTTGAAATAGATCTATTGATAAACCCAAGCATCTTATTGGCTTTGTTGCTAGCAATGCTGCACTGTTGGCTAAACTTTACATCCTGACTTATTAAGACCCCCAGATCAGTAACTTTGTCTGCCTGACTAATGACTGAACCTTGCAAATAATAACTTGTACACTTATTTCCATGCCCTAAATGTAGCACTTGACATTTCCCAACATTAACAGCCATACCCCATTTATCAGCCCACTCCGTAATATGATCTAGATCCTCTTGCAGCTGATTTGCTTGTTCTTCATTTTCTACAGTCCCCATAACTTTGACATCATCAGCAAAACAATTCATGTTCCCAGAAATATTTTTGTGAATATCGTTCATAAAGACAATGAACAAAACAGGCCCTAACACTGATCCTTGAGGAACCCCGCTTAAGACCTCACTCCAATTAGAATAATTTCCCCTTACAACTACTCTTTCTTTCCTTCCGGTCAGCCAATTTTTTACCCAAGTGAAAGTTTTCCCTCCTATTCCTATATCAGCTAATTTGCTAAGTAGAGCAACATGCGGTACCTTATCGAAAGCTTTTTGAAAATCAATGTAAACAACATCTACAGGCTTCTTATTGTCCAAAGCCATGGTAACTTTGTCATAGAAATGTAATAAATTAGTTGCACAAGATTTACCTTTCCTGAAACCGTACTGAAAACTAGTCAATAGATTATTAGTCTCCAGAAAATTTACTATCTTAATTTTCATCAATGTTTCAAAAATTTTGCAAACCACCGAAGTTAGACTCACAGGTCTATAATTTCCCGCACTCCCTTTAGACCCTTTCTTGAAGAGCGGTGTAATGTTAGCCAGCTTCCAGTCCTCTGGCACTGTCCCCGAATTATAAGAAGCATTGAAAATATTTACAATTATATCTGCTAATTCCTCCGCACATTCAACTAAAATTTTTGGATAAATATTATCAGGTCCCGGAGCCTTAGTCTCTTTAATTTTTTTCAAATGAAGTAAAACGTCATCTCTGGAAAATACAAAGTCCTCAAGCTGTACTATAGCTTGTGTCTTGTTGGTGTCAACTGTTGAGATACAGTTATCGTTAAAAACACTCGAAAAAAGTTATTAAGAACATTAGCAATATCACTATCATCCTGAATTAAAATTCCGTGCTCATCAACCAGTGGCCCAATATGACTATTTCGAACTTTCCCCGAATTAGCGTATGCAAAAAACCTCTTGGGATTCCTGTTTATGTTATCTGCCAGTCTTTGCGCCAACTCTCTTTTATGAATCCGTACCAAATACTTAAATTTACGCCTTGCCTTACAATATTGGAGCCTATCTGCGCTGTGACCTGTTTCTCTAAACCTATGAAAAGCAGCTTGCTTGTAATTTAGAGCGTCTTTAGTTTCCCTGGAGAACCACATTGGCCAAATTTTAGTGTTGACACCCTTTCTCCTAAAAGGAACATTATCCCTAACCGTATTCGCTAGATTTTCCTTAAACTCTGCCCACTGAAGATTCACATCGCTATTTTCCAATCCAGAAGAAAAAACTGCTTTCAAACTCTGCCGAAGTGCCACAAAGTCAGTATTTCTGAAATTGGGCACAAACCTAAAATTCTCTACTTTGTGCATATCAAATTTAATTCCAAACCTAATACTGTTGTGGTCACTATCTCCAATGTGTTCTCCTACACATAACCCTTGAACAGAGCCTTCCATGTCGCAGAAAACTAGATCTAAAATCGCGTCCTGTCGAGTACCCTGAGTTACAATTTGATCTAAGAAACAGTCAACAATTACTTTCAAAAATTCCTCTCCTCTGCTATTACTATGGTAAAAATTATTCCAATCAATTCCTGGGAAATTAAAATCTCCCATTATGATGACTGACCCCTTGCTAGAAATGTCACTAATAATACTAAACATTTGTTCGTCTTGACCCTGGCTTAAGTTGGGTGGCCTATAAATATTCCCCAAACATAGTTTTTTGCCTTTATTACTAATCAACTCCAGCCAAATCATATCAAGCTCATTAGGTTTATCATTAATTACCAATTCATTGCAAATGAAAGTGTCTCTGACATAAAATAAAACCCCACCACCTCTTTTACCTACTCTATCTTGTCTAAACAAATTATACCCAGCAATAGATAATAAATCATCATCACTTTCGGTAGCCCATGTCTCGGTAACTCCAATAATATCCAACCTCTCCTCTATAATTATGCTTTTTAATTCTTCCATCTTGTTCCTAATACTACGAGCATTTGTATAAAAAACCTTAAGTAAGCCCATCTTACTTTTATTTAATGCTGCACGATTGTTTGAATCCCAAGTGTTAAAATCTTTTCCATTATTAGCCACCCTATTTCCGTTTCTACTAAAATCCTGATAGTTAATACCCTTTCGAATTCTGCTCCTTAAACCATGCCCCCCATTCCAACTTAGTTTTTTGATTCTGAAGCCTCTAAAACCAAACCACTAACCATTTTGACCCCTGTAGAGCTCAGATGTAGACCATCCCTAGCACTCCAATCTCGTTTACATCTACTCCACACATCAATAAACCTGATACTACGCTTAACGCAAATTTCCTTGAGTACCAGGTTCATACACCTAGCCCGTTGGTTTAACCAACTCCTATGCACTCCATACCTAGGAAGCAAACTAACCACTTGGACATTTGCCGAACAGTTGGTTGCTTTGTCCAACAGGGAATCCCATTCCTTTGTAAACTGATCATTGTTACTATGGCCTACATCGTTAGTTCCCACCCACAAAGTAACTACATCCTCTTTATTAAATACCCCCTTCTTTTCAGCAACCCTATTTACATCTCTCACCCGAGCCCCTGGCAAACAACATCTAGCCACCTTACGTCTAACTCTGCCTATTGAGTTTCCCACCTCACGCACCATTGAATCTCCCAAAATTATACCCTTTGTTTCCCAGTCAGTCGCCTCAGCAATAACTTTCCCCTTTACCTCTGGAATTTTCCCACTATCTAACACACAGCTAATTCCCACATCCTTTTTACTAACTTCCTCCTTTAATTCTGGAATATTCCCACTATCTAACGCACAGCTAATGCCAACCTCCTTTTTGCTAACTTCCCTCTTTCCCTCTGGAGTGTTTACCCCATCTACAAGCCTACAGCCTAATGCTAACTCACCCTCCAAAGTAAGCATCCTAACTCTGATTTCTGAGAGTGCAACACAATTTGTGCAAATGAAATCCTTCTCAGACTCATCCTTCCCCTTAAACAAACAGAACATCTGGCATAGGTCACAAGAAATCCACTTGTCCCCTTTACCACTTTTAACCTCCTTCATTATGCATATAACTCCCATTCTAGCTCAAAATGGTACTTAAAAAGTCAATACAAAAATACAAAATTGGAGAAATACTGCTAATTATTAGAATTAGAAAGCATTGGAAGTAAAAGATACAAATATTACAAAATCCTAAGACAAGCAGTAAATTAAAATAAACAAGTTACACCCTAAACAGAGCAGTCAGGCTTAACAAGAAATCAGCACAATTTAGGCTTAGCTACACAGAATAGAAAAACACTTTAAGAAAGCAAGTAAATAAAAAACTAGACTTAAAAGCACAAGAATACTTAATTATATGATAAAATACAATAAAAATACTGAAACAAAAGTAGTAAAATAAACAATTACAGTAAAAAATCACTTATCTCAGGAGCAGCAAAAACACTCCCCAGCAACTCTAGCGCCCTCTAGCGGCGAAATATTATGTAATGAACCTGTATCAAAAAATGGCTTCATACTCATGAAAAAAAAAAAAAGATTTTATTCTTGTGATTGTGATTTTTGAAAGGAGTTTGTGTTTGCAATTATGAGTTTTGGTAATTGTTGCTTTTTACTTTGAATCGATACTATGGGAAGTTCATTTTAAAATTCTTATAGCGTTATCACATGGGCAGCTTGTACGACGGGCAAAAGAAAAGAAGCTTTATTCCTCCACTTTAAGTTTAAAATTAACGATTAATAGAAAAATGATAACATAGATCAATTCACATATCAAAAGAGAGAACTAACTTAATAAGTATGGGTTTTATATTTTTCTCAATGGTATTATTTCATAAAAATTGAAAAGTAGCTTCAAATTGGAAGAAGGGGGTCTACCAAGGTGACCACCTGTTCTGATTTTTGAGGAAGTGTCCTGAACTGTTTAAAAAGGGTCATTTAATAAATAATGACGTTAAAATTAAACTTTGAAAAAGTCAACTGTAGAGGCACCGTCCACATAACATGCCCCCTCCCCCCTTTTTGCACGGTGTGCACTAGTTGCATACATATATGAAAAGATAAGCAAAAAATAATACAGATTAAATGAATATACAAGATTCTGGGTCATAAGCTGATTTTAATATTAAAAACTTCTATAAAGTTCTTGCCTCTAAATATTTTAAATCTTTAAATATAACTTAAAATAGGATGAAGTTTGGCAGTTTTACTAAAAATAAACAAGCATCTTTTTTTTAAAAAATAAATACTAGGATATATAAAATTTTTTAAATGTCATTACTTCGAGTGATTTGCGAACATTATCAGATAAGTATGCTGGAATTAAAGCTTGACTTCCAAGCAGAATAAGAGGTCTCTTTGACTTAGAAAGCAAGTCTTGACACTTCTCAACTGAAATGAAGAAAGTCAAAATTATTTTAATGTAAATTTCAGTTAAGTATTAATGCTAAAAATAAATGGAGGAAAAAAAAAAGAAATAACACCAAAAATTTCAAATTATGTTGAAAAATACTTTTTAGTCATTGAACAATAGATCAGTTTTTATAGCACAAACAATCACATCAGAACAAACATTAGACAAAAGTGATAGCGAAACTACATGGTGATCTGACAACTATTTTGCAATACAGAACAATTCATTTTAAACAAAGATACTTTGAGTTTCAACTTACAAGAGGGATGTGTTTAAAGATCCCTAGCGTAAGTCAAAATTTTGCGTTGCAAAATAGGGAATCTGTACAAATCTTTATAAGCATACCCAATTATTTTAGACAAGTGTGAACACCACCACAAATTATTTTAAACAATTCCTTAGCTGCACATTACTTTTTCCCACACAAAGAACTGAATTTTAACTGCATATAAAAAGAAGTCTTTTTAATCAACGTAAAATGCTGTGAGGGTGCACAAAATCAATGATCAATGGGAGAGAGAGACGTAAAATAAAACCATATGGTACGCACAGTATGTAATAGTAATAAAATGCTGCACTATAACAGTACTCTACAGTGGACGCAGTAACAATATTTGTAACTTAAAAAATTCAGAAGATGATGATTTATGCTGCATGATCAAATCTTTATTCTAATATATTTCTAAATAGTTTCTTAACCAATTCTTTTATAATGTTTCCATCTATGTTAACACACCTCTTCCTGGTCTCTTTAATCCACAATACAATAGCACACTAACAAAGTGATGTCCAGACTAGTACGTTGTGGGAACTTCTGCTATCAGTGATGCTAAAGGGATGAAAAACTATTTACGATGGCAATTTTTTTTGTAGCCATTAACAAAGTCAATACTGACACACCACGATTCAATTTCAAAAATGTTCCTGTTGAGGGCATGGAATTAGCTCAAAAATTTGTTACTAGTGAGAAAATTGCTTTTTAGCCATTTGGCACTGCATTTGCAAAAAAGTGTCACTGACACAAATAACTCACAACTATCAAATCTTTGTTGTTAATTAAATAAGAGAGTAATGGTTACTCATCAAAATCTCACACCCAGTTTGAGATACAATAGAGTCTCGAAAATCTGAGGTAATGGGGGATCACCTCAACAGAATTACTGAAAATTCGGATTATCCAGAATTTCTTCTGAATTAAAAATTTACACTGTTCTGATGACATAAGGAGAAGCAACTTTTCTTTATTTCCCTTGCGTACAGAGAAGAGGCTATTGTCTTATTGAAAAATGTATCGTTCAAACTTCAACATAAATTTTCCATTTAATTGCATTTAAACAAATTTAGACTTTAGTTTTTCTCGATATTCATACATATTTATGTGTGCAAGGCAAGCAAAACGTGCATTTGTTTTTTTCCGAATCCTTTTCGATGAATTTTGTCATGACGTCTATACCAATTTGTGTGCGTGCATATGTATGTAACTTGGATTACACAAAAATGGTAAGTTGTTGGAAGGTTTGAATTTTGTATAGGCAATATAGGCAATTCATGTGGCATCAAGTTGTGCACCTCCTTTTTTGATTACAATTGGATATTCCCAAAGGGATGTTAGCATGTTCTTTGCGGCAAATCATCAATGTCAATTTTACTTATCAAGTTATTATCTTCAAGTCACCTCTTGATCCAAATCTTGTAGCCGATGAATATTTCATACCATTCAGGGAGTGTTGCTGAAACCAACCTCTTAATGCATTTTTGTTATTTACTGTACGTAGTTAATGAGTTTTACAGTACCAAAAAATTTCTACTTTCAGATTTTAATGAAATTCAGTTTTTTAGCTGCTAAGGAATTTTACTTAAAATAGAAATGAAGCACCTCAGATTAAGCAGAACCTCGAACTTTAGAGACTCAGATTTTCAAGACTCTACTGTATTTCACTTTAACCCTTTAAAGCACAAGTTTTGTTCAGAAAAATGGTAAAAAATTATCAAGTTTTTTTTTTTTTTTTTGACAGAAAATGAATGCATACGTATATATAGTATAAGTTGCTCCTTGCAATTTCACAAGTGAGAGGTGAATGGGAGAGTGTGGGGGGGGGGGGAGGAATTTTATTCCGTAATTGTCTCATGTAGTCCCAAATTTTTTTAAATCACAAATCAAGAGTAAAAGACATAAATAAAACGCTAAAGTATGGTTGAGGTGATTATAAATTTTTTCATGATTTTTCTCTTATAAGTGCTATAGCTGAATTTCAACATTTGTATTAAAAACCTTTTATTTAATCTAAAAAAATTGGTTTCAATATTAAAAATTTACAGCTTTTTAGCTGAAATTAATTAGTTAAAATAAATTCACGGTAGGGTCAACCCATGCAGATTTGATGGATGGCTGCGCTCAACCATTTATAATTTCCTAGAAACTCATATCCCCAAAAGCTGCATATGAAAGATGTTTAAAACCACTCCCAATGTTGTTTGTTGTTGTTGTTGTCGTGTGCCAGCTAGGCTGGCAATTTGGGGTGCACTGCTTCACTTTTCCAACTGTACCGTAATTGGATGTGAAGTCCGACTTCTACAGTACACACATACCGTAAGGGCCCATTTATAGGGTAGGCAACCATTCACAGCACAACACATTCTCACAAAGAAAGGACAAGGACAGGAGAGAGAAAGTACGTCCATGCCCGAGCCGGGATTCGAACCCGGACCTTCCTGTCACAATCAGACATTGACCACTAGACAAGGCAGGCGGCACCACTCCCAATAATCTGTGAAATAGTGTTAACCGATTTGGCGGATAATCCTCAAAGTAAGTATAAAGTGACACTTCTGTATGCAATAGCTTCCAAAAGATCAACAACACATAATAACTCGCATACATTTAAACTATAGCAAAAAATGATAACTGTAGAAAAAATCTGCAAAAAGGATAGTTCATTATTGCAAATGGATTACACACATATACACCACCAAATGGTGCAATCATATGAAGTGCGATAGATCAAGCTATGTTACACCAAAAATGTATAGGGGTGAGGAGGGGAATTTCTTTGAACAAGACTGGTCCGGACACTCGATTACACGCTTAAGCCATGTAGATTTAAAAATTAGTAAGTACTGTAGATTTAAAGCAGTAGTGAGTAGTGTAGGTTTAAAATCCTAGAAGGGAAGGGGGAGAAAGAAATAGGCATGTCTAGAAATAGATTTTTCACAGATCAAGTGAAAATATGTACATTTATTTACATTTAGCTAATCATTGCAGATTTTTTATTGAACGTGTGAAAGGTAGTGGATAATCGGGAGTTTACTGTATGCTATGCATGTTGTATAGATTGTTTTGTGTATTTAGTTCGTAAACGAGCTGATGTGTGCATCACATGACTTCCTTTTACTCCAATTTATTGTCACTTTCCCATTGTTGGCAATTTTAATGTGATTCAATAGTTTACTCTCTAAATACCACCAACACAGTGGCTAAATTGAAACAGATTAAAAATAAAAAAAATCGCCAAACGCCCACCAAATAATAACACCACTTGAATTTACATCAAAATTAACAATGATTTCCCCCCAAAAAGGGGTAAAAGACCCCTTTAGAAACACCAGAGTACAACCAAAAGAGAAGGTGCACAACTAGACCCCACTAGGAGTCTACGTACCAAATTTCAACTTTCTACGACTTACCGTTCTTAAGTTAAGCGATATACATACGCACATACATTCATACATATATATATATATATATACATACAGACATCATGAGAAAATTCGTTGTTATTAACTCGGGCAGGGCCGTGTCCAAGGGGAGGGTTTTAGGGGTTAAACCCTTCCCATTAGGGTAAAAATACTAAGCCAAATTAAGAAAATGTACATTTGACTAGTTTAAAGTAAAAGTTTGTGTGCAGCGTTTCTTTAAAAAAAAAGAAAAAAAAATCTGCAATATACGACTGTTAGAGCTTTACCAAATGGAACAATATTTCGGAAAAACTGTGGTGGTAGAAGCGCTCAATGATTTGTCAGTATAAAGCCAAAATTGCTTGCCAAAGTTAATATTACTTAAGGAGGTTATGAAGGATTTATCTTATGTTGCAGCTATGAAGATGCATTAGTGATTGTGTTTGGTAATGTAACTTGCATCTGCAATAAGTAATTTCTTGTTTCGTTTAACGCTTATTAAGCATTATTTCAGAATATAAAACTTAAATACATTATGATGTCATGCTGAATTATAAAAGAATCTGTGGACATTTTGTAATACTAATTTCAATATACCACAGAATAACCAGTTATCATTAAAAAGAAGCATGGTTTTTTTCGAAACAAAGAATGTTTGATTAAAAAGAAGCAGTAAAATGAAGGTATATTGCGGTCACTTGTGCAGCCAGAATTATCCTTTGGGGGGGAGTAGGGAGGGGGCACAGCAGTCCTTACAGGAATAGAAATGCCATACTGAGATTACGTAATTTTACGTGAAACTAAAGTTTGTGAGGGATTGAAGAATTGAACTCCCCTCCCCCCAGAGTAAAAATTTGGTAGCTTTAAAACCCCTCCCTTTATGAAAATCTGGACACGGGCCTGAACTCGGGAATCGTCATTATGGATATTTCATGTGTCTATACATTCTTAGACACTTATCCACATGTGGTCGAGTCGAAAAAAACTCAATATTCATTCGGGGGTGAGTAAAATGGAAATTAAAGTCGATTTTTGAGTGAAATTTTTTTTGCAAATACTTCCTTTTTTGCAAAAGGAAGTAAAAAGATACAGTTGTTTGAAATTGAGTAATTTTTCTAGTTAATGCACATACCAATACATAAACAAAAAGTGTGAAAACATCATAGCATATTCTTAAATTGAAAAAAAAAATTGTAAAAAAAATAATTTTAAGTTGATAACTTAAAAAAATTTGGACACATGAATGAGTAGTTTATACGTGAATGACAGTTCAAGTTGTTAATATTTAGACTATACTTAATGCTGTACATACAAAAATTTACAATACATACAAACATACTCTCTGTACATTAAATTATGTTACTTGTATTAAACCTATGCAAAAACATTACATATATATAATTGAAAAAAAAAATTGCATTTTGAATTTCTTGTTTGAGTGTAGTTTTGAGAAAATGAACTCACCTAGTAGTACAACAGTTCTAATAGTGACAGTATGTGGCGTACTGTAATGCTTTATTCAAGTATATTACAAAATTAGGAAGGACATTGTCATTTTATGTAATCATAAAATGAATATCAACCTAAAAGCTGAACAGCATTTCTAAGCAATAGAGCTTCCCCCAGGATAAAAATAAAGCAGGGTGCTGTTTTTTTTTTTTAAGGGCACTTTTTTGAGTTAAGGGCATTTTTTCTGAACTAAAAAGCATGTCCTTGCCTTAAAGCAACAGTGGGATACATTACTGTTATTCTTGGGATTAGCTGTCTTACTGTTGCTCAAATGTGACAATATGTAAGTTGAAAGCTGCTTTTGTCTCTGGCTAATGAAATGCAGTTAAAATTTGTTACCATAATTTGGCATTTCAGTTAAACATCAAAATTAAATCCAAACAAACCTCTGTTCATGTGTATGATTTAACAGTACTTAATTTATGCCCCTCCACCCCAATATTTAAAAGTGAAGCATGAAAAAAAATTCCACTTGCACATTTCAACCAATAATGATTTAAAATTCAACAAAAATTATAATCAGCTTTATCATTTTTTCAGCTTATAATCATTTTTATTTATTCATAAGAGAACATTTTTGTTTGCAATAAGAAAAAATTGCTCAAAAATTTAAATAACTGCACATAATTTTTAAAACATTTAAGATATAGTTTTAAATCAATCACTCACATAGATGCCTTCAGGATGTTTTCCTCCTAAGTTGTTCAACATAAGTAATTACAAAACTAAACTTATGATATCCTAAATAAAATCATGAAATTTTGATACCCTCTAAGGTCTTTTCTTAAAATCCCTACCAAAACTTGGATGCCTCATCAAATATAAGTTTTGACATATGTTTGTTCTTGAATAAAAAATTATGTAACTGTCAGTTTTAAAAAACTTCTAACAAGCTTACAAAAACTTTAAAAAGTGACTTATAATTCATATTTCTCAATTTAAGATAAAAATGTTCATCAACTTATAACATAAACTAAAAACTAAATTAATATTAAATAAATGGTTGAACTTCACATTTAAATAAAATAACTTAAACCTAACTACAATCACTGCCATCATTTATAAAAATTAAATAACAAAAATTAAATACTGTATTATTTGCAAAAATGTCACAAATCAAACATTAAAAAAAAAAAAAAAAAAATTCTATATGTTTTAAAGCCTTCCATTTTTAACTACATAATTTGGGTTTACATTTCCATTTAATTTTATTAGCATAAGTTGATTAACACATGTTCTACTTTTAAACTTGATCTTTTATCAGTCAACACTAATTTAATTTAAGAAAACATTCTTTCAACTTCTGCATTTAAAATCGGAAGTACACATGCAATAGCTAAAGGTATATTCAAGGAGGGAAATATTTCTCCATTAACTTCTTCAGTTTTCAGAATTGCTGAATATTTGTTTACTATAGACAAATTACTATTGGTATTTGAGTTTTTCAAGAAGGTGTATTTATACTCTTGTGACTCTTTTTGCAATTGATCTGCATTTATTTAAAAAAAATTGCTAATTTAAATAACCTCAGAAGTGCCATAATCTTCTGATTTATTTTTACCTTGGACTCTTCCTGAGATCTAAAATGCTTAAATAATTAATAATGTCAAGAATTGTAAGTCTGCTAGAAATGTTCTCTGTTAAACTGTCAATAAAATCTCTTGCATCTTCATCAAAGGTTTTATTCCCATCTCCAATTGGAGCTTCAATTCCAAGTGTACGAGCTGTATTAGCTAAATTTTTGCAAAATGTGAATCCAGGTTTTTTTTTTTTTTTTTTTTTTTTTTTTCAACCTCTAACTCAAGGAGTGTGTTGTCAATGTTTGGCTGAATTAAAGACAGATCTGCATCAGAAGACTGAAACATCAAGTTGAGCTTGGTCACAACATTGAGTATATCACACAAAAAATGAATAATTTTACAGAAATCAAAAGACTGATAATGCTTCAGTAAACTAGTGGCTGAAGGACCAGAATATTCACTTTTTCCCCCATGGAGACAGTATTTTCTAGGTCTCTGAGAATTGCAAGATAATTTTTTCTTATGCTATTCACAGCTCTTTGATGAGAGAGCCATCTTGTGCATCCACTCTCTTTTTATTGTTTCACCTTTTGAGTAACAAAATAATGCTTGAGCATTTCTTAGACTGTTTGTTCGAGATGAGCTGTACTTACAGTACTCATAGGTGCTGGTTAAAATTTCATCCAGCATAAAAAACCTTTTCCGAGATCCAAAGCTGTTTTTGCTTGCTAAAGCTAACCAATGATTTATACAGTTCACAGGAATCATAAAATCATTTTGGGCTTTCAACTTTATTCCTATTCCTGCTTTTAGTCCAGTAATGGCCATGGCACCATCACTAGTAAATCCACATTTATTTAATACCACCACACTTTTCAATAACAGGACATAGTTCAAAAATTGTTCCTGATTTCCCATCACTTAAGTAATTATCTTGAACAAAAGAAGTTTTACTGTTCCTCGTTTTTATATACTTCACAGCTATTGCCATGTGTTTGTGGTTCAGCCTGTAGTTTCATCGGTCAAAACACTAAAATGGGGACTTTCATTAATGTCACTCAAGATCTCTTCTTTTGTAGCAGCCATTGAATCCAAAAATTCATCTACAATCTTATGGCTAGCATAAGTAGCACTTTTCCCCTTTTTCAGAGGAGCTAAGATTGGAAAGATCACAAAAGGTTCATACAGTGAATGATGAGGCAAATTATGAGAAAAAAGGAAATTTAAGCATTTTACTGCTCCTTCTAAGGCGAATGAAAGCTGGTCATTTACTTTGAATTCTTTATCTAACTGGCCGACATTGGAATTGGATCGAGTTTCTGACAAAACTGCTTGTTTATGCACATTGGATTTTGCATGCTCCTTAATTTAATCCAACTGACAGTTAAATAACCTTGGTTTATCCAAGGAAAGTTTTTGTAAACAGTTGACTCCTTCTGCCATTTCATGCACAAGGCTTGCATAAAGCTTGCTTGTCATTTTCTTCAGTCCATTTCATTTGAGGGCTTTCAGTCGTCCAAGCTTTATTGAATCCTGTTTTGTGTATTTGATTTGACTTGTAAGATACATTTTGAACTGTTTCATCACAAAGCACCAGGCTTTCTTCTGAGGAATTAGGTGCATTGCTTGTATTCACCATAGAAGCTTCAGAGGATGTAGTATTGTCAACCAAATCAATTTCTTCTGATTAATATTGATTCGTTTGAACATCCTCTATGTTTACAATATCGTTTAAATTTCTTTGAAATTCCTCAGAACTTCTATCATTCACATTGGGCCTGAATGCTTCCTCAATCATAATATTAGGCGCTACATCCATAGATACTGTGTTATCCACTGTAGGTCCATCTAGTACATTATTTCTGATCACACTTCCTGAACAGGGCTGACAAACAAAAAGAAAAATCTTTTAAGTTTCAGAAATTTTTTTATCAGACAACGTAATTCTTTTTGCTAAAATTAAACATTTCTTCAACATTTGATTTTTTAAATTTGGCTTTTGAAGAAATAGTAAATGTTTTATTTTTTGAAATTCAGACACATATATGTATCTAAAAATTACTATTTTGTTTTAAAAATCTATATCTTATTTTTTGAAAAAAACCCCCTAAGGTATTGATATTGATTATTGTTGTCCTAAGATTGGTATTTTATCAGGTGGAATAAAAAGAGCATGAAATATAGTGCTTTACAATTTAGCATGCCAAAATATTTTTAAAAAATAAAAATAAAAACAAATAAAATTAAATA
Source organism: Uloborus diversus (assembly GCF_026930045.1). Classification (NCBI taxonomy): domain Eukaryota; kingdom Metazoa; phylum Arthropoda; class Arachnida; order Araneae; family Uloboridae; genus Uloborus; species Uloborus diversus. The sequence continues at coordinate 97,293,065 of NC_072733.1, forward strand.
AAATGAAGTTTTAAATTTTAAAAGCTTCAAAAAAGAAGGAAATCGAAACATGAGAGATTTGTCTGGGGTGATTGTGGGTTAATGATAAAAAAAACATGAAAGTTTATAAGAGAAAATTGGGGGGGGGGGGGTGCATTTTTAAACAAAAATTCTTAACATTTAAATAATTATATTTATATATATATTAAGGTATTCAAAAAAAAAGTTAAATTTTCTATTTGCACACAATCTTATATTTTTTTTTATGTCAAAACAACTTTTAAAAAAAGTTTCATACAATTTAAATAACGGCTACCCGCGCGTGCAGACTTGTGTCTGAAAGTGTAAACCAGCACTCGTATACAAGGCCAAATTGACATTATCAAACTGAAAAATAAAACAAAAAGTAAGTAGTTAGTGATACATAGAAATTTTCACTCTGCTGCAATATTTGAGTCTCACATAGTACTCAAAGATATGGATTTTTTCAATTTTAAGTTAAATTGTTAAGTTTTCAATTTTAATACATTTTTTTAAAATTCATTTGCAACTGTTGATTTGAAAATGTGTTTGCTAATATTTTTTATATATTTTATTTAAACTTACATCTATTTTTTTCAAATAAAGAGAAAAAGTTAAATTTTTGAAAACAATTATACATTTTAGGCCTCCTGCTGGAAATAAGTCTTTTTCAACTTGGATAAAATATTTTTGTGGCACATGTCAACGTTTTATCAACATGAAATTTTGAACTTCTAAAAAAATTTTTTTTTTTTGATTCGGTTAGAACCAGAGCCCAATTTCCCAATAGGCAGAGTAGACAGCTGTCTAGGGCGGCAAATTTTGCTTCAATCTCACTTTTTAAATCATTAGTCTTGAAAATAAAACATAAGTTCTTTTTCAATTTTCCCTAAAACAGTGACATAACTGCTCCTAACTTGTCAACGGACTTGACCGTAATCGTCAAAACCACAGAAAATGCGGTGTGAGAGACTTCCGGCAATAGGTAATCAGTTTCAGTTTTAGCTTGCGGCAGGGACGGAGTACATTTTCTATAGAAAACATGCACTTTGATCTATACCTTCCAAGAATTTCTTTCCCTTAACTCAAAGAAGGTCCTTCCGGAGTGCATCAAGAAGAGAGCAATTTGGGATTACTTTCCAATTTTTCCTTTACTTTCTTTCTTCTTACTTCTTCTTATACTTTCCTTCTGCTCAGTAGGTTAGTTAAAACCTACTCCTTTCGGAAAAGCTTAAATACTGTTGTGTCCATTTATTTGTAGAAACCACTTATTTGTAGAATGGATCAATACATGTTTTTAATTTTTAATTTGCATTGTTTATTTACGAAAGATGACGCTTTAAAACGCCACAATTTGATAGTTTTAATATATGTACTTGAATATTGAAAAAAAAAAAGTAAGTGAACCGAATGATTTTGAAATTACAATGTTTTTTATTGCTCAGTTAATTTTGTGGAGTTACTCTTTAAACAAAAAAAAAAGAACTAAATTCTGTTTTTGTCAATTTAAATGCTGTTGTCACTGTCTTATGAAATTGCTTAAAATCAAATGCAAAGTTTCAGACACACAAATATTAAAAGGCAGAATATAAGTGTAATAAATAGTTTTCGAAATCATCACGCTTTTGAAAAACTAAAAAGAATTTCAAAAAAATCTCTAAGTCTTGTGTAGATTTAAAGCCCCATAGAGATTCAACATGCCTTACAGATTGCCTGAAAAGTTTGTGATTGGGAATTCAAATAGCAAATAAAATACCTAAAATATTTAAAGTTTCAAACTCGGGAAGTTTAGAAGAGTTTCTTTCAAACCAGTAAACAAAACTAGATCAAATTTTCCGGGAGAACTACTTTTTTGTGACACATGGGGACCCTGTAATCATACGGGAAGAAGCAAGGAAAGGTATTTTTTGTCAATTATTGACGCTTTTTCTAGAAAAATTTCCCATTATCCTAACAAAAGTAAAAGTCACATTCCAAATATTGTAATTAATTATATTAGGAGAACATAAAGATTCCTTGATAGAAAAGTGAAATTTGTTCATACTGATAATAGTTCAGAATTTGTCAACTATACTTTTGATGATTTTTATCAAAAATCGGGTATTGTTCATGAATTAACCAATACTTTCAGCCCAGTAATGAATGGGGTAGTAGAAGTTTACAATCGTACTGTAGCAGAGGGTGCAAGGGTACTGTTGGAAGAAAGCGGACTGGACAAAAGTTTTTGGCCAGATGCAATGCTTCATTTTACTTACAACTGGAACCCTGTACCTCATTCTGATCCACAGAAAACTCCATTTGAATTGTATGGGGGAAATGTTCCTTTGGTTAAATATCTAAAACCTTTTGGGGTTATTGCCTATGTTGGTGTCCCCAAACAACATAGAAAGAGTAAGTTAGATGTAAGGGCTAAAAAAGGGGTTTTAATTGGTTATGCTTTCAAAACCAAGGGATACAGAATCTGGTTTCCCGATAACTACAAAGTCATTGAAATCATAAATGTTTCATTTAAAGAAAATTGTTTCTACAAAACTGAATTTCTCAATAAAAGCAGTGGAGCAGTGTTAGGCCACATTACTTGGTCTGAAACCCCAGACTCAGATAACGAATCTAGTAGCAATGAACTGACTCATCTCCAAATCCCGGCATTACTGGAAGTTCCTGCAGATAGTGAAATAGAAATGTGTCCGATCCTACCTTCCCCCTAAAATTATGTGACTTTTAAATGGATACCAAATAAGCAACCATACCCGAATTTTGGCAAAAATATACAATACGAGGAGTGCTGTAATTGTAGGATAAAAAATTTCAGTTTAGACCCCTTTTGTCATCGTTAACTCAAAGAGGAAACATATTTTTCAAAAAAAGTGATTTGTGAAATCAGTTCACATTAAATTTGCATTATTTTTACAAAGTAAACCAAATAATTCGGGGAACAAAGTTTCAATCTCCATCAACTACAGAGGAGAAGAAAACAAGGATACAACATATACAAAGGAGAAGAAAAATAAAATAAACAAATAACTTCCTGATTGTCTTAGAAAAATATTATTATTATTGCTAAAAATGCTACAAAAACTATTTCACATGTTTATACGCATTTAAAAAGAGCTGCTAACAGATTTTTCCTAAGAAAATGCTGAACTTTTTCAAAATAAATCAGGGGGAGGGGCAGTATCAACTTATATATAGATTCACTTATCTTGGAGAGCAGGGGAAGGGGGTTGATTGCTAAAATGTTGAACTGTCTTCAGTTCATATTTCTTATGTATCAAGAATAATTTATTTAAATCAAATGAATCGTTGTATTTTCCAAAAAAAAAAAAAAAATCATTGTTTTCATGCATCAGTAGCGGTACTAAAAGGAAATGGCGAAATTTGCTCCCCTTCGAACTTCTAGAGAAAAAATCTGTTGTTGACCAGTAATCACTTTAACCTGCCTAATTCTAATTCAAAATGTAGAAGCACTATTAAAAACTTGAATTTGAATGAAAGATTATAAAATACAAAGGACTAACTTAATGTTTTACCCACTGGAAGAGAAGAGTTAGAATTATCTTAAAACATGTGTCAATAGGACAAAGAAACACTTCACTTACCATGAAGCGATAAGGAGAAGGATGACTCAGTATTCTTTGGCAGTATCAATGCTGGAAACTAGAGTAAAGAGCCCCTTCCCCCCATTAACTAAAAGGTGATACAAACTCCTGAGGCAAGGAGTAAGAAAGTGATTCTAGGAATTTAGCAATTGCTTATCAGAATAAAACCAGATGTTCATTCGTTATTGTTCCCAAAGTGAAAGCCCTTTGAAAGAGCATTGTTCATTATCAATGGCAAGGCCACTTTTTTTTATCCCTTGTAGTAACTGATAATGGAAGGCATGTATTTCTCATAGTAAGCTCAATTGTAATCCAAGTTGGGGAGAGGAAGGGGGGGAGGCAGATATATTTGCTATTTTCACCTAAGACATCAAAGAAAAAGAAAGAGAGGGGACACTGACTCCCTACCTTTTTGTAGAAAGAATCATCAGTTAAAAGAGAGCCTGTTCATAAACAAAAAGGCAATCAGGGCACCGTTTTATAGATAAAAGGGTAAGTTGGGTACGTTTTACTAATAAAAGGGCAAATCAGGCGCATTCTAAGAATCAAAGGGAAAGTTGGGTGCAGCGCCCTCTTGCCCAAGCCTGGGATAAGGTCTGTAAGCAATATTACATAGTATTGGATAATGCAACAGGATCAGAGGAACGGTAAAAATGAGTACCACAAACAGCAAGAGCTACTGGAAGCCACATTTTAACTCCTACAGAAATGTGTCCCTTCTGGATTTCTCCTATTACAGACATTGCATGTCTCTATGTGGGCACTCAGTATATTGAACAAGCAAAAAAAAAAAAAAAATATATATGCAAGAAAGGTTTAAGTATGTAAATAAAATTCCCAATACAAGAGTTAATCAATGCTTTATTCTATCTGGCCTAAATAGCCTCACAGTAAAATCTATTACCACTTGCACTAGGTATGAAGAAGAGTATTATTAAAAAAAATTGTCAAAATAAAATGCTTATCATTGTGAAAAAAGTATTACATGGCCTGTGTTGATCACTGTAAATTTAGAACCCCTGTCATTACCTTGGTCCTGGTAGTTTCAAAATATCAAACTATGAATATGCCTTGGTAAAGCATTCCCGCACGTCACATGCTGTGACACAATTAGAAATATAGTAAGTACTATTGGGTGAGTTCATTTTCTCAAAACTTCACTCAAACAATAAACTCGAAATGATTTTTTTTTTTGATTATGTATATTATGTTTTTGCATGTGTTTAAGGCAAGTTGCATAAGTTAATGTACAGAGAGTATGTTTGCATGTACTGCAAATTTTTGTCAGTCATTCACATTTAAACTGCTCATTTATGTCCAAATATTTTTAAGTTATCGAATTAAAATTATTTTTATATTTACCATATTTTTTTTCAGTACATATATATTATATAGGGTATAATATACATAGTTTAAGAATGTGCGACGATGTTTTCATACTGTTTACTTCTGTTTTTTTATGCGCGTTAGGTAGAAAATTACTCAATTTCAAAAAACTGCATGTTTTTCACAAACCAAATACACAAAACAATATCGGCAATGTGCATAGTACTTGAATGGAATGCTCACTTGGCTAAAAAATTTTATTTTTAATTTCATCCCTTTTTCTCTTTGGTTCACGAGAGTAGAAAAACGTCATTTTTGTCATTTTTCTGATTCTTGAGGGGCTGTAAACTTTAAAAGGATAAATGAACACACAACAGTTATATTTTTTAGTAGTGAGATTCCAGTGATTAGTCTTTGACACATTTCACCTTGAGCTTTGGTCTGTTGCCATTATTTTAATTATTGAGTAACAGCTATACAACTCAGCATATGAGACTATTATCTTCTGTACTTTAACATCAAAGTGTAAAACTAACAGCCACAAATGTAATTGAAATTGATTTGGGACAAAAAGCAAAGGTCTAAAAGTACCATTTTTGACAACGAAAACAGCTTTTAAAAATCATGGGTCGAGATTAGAGAAAAAAACTGGTTTTAAACATCTTTCATATGCACCTTTTTGGGATATAAGTTTCAAAAACATTAAAAATGGTTGAGCGCATCCATCCATTGAATCTGTATAGATTGACCCAGTAATTACAATGCAAACATTTAATATTTAATGCAATATGTTTTTATCACGAGCTTTACCCCTTATTTAGGAAACAAAGTAACACTCAAGAGAAAAACAGTTATTCAAATATTTAAAATTTCTTAAATAAATAAATATTTATACCATTTTGTCTTATCACCGAGTGCTTAAGATACTTTAAACAGGATTGTTTGATTTTAGGTTTAGAAAAGAAATTACAGAATGTTTTATAAAGGTAACTTATGAGAAAAATGGTGACTTGCCAAGAAGTTTTTTGTAGAATTTCTAAAGTCTAAGCAAATTAACTCACAAATAATCACCTGGGTAGAAAGCTATAAATTGTAAGGAATTGATACCTAGGAAAGTTTTAATGTCTATAACAACAACAGTTTGCAAATTGAGTCAAACCTAATGTGCCAATGCATTTGAAAATCATCCATAAACAGTAGCATCACTAGGGTGTGAAAAATATTTCTAAAAATTGGAAAAACTTCATTTTTACAAATAACATTTAAAACATTTCAGGAGGGAATGGGTGAGAGGGACGATACCCAAAATTTAAATAGGGTGACAAAAAAAATTTATACCCTGTTTGAATGACTATAACTCAGACAATTATTATGATACAGAAAAGTTTCTAACATAAAAACAAAGTGAACCAATGTAGAACTGGGACATATAAAGTGTTCAAATGGCTGGTCGTTGTGGTTCAGCATAGCTGATATTGCTGACCAATAAAATCAAAATGTTTCTAATCACTTTGATTGATATTTGAGCACATTCCTTCTCAATGGCTGCTCTCAACACCTTAACTGCAGCAAGCTTTGTGTTTGACATGCCCCCATAGAAAAAAAATTATCCGTGTTAAAATTCAGAAACCATAGGGGGGGTTGATCTTCCTATGTAAATTTACTCAAAAAATTCAATTTTTTGGTCATAATCATTTTCATTAAAAGTGTCTTCAAACCTAGGAATAAACCGTTTCTATTGGGCATGGTTTTAAATGCGATAGATCCTCGATTGTCTCATGTCTCTCATGCTAAATAGATTTTCTAGGAGATTGAAGGAGCATTTCAGTGACTTTTCTTTCTTGTGTGAGGCAGCAGATGATTTTATTGTTTCCAATTGGTTCTCCTCAACATTCTTAACACTTCCTTCTCTTTTAAACCAATTCAACAAATAAATAACTGCAAGTTTTGTTGGTACATTGTTGAAACTTTGTTCTATATTATTTTTGCACATCTCTCATGTTCTCAAATTTTCCAGCAGCCTTAAGAGGGGTTTTTTTTTTTGATTCAAATTTGAGTCTGATTTCAGCCATTATTTTAGGCTACCAAACTTGATAAATGGAATAAAATTGTAGCAGTCAAATATTTAAAAAGGTATATATATTCTTTTGGGACACCCTGTATGTATGTATGTATATATATATATATATATATGTATGTATGTATATATATATATATATATATATACAGCGTGGTTATGAAATAACATGAGGTGTTCAGAGCCCTCTAGCAAGTGAAGTAGTGGACAAAACATTGCCAAATTTCAAAGGCATACACAGTAGACCATGGGATTTCGATTTCTGAAATGAAAAAAATAGTACCAAAAATAGCCACCAGGGGAAATATTAGCGTTGAAAAGGTGTATTATTGTGATGGTTGAAGGATTAAATTCCAACTGATAAAATATGAATCAATTTCATTCACAAAATATGATTTTTACCAACAAGTGAGGTTCAATATGACCAACATCGAGATTTTCCAGGTACTGTATACAATGCACAATATTTTCCACCCCTCTGGGGGTTGGGATTAATTTCGTCTACCTGTAACATTTTTCTAGTTTTTAAAGTTGAGACATCGGGAACACGTCGCAGATACACAACACCGTTACGAAATCCCCATGGTTAAAAATCACAAGGTGAAAGATTGGGCAACCACGGTCTCCATACCGGAAGAAATGCATGACTAATAAAACTGCTATCAAAAAAATGTTGCCACCATACACTCAGTAAGTACCTAAAGCCCAACATGGGGTGGTGCACCATCTTACATGAATATTATTCAGAAAGAAATCCTTGCTGCCGTGCCAAAATTTCTTCCTGACTACTTTCGGTAAAATTTTTCTCATTACAAATTGAAATTTCTAGTTGGTTTTATTGAACCTCATTTGTAAGCAACAATTATTTGTAGCAAAAAACTTGACGTGTGCTTTTAATTGGCATTATTTAGCATTTAATTCTTCGGTTTTCCCAAATAATGCACTTTTGCAGCGTCAAAATTCCCCCTGATGGTGACTTTTGGTATTATTTTTTTTTACTGTAGAAATCGAACTCCCATGAAATTTGGCAATGTTTCGTCCAATACTTCACTTATTAGAGGGCTCTGAACACCTCATGTAATTTTATAACCACCCTTTATATATATATATATATATATATATATATATATAAACAATATTAAAACAACACACAAAGTTACATAATAAAATATATAAATTACGTAGTTGAAACCAGAACTCCTCAGCAGTGGAAGCTTCATCCTAGGGTCAAATGACCAAAAAATTATGCTAAAAACGTTGCAGACAGTTAACCTCGAACTCCTTCTTGCCGCAGTAAAAAAGTTTTTATTGGCATCATTGTTTCGCAAGCCACCGGAATCAAAAGAATTCGTGATACTATTACAGCATTTAATCAAGAAATAAATTTACTTAAAAATAAACTGCTTGAAAACAATTTCCCAAATAATCTTGTAAAAAACATTTTCGCTGGTACAGTCCGATCCCGCTACAATGCGATCCGACTTGCGCAAAATGGCTGTAATGCGAGTTTTTCATGAGTAATAAATTTTTTAGTGTGGACACAAATTACTCGCCTGCAACATGAAATTTTTCGGAAAAGAGCGGCGGAGAGTTAGAATGGGCTTCGTTAACACTAAATATTGGTTTTGTGAATGGACTTTCATCCCTTTAGCATCACTGAAAGCGGAAGTTTACAGGATGCATTAGTCTAAACAACGCTTTACTTTATTTATACAAATAACCGCTACGATTCTTAACTTTTTTTTTCATTTTACATATGAACGTTGATAAAATACACTCTGATAACATTCTGATTGTGCTGCATAAACCTTCTTCATTTTTTAAATCATAAATATATTTAATATATCTATACTGTTAAGTGCTATAATAATGCTGTAATGTACATACTGTAAGTACCATACTGCTTTATTTTAAGTTTCTCTCCCCCATTAATCATTAATTTTGTGCTAAATTACAAAATTTTATGTCAAATAATAAAGCTTTTTTTAAAATACAGAAAAAGTCGTTTCCTTATAGTGATGGGCATAATCGAGATCTTTTGATAATCGAGATCTCGGGAATCGAGTACTTCTGATAATCGAGTGATTGATAATCGAGATCTTTTCGAGTTGATCACTCGAGTGATTGATATTCGAAATCTTTTGAATTCGAGAACTCGAGCGATTGATAATCGAGATCTTCCGAATCAAGTACTCGAGTGATTGACTTCTCGAGATCTTTGGAATCGAGTACTCGAGCAGTTGACTTCTCGAGATCTTTGGAATTGAGTACTCGAGCAATTGACTTCTCGAGATCTTTTGAATCGAGTACTCGAGCAATTGACTTCTCGAGATCTTTTGAATCGAGATCTCGAGATGTTTTAAATCGAGATCTCGAGACGTTTGAATCGAGTACTCAAGTAGTTCATTTTCTGACCTTTTCCAGAATTGAGTAGACTGCTACAGGGGCGCCCCACTATAAGGGGGGAAGGGGCATGGTGCGGCCTGCACCATTGGCCGGTTTTTTCAGAGTGTTTTCTATCTCATTTTCGGGTGGGGTAGGGGCATGGCGCAGCCTGTGCCATTAAAATTTTTAGGGCTGGTTTTTTGACAGGGTTCTTTAAATCTCATTTTTGGAAGGGGGGCGGGGGTCCATGGCGCAGCCTGCAAAACCGAAATTTCTATAAAAGTGGTTTTTGAGAGGGTTTTTTAAATCTCATTTTGGGAGGGGGGGAGCTCTTTCTAGACGGATGCTCTGTAACATTTGAGAGGGTGCACCATCGCCTGCGAAAGGGGGGGGGAGACCCTTGACTTTTAGAACAGTTGAATTCCCGAGTTGTATTGGCAGGGGTGCCATCAAGCCTATCATTTAGGGGTATAATAAGGGGCGAACCCTCCTTGCTTTTAGAAGTTATTGTACTCATATAAATGAAATTCTTACTGTTATTCGGCATAATATGCAACTCGTAGGATACTCTTTAATCCCTCCTTCTCTCTTGTAAAGTTCGAAATAATGGGCCTGCCCCCCCCCCCAATTCCTTGAAAAAATTTAGTTTTTACGTTTCAGTGGGTCCAGTTTTTTGTTGTTTTCCGATAAAATGAGCATATACATCCTTGCCCTCTATCCCTTCGGAAAAGTTCGAAACGCAAGCCTGTTTTAGGGGGTCAATTTGAAAGATTTTAGTCTTCATTTAGGGGTCGCAATCCTTGGGGGATGCTGGTTCGACGAGATTCCCTGTTAGCTTGTCAGAAACTAGGAGTTCGGCATTTGGGCGACCCGGCTCGGACTAGTATAAACTTTTATAGGTTTCTTGGTTTCGGCTAGAAAACTGGCAATGGGCCCTTGACTGTTGGTAGCCCTCAGGGGACGCCCCGTAGCGATTGAAATGGTATCACCCCCCTCCCACTTTCATTTCAATTTGTATAACGGATTGATTTCTCGATTTTTTTTTCTTTTTTACATTCATTTTGAGTCATTTATTCGAACGGTTATGTATTTAAACTAATGATTCTCAGATATCACGTGGTTATTTCAAATGCTTTCGGGCACTCAAACACGAAGTTAATGTAAACAAGTAGGGGATTCGTTGCTCTCTCTGCGCAAAAGGACTCATTTATTCTTGTTTATTGCTTTGCTTTTTTTTTTTGATATTCTTGTTAGTGGAATTATATTTATCTGACTGATACATGAGGAGGGCGGGTAAAATATTTCTGGCTGCGTTTTCCAGCAGATTGGGATTCCCAGCACATTGAAAGTTATAAGTGTGGCTTTTGAATTGCATTGAAGTTCATGATTTTTTTTTTTTTCTTTCTTGATTCGCTCTTTTTTATTTTTATTTTTCATTCGCTGACTTAGGAAATATGTAATAACAGTATAAGTGTAAAGAGTGAAGTTGAAATATTTCTGAGTGCATTAAAAAGAAATATGGAAGTTTGTCATGTGGGATTAATATTAGCTTCCACTCTTTGGCCCATTTTTTTAAAAATAAAAATAACATTTTATACAGATTATTCTTTTTTTCAAATTTCATACGTAAGATGTTTATGACTTTTGCGAGTAGCATTTATTTTCGCGTGCGTAGTTGAATTTAAATGTTTTTCTTGTTTTACTCGCTTCTGTATATGTCATATTTTTTATATTTTCAATGTGATATTCCTTATATTTTCATAAATGTTGATTAGTATATTATTCACTCAACTTAAAAATTTGGAGTCAATTGATGTGCTGATTTTATGAGATTTATTTATTTATTTATTTTTTGTAAAGTTGAGGCAAAACTGCTGAAAATGCTTTGGCTCGTGACGGTCCATTTCGGAACTTAAAGTTTCATAGCTGTGCTTGATTTTCCGTGCGTTGGTCCTCAAAAAGGTTTAAATTGATTACCAAGTTTCTCTAAAAAGCAGATTACGTATCCGGTTTTCAAATCATTCGAGACGCTCGATAACCGAACATTCGACAACAAGCAATATTAAACAAGGATCCCCCACAACTGAGAGGCCAGGGGGGGGGTCGTGGTGCAGACCACGGCATTGAAGTTTTGAAGAGGAGAAGGTAACTTATAAGAGGGCATTTAGTCTTATTTTAAAGGCCTCTCGTTCTGGGGGTTCTACGTCGCATTTGAGGGATAAATGTCATCGCCAGGTGGGGGGGGGGGGAATGGGCACCATTGCATTATAGACACATTGCGTTTAAACGTTTCACAAACGTTTTAACATGACTGTCACAGCGTTAACAATCGTTTTAAAACCTTTATCTCAACGAAGTGTGCTCTCTGAGTAGCCCCATTCGAAAAAAAGCACTTGAGAAGCTATTATTTGATTCTGAAACTTTATAGAATGACAGGGGTGTCCGTCCGTCCCTGTGAGCAATGGCACGTCTCTTATGACATTTTCTCCCCCCCCCCCTCCCCCTAAGAAACAATAATCCGGAAAAGAGCTAAGACCACCTTAAATTTTCAATTACACGTTTTGTACCATACTGGTTCAATATATTTTTAAGTTTAACAATTCTCAAGTTTAAACCTGCTAGTCTCGCCCAAAGACCTGCCCATATTATCATTATCCCTCACTTTTTAATAAAAATTGTACATATTTGATCTTAATAATTGTCAAGTTCATAACAGTATGGAAAGCGTTTCTCTACCCTTTGTTTCAAGATTTCACTACCGGATCACTAAAGGGCCGGATACAGAAAACCATTTTTTTGGGGAGAAGGGGGGCTCATGTTGAAGAAAGCCCTCACCCCCCACTCCCATGAACGAAATTCCCGTTTTTGGTACGAAAAATGTCTGAATCTGTTTGGGAGTCAATAAAAAGCACCAAATTAATCAGTAATAAGGCACCTGATTGGGAATCAACGTTGCAAATTAATTTCATGAGCAATGAAATGAAGTAGTAGTTCAAATATTTACTTTGAGAAATAATTATAATTGATGAAAAGATACTGTCATCGTTGACATTTTATGCATGAAGTGTTTGAACACAATGTGTATGGATACTGTTGTCGACGGTTTAGGGTGGGGGGACATGACCCCCATGATTTTCCCGTTGTATCCGCCACTCACACAACACATATCCCTCCATAAATCCGCGCATATGATAATTAACAATTTTCGTTCGAAAAATATCGTCCGATTATTAAGGAATCTCTCAATTATCGAAAATTCGACGCCAAACATTCAACTATAACCCCATTCGAATAAAGCAAGCAAAAAGCATTCATTCTATTTTAAAATCATTCCAAATCTATCCGTCCCAAGAGCGAAGGCGCACCACCTATGAAGCTCTTCCCCAAGAGGATTACCCCCAAAAGAGACAAAATCCCCTAAAAATTACAATAACGCAGTTTGTGTCAAAACTCCCCCCCCCCCCTCCCCTCTTATTTGCACCCATAGGAAGGAATTACACGAGAAGTAAACCACTTGTTTTATTAAGGAATAAGTAAATACCTTAGTGCCGAGAAGTAATATGAAATAACAAGTGTTTTGTATCCCAAATATACAGAGTACTGCTGAAACGTGTTTTGGAGTTTTTAAGGTACCCTTTTTTAAACAAAATAGCAAGCTTTTGCATGTAAGGAGCCATTCATTCATTACGTAAGGATGATTTTGGCAATTTTTCGACCCCCCTCCCCCCATGTAAGGGTACGTAAGATTTTTCAAACCGCTCCCCCTATTCTTAGGTAAGATTGATTCCATTCCGTTTTCCAAAATAATAAAATAACGAATCTAACATCACTGGAATCGAAATTAAATTCACTATTATTAAATTAATCCTTTTTGTGTAATGAAATATTTACTAAAAAGTTGGAATCTAGACTGAATGTTTTTTCGACATTTTTTTTTGTATATGATGCGATACTTATTAAAAATAAAACATGCTATGCATAGTGCGATTCTTTTATCTTGTTTTACACTATTCATTCTTCGTAAAACAAATAAAAAACAGCTTATCCTAAAAGGTTTTTTATTTTCAAAACGCAAATAAAATATATAATTCCCGTCAAACCACTTGACTGCACAATTTCAAATGTAAAACATCAACTTGGAAAATATTGCGTGAGAATGGGTTTGAAGCCCCCCCCCCCTCCCAAGTATGTAGACAGTTTTCCAACACCCCTCCCTCTCGGGTCCCTTACGTAATTAATGAATGGTCCCTAAAGACATTCAGTTATGTCCTTACATCCAAAATCTCAATATTTTGCGTTGAAAAAAGGGTTCCTTGAAACCCCTCAACACGTGTCTGCAGTAATCTGTATAGTTGGGCTGTAAAACGTTTGTTGTTGCCTGTTACACCTGTATCACTGCCCCATAGTATAGTCGAAGGTGGACGTAAGGGGAATGACTTCCCTCAGGTTTTCAACTTAAGTATTCCACCTTTTTACCTGAAATATAATTTTAATGCATCTCAAGTTGGAACCTTATTAATGCACCCATTTCCACCAAACATATCATTAGACTACCAAAGCATCCCAAATAATCATTTGATAATCAAGCATTCGACCGCATACATTTAATCATAACACTATTTGAATGAAACATCATTAACTTTTCAAAGCTAGCCCTCTGACCCCCCCTAAATGACGGATTCGCCACTGCAACTGAAACACTTCAGAAGCAGGGGGTGCCCACCCACCCTGAGGACAAGGGCACCCCCCTCTCAATATAGCATAGACCCCCAAAAAAGCGAAAAATATCCCTCAAATCCCCCCCCCCCTCTCAAGAAGGATATTCCCTAAAAAAGATTAACGTCCAATGAGAATTTCAATGGCGCAGTCTGCGCTATGACCCACCTCCCCTGAGGGCACCTCAGCGCAACCCGTCACTCCAAATTTTTCTGGGGGAAGGGTTAAAGGGTCTCACTGAATATATTTTCGGAAGGCAACAAAAACCATGACCATTCATAAGTAAAATCATTAACTTTTCAAAGCCAGCCCTCTGACCCCCTAAATGACGGATCCACCCCTGCAATTGAATCACTTCAGAAGCAGGGGTGCCCCCTGAGGTTAAGGGCGCACCCCCTCAATATCACAGAGAACCCCCCAAAAATAAGAAAAATACCCCTTAAAACACCCCTCCCCCCTAAAAATGTCAATGGCGCAGTCTGCGCCACGATCCCCAACTTCCTGTCAGAAGTCAACTATATTGAGAGGTTCATTCAATTCTCAAATCGATCAAAAATTACACTGCTCGAGTGATTGACATCTCAATATCTCAAGATAACATCTCGAGAACTCAACATCTCGAGAAGTTCAAAGCGAGAACTCGAGCAGTTGATCGCTCGAGCACTCGGAAAGGACAAACGAGAACTCGAGCAGTTGATCGCTCGAGAACTCTGAAAGTGATAATCAAGAACTCGAGCAGTCCATCGCTCGAGAACTCGGAAAGTGATAATCGAGAACTCGAGAAGTTCATCGCTCGAGAACTCGAAAAGTGATAATCGAGAACTCGAGATACGATAATCGAGAACTCATGATAATCGAGTTCTTGAATGATTTTGAATAATCGAGTGATTCGATTATGAGTACTCGATTATGCCCATCACTAGTTCCTTGTTAAAGATACTGCAATATATAGTTAATAAATGGTTTGAAACAATATGAGAGGTGCTTACAAACGTCTGAAACAATTGAGTATGGCTATAAAAAATTACTAAACATACCTTGTTCCACAACGCGAAATTCCGACTTACGCGAGGTGTCTTGGAACACATCCCTCGCGTAAGTCGGGACTCGACTGTATAGCCTTTAATCAACATTTTGCTTCACTGTAACCATCTAACTATTCACTCTATGATTTTTCCTTTGGAAACCACCTCGTGTGGACATTGGTTAATGATGCTTTTTAAATTTGCTTTTGGGTCGACCCTGCTCAATTTATGGATCTGTTATTTATGGATGATACCTTTTTATTTTGAATTGTTTTATTTTTCATTGACTGGTACGAATACTGATATGATGATCAGGTATTTTAGTTTGCACCCGGACACATAGGTAAGACTTTTGAATTTTTACTGCCGCTACGGTGGAGAGATATTATTGAATGCCTTTGGCTTCTAATAACCGAAACAAAATCCCAGGGTATAGTTTTAGGTCTTAGTTCCAGAAATCTGCATTCATTTTACACATGTGGTGCATTTAGCCCAATGTATTCTTGAATGCTAGCTTTTTTGAAACCAGACATCCTCCATTTAGTTTTTAGTATAATTTTTTGGTCTTTTGACCCTCGGATGAAGCTTTCACTGATGAGGAGTTCTGGTTTCATTTATGTAATTTATCTATTTTGTTATGTAACTTTGTGAGTTGTTTTAATATTGTTCATATTTACCTGGCTTATTTGTTTAGCTGCTTTGCACGTCTTTGGGCTTGTGGTTTATGTTATTATAAATTTTTTCTCTATAATATGTTTTCAATATATATATATATATATATATATATTTCAGAGATGGCATAAAAATATAAAGGCTAGGGTGGCATAAAAAATTTACATCTTCAAGGGCACAACAATTTAAAAAAGTTTGGGAGCTCATGGTTTAAGAGGATCCCAATATTGAACAGAAATTTCCAATACTGTGCAATGAAAGCCTTACTTTCACTCTTGGAAGCAGTAGGATATTTCACTGGTAGTGGAGAGACATCACGTGGCTCAAAAGCAGATGCAAATTGATAATGTAAAAATGTTTTCAAGTACCTGGGAACAAAAAAGAAATCTTTAAAAGCATTGAAAACAAAAACACTTAACTATTATGTCAGTTCTGACAACGTCATGAAATAAAAAACAAGAGATTTGGTGAAAGTTTCAAGTGAGAAAAAAAAGAAGATTTTAAATGATGTTATTTGCGGAAAAAATATTGTTTTATCAGTCTGTTCAAAAGATATTAATTTACTATATAAAAATAAGTACCACCTCAGACGTTTACAAAATTCTTTGTAAAATAGTATGCAAATGATATATTCTCATCAAACATTTTATTATAAAAAACACTAACACAGTTTACATTAGTGTCGTTAGTACCAGGGTTTCCCATTCTCCTAAGAGTGAGAGACCCCTCCCCTTCCCCAAATAAATGAGAGAAACCCTCAAAACATCCCCCTAAAAATTTCAATTCTTCTGTCTGCCCTCCCCCATCCTCCTTAAGTGGGCGCTCCTGATTAATACTAAGACACTTATGTCACCTAAACTATGATTTTAATTATGTTTAAAAGTTGAACAAATATGTAATACAAGTTGTAAAAAAAATGTTGAACTTTTGTTGATAAAATAAATACTCAAAAAAAAAAGGTCATAGCACTTCACAGCAGTACATCTCAAATAGAACAATAAGCTTCCACAGTACCGAACTTTTTATCCAGGATCAAGAAAACTGGTGTATTTTTGTCTGATTTTCTCCCGACGTTTTTAAAAAATAATTTTTGAAAAGGGCGTTTTTTCTTATGTAATATCTTTAAAAATATATATGATTTCTTTAAGAATACCATATACATGTGCATATAATTCAAGTAATTTATTACAGAAATGAGATTCAAAGCTGGAGGGTTAACTTACAAATGGGGAAAAGATTCTGAAATTTTTTACGGCATGAAACTTGAAAAGCACTAAAAAAACCGATGTTTTTCTTATTTCATTCCAATTAAGCACTAGGAAAATTCTATTGAATTCAAACACAGTTTCTTTATTATGTGGCCATAAATCAAAGACTATTAGGCAAAAGACTGATTATACGAAAATTGCTTTATTTTATGAATGAATAGCAAGAATCCATCTCAGAAAATAAGCAACACATAAGTGAATTGTTCCTGCTTTTGCAGAAAGTTCCATCATTTGAGTTATGAGGTTAAAGAATTACGGGTACCATATCATATAAAAGCAACATACTTTTTTTATAAATCATGTGTTTTATACATTTTTGGATCATTTTTAACTTAACCAATTTATCCAACGCTCCTGAATTTGAACTAAATACACATTAAATAGCTTAAACGGAATGCACTTAAAAAAAGCAGCTAATAAAAAAATAATAATAAAGCTCACATCAAATATGAATCAACTGCAAGTTTTGCACATGGAACTAGAAACCTTGTATGCATTTTTTGCTTCAGTACACTTTTCTTGAAATGCAATTTAAATAAATAAATAATAGAAATAACTTTTAACTTCATTTGTGATTGATTCTTATTCAGTTTATTCAAAACATTAGAATTATTTCTATTTACAATTTGTGGTTTTGAAATCCAGAGCCACTTACAATATGATTTTTGCCATAAGCTTTGGACTTCAGACAATTGAGGCAACATCTGGATGTCAAAATAACTAGGTTTGACTGAATATAGAAAATGATATTTCAAATTTATCAAGTTTCAGTGAAAAAAAAGAGAAAAGTATTTAGTTTTATAGAATATAAAGAGAAATAACACTATTAGACTACATGAACATGCCCAAAAACTCTCATTTTAAAAATCATTTTTGAATAATATCCCACATTTGGCATTTTAATAAGCATATATGAAATATGTTTGATAATTCATGCATGCACTCACAAATGATATTTTGTGATGAAAAATCATATTAAGAAGAAACAAAGTTAGTATAATTATGTTTCAAACTTGAATTCATACATTTAGGTCAAAATTTAAGAAATCATAAAAACCATTATTTTTCTCTAATAAATTACAAGAGGATAACATTGAAAAAAATAATATTATAGATAAATCTTTGACACGAAATAGAAAGTTGGACATGATTTTTCAAAAAAAAAAGTTGAACAGAAAGTGATAGCTTTATAAATTTTAAGATGCGTGAGGTAAGAATTGTAAATGCTTATTTAAGAAATGCAATAAAATATATGCACTAAACATATGAATATTTAAAAGCATTATTGTTGTAAAACAGGGCTCTCCAACCTATGGCCCGTGAGCCGGATCCAGCCTGCGGAAAGCATACAAACTTTTCTTCGGAACAGAGACGGTCTCATTGGAAATATAATTGAGATATTATTTTAAATAACAAATAATTACTTAAAATCTTTTTACCTCGTTAATTTAAATGAGTTTTTAAATCACTTTTTACCGTTAACTACGTTTGCAGCACCCATATCTCTCTTTGCTCTTTCCGAGAACAAATCTCTTTCCTCCTCGCCATATTCTCTAGTTAGTCTCTTGGCATTGGGCATTTCCTGGTCCCAGGGAAAACATGTGCTTCATTTTACAGTTCTCTACCAGAAAAAGACTTTCTTAAAAATTCATGCTAGAGCTATGTTTTCTCTTTTTGCATCCACTTACAAGTGTGAACAGACATTTTCAAAATTAAAGTATGTTGAAGTATAGATTTTTTTTATCAGACAAACCTTTAAAATCACCCTTAATGATCAGAACTATGAAGTTTGTCCTGAATGGACTGAAATTTTTAGCGGCAAACAAATGCAATCTTCTGTAAATAAATTTGTAGTACATTGCAATAATTTTGTCTTGTATCACTCACTCCATTAGCCTTTTTTGAAAAAAAAAACTTCACTTAATTTTGTGACAAAGAATACTTTTTATTTCAGTTTCCTGAACTATTCTAAATTTTGCAAGACTCCCTATTGTTATATTATTAGAGATTTACGGCTCGCAAGTGAAAGAGGTTGGAGACCCCTGTTGTAAAGCATGTTGAAATGTGAAATAATTGAAAATAGATATAAATATTTGATTTAGATATTTTAAGCACTTTGTAGAAAACATTATTACATATTAGTAATCTTTTGAAGAAGTCCTTTAGGATTTTCTTTTAATTTCATCTCTTTTCTTACTAATTCATATGGATAAAGAATATCCAATGGTAATTCCACAAAAACTGGACCTAGAAAGACAATGCACAACAAAATTAATTTTTAAGTCATTCACTTTTTTCAATAAATGATTAAATTTTAATGAAATAAAATAACTGAATTACTAAATGAAGGGGATTTTTAAAAAATGTAAAACACATCAATGACACAAGTGGTAAACAAAAACATTCAAAAATATCAGAAAATAAAAAAAAAACTTTCAAATTAACAATTCTTCAAGACTAATCACAAAGGCACTCTACATAATAATGAAAATTAACACAAAATACATAACTGAAAAATTGTGCCAAATGAATGCCATAAAAGTTAACTGCTGCCTTCTATCTTTCAGAATTGTCACTTAAAAAACTTCACACAATTAGCCATGTTCTATGAGCTCAAATGTTATACAGTGAAGAGTCAAAAATCTGCACAACTTGGGAGAAGCAGTTGTGTGGATTTCAGGCGTTTAAGGAAGTTTGTGTAAGCTATATCTTAAAATTAGAAAAATAAAAACAACAAAGAATAAAAATAGCATACTTACATTCATTTACATTTATATTCTAGCTAGAATTATTACATAAATTACATATTTACAATATATTATTATGTACACCTGGAAAACATGTCTAAAATTGTCAATTGTTTCATATTTCTGGTTGTTCAACTTTAAATCTCTTTTGTATGGTGCACAACATTAACAGTTCTTGTTTGGAAACACAATTTTGTTGCTTTAAAGAGCCTATCTTGTGTCCTCCAAGCTCCAAACCTTCTGAAAAGAGGATTTTTTTGCCTTCTAAGTCTCCTCCATTCTTATCCTTCGTTTTCCTCGATTGGCTTTAGCACCCACTCAACAATTTCACTATCGGCGAGCTGATATTCAGCTTTCTGCTCACCTGGATTCTCAAACCATTCCAGAACTTTTCCGTTGCCCCAAATATCCTGTTCCTTGTTGCACATAGTTCTTGTATACTGAAGCAGCTCCTCAGCTTTTCCTCAAGGGGATTACTGAGGAATCCATTGAAGTCTACATTGTCATTTTCAGGGCCCAATGTTGACTGATTAACGAGTCTCCTATACTCAGCCAGGAAGTTGATGCAGTTCATCAGGTTGAATTTTTTCTTTTATGTCCCCAACTTAGGCATGGGCCAAATGCAGGATTTGTTTTAGGAACTCTGTTTTGTATTGGGACTTGAAGCTCTTAGTTACCCCTTGATCTAAAGACTGAATCAAGGATATGGTATTAGGAGGCAAAAAGCATGCCTCAATGTTTCCAGTCTTCAACACATAGGCACTTGGACATTCTGCACAATTGTCCATTAGCAAGATAATTTTGCAGTCAGATGGTAAGCCAACATTATTATTGCGCCTCCCGGCTTCTTTAGAAAAACAATTGCAGAATGAGTCTTATAACTTGAGTAACGCAAGAACTTGTGTTATTGCAATAAATTACTGGAAAGTTGTTTATTGCTTGAACCAATGGTTTTTCGGAGATGGTGAAAGAAAGAGGATAGGTCCTCACAACCGGAGGTTTGCACTTCAATGTCCCTGCAGCACCGCTACAAAGCAACACAGTGACTATCTCCTTGGCCTCCTTAACCCGATATATAGAGCAATGACAAAGAAGATACTTGAAGCACACTTCAGAGAAGCCTTCATTCAACATTCTCATAATAATTACTATTAATATTGCTGTTAAATGGTAACTTTTGAAACAATGGGTTTTTATCATGGGGGGGGGGGGGGGGGGGGCTAGAAAAAGGTTCCTTTTCCAAAACCTTATATGATTCTGAGGGTTTTGTCTCCAGTGACTGTGTAATTGATGTCACAACTAAACCACCCTATCAAAGAAGGTTTAGTAAATGAACAAAAATGACAGGGGGAACTATCAATGACAGGGAAATCTTTACACAAAAATATTCTAAAATATGTCGAGTCTGACCCACTGCCGGATCTGAGGTAAGCCAGTCAGGACCCTTGCTTTGGGTGGCAAATTCAAGTGCATCGATAAGAGCCCAAGTATGGTGCTAAAAGGATGTCATGACCTCCTTAAGAAACCAAAGAAAACTTAAATCTTAACTTTTTGTTCTTTTGCTCGGCAAATTCAACACCCTTTCCTAATATTGCCACAAATAACTTTAAAAATTCATTTTTATAGAGAATACATTTCTAAAACATTTCCAGAAGAGTCACTTTTCTGTGCTCCTCCTCCCAACTTGGCCTCCGACTCCATAACGTCACCAGTGACTTCAATTTTCAAAAAAAAATTCGAGAGAAAATCACTGCTCTCTGTCTTCCACTTACGTTAACAAAAAAAAAAAGCCTATGCGATTTTTGACGGTAGTTTTGGAGTTTTCTCAAGGACAATTTCTCTTTTCAACCATTGTAATTTAATGTAAAATCTGTACACGAGCTTTTCATTTAACAAAAGAAAAAGCGAATGTTTGGTGCATTATAGCTGTGTTAGTGCTGGCGTAATTTGAAATTGTTATTTATGTAACAATAAAATGTTTTTTTCAGAAAATTTGATCAGGACGAACTAGGGTCAGATAAACGAGATTCCAGGGTAATTTTAAAAATATAATACATTTCATATACCTTCCATGAACATAATTTCTAAAAAAGTTCCCTTCCAAAATCCATAGTCTGGATCCGCCACTGTTTATATTTAATCATTTTTAATAAGGAAATTGCATGAAATTGCCTGTTTTCTAACCATTACATTTTTTTGGTGAAATATCGTCAAAGAAAGTAATGAGGCCTAAGTTGAACTATTCCCTATCCATTAAAAAAAGAATCATTAAAATCGGTTCACTAGGTGATATGCTGTGAGTGGACAAACAAACAAAAAATGCATGAAATTGACTGTTTTTTACCTATAACATTTTTTCTAATGAACAAATATCGTCAAAGTAATGGGACCTAAGTTGAACTATTCCCTATCCATTAAAAAAAAGAATCATTAAAATCGGTTCACTAGGTGAGATGCTGTGAGTGGACAAACAAAAAAAAAATGCATGAAATTGACTGTTTTTTACCTATAACTTTTTTCCTAATGAACAAATATCGTCAAACAAAGTAATGGGACCTAAGTTGAACCATCTCCCATTAAAAAAAGAATTGTCAAAATCGGCAGGTGAGACGCTATGAGTGGACAAACAAAAAAAAAACATACGGTATGAACTGATAACTGCCTCCTTTTTGAAGTTGGTTAATAACTAAAATTGAAATAAACATGACAATAGATTATGCCATTTAGAGAAAAATATATCTGGTTTTGGTATTGCAGAATATAGAATGTATAATACCTTTGAAATATTCCAGAAAATTTTTTTTAAAGTTGCACATTGGCCTACTGAAAAATTCACATCATGTAGCATATCACATTCTTGCCCTGAGACCTTCAATTAAATTTTTACTAATCTGTTTTGATCAGAGTTTAACTAACATTCCTGATAATTTATTGCAATATTTTATGACTTGAGCTTTAAACATATGCATAAGAAGAGAAAAATACACACCTGGTGTTCCAGATTGAGCCTGCTTGATAGCTTCTTTTAGAACAGGAATCAAATGTCGGACACAAGTTACAGTCTTAACATATTTGCAAACAGACTTTAAAAGAGATAATTGATCTATATCTTGCAAAGCACCCCTTCCCTAGAAGAAAATAATTGTATTATCATCTTATTTATCTCACAAAAATATAGTAAATTTATGTACAACAAAGTAAAAAAGACAAGCATTAAAGAATGTATAGAGTTCAATTCTCTTGTTATTTATTCTGTAAATGACTAGCTATGGGCACTCAACCAGTAATGAGCAGGTTTGTCTTATATTGTGAATATCAAGTTTGTAATCGGTATTCCAGGAAACACAATCAGTAGGGCATCGAAATACGACGAATTTTCCGAAAGTAAGTTCCTTATTTTAAATAAAAAAGAACAAGCACAGGTACAGCAACGAAATTTATTGCACAAAAATCTACCACCATGGCGGTAACAAAATCCAGGAAGAAAAGTTCCCTAATAATTCCTTGATATTCCCTGATTTAGCTTCGAAAAATTCCCTGATGTTGCAATCGTGGCTATCCACACATATATAAGAGATAGAACCACATTATATAGCATACCTGCTATTTTTGCAAGAAACACAAGAAGTAGATTTCATTTCGAAAATTAAGAGGAAAATCAGCAGATTTTTAAATCAGAAAACAAGACAGAAAACAGTAAGATTTACATTCAAAACCTTTAAGACTAAACTTTTTCAATTAAATTTCATTTGGTTTAATCTTCAAGTCGCAACATTTGAAAACAACACAATTTTGATTAAACATTTCTGAATTAATGTTTCAATGAAAATAAACATATTTTAACAACAAGTCTTTTTACAATGCATAAATAATAATTAAAAAATACAATTAAAAACACTGATGCAAAAATATTGAGATCATCAGCTGTATGAAACAAGATTAAAATGGTATCACAAATTACAGACACTATTATCAGAACGTTTGAGTAAATTAAAAAAGAGTGAAAAGAAATATATCTGATTTGGGGTGATTTTTGTAAATTTTTATAATTTTTTGTTGGGTTTGATCTCAAGGCTTTGTTGGTTTGTAACAGTTCTTAAAAATAATTTTAGAATGCTTAGCAAGTTTTGTTTGGTCCAAAGGAAAAAATATCTTTCGTGTTCAAATAAAAAGAAATTCTAGAGAGGAAAACTTCTTGGCGGCTTGGTGATTGAAAATTAAAAATTTTCCCTGATATTTTTAAAAAATTATAAAATACCCTGACAATTCCCTGTTTTTTTTTTTTTTTCAGAAATTAAAATTTCCCTGAGAATTCTCTGATTTTCAGGTTTTCCACCCTATAAACTACCCTTACAGTATTTTCCAACATAGCTTCAGTGATTTTCCAGGCATTTGTAAAACTGGGGTACAAGTTACACTCTTCATGGAATGTTACTACCTGTGCAGTCAACCAAGGGTTAACGTGTTCTTTGAGCTCATTATCGCTGTTGTTCCGCCAACTGCCAAGGAAAGACTTCAGATGCCGAAACAAATGAAAGTTGCTGGGAGTGGGGTCAGAATTGTGCAGAGAATTTTCAGAAGTGTACCAGCTAAAGCCCAATAAAAGTCTTTATGGATGACTAAACAGGCCACAACATTCTAAAAAATAAGTATTGAAAATTTGTACCACGCTATGACAAATGCTTGGAATATCACGGAAGCAATATTGAAAAATCGCGTAAGGGTGGTAGCTTTTGGTGCAATAAATTTCTTTACTCTATCTCTGTGTTTTTTTTTTAATTTCAAAATGGAACTTACTTTAAAATGTCCCTGGCACCATCTTTCAGGACCCACCCTCCGTCCCATTATTTCCAAACATAAGTTTTCCTTACAGTTTCTTAGGTTTTATTAGTGAAAAAATAGTTATACAGAGTCTCCAAATACTAAATAATAATTGTATTATTATGACCACATGGAATTTTAAAATAATTTGAGAAAGTGGGATCTATGTTTTAAGCAATGCACACAATAAAGTGCAGTGATCTAACTTAATTTACTTTTTATAATAACATAAATGATTTACTTTATTCTATATATGTTACATAGAATGAAGTCATATTTTAGAAACTTTTTTTTCTTTTTTTTTGGATACAACAAGTATGAACTGACATGGGGGGAGCATTGCTATGGGGGAAAAAAGCTTTTCTGAATTTAAAATTGAACCCCCTAAAATCATACTATGCCATATAAAGATGATATCAGAAACAAATTTTTTTTTAATATTGGGTCATTCCATGTCAAGAGATCCAAAATTTGGGAAATTTTTTCCCTAACCCTTTTGTAGTTCTTTGAAATTTGGCTCATCGATTGTACCCTCGTAATTGAAAGTCCAAATTTTTAGATTTTTATCTCTGTTATTTTTTTATTTATGATACTTTGATTTTTTGAAAAACTCTCTTTTTTCATGGATGCTTGAACATAAAATGGACGATAACGCAGCACCAAATATAGATAGAAAGATTTGGTAAAAAGCATTTAAAAGTACATTAGTTGCTGTTTAATAGGATATGCAACATGACTAATTTCAAAAAAAATTTAATTTTTAAAAATGAAATTTAAATTTTAAATTTAAATTTCTCAGAAAAGGTATAATGATTTTTTTTAAATTCTCAAAAAATTGTGTGTATTTTATGTTTATTTGTGCAAAGTTTCAAGTCTCACTGGGATCATATTTTTATGAATTTTTAAATAAAATTTGACTTATGAAATAATGACATTTTTCAGATTCTAACTAGTTAAATATGGGGTTCCCTTACTGGTGATGGTCTAGTAAATAGTAATTGATCATGGCTATGTTTAAAATGAGCTGACATGAATTTGTAGATTGGTAAGGCCCCAAAAATAAAAGGAAAGGGGGAGAAGGAGAAATTAAAATTTAAAATTCATTTTTTAACAATTATAACTTTTCTGAAATTAATCATGTTGCATATCCTATTAAACAGCAATTAATGTACTTTAAAATGCTTTTTACCAAATTTTTATATCTATATATGGTGCTGAGTTATCATCCATGAAAAGAAGAGGGTTTTTTGAAAAATCAAAGTGTCATAAATAAAAAAAATAATAGAGATAAAAATCTAAATATTTGGACTTTTGATTACCTCAAAGGGTACAATTGATGAGCCAAATTTCAAAGAAATACAAAAAGGTGAGGGAAAAAACTTTGGATCACTTGACATGGAATGACCCTATTACAAAAATTGTCCAAACTCCAGTTGTTTTTGAGCAATCATGATTGCTTATTGTTCTCATTTGACCGTTTTCGAGGTCTGCCGTTTTCAGCTTGAACCAGAAGCCTCTTCAGCACCACCGCCCACCATCCTCTGCAGGCGGCGCGGCTGCTCTGGTCCTGAGCTATCCGCTTCTCCTGGTCGGAGGCGTCCATGTCCTATACACACGCACGCTCACACACATACACACGCCTACGTGCATACACACAGGTCTACGCACACACACAAGCCTACACACTTACACACACAACTATGCACACGTAACCGCCCAGGAGCAGAGGCAGGCTTGGGGGGGGGGGGGGACAGGAGCTGTTTCTAGAAACTAACTCCAATAAGTAGGGTCTTGTCTCAGTTTGTGATTGCAAAAAACATAATTTGAATTCAAAATTTCAGAACTCAAATTTATTTTCATTTTTAAAATTTTAACTCTAATTTCTGGTTTTTGCATTGCTTTGAAAATATTGCAAACAACAATAAGGAAATAAAAAAAATAGATTCATTGTCATTGATGATACATTCTAAGTCACATATTGCCTCTGTCTTTAGTTGCTACATTATTAGTTATGCTTAATTAGTGCAAAAATAATGTTTTTGTAGAAAAAACATGTACTTAAACATCTATTGTGGGGCGAATAATGATGATTTGTTTCTGTTTGGTTTTGTGCATGTCATCCTGTACAGGCCATATCTAATACAAGTTTAAGTCGTTCTTAACTCTTTTCATATATTTCATCCTGTATGTATCAGTGCCTTCATCTAATTTGCATATAGCTTTGCCAAAACTCCTCTCTCCATCTCAAACTGCAGCAACCATTTCAATCTCAGGCACATCTTGCAGCAGTATGTTATCTAATGACTCTGTATTTATTGCAGATATATTACATAATGCAGCTTTAACATCATCAACAGTTGTATTAATATCTTTAACTTGATAACCATTTAGGACCTTTAAATTACTCATAATTGTATCTTGACTTAATCCTCTTTGCTCGATTTTTCACTATTTTTACCAGTAATTTCAGAACTTGACCTTTCATGTGTCACATTTGCTTTATAACTTCCTCAATTTCTTTATAATTAGTTGGAGTAATACCCGATATTTAATTCTTCATTTATTCATTTATTTTTGTGCTAAGCAATTTTTTTTATGTATTATCTGCACCGTGTCATTGTCTGTGTTATGTACACTGTTTGAAAGAATCTGTTTTTGAGATAAGTTCAAAATTATTTTAAGTTCTTCTGTTTCTCTTTTCTTTTTTTTTTCATCTTTTTATTTCTCCATTGATTAAATCAAGAAACACAAAGTCTAAGGAATTAGTCAGGGTGCCATTTCAAAAAGCTTGTTCCGAGGTATGAATAAAATGTTTTGACTGTTTTTGATAGCTTATGTTATGTACATTTCAGATCCGATTGATGCCACTTTGCCAGAGTTGAGCATTTTGAGTAATTCAAGATAGCATCCAAGATGGCGCCCAAAACATTGAAACCGGTAGCTTTCCGGTTGGAAAAAAAATGATAGCTCCAGATTTACCCTATTATGTTGTTTGTATATTTATTTTGTGAATGAGCTGTTTTTGAATGTGGAATTTTGTTAATGGGGCCGCTTTTACGATGCGTAAATTTGTGAAGGGGCCGCAAAGCGGACCCAATTTGTGTCTGGAACGACCCCAAAGTGTGCATGTCTTTCCGACTTCCTCAATTCTTTTAAAATCGAGAACAGCTTTGCGTATTCTTTTTTGAAAACTTGGCTGTGCGGCCTCTTCGGAGGCATTATTATTAAAATGAACGTTTAGTTGATACGCGAACTGCAGCACCTACATTCCACACAATTAAAACCAAAACAATCGAAGTTGAGATGAGCTATCCCGCAAGTAGCAATAATTGCAACCGTAGCCAAACGCAAAGTTCCGAAAAAAGAAAAAAAATCGTGCGTGTGGAGACCTGAAACGGTAAGTAGCCGGAGAGCCCTTCCTAGAATGACATCATCAAAACCTACACAGCCCATGCGCCTATCATGATCGCCCAAGTTCATCGACGCCGAGTTCGAAAGTGAAGTTTTGAGGACTTGCGCAGGAGCTTCATGGGCTCAGAATTGAGCTGCAGAGACGAGCTAAAGTCAAACGCTGCTCCACTCAGGAAGAAACACGGTACAGGGCACTCAACACATTTTAGCTTTAGAAAAGGTAGGAGACCATTTTCAATTAAAAAGAGGACTAAAGAGGACCAGTTAGGATTAAAAAGATGACCTTGGGAGGACCATTCATTTAATTTCAAGGAAGCACCAAAAGGCAAATTAGCTGCCTGCTGCTAAATCCATGAAGATAATTTGTTAATTAACCATAATACTGAGATTTTTAATGATACAATTCCTTTATCTTCAGCACAACTGTTATTTTTATCCATTGAATAATAATATTATTTACACAAACATTTGGATGGGAGGGGGGGGGGGTTGCTGGTAGTCCCACAGAAGGATAGATGAAGCTGTGCTTCATCTTTCCTTAGTTTAAAATTATTTTTGTGTTTTTCTGTCTTGTAATGCTTCTTAATAGCATTATACCCTTCACAACCGATATGAATCTATCACACACCAAACAGATCTACTGTATTCAAAGTTTTCCTAAAAATGTCTGAAATGCTCAATCACAAAGGGAAGCAGATCACATGAGGCTTAGTTTTGCAATTTTCATATTCAAAGTATATTTTCAAGAATCATAAAGCTTACATTAAAAAATTACTCCATGATTGCAGGGCCATGAGTGCTTTGAACTTTTATGGGGGAGGAACAAATCCCCCCTTAGCAGGCATCATGCCGCCTGCCTTGTCTAGTGGTCAGAGAAGTCTGACTGCGACAGGAAGGTCCGGGTTCAAATCCGGCTCGGGCATGGACGTACTTTCTTTTGTCCTTTCTTTGTGTGAATCTAATGTTATGCTGTGAATAACTGCCTACCCTATAAACTGGTTCTTATGACATGCGTGTACTGTGGAAGTCGGACTTCACACCAAATGACAGTGCGATTAGAAAAATGAAGCAGCGCACCCCAAATTGCCAGCCTAGCTGGCACATGAGAACAACAGCAGGCATCATGATAATGAAATGATGTACACAAATTCAACTTGATGAAATTACATACTTCAACTTTGTTTCATATACAAATGCTACTTTAAAATGCTATGTACTCATTTATTTAAATTTAATTCCCCCCCCCACACACACAAAAAAACAGTAATAAACGAAAATAAGCAAAGAATAATCAAAATTAAGTTTGAAAAACTAAATAAACTCGAATTAAACACAAAAATTATTAATTTTTTAGTTATTTAAATAAAAATTAAAACGTATCATGTCAAAATAACTTCTAATTGTCAGAAATATAAAAATATTTATAAGATGCAAAACTATTGAAAGCTCACAGAAGCATATTTTCACGAACCAAGTTCAATGTTGGCATGTTTCCCATAAAACATTTATTTTCTACTAAATTAAACATAAAACATGCTAATCTAAGGTGGCATATGGGAAAATAACATTCGATAGGGAAAAATATTTCAACATTTACATGATTCAAAAAGATTGAAATTTCAAACACAAAAAGCAATTTTCCACGAAGTCCGAGTAAGTTCAATGTTACCGTGGTTTCCAAAATAATTCCTTCGTTAATTATTGAAATTAAATGAAAAATAAGCTAATCTAAAGTAGCATATGTCAAAATAACTTCCAATTGTGGAACACATCAAAATATTTATAAGATGCAAAAGGATTGAAATTTCAAACGCGAGATGCAATTTTCCGTGAAGTCTGAATAAGCTCAATGTTGTCATGGTTTCCAAATTTTTTCCTTCTTTAATTACCAAAACTAAACGAAAAATAAGCTAATCTATAAAAACATATGTCAAAATAACTTCCAATTGTCAAAACATCAAACTGTTCACAAGATGCAAAAGGATTGAAATTTCAAACACGAGAAGCATTTTTCCGAGAAATCCTGCCATGGTTTCAAAAATAATTCCTTCATTAATTATTGAAATTAAACGAAAAATAAGCTAAGCTAAGGTCCTGTCAAAATCACTTTGGATTGTAAAAAGCATCAAAATATTAACAAGATGCAAAAGGATTGAAATTTCAAACGCGAGATGCAATTTTCCGCGAAGTACAAATAAGTTCAATGTTGTCATGGTTTCCAAATTTTTCCCTTCTTTAATTACCAAAATTGAACGAAAAATAAACTAAACTAAGGTAGCATATGTTAAAATATCTTCCAATTGTGGAACACATCAAAATATTTACAAGATGCAAAAGGATTGAAATTTCAAACGCGAGAAGCATTTTTCCGCGAAATCCGAGTAAGTTCAGTGTTGCCATAGTTTCCAAAATAATTCCTTCGTTAATTATTGAAATTAAACGAAAAATAAGCTAAGTTAAGGTCATGTCAAAATCACTTTGGATTGTAAAAACATCAAAATATTAACAAGATGCAAAGGGATTGAAACCTTAAACACGAAAGCAATTTTTCGCGATAAATCAAACCGAATATATATATATGTTCAGAAAATTGCACTATTGAAACACAATCCAATGATTTTTGAAAGAATTCAAGCAATAAAGAAACTTTTCATACATTTTCAAGGTTTTTTTAATGGGCGTACGAACTTGGTTTAACACGCGCTGCGGCGGCGTGTTTGGGTGTACAGTAACTTTTAACGAAATGAAAAAACTTTTAAAATGTGATATTTAAGTAAAAACTATGTAAAAGCGGACTAATCAGACTGAAATGTTAAAAAGCGGTCTAAAGCGGACTTTACCATAAAAAAACGAACTTTGGCGGGAAAAGCGGACCATTTGGGAGCCCTGCTTAGATAAAATGGCGTCAGCGCGTCGCTCGCGGGAAATGCATAGCAAAAAATCGGGGGAAAAGTTAAAAAAAAAAAAAAAAAAAAAAAAGGAAGCGGAAACTGAAAATATAGGAAAATATAGGAATTATAGGAAAATAGGAACTTTTTTCAGAAATATAGGAAAATATAGGAATATAGGAACGCTGCGATGCCTGCATTTCATATCTTGTGACGTCATGTGTAGAAGCGTGAAAAATGAATTTCAATCTGCACACCCATTAAAATAATTGTTAAAAAATATAAAACTTGGTCATATTATTTAAAATATGGTTAAATCCTATGTTTTCAAGCATGCTCTTTCAGAAAAAAAACACTTTTAAAATTTCAGAAACAACCTCATGGCCATTTAAAGTTGTCTCCAATTAATGATTGCAATACCGGTATACCAAAATACCGAATATTGGTATTTTGAGCAATTTTGCAATTTTGTAATATTGGTATTTGCTGATGTAAAATACCAGTATTTTTGATATTAGCTGAAAATAATAAATTATCTTTCAGTTAAAGAAATTTTAATTTAACTTATTTTCTACCTACCTATATTTTAAATGTAAGTTTTTTTTCCCATGATACAGAACCAAAACCAATCTATTGATGTAAAAGTTTGGTTTCAAAAGCACAAACTAATATAATATTATTAAACATAAGTAGCAAAAAGATTGCAAAATGATACTTCATTACTGAATGGGGGGGGGGGGGGGCGGAATCTCATTTTCATGCACTTTTGTGCACCAGGTTTTATTTTTTCCATTTCCGTGATCACCCACTTTTCCTTTGGTGTAAATTAATTTTGAGTGTAATTTTGGATGCATTTGTCCTATAAACAATATATTCCAACCATCAATTGAAGTAATACTTAATGGATTCTTTTTAATTATTTGTCTCAACTGCACTAAATTTTGAAAAAAAAAATTTTTTGTTATCATATCAAATGGTACTTTGTTGTCACCAGTATTGGTATGTTGTCCTGCTTTTCTATTCAGCTTTATACTTGGTAAGATAATATTTAGAAATTATATAGTGCCTGGAAAATTTGCATAGAGGTAAAGCAAAATAAATTAAAACATATTTTCAGATATTTACATAATTATAACTGTAAAAAACTTTGAAAAGAAAACAAATAAGAGAAACTAACAAGATCAAATTTAGTCAAGTTTATCGTGAAATCCAAATCAAAAACCAATAAAAATAAAATGCAAATCTCTCCTGCTCAAGAGAAAATTATGTTAATTTTGGAAAAGTACCATCTCTTGGAAAAAATTTAACCTAGCTATAAATTTAAAAAAATATATAATGCACACAAAACAAAAGAAGGACACACATGCACAAAAGGAATTCAACCCGCAAGAGACCGAATTATTTGAAGATGGACTTTTAGACAATTAGAGGTGTATCTGGCATTGTTAACAGTACTACCGACCTGCGTGAGTTCAGAAAGAGTATTTTTAACTGTTGGGAAGTTGAACACTTAAATGAGTTCCTTCGAGACAATTCAAAGGGGCATTATGTTTTTTGATTTTTTATTATGACATTTGTTCCTTCATTTCATATTTTTTCACAATATGTTTTCATAAATAATGCAATTTTCGTACCAAATTATCAAATGAGGTGACGAAACTGTCTTTTCAACCTTTTTTTGAGAAATTTCAGATACCGGTATTAATACTGGTATTCCATTTTAAAAATACTGGTATTGAATTTTTTGTCCGGTATTGCAATCCCTAGTCTCCATGTATTTGATACAGATGCAACTTTTCAGAATTTAAAAAAAAAAATATTTCCCATTCCCCCAAATAACCATAAAACATTGTATTTAGGTAAAATATGTGACAAAGAATCACTTGGTGACCGTAACTAAATTTTGATAAAAAGTGCAAATACAACTTTTGTGCTTAGAATGGCAGTATAGGTAAAAATTATTTCCAACTTTCAAATTGATTGAAATATTTTAAATAATATCACTGACTCTCACTGCATTAATCTCAAAAAATTTCACAGTAAGATACTGCAATGAACAATCATGAGATAAGTTAAGTTGCCAAAAGTTTTATTCAAATATCAACATTAAGTCAAAAGAAATACATTACAATTGCAATTTTCATAAAATTTTAAAAATTGAGAAATTATTAGGAATAATAAAAAATCAGAAGAAATAAACTAAGTGGGAGAGCTAGTACAACGTAAGACAGGAGATTTCAAATTCAAATCAGCATTCAAGCAGTTTCAATTTCAAAAACCGTAAACTCAGAGGTACAGAATAGGGAAGTTTTCGATTTTTCAATTTTATTTTTATATGACAGAGTAACATGTATGAACATCACAGGTGAAAAAAATTTTGCGATACGATAAGTAGTTTTTTTTAAATTAATTTTTAAAGTTCAAGCGCCTGTGACGTCAGATGGCATAGGAAGTGATGTCCGATAGGAGAGAAACGCTAGCGAACCGGTTCCCATGTCATGGGAGAAATCGAAGAACATGCATTCGACTTCGAAGATGAAACGTAAAAGGCTTATCTCCTCGCGTTTCTGGAACATTAAACCTCTCATCCTCTCGGAAATATTCGTATATCACCATTGATATTATTTGAGGAAGATTATTTAGATTGTGCTTTAACGAATCCAGCCTTCATAGTGTGTTCAAAAGGATTATTGAATTTCTAAAAAATAAAAATATCAGCGCGCTCAAAATGTCCCTAGCGAAAACAAGGGATCTTCGGCGGAAGGCTGCCCATTCGCGCCCTGTGACGTAGGCTCGTGACGTTTCAGAAGAGCGCACTTTTGCGCGTGGAATTTTAAAAATTCATTAAAAATCAACCACGGTGTTTTAAAATTTGGCGATGGTGAATTTTTTAGTTTTGAGGGTCAATTAACAATATGCAATAGCCAAAATATGAACATTTAATAGGTTGCAACTTCCCTATTGTACTGCTGTGAATAAGAATGATTCAAAGTAATTCAAAATTTAAAACTCTAAACTGAAAGATTGAAATAAATAAATTAACTGAAATAAATTATATTTACTTTCAATAATGTTGCAGTAGCGCCCCCAAGCAACAATAATGGAGTTTCTGCCATCTGAGCATTTTTTACTGCAGTTATGGTATTTGTCACTCCTATATCAAAAACAAGAAAAATGAAGAATTACAAATGGTGAAAGCCAAACAAAAACAAAACTAGCAACTGTTAGCTTTTTTTTTCCCCCTTTAGGCCACAAGTTTTGCAACTTTATCATTTATCGTTAAAAATATGCAAAATAGAAGGGAAAAAAAAGGATATAGGAAGATGGCAAAACAGAATAAAAGAAAGTGCAGAAAATACATCACGATTAGACATGCTTTTCCACTCGCCCTCAATACCATGGTAAAATTATTTTCACAACAAATAAACACACAATATGTGGATTTACTTATCTTTTTTATCGCACTTAGAAACTGAACTCAACATAAAAGAAAATGTTAAGAGACATTCTACATTACAGATTAGATTCATAATTTTGACATTTTTATTAAAGAAGAATATTATAAATATACTAATGAAAAATATCAGTTTTTCTTTCAAAAGAGAAAAGTTACATATAAAATTTAGGCTTTGATGGCAGAGTTCCTGCTGAAATTTCTTAAATCCCTTGCTTGAAAATTGCTCCAGCAGGAATACATAAAGCTTGGAGGGAGTTACCTTCCCAAAAACTAGAATTTAAAATATGAATTTTATCCCCTGGATTAATTGCGTGTTTACATATCTATTGGCCGCTGGTACACCAGAAAAAGTGAAGGTCAAAAGAAGTGTGGGGGTTAGGGGCGGTCAATGGTCTCTTTTAAAGGTATTTTAACACTAGGTTTATATGGGTGGGGGAGAGGTAATCAGTGCCTCAGAAAAGTGGTCTTTAATGGAGGTGGTCTCTATATGAAGGTGGCCACTAATAGAAGTATCACTGTATGTGGAAAGTTTGCAGCCCTCATGTGTTCTGGATTTAAGATACTATACTGCACACTTAAAATAAAATTATTTTTATAGCAAAGAATATTAATTTCCTCACCAGGTCCAGCTGTCACTGCAGCAACTCCAATAACTCCCGATAATCGAGAAAATGCATCAGCAGCGAAAACACAAGTAGCCTAAAGCAATTAATTCATTAATATACCTTCAGATTTTGTAAAATTTATACAAATTAAATATGTTTTATAACATGGCTAATGATTTGAAGAAAATAATTTAGTCATTAATATAACTTCAAACACTAAAAAATTCTAAGAATTTCTACACACTCTATAACAATGAATTGGACAAAACAAAGATAAATTTACTTCATGTCTTGTATCAATGACACGAATTCCTAACTGCTCAGCAGCAACAACTACAGGTGAAATATGTCCTCCAATTAAAGTAAATATATGAGATACTTTATGAGCCTGCAAAAGCAAAATTATTACAAAAATAAGTTAGAAAAAATCAAATGCATAAAATCAGTTCTGAAAATAATGCCAAATCGTTTAGTTGAGCTAATTTTTATTAAGTATTTAAAGAAACACAAAAGCTCAAAATTGAAGTTGTTATTTATAAAAACATAACACAGCTTTTACAAAGAATAATATATTGATTTCTGTTCATAGATTTCAAACTTCTTTGGAAATAAAAAGCATTGCCAAGAAAAAGCTATTAAACATTTGTCTATAGCAATGTACGGATAGCGAAACATTACCTCATATCAATACCTTTGAGACCAGTAATAAAATCACCCAAAAGTGACAAGTACCCTATATCTCTTTCGGCAACAAAGAGAAATATTACCAATAAGCTCTAAGCACAAAAAACAAATATGCTACATTAAGAACTGATCTTTTAGATCAATATATATATATATATATATATATATATATATATATATATATATATATATAAAATTAAGCAAACAGAATTACAAATATTAAACAAATTATAAATAACAAATGATGATAAAAAGGAAAAATGCAAACAGCTATTAAGTAGGAATAGAAAAAGAGTGAATCCAGAGCTCATCAGCCGTGGAGGATTCATTAATTATGGTCAAAAGACCAAAATTTTAACTATAAACTAGAAGAGAATGCTTAAGCTCCAGTACATGTAATATAGAGTAACAATGGGCAAACGCACCACTTGCTAAGCTAAAAACAATAAACTAGAGCTCAAACCTAAAACTAAAAGCAGGGGGTTTCGCCTCGACTAATTAGGAAAACAAGTTCCGATAATTAGCCTTCCACGGGACAGTACCTGCCAATAACAAAAATGTCTTACCTTGAAATCCAAGTAAACATATCCAGTCCGTTGTTCAGCATGATAAAAAAGCCTATCCATTCGTCAACAAAACATTAAAAATATAAAAACCATGTCCAAAAAACAGTCCAAAGACGTACCAGGTACCATTTTTTTATGAATCACCGTAGTGGATAAAATTTTTACACGTGCGAAACAGGCGACCTGGTACGTCTTTGGACTGTTTTTTGGACATGGTTTTTATATTTTTAATGTTTTGTTGACGAATGGATAGGCTCTTTTATCATGCTGAACAACGGACTGGATATGTTTACTTGGATTTCAAGGTAAGACAATTTTGTTATTGGCAGGTACTGTCCCGTGGAAGGCTAATTATCGGAACTTGTTTTCCTAATTAGTCGAGGCGAAACCCCCTGCTTTTAGTTTTAGGTTTGAGCTCTAGTTTATTGTTTTTAGCTTAACAAGTGGTGCGTTTGCCCATTGTTACTCTATATTACATGTACTGGAGCTTAAGCATTCTCTTCTAGTTTATAGTTAAAATTTTGGTCTTTTGACCATAATTAATGAATCCTCCACGGCTGATGAGCTCTGGATTCACTCTTTTTCTATTCCTACTTAATAGCTGTTTGCATTTTTCCTTTTTATCATCATTTGTTATTTATAATTTGTTTAATATTTGTAATTCTGTTTGCTTAATTTTATATTTACTTGGTTTTTTTAGTTTTGCTGCGATGCGCATCTATGGGCTCTTGGTGTAGTCTTTTCAATATTTTTCACTTTTATTATTATTTTATATATATATATATATATATATATATATATATATATATATATATATATATATATATATATATATATATATATATTCAATTCTTTTAATTTTAGCAGGAAGCTTTATGATTATAAAGTACTGTAACACGGTGGAGAATGGGTCAATTTCCTTCCTAGGTGGGGACTGAGTCAGGTCACCTGGGTGAAAATCAGGGGTCCTAACCACTACAAGAAATCTTTTTACATAGTTTTGATCTTGAATTTGAAAAAAAAGTCTATCAAATTGATTATTGCTTTCAAGAAATTCTATCAAATGAAACTAAATACATTTCCATAATAATCGTTTAACTTATTGAATATCAAATAAATTTATTTATTGACCTTTGATAATTTTTTTACTTTGTCCTGCTAACAATTAAAAAAAAAAAAAAAATTGGTCAGTATTTTTGTTATTCATAATTTTGAAACAAATAACTCCCCAAAGAAAATTAAAATTTTTTTAGTGATTATGTATTGGCAAAGGACAAATTTAACATTTCTGCATGTAATTTGTATAAAACTGGTATGAGAGCAAGCTAGTCTCGTCCTGTGAGAAGGCTTTTTGATAATGAAAATCCTCAAAATACTAGGCCTTTCGACAATGAACATTGATGACCCAGTTCGTTTTCGTTTTCTTTCATAAATAATTTTTAAGAAATGTGCATTATGATAAGCGATCTATCTCTATGTCCTACCATGTCCCCTTGGGGGAAGCAAACCAAAAAAGAAAAGTTTCTTCCCATACAACAGAGTATTTTACATTTTTCTCGATGATTGAACTTGTCCTAAATTTATCTCTATGTTTCTACATTTACTTTATTGAAATACGAGAAGCTCACAAATCATCATAATATTAAACTTAATTGAAGCTTGGTATTTGACACTTTGGCTAACATGATTCAGAGCTCCCAACACATTTTAGCTTCAGAAAAGGGTAAAACAGGACCATTTTCAATCAAAAAGGGGACTAAAGAGGACCAGTTACAATTAAAAAAAGAACCTTGGGAGGACCACTCATAGTTAAACCCAGGGAAGCACAAAAAGGCAAATTAGTTGCCTGCTGGTTAAATTCGTTAAGATAATTCGTTAATTAACTATAATAATGATACAATTCCTTTATCACCTGTGAAACTGATCTTTTTATCCATTGAATAATATAATTTACACAAATATTTGGATGAGGGGGGAGGGGGTACTTAGTTCAGCACTTAAGGCAGCCTCTTTAGAACTAAATAGGCATAATGATACATTTTGACTTGACCCAGGGATACTGGTAGTCTCACTGAATGATAGATGAAGCTGCGTTTCATCTTTATTTAGTTTAAAATTATTTTTATGTTTTTCTGTCATATAATGCTTCTTAATAGCGTTATCATACACCAAACAAAAAAACGTTATTCTCTTGCTGTTTTCCCCAGTCTCTAATTTTGTTCCCATTTTCATTAGTTTCATCTAACTATTTGCTAAGAAATTTGCACTTCCCCATGATTCACACTGAAACCTAAAAAATATTGTTTTGATTTTCAATAAAGCTACAACTGAGTTTATAATTAAATTTAAAATCCAAATATAAAATAATTTGATCTCTTATCACAGTGTTCATACAATTTAAGGAGGAAAAAAATTTAAGCACTTTTCAAGAGTGAAAAAATATTTTTCAAGGTACTACCCTAAATTCGCGCTATAAATATTGCATGCAGATTTCATTTAATGCTAACATATAAATAACAGGAAGTAATATAAAAAGTAGAGGAAAACGAACTGCTTTTTCTACAAGAGACACTTTGATAAAAGATCTGCTGTATTGAAAGTTTTCCTAAAAATGTCTGAAATGCTTAATGACAAAGAGAAGCAGATCACATAAGGCTTAGTTCTGCAACTTTCATATTAAAAGTACATTTTCAAGAATCATAAAGCTTAGATTTAAAAAAAAAAACTCCATGATTGCAAAGCCATGAGTGCTTTGAACTTTTATGGGGGGGGGGGGACTAATTCCCTTCTTTAGCAGGCATCATGACAATGAAATGATGTACATAAATTCAACTTTATAAAATTTTATAATTCAAATTTATTTTAAATAAAAACAGTTAAAATATTATGCACTCAATTGTTT
Source organism: Uloborus diversus (assembly GCF_026930045.1). Taxonomy (NCBI): domain Eukaryota; kingdom Metazoa; phylum Arthropoda; class Arachnida; order Araneae; family Uloboridae; genus Uloborus; species Uloborus diversus. Next base: position 97,332,214 of record NC_072733.1, read on the forward strand.
ACATTTAATATCCCCCCCCTATAAAAAAACAGTAATAACTGAAAATAAGCTAATAATAATTAAAATTAAGTTTGCAAAACTAAAAATTTGAATTAAAAACAAAAAAATATTAATTTTTTAGTTATTTAAATAAAAATTAAAACGAGTTAATCTAATGTAGCATGTCAAAACAACTTCAAATTGCCAAATATATAAAAATATTTATTAGATGCAAAACGTTTGAAAGCTCAGATAAGCAAATTTTCACGAACCAAGCTCAAATTTTGGCATATTTCCCATAAAATAAATTTATTTATTTTCTACTAAATTAAACATAAAACATGCTAATCTAAGGTAGCATTTGAGAAAATAACATTCGATTGGGTAAATAATTTAAATATTTTCATGATGCAAAAAGATTGAAATTTCAACCGCGATGTCCGAGTAAGTTCAATGTTGCCATAGTTTCTAAACTAATTCCCTCGTTAATTACTGATATTAAACGAAAAATAAGCTAATCTAAGGATGTATATGTCAAAATAACTTCCTACTGTCAAAAATATCAAATTATTTACAAGATGCAAAAGGATTGAAATTTCAAACGCGAGAAGCAGTTTTCCGCGAAGTCTGAGTAAGTTCAATGTTGTCATGGTTTCCAAACTAATTCCTTCGTTAATTATTGAAATTAAACCAAAAATAAGCTAATCTACGGTAGCACATGTCAAAATAACTTCCGATTGTAAAAAGCATCAAAATATTTACAAGATGCAAAAGGATTGAAACCTCAAACACGAAAGCAATTTTTCGCGATACTGCATATCGAACATATGTTCAGAAAATTGCACTGATGAAATATTTTTTAAAGAATTCCAAGCAATCTAAAGTATGCTTTAGATTGCTTGTAATGATTTTTGAAAGAATTCAAGAATAAAGCAACTTTTCATACTTTTTCAAGGCTTTCAAGCACTTGGAAAATTAACTCTTTTTTTTTTTCAGGAACTTTTCAAGGTTTTTGAAGGGCGTAAAATTTACGAACATATGCGCCAGTAAAAAAAAAAAATGGCGCATGCGCCATAAGTCCCAAGGGACCGGCTAAAACGTTCCGAGTAATGGGAAGCTTCCACACACAACAGTCCCAAGAGCTTGGGATCCAATGAAAACTTTGAGATCAAGGAATATTCGAGTTATTGAGATCCAAGATCGGAAAGTTTATTCGTTTGTAAACGTGAGGCTGAAATTCCGAGAAATATCGGTAGCACCCTGCTCCGCGATTCGACGTCATAACACCTCCCCCAAACCTCTTTTTAATGGATTTCCATGCTGCAGCGGTTGAAGGAGGAGTAATGACGTCAATCTGAAGTGAAATAAAACGGAAAAGTCAGGTTAAGGGTGCTCTTCACTGAGAGTCTAAAAGATTCGGATCTAATGTTAACCTACGGGGGGGGGGGGGGGGGGGGAAGTTGGAGCTTGTTTTACAAATTCCTGTGAAGTTTTCGGATCAATTTTTTTCTGAGTATTTTTCAAGACCATGTCTGTGTCTTTTAGTTTTTACTTTTTTGATGTGTCCATTCTCGAATTTTTTAAAATTCGAGAAAAAATGAATTTCTTCGAAAACGAGGTACTGTTGGACATTTCGCTCTGTAAAACCTCTGCAACTCGTGCTATCGAAATTTTAAGAACGCCCTGACACGCAAAATATTTCCAGCTCTCTTTTGAGATCTTGTTTGAAATAATGCGACCATTTTTTAAACAAATATCGGGTTCTAACTATTGAAAAAAATTTCAAAACACGTTCACTTTTTGCATTCGCTCCGCCTACTATCGTAAACTCCCCTTTTTGAGGGGTGAGCACTAATGGGGTGTAAGATTTATTACCCTCTCATTAGTTCCCCTCAATGACCTTCGCTGGACGTCCTTTCTTCTTTCCTCTTTTCCTAAGGCTTTCTTGAAGAATCAAGTGCTTTTGAAAGTGAATCCATGTAGATGCGTGCTATTAGCTGTTAAATTAGCAACATCTGCTTTTTTTCAAATTTGTGGTTTGAAAAGAAACATATTTGAAAGGGATATTTCTAAGTCAAATTGTTTATTAACAATATAATGAACATTGTTACAATGCTTTCGAATGCGAAAAGTTGTCATTTTTCCCTTCCAGTAGAAAAATATTTTTATATATAGATTAAATCGTATTCCAGATGCTAGGTATTTTGCATCGTTTTACATGTGTTTTATGTTACTACAAATGTACACACATAAAGTGCTTTCCACAGCTCAACAAACGTTTTTGAAAATTATTTGTGTCTTTAAGAGCCAGATTCATCAAATTTCTTTAGAAGGACACATTGAACATGTAATTCATAATATACAGTAAAATCCATCGAATTTCAGAATCGGGACTGGAAATTTATTTGGTTGAAACAAGTATTTCGTTGCATTAGTATACGTTGTAATAGGATTTTACTGTATTTCTCTTTAGAAAACTTTCTAAGGAGGAAAAGGATGCATAATTTGACCCCAAATAGAGTCGTGAAACGTTTCTTATGGGGTCGCAACATTACTCCTTCTTTTAAGACATGTACGATATTATACCGTTTTTAAAACATTACGTGAGAAACAAAATAGCATAATTTTTATTTTCCAGCGCAGCAATGCGAATCGTGATTAATATTATTTTTATTAAAGACTATTTCCTAGCTTACATTTTGTGTCATAATTCCTGCGTTTTACCTCAAGTTTTTATTTATTGCCAGAAACAATGAAAAAAAAAAGTTAAAATGCTTAATTTTAATTAGCTGTTTTGGAAATAGCTTAAATATATCGATATTGTGATTAACTGCAGGTTTTGAGTGTTTCAATCAAGAAATCATGTACTTGTGTTATTCCATACTTTTTAGAGCGAATCAAGCTTTACAATTAAAAAACATGTTTTATATTTTTTGAAGTACGTTGCTTAAATATTATTTTTCCAACCGCGCTAGCATTTTTGGAAAACAACTAAAATTCAGGACAATATTTATTCTTCCAGAAAAAAATAAGTTTTTTTTTTTTTTTTTTTTTTTTTGTTCAATTGCGAATGCTTATTATCCTTACTTGAACAAAGCTGATGTTGCTCTGATTTTTCAGATTGTCATGATGACAAGAATAACTCTAGCTCGTTGTTTCAAAATTAACTAAGAAGTCAAATTTTCGTCGCCATGGTTACTAATCGTTTGTACTCATTCAAGATTTCACTTAAGTAGATTTTACTTTTAAAAGGGGGGGGGGGGTGTAAAATTACATTTCAGAAAAAAAAACATCAATTGGATGAAATTAAAAAGCAAAATTTCATCCAAATACAAAATTTCCAGATTACTAATACCAACATTTAAGATTGACAAGAAAACAAAAATTCAGAAGGCTTTCTCATGTCTTCAAAAAAATTTTCACAATAGAAATAGTTTTTTATTTTTTATTTATCTTTATAAGAATTTGGAAGCTGTATTTTTGGAGAGTAAAAATACTTTTTAAAAACATTTATTCAGTTGCGGAAAACACTCCGTACACCAACATACTCATTAAATACATAGAAAATCATGAAAAATATATTAGTAATTTAATATGATTCGGTTAATATAAAAAACACACCGTGATATAATTACTAAGCATTGTATGTATTAGTTTTAATGACGTTTTCAGCCTTATGTTGCTGATGAAGCTAACAAAGATGTGAACAATATAGAATGGGGGGTTACAAGTTTTCACTGCTTTCTGTTTTCATTCTCAGAAGCTAGATCAGCATTTTATTACAGTGTAGAAAAAAATTAATTACAGGCATAAAGGTTTTCAGGTCACATAAGACCCCCCCCCCCCTTAAAAAAAACATTATTAGAGATCGTCTTGAATTTGGTTTTTATGGCTTTAATTTCGAAAAATTTCGGGAAGGGAGTTTGCGAAAAGTCCTTCTTTGACCATAAAAAAAAATGTCGTCTAAAATTGCATTTTTGGAACTTCAAAAACCTGCATGTCCCCGAACGTTACTAAAGATGGCCTACAATCATGTTTACTTTGAAAATTTTGCCTCCCCCAACATCACACTAAGACTGCGTTTTTAGACTATTTCGAAAAATTCCGGGGAAAGCTTCCGAACTCCCCGTTTCCTAACAGAATTGAAGACAACCTGAAATTGTGTTTTTGGCGTTTCAAGTTCAAAAATTTGCTGGTGGAAGATCTCATGACCTCTTACTTCAAAATACTACCAGAGATCGTCTAAAACTGCATTTTGAAAATTTTATTTTCGAGAAAATTAAAAGGCATAGCCCCAAACAGAGTGCTTGGAAAAATAGGGCGTATTTCTGAGTAAATAGTATGCTTACGATAAAGATCATGTTAATTAAATATAGAAATGGTTCCCTGTCCTAAACAAGAAGCTAAATCCTTTCTCTCGCTGTATTTACATATTACTAGGAGTCAATAGAATAGAAAATGTGGGATCTCAAAAAAGATTTTTGTTCTATACGAATGAAAATTACTTGATAATCATTTGATTGGAACATTCATTTTATTCTGTGACTGAAGACACGATACGACAATTTTTCGGCACAGAAGTGCGTAACACAGAACTTTAAAAAAAAAGTTTGTCTTGTTTTTTTTTTTTCTTCTTCTTCTTTTTTTTTTTTTAAATGTGAAATACCCTTACTTGTACTTATAATTGCTTTCCTAAATGTAAGCTGTTCATTTTCATTTTTGTTGTAACTTTATGTATTTCCTGCAAATCTGTTTCTTGCCCTTTTTATATTTTTTTTATTATTGATTCATTAAATGCAAGATGCATAAAAACGAGGCAGAGCGATAAAAACTTTAAAATCTGGCAGGGCGAGGCGTTGAGATTTTTTTCTCCTAAGTATTTCAAGTTTTTTTTTCAGGCAGATATATTTTCGTGCCTCCTGAGAAAAAGGACAACCTTTAATATTTATTATGACAACTAACGAGGATCAAACACTCCCAAGACTTATTAGAAAATTTTAATAAAAACTCAAAGTGTTGAAGCAGAAGCACTATATACACTGTGACCAAAAATATTGGAACACTTTTCAAAAATTCACATTTTTAGGGATTTCTCGAGAAATAATTGACCAATTGCTCTATAATTTGTTTCGCATAAAATGTATACTCTAGTTGTCATTTTCCTATAAAATTAAGTCTGCTATTCATTTAGGGGACCAACAACAAATTAAGGAAAAAAAAAAGGTTTTTTGATCATTTTTCATTGTAAATTGCTGGGAATAAGCTATAATTTTCTGAAATGAGTTAAAAATCTATCAAAAACTTATTTTTATATTTTTGTGAAAGTATGTCTTATACCCATGGAAATATAAGCATTTCTCTCAAAAATGCAAAAATTTTTTGAAGGTTTTCGACTCATATTACGCAGAGTATTTCGTCAAACGTTACTAAACTTTTAAAATATTTGACAGCATTTTAGAGAAACATAATAATAAAATTTGAAGTTAAAATATTGAAAATTAATATGAACAATTAAAGCTATTAATTTTTCACTGCGCATCTGCGCATCTACGAAGGATAGCAATTTATAACGTTCATAATCCAAAGCTCAGATACATCCTACAATCCATGAAAAAAATTCCACCGCAATTTCTTTAAAATTTAAAAAGTTATCAGCGATCTAATGAGCCGAATTTCTATAATTCTAGGATAGGCGACGAATGGTAAGGGATCGTTAGCAAACTGGCAACACTTTCCTGCCATCGTTACAGAGTGATTCATGATAAGAACGGATTATTTGTTGCTGGTCCCCTAAATGAATAGCAGACTTAATTGTTATTGGATTTGACGTCTGTAGTATACTTTTCATGTGAAAAAAATAACAGAGTAGAGAGCAATTGGTCTTTTATTTCTCGAGAAATCCGTAAAATTGTGAATTTTCAAAAGTGTCCCAATACTTTTGGTCATATAGTGTATGTAATACCTCATGTATTTTGCCGAATTTAGTAACTGGGAATTTGAGACTCTAAAAGTGCTAGGTTTAGCTTTATTCCAAAATTTCATTGTAAGATAGTTTACAAACATTGAGAGTGGGGGGAAGGGGTGATTTTTGCCTTTGAGCTTGGAGCAGGGTGAGCACCCCTGCATACAAACAAAGATCACAGAAAAATCTTTAATTTTTCAAATTCAGGAAATCCTTATCCGTAGCCGTCCGCGACTTTGCTGTTGTTATGCTCAATTTGAAAGAACTTTCACCATAACAACCCCTTGAGATATGCTATCATAGCCTTCCCATCAGCATATAGTAATTAGATAAATAAATAAATATTCTTTCAAAAAGAAAAGGATTCAAAGATAAAGATTGGAGGAATTTTCTGGTCACCAGTGGTGAGAAAAAGCAATTATAGTAGCCACATTTTTTCTAGTCGCCACTGCATTTGTAAAACAGGTAACTAACCAACAAAGTAGTATTTAATTTAGCACTAAAATATAAATATTATCAGTTCAAATAAAGGTAAATGTAACTAATTAAAGGCATTAATGTTTATTGTACAATCAAGTATTTACTATGCAAAGAGGATCTAGTTTTATTTTTATGAAGAATGTTTTCTGGTAACTCGGATGAGGTTGGGGAGAGTGGCAAACAGGCAGCGGAAGCGAAACAATTTTGCCAACTGATAACTAGTATTTTTAGTCCCCACTTTTATTCGGCACTCGATTTTTCAAGTATATCAAGTAGGATCATCCATTTTTAAAGAATTTTTTTAGTTAGAATTTGGAGTTCATTTCGTTAAAATTCAGTGTGGTCGTGCAGGCTATCTTTTTTTTTTCCTTCCTTTTTTTGAAATCATCAATTTTCAATAACGAACATTTTTCTAAAAATAAAACGAATTTATAAATTTATTTATTGCAAATATTCATTCGTTAATTTTTCCTAGATGAGATCTGGAACCGTATTAATGAGGAAAAAAATCTTCGTTTCAAAAATTAATTTTAGTGCGAATACAAATAAATTAATATCACAAGCAGGATTGTAAAATGCGCGGCAATGTAAAATGCCGCACCTTTTACATTGAGTTATTTTTCTTTTACCTATGTAGTCAAGACTCAAGAGGGAAAGAAGTAGAATTTCCTTGGAAGGATCTGTAAAAAGCTGCGGTTTCATTTCGCCGTCAGCTATTACCTCCTTCGACTACTCTGCACAGTAGGGGTAGCGTACGGTCTGTCCCCCTGCAAAATGTGACAGGTCACATGATCCACACTTCCATCGGTCACCGTTCGTTCTATTGGTTGTTGAAGTGTCAATCATTTCACTGATGAGCACTGCTTTCGTTTAAAGAAAAAGCCCATTTTCAAGCGAGATCGTTTTTCTTAACCACTGAAGAGCAGCCTTAAGGCGCCGCGGCCGCGTGTTTGGTTGTACAGTATCTTTTAACGTAATGGAAACTTTTAAAATCTGATTTTTAAGTAAAAACAATATAAAAGCGGACTAATCGGACCAAAATGCTAAAAAGCGGTCTAAAGCGGACTTAACTCTAAAAAACGGACTTAGGCGGGAAAAGCGGACTATTTGGGAGCCCTGAGATTCCATCCCAGCAAAACGTTTAGATGCCATGATGCAGCGAAAATATCTACAAATCCAGAACATGTAATTTAACTACCTAAGTCCAGACCATGCAACAGGATTACTTTCAGGCTGTCACATAAAAAAACCTCATTTCTTGAGCCACATCTTCCTGCTTTCTTCCTTATTTTCAGACAACAATCGCAAATATCATCCTCATAACAAATCTCTACCTTGTGTAAAATGGAAAGAACAGATTAAATAATTATTTCTCTTAGTTCATTACTCCTCAAGGAAACTGAAAAATGAATTTATTATGCTGCACTAGTAATGATAGAAAAATAATTCTAGAAGAGCTGAAAAAGGTTGATTTGTGAGACATTTAGATGAGGTTAATTCCAAATAATAATTACCACTTGATGTGGAGCAACATAAATAAACAAGCACAATGTATAAGCATAAAAGTGTAAAGCATCAGGTCGTTTCTCGAAGACCTTTAACATTGAGTAGATAGGGGATAAGATCGCTATTTTGGAAAATTGGTTGTTAATGGAGGTGATCGCTGTATAGAAGTGATCGCTTATAGAAGTTTCATTGTATATTATATAACTATTTGCATAAAAGTTTATAAACTATTTAAAATGGACATTAGGGTGACCATTTGGCAAGTTTTTACATCCACTACATTGAAATTTCGGTAGTAATCTGAAAATCAGTTTCAATTATGATGTTTTGGATTGTCATAAGCAGGCAGGCCCAATTTTATTCTAAATTGATCCCTGAATATTACATTGTTTTAAAAAGACTTCTTTTAAACAAAACAAAAAAAAAAATCCATGTAAAAATGTATTTTTCATTGTGTTATTAAAGGAAAATTCTGCTACTCTGGTCCTGTGATAGCAGAAAAAAGGAGTCCTATACAAAAATAACAGTAACTGTATGCAAAATTAATAAAAATGTCTAAATAAAGTTCAACAGTTTTACTGATGGATAGGTACTACTTGATTCTGTTTTTGGACTTCAGAATTTAGTAAATGTTGGTTTATAGTTTCTACTTTAGCTCAAAGTCAGTTTTTTAAAATACAAGTATTTTTGTATGCAACAAACAAGTCAGCAAGCTGGCCAAATTTCTTTTTAAGTTAACCCCCGAATATTACATTGTTTTAAAACATTTCTTTAAAAAAAAAACAATTCTTTGTAGAAATGTTTTTTTATTGTGTTATTAAAGGAAAATAATCTCTTAATTGAGGGACGGAAATCCATCCAATGATTTGTTAAAGGACAGATCTGCTCTCAGTATGGAAAGATGGCAGCCATAGGCATGACCTTAACAATGCTTACTTTTTTGAGGGGTAATAAGAAAGGGTTATTTCAGCTGACTTGAGTATGGTTACTTTCATAGTAGTGTTTTGCAAAAATATTCCAACTTAAATCTGCACCAATAACACGTCCCTTTTTTACTGAACGCTCCGAAAAGAAGTTAAACACTGTCAAGGTCATGCCTCAACTTGATAGAACCACACTACACATTTTATGGAATTCATTACATTGTCATTTTGTGAGAATGCTTTTGAAAGTAAAAATGTGTTAGATACATGCCTTCAGAACTTGGGCAACTAATTCTCCTCCATGATTTTTATTCTTTGGGTCAATCTAAACAAAAGTAAGCACAATCACAAGTAATTAGATAAAATACTATACAAAACATACAATAACATACACTTGAAATGTCCAATAACATAGCTACCAACACTGAAAGATGAAAATTAGGGAGACTTATGAGTAAAATCAGAGGAACTTTCATGAATAAATTTAGCGCGAAAACTTTGTCTGTAAAAAGGATTTTAAAAATATGCAGGAATTTCTTAAATTGAACACGTTTAGGAACAAAAATTTAGCATTCAGAAATCCAGCATGTCCCAAAATTCGGATATTAAGATTACTGTTACTCTTGCTTTTACTAAAAAAAAAACTATACCTTTTAAGCTTAAAAAATGACATTAAAAAAAAATTAGGGGATTTCCACAAATAATGTCACACTTTGAGGGGGCTGATTAATGAAATTGAGACAATTTGTGGCGGGAGAGAGGGTAAAAAGCAGTGGGGGGGGGGGGGTGACATCACATGTGTTTTTTTAATGACCATACACTTATGAAAAGCAGCATGATATGTGATAATTTGGGGGGGGGGGGGGGTAATGTGATGTGTGACACTTTGTGACAAAAAGGTAGTTTGTTAAAATAAAGTGTGACATCATTTATGGACAGACCCTAAATTTCATTTCTCTTTCACAGATAATAACCATTCCTTGCAGCAGGTTAAAATTAAGGAAGTTAAAAAAAAAAAAAAAAAAAAAAAGAGAACATTTCACTGCACTATTTGGGAAACAAAAGTTTTTCATAATCATGAATGAATGGGTTTTGTTTTTGCAATTGTGATTGTTTTACTATAGAGTAGAGATGGACAATGTCATTCTTATTAATGATAGGTTCATCAGAAGATCGTTTATTCTTTTGATCCGTTCATTCAACTCGTTCATTTGAATGACTTTGTTCATTTTAAAAAGTTGCTGGTGATCTCTCTGCACGACATACACACGTACATTCGAAATGTTTCATTAGATCAGTACTAGTACTATGCTTTGAAGGAAAAATAACTAAAATTATCTAAAAGTAAGAAAATATGCCTATGAAAAATGAATCAAAAAAATTTTATTCAGGTTTAGATGAAAAAACAATTATAGTTCATTTTGTAAGACATTTCTCAGATTCCGAATAGTAAGATATGTTTTCCATTCAAAAAATCGCAGGTTCCATATCAGCATGTCAAAAAATTAAGTTATTAAATTTTCCCAGCTACAGCACTGTATATATAATTACAGTATTGCCAATAAACAATGCATAACAAAAAGAGTAACAATAAATATATTAGAAGCTCAGCCGGAGTACTGGATAACTTAATTTGAAAAAAAAAAAAACTCGCCTAAAAATATTAGGGAGCTTCAAAATTATTCCACAGTACCAATGAGAACAGAAAAACGCAACACTTTTTTAAGTGGGGAAAAATTAGACAGTAATAATCAGTAAAAAATAAAGCCAAATCAATATTGATAGTAGTTGATAAGGTTGCAATAAAGGACAAAAGGTTTGCCAGAGAAGTGATAAAAGGTATTTTTAGAAATAATTTTGGTGACAGAAAGCGTGAGAAGGATTTTTCAGGTGCATGGGACAGGAAGTGGAATGTCCAAACATCAGGGACGTGGCGAGAAGGGTGAGTGGGGTGCGACACCCCCCCCCCCCCCCCCCAGATTTTTTCAACAGTCGGCATTTTGGACAAATCAGTCGGCAAATGTTGCAATTGTATATGAGCAGATAATATTTTTTTCTGCATATCGACGTTTGAGGGAACAAATATGCCGAGTTATAAAAGGAACATGAAGTGTACCACTTGGCATTATATAACGATTTTGCTCGAGTCGGCATTTGTGTTAAATAGGAAGAGCAGCAGAATTTAAAGAGGAAGGTAATTTTTACAGCACGGGGCAGCATTGGACTAACTATTGCCTTTTTTTACTGAACTCAGAGTGAGACACGAAAAAGGGCCTTGAGGGTACGCCCTGCTTGAGGGGGTCGGGCATCCGATTATTGTCTAAGAAGACGAAACCGCATAATAAGGTGTGTATTGGCGTAGCCTACTAGGATACAACGCTGTTTTAGGCAATGGCATTGGGCTTCGAAACTGATGATTCCTCGAATGAATGTGCTGATACAGATCTTTTTACTTGAGGGGATGAGGGCTTTTATGGCCCTTTTTTGAGGCTGACCTTCATTTCTCCTTTGCAAATAGAAAATGGTGTACATGAGCAAGCATACTTTTTCCTTTTATTTCACTGACCGTGTTTTCTTTCGTTCTTTCCCCCCATCTTTCCTTCCAGTTTGTATGTAGTTGTTCCATAACGTTTTCAGCTAATTAGGTAATTTTAGAAAGCTTGTGATTTTTTTTATCGAGAAAGAACTAACTACATAAAACATTCGATATACTACATCATGTTTTTCTTCCCAACGCTTGAAGTCGAGTTCTCGTCTTCAATCAATGAGGAAAACATTATTTGTGAGTATAATATGCTTTTAATGATTATTTATTTGTTAGAATTATTTAGCGCTCATTATTTCAAATAATACAAGCTTGAAATAGCAATTTTGTAAGATTTTTGTGTATTCATTAGTCAAAAGTTAAAATACGTAAGTCAAAAAAGTATAGTCCTGAAAAGAGAGAGAGAAAGATACTTCTTTTCATTCAAGTAATTACAGAGACGGAAAATTTGTTAATTCATTAGAAACTTCCTTTATAAAATTATCCTTCATAAATGCTTGTAACTATGCTTTTTGATACTAAAATGAATATATTGCTAATGCAGTTTTGATGAATCAGTACATAAACTAAAGAAAATTCATTTGATTTTTTTAAACTTTAACATTTGCATATTGTATCTGAACTAGCACTCACACAGCACTAATTGTTTTTATATACGAACTGTCGATTAAATCTAAACCTAATACAGGAGTTTGCTAAGGTTAATTGAGAATATTTAAATCATCAGCTTGAATAACTATTCAAAAAATAAGAATTACCCCGTAAAAGTCATGCTCTTAATTTTATTGAAAAGAAAAAAGGGGGGGGGGGGATTTTTTACAGAGGTCAGTAAATTTCCGCTTTAAATATTCATTATTGCTGTTGTTGTTATTATCTTAATATATAAAAATCAATGTCCTGAGATAATATATATACATATATACATATATATAATCAACGCACAGCCAATACTGCTGAAACCTCAGACTTGAAATTTGGCAAGTATGTCCACATGATTACGAAAGTATCCACTAAGAAAGATTTTTCGAAATATCAATTAGTTCGGGAGAAATTAATTAAAACTCCTTAATTTCTGTGAAACTAAAACCTGTAATTGAAATTTAAATCCCTTATTTTCGACGGCTTTCCTCCATTCAAATCATTATTAAGTACTTCATCTCAACTTTTTGTAGATAGCGAATTTTAAATTTGATATTGTTTTTATTTCTCGTGTGAATCTTCGAGACTTCTCTCAAGTCAAATAATAATGTTGCTGTCTTTTGCTTTCATTTTTTTAACACTGGAAACGAAGTTTTTAAGAACATCATCTCAGACCGACTATCCTTTTGAATTTAGAAAGGTACAGTTTCCTGTAAAAATTTGTTTTGCAATAACCAACACAAGGTCATACATTAAAAGTAGCAGTGATCGATTTAGAAGAAGACTGTTTTTCACACGGCAAATTTTATGTAACTTGCTCTAGGATGAATTCACCAAGTAGTTTAATAATTTTAGCTTTTAGCACCAGAAAAAAAAAATGTTGTATACAAAGAAGTTTTTGCTTAAACATAGGTATAATAATAATAAAATGTGGACGGCCTGCGTTTGCAAAGAAAATCAATACTTTAAAAGCTATCGTTAATGACAGTTCAGGATCGGTTAAGAACAAGGGCATATATATATATATATATATATATATATATATATATATATATATATATATATATATATATATATATATATATATATATACAGTTGGCTCTCTGTTTAATGACTTTCAAAGGACCACAGAAAATCGTCCTTAAGTAGAAAGCGCCCTTAAACAGAATGCTTTTAACACTACAGTGGACCATCTGGGACCGTGAAAAGCCGTCGTTAAATAGAGAAAGTCCTTAAATAGAGCGTCGTTAAACAGAGAGCCAACTGTATATATATATATATATATATATATATATATATAATTTGTCAAAGTTGTTTTTTGTTAGAACTTAGAACACATTAACGCCCTCAATACTTTATTAACTTCATAAGTAAGGCACCGTTTTAAAGGTTTTTTCACCACTTTCAAATAAAAATAAAGAAGCAATTAACACAGTTTCGTTGTTGATTTGAAAAAACCGACTTATTTTGTCTTTTATTACGCATTGCTTCAATGCATAGTATCCTGAAATGGAGAACCAATCTCAGTTGGTAAGAGCGTCATGCAAAAAATGCGAAGATAGTGAATTCGAATCTTTATAGGTGGAAAAATTTCGTTTTAAAAACTTATTCTCTTCAGCAAAATTCTATATTCATTTTTATTGATTCTAATCACTAATTGAAAATTTAGGTTTTTTGCAAAGAAATTTCAAATTAGGTACTGAAAAAAAACTTGTGTTATGCACCAAAAAAAAAAAAAAATCCATACAGTAATTCTAACCTTGACTTGATATTTTGTAGAAAATTTAAAGCTTTTTGTTCTGGATATTTTTTTTTCACGCAATGTTCCTGATAGTTGAAAGAAAACTTTGAAAATGAACCACTTTAAGAAATTTTTACTATTTAGGTACAGATAAATAACTCTACATTACAGTAACATCAGAGTCACATACAGATTTTTTCCGCCTAAAGTCCACCGTTAAAAAAAAGTCCTGAAATTTTACGGTAAAAGTTACTGGCATCCATACTGTCATTAACTTTTACCGTAAAAGCCTATTTTACTGTAAAATTTTACGGAAGAATGAACGAGAGTAAAAGATGCAACATGCGAGCAGCAGGTTCGATTTCGGGACCTTCGTATTGGCAGGAGACTTCGATGACCACCATACCAGTTGGGACACATCGAGTCAAGGGAAATACGGTGTTATGTGCTTTGCACTGTAGGTTACGTGGTGCATCAATTGGCGATGCAGTTAATTTTTTCGGTACAATTTTCTGTATATTTTTTCTGTAATGTAAATATCCTATTTTACAGTATATTTACCACGAAAGTTTACTGAATTTTAATACCGTACTGGAATGCATGCTCATGGAATTGCACACAAATCCTTTTCATTTTTTAAATTTTTTTTTCGTGGAAAACGGTCACGTAGTATCACTAATCATCGTAATCCTGAAAAACTTGTCTGCATTTCTTATTTCTACTTGCGTAAACCGGTAGCAGAAGCAGCGTGACGTTACAACCAGGGTTGCCAGAATTAAGAACAGTAAATACGGGACAGGCTTCTAGGAGTGAAAAGGGGGGGGGGCATATTTGTGAGACGTCTAATCATGATCAATCTGAAAAATTCAATCGCAACAAAGCATAAACCTCGCAAAAGTCACTTTTAAAAGTATAAAAATCAATTTCTTTGCGATTGACGACGCATGCGCAGAAATTATATTTCCAATATAGTCAATGAGCAAAGAAGAAGCAACCATTCAGTCCTCATGCTCTGCCGCCAAAACAAAAACAAACAAACCAAATCAGATGGAAAATAATTTGTGCGTTTGCTGCCACATGATTTTCTCATTGATCATTTCATTTTTTGTTTCACTTTATTTTTTTCTCTTAAAAAATGTCTCGGTCTGTAAAATAATGTTATCAGATAGAATGCGGGACTTTAGCCGTCCCGTATGGAAGTTCCCCGGGACGCCGGACAATTTTTCAAAATACATGACTGTCCCTTGAAATTCGGAACGTCTGGCAACCCTGGTTACAACCGTCGCAGATATCTGAGGAGGCATGCAGACTTTTTCTGAATTAGAAAAAAAAAAATCCGCTTTTTGCAAAATTTTCTCAAATTTTAAGCAGAAAAATATAATGAAAAAGGTTCTTAAATCTTTGTAGGTATCCTCAGTGGCTATAAGACGTCAAAAGCACTTGCTTCCTCAACTACCTGTGCCTCAGTTTTCTATATTATTTTGAAGCTTTTTAGCCTTCGTTTCTTAATTTTTTAATTTAGCATTTTATTTTCAAGCATTCCTTTTTGCTTATTCAATCATGTTAAGTGTTACGACTAATCTCAAAAGCTGGTCTACGTTGCAGATTACTTTTGGGTTTTTTAAATCTCCGTAGCAGACTACTGAAAAAAAATTCCGGGTACCGCATTGCGTAATACTAAAGTTTTTTTAAAATCTATATTAATTGTTGTAATTTTGCAAGCTATCTTGTTATCCCGAAACAAGTGGAAAGGAATGTATTAAAATTCAAAAACCATTTCTAATACATTATCAAAATGAAAAAATTTATCCCTCATCCTTTTTTTGCGATCGCCCTTTTGGAAGGTTAAAACAGAAGTAGAAAAGATTAAAACTTTAATCAATCGAAAAATAAGAACATAATCCCAAATAACCGAATATTTTTGAATTTTAGACAAGACAAAAAAATTCTTAGGCGGGAAATATTAAAATACTGAACATTTTAAAAGGGTAAAATTAACATTATGGAAATTGGAACACATTTTGGAATAAATACAAATACAAACTGAACAGCATACTCCAAATGAGGTCTTACCAAACTTCTATATAAGGGCAGAAGAACTTCTTTAGATTTGTTTGAAATAGATCTATTGATAAACCCAAGCATCTTATTGGCCTTGTTACTAGCAATGCTGCACTGTTGGCTAAACTTTAAATCCTGACTTATTAAGACCCCCAGATCAGTAACTTTGTCTGCCTGACTAATGACTGATAATATATATTATATATATATATATATATATATATACAGTGCTGAATTTGCCTATAAGCTAAGCAAGGTATAAGCTAAGCTTAGAGTCCCCCAACTACCGAAAAATTGCATGATGAAAAGAATACTTAAAAAAAAAGATTTTAATTTCTAGTGCTTTAAAGCCTTAAAAGTAGCAGCAAACATTGTATTTTAAAATTTTAACAAATGGGAGAGGGATGCCAAAATATGCCAAATTCACATCCTTACTGAATCCTGCAGAAAAAATGTACAAATCATGGTTCTCACTTTTCTGAAACATATTGATTGAGATACATTTTCGTAACTCATGTGCGTCATATTTTTCTCTTTATTTAATTCCGAATTCAGGATTTTGGAAGTTCTTTTGTTGTTGTTTGCTTTTATCTTTCTTCTACTGCATCCAGTATACCAGTTTAGCACGCAAAAAAAAAAAACAATAACAACGCCGAGGTGGATTGATCGGTAAAGCGCCAGGCTCGTAACTGGAGAATTCCCAGTTCAATACCATCCGGTCGGAGATTCTCCGTGTTCACTGATGATGACTGGGGCACGTTAAATATATCGCAGTCATAAAAGTCCTCCACGTGAGTCAATACCTCTGGGGATGCTGAACCAGGAATTATTCGTCTTCAGGTTTGGTTCTAAATTTCGAATTGTTGATAGACTTTGCTTCCATCTATCGTTTGCTGTCTGAGCTTATTCAGACTTCCACCTAAATGGTTCTTGTTAAAACGGAAACCGTCCCTCACTGCCTTAAATCGACTAGCACTTGCTACTCCAACTCGGTGGTCCGAGTGGTATTAGCATTAGTAACAACAAAATTATTGCTCTACCTCTTTTTTTTTCGTTCTCTGCCCTACTTGTAATAGAAAAAAAATTTTTTGAAAAGAGAAATCGATACATTTATTTTTTAAACTTAAAATGGGTGATTCTTACAAAGTTAAAACAATTCTATAGAGCTATACAATCAAATATTAAAATGTAAGAGAGTGAAAGGTACAAATTTAGTGTTTTCAATAATTTTAATTATTCTCGACTTTTTGAAAATAATTAATTGAGTCTCTAAAACTTCTTAGAAAGTGCTTCAGTTTTGTTTCTTATCAAGTGACTATGAATTGCCATAATTGCGAATTGTCAGGATATTACGTTCTTATTTTCAAGTTCTCTAAATCTGTACACCATTTCTTTTAAAGTATTTAATACATTTTTTACTATTGATCTTATTATACTCAATTCAACATTGTGTTTGTCGGTGGTTTGGTGGGATGCTCAAAAATTAACCGTACCGAAAGCCGATGTGAGCATGTTACAATGCATTATCTTTTCTTCTTCCTCGGTCTTCTTCTCTGTCGATTAATGTCAACGATTTGTAGTATCAAAAACAGTTTTTATTTTGAATTATTATCTTTCGTTGCTAAATAGTGAAAACTTTTAAAAAGGGTATTTTGCTTATTTTTTCCTGATATTTTTGTAGTTCCAAATACCCCTTATAAGGCCTCAAAATGTAGAATCTCCGGTGGAGGAACCACCGGACCCCCTAAAATTGGGGATATCCCTGTATCATTCTCCTGATATCCTTCCTCTGACAAGATCAATCGAGAAAAGACAGAAAGAAAAATAAAAACAATAAAAACACATGTATCAGTGGAAAGAAAAGCATTGATTGAGAGAAGAAAAATTTTTAAAAATGCTTGCCTTTTCAACCTTTATAAAAATTATCTGAACTACAAAAAGCACCCCCCATGCCTAAAACAACTTTGGATGTGGTTAAGTCTGAATCCGGCCCTGTATATATATATATATATACACACACACACACACACACACACAGTCGGCAAATCTCATCATTCGAGTCGACAAATTCAGAATTCTGCACCCCCCCCCCAAAGGTGAGGGGCTCGACACGTCCCTGCCAAACATTTTGTTAGTAGCCCAAACAAGTTACACAAAACATTACTAATGGATACATTGGAAAGTTGCAAATGAACTACAACATTTTTTTTTAAAAATGAATTAAGCAGAGAGTAAAAAGTAAAAAGGTTCGAATAAATATATTGTACTGAGTACTGCACTGAGCAAAAGGAATTTTGAGACTGATTGAGAGTTAAAAATTTGAAGATGAATAATTAAAAAAAACAAAAATGTGATTATATCACCAAGTGCATGAAAACAATGTTCCAAACTGCTCCCTGATCAAAAGAACGGTCATTTGTTTTTCAAGTGAACAAACGGATCCGTTCATTTTAACGATGCGTTCTTTTTTTTTTGACATGTTCGTTCATTAACGACACATCTCTACTACAGAGATTTTTCCAGAAATATCATTGTGCTGGTGAAAATTTGGGTGATAGTTATTTCATTCAAGAGAAGGCATTAAAATTTGGAAGTCTATCGAATGAATTGGGAGAGTTGACAGCTATGCAATAATAAGCATTTTGTTTAAGCTTCATAGCCATTACACTATGGAGCTTTAGAGTAATACAGTAGAAGACCGTTATAATGCACACCTTGGGACCAGAGCTTTTGCGTTATACAGGTTTTTGAGTTATATAGACATTCATTTCACAAATTTTGAAACTAATATTGCATCTGAGCTCTACAGGGGTCAAAATGGTTAGTGGTTTGGTTTTAGAGGATTCAGAATCAAAAAACTAAGTTGGAATGGGGGGCATGCTTTAAGGAGCAGAATTCGAATGGGTACTAACTATTGGGATTTTAGTAGAAACGGAAATAGGGTGGCTAGTAAGAGAAAAGATTTTAGCAGTTGGGATTCAAATAATCGTGCAGCATTAAATAAAGGTAAGATGGGCTTACTTAAGGTTTTTTATACAAATGCTCGTAGTATTAGGAACAAGCTGGAAGAATTGAAAAGCATAACAATAGACGAGAGGTTGGATATTATAGGAGTTACCGTGACATGGGCTACCGAAAGTGATGCTGATTTATTATCTATTGCTGGGTATAATTTGTTTAGACAAGATAGAGTAGGTAAAAGAGGTGGTGGGGTTTTATTTTATGTCAGAGACACTTTAACTTGCAATGAATTGGTAATTAATGATAAACCTAATGAGAGTGATATGATTTGGCTGGAGTTGATGAGCAATAAGGGCAATAAACTACGTTTAGGGAACATTTATAGGCCACCCAACTTAAGCCAGGGTCAAGATGAACAGATGTTTAATATTATTAGTGACATTTCAAGCAAGGGGTCAGTCATTATAATGGGAGATTTTAATTTTCCAGGAATTGATTGGAATAATTTTTACCATAGTAATAGCAGAGAAGAGGAATTTTTGAAAGTAATTGGTGACTGTTTTTTAGATCAAATTGTAACTCAGGGTACTCGACAGGACGTGATTTTGGATCTAGTTTTCTGTGATATGGAAGGTTCTGTTCAGGGGTTATGTGTAGGGGAACAAATTGGAGACAGTGACCACAACAGCATTAGGTTTGGGATTAAATTTGATACTCACAAAGTAGAGAATTTCAGGTTTGTGCCCAATTTCAGAAATACTGATTTTGTGGCACTTAGGCAGAGTTTGAAAGCAGTTTTTTCTTCTGGATTGGACAATAGCGATGTGAATCTTCAGTGGGCAGAGTTTAAGGAAAAGCTAGCGAAAACGGTTGGGGATCATGTTTCTTTTAGGAGAAAGGGTGTCAACACTAAAATTTGGCCAATGTGGTTCTCCAGGGAAACTAAAGACGCTCTAAATTACAAGCAAGCTGCTTTTCATAGGTTTAGAGAAACTGGTCACAGTGCAGATAGGCTCCAATATTGTAAGGCAAGGCGTAAATTTAAGTATTTGGTACGGATTCAGAAAAGAGAGTTGGTGCAAAGACTGGCAGATAACATAAACAGGAATCCCAAGAGGTTTTTTGCATACGCTAATTCGGGGAAAGTTCGAAATAGTCATATTGGGCCACTGGTTGATGAGCACGGAATTTTAATTCAGGATGATAGTGATATTGCTAATGTTCTTAATAACTTTTTCGAGGGTTTTTAACGATAACTGTATCTCAACAGTTGACACCAACAAGACACAAGCTATAGTACAGCTTCAGGACTTTGTATTTTCCAAAGATGACGTTTTACTTCATTTGAAAAAAATTAAAGAGACTAAGGCTCCGGGACCTGATAATATTTATCCAAAAATTTTAGTTGAATGTGCGGAGGAATTAGCAGATATAATTGTAAATATTTTCAATGCTTCTTATAACTCGGGGACAGTGCCAGAGGACTGGAAGCTGGCTAACATTACACCGCTCTTCAAAAAAGGGTTTAAAGGGAGTGCGGGAAATTATAGGCCTGTGAGCCTAACTTCGGTGGTTTGCAAAATTTTTGGAACATTGATAAAAATTAAGATAGTAAATTTTCTAGAGACTAATAATCTATTGACTAGTTTTCAGTACGGTTTCAGGAAAGGTAAATCTTGTGCAACTAATTTATTACATTTCTATGACAAAGTTACCATGGCTTTGGACAATAAGAAGCCTGTAGATGTTGTTTACATTGATTTTCAAAAAGCTTTCGATAAGGTACCGCATGTTGCTCTACTTAGCAAATTAGCTGATATAGGAATAGGAGGGAAAACTTTCATTTGGGTAAAAAACTGGCTGACCGGAAGGAAACAAAGGGTAGTTAGTTGTAAGGGAAAATTATTCTAATTGGAGTGAGGTTTTAAGCGGGGTTCCTCAAGGATCAGTGTTAGGGCCTGGTTTGTTCATTGTTTTTATGAACGATATTCACAAAAATATTTCTGGCAACATGAATTGTTTTGCTGATGATGTCAAAGTTATGGGAACTGTAGAAAATGAAGAACAAGCAAAACAGCTGCAAGAGTATCTAGATCATATTACGGAGTGTCCTGATAAATGGGGTATGGCTGTTAATGTTGGGAAATGTCAAGTGCTACATTTAGGGTATGGAAATAAGTGTACAAGTTATTATTTGCAAGGTTCAGTCATTAGTCAGGCAAACAAAGTTACTGATCTGGGGGTCTTAATAAGTCAGAACAGTGCAGCATTGCTAGTAACAAGGCCAATAAGATGCTTGGGTTTATCAATAGATCTATTTCAAACAAATCTAAAGAAGTTCTTCTGCCCTTATATAGAAGTTTGGTAAGACCTCATTTGGAGTATGCTGTTCAGTTTTGGTCTCCTCTTATCTTAAGAAAGACAATAATGTATTGGAAAGGGTTCAAAGGCAAGCTACAAGGCTAATAAATGGACTCTCTCACTTAGACTATGATTCCCGGCTTAGAAGGTTAAAAATGCACAGTCTTGAGCAAAGAAGAGACCGAGGGGACATGATTCAGTTGTTTAAATTTATTAAAATGAAAGATGTTACGGGGCTGAAGTTTAGCACTGAAAACAGGACAAGGGGTCATTGTTTTAAGCTATTTAAATCTCAGGCTAACATGGATAATAGGAAAAATTATTATTATAGCAGGGTAGTGGAATCTTGGAACAGTTTACCGGAAGAGGTGTTAATGAGCAAGGGAGTAGATAGTTTTAAGAGGGCCATTGATCTTCACTGGAGATTGTAAATTGACTAGGACCAGTCTAGCTGGGCCCAGAGCCTGTTGCTGGTCGTCACTTTTGTATTTGTATTTGAATATATCTATATATTAGCACTTCAGAATGAGTTTTATCTGCAATGAGTAGTAAAGTACCAATATTACAATTAGTTGTTCACAAATAAATATGTTGCACAATCAAAAGAAAGTGCATTATCCTGCACTTCTGCTAGCTTCATGGTTTGCATAACAGCTGCATTTTCAAGAGCCATCTGGTATTTTCTATTTACTGTAAGTACTAATTTTCCCTTAAAAGCTTTGAATTAAGATGGAAAGATGAAAAACTATTTCAAAATTTAATTTGCCTAACAATTTTAGTGCTTGCAAAGCAAAACAGAGGGATTTTTTAAACTTCAAAACATATTGTTTACTTCTGAAAAGTTGTGTGTTTTATAGAGAATTGCGTTATATAGGTCGGCGTTCATTGGCATAAACTAGGAGGGGCATAGGGGGGCAAGTGCCCCCCTACTTTTTTTGAGCTATGAGCAAAGTATTATTTGGCCCCCCTAGTTCTTAAGCAAAGGATTTTTTAAAATTGTTTGTCAAATGATCTATATATTATTTTCAAATGATAATAAAGTGTAATTCGCATATTATCAATGCAATTGTCATGAATTATATGCAAAAGATGTATCTTTGTCTTCAACTACCAATTAGTAATTTCAACCTATAATTAATCTGTTTTTAAACTGCACCAAGGCGGCGCAACTGAAGCCCAGAAGAGGCCCGTGTACCTGATCGCCTAATCCCGAAGTGGTGATGAACATCCCCCCCTCACAATACATATAGGCATGTAATCCTAGTTTACTAAATTCAGGTAGTAAACTAGGATTACATGACCAAAAAATGAGTGTTTTCGGGAAAAAGGGGAAATGTTGCTGCAAAATTCCGAAGATTTTCTTAAAGCGAAATTTACTTTTAATCCTTTAATTAGAGCTCACATGAATGAACAACCAACCATGTAATGAACAGGTCAAAATAGAACAGTGGTACAACCAGAAAGGAAGCTTAAAACCCGAGCCCCATAGAATGTTTGAGTTGAATGTTTTTTAAAACTATTCTTTATTATTGATGAGAAGATGTCTTTCGAAAACAAAGTAATTTTTAGAAATTAATAGTAATGTTACGAGAAAATCTTAATTTCTTCTTAAAATAAATCTTTGAATAAAAAATATTCAAAAGTAACAGCTTATTGATCAGCAATCACCCCCGCCACCACTCTTTCCGTCCTATTTTTTCTCTTTTTTTTTTCCTAGTTCGTCTAAAAATAAGAAAGTTATCAAAATACTGCTCCTCCGAAGAACCCCCTAGCCCCTCCCACACACCGGAAGCATTATGGAGCATTTGACATTTCATTTTCATGTTTCAATTTCGTGAATTTTCCAGGGGAAAGCCCCCAATTACCGAACACATTGAAAATCGCTTAAAATTACGTTTTTGGAGTTTTAATTTCGAAAAATTACTGGCCCTAATATTACAAAATATGGTCTTACAATCGCGTTTTAAGACTTGAATTTCAGAAAATATTCGGGCAAGAGTCCCTATGCCGCCATCCTCCAATACCATAAGCAGTTTGGTTTTTTAAACTATACTTAAAAAAAATTTTTAAGTGGAATAATCCCTGATTTTAAAACATTGCTTTAGTTTTTAGCACCATAATTTTTAAAAATTTACCAGGGAAGAGCTTCAGAACCTCTTTCCCGTAAAATCTTCAACGTTTGTCTAAAATTGCGTTTTTAAACTTCAATGTCAAAAGCAGGGGGAGGAGGAATTTATTTCAACCTATAAAAAAATCGATCGGGGACAGTCCTTGAGCGCCATCCGTCACCCTAACGTCGATAAAATATGACCTATAATCGCGTTTTTAAAGCTTCAAGTTCTAGAAATTCCGCTGAGACTCCTGTACCTTTCGTCACCCTAACATCAACGAAGAAAGTCTAAAATTGCGTTTTTGAAGCTAAAAGTTTCAAAATTCTTCCGGGGAGAAAACCCCCGGACCCCGCTTTCCTATACATTCTGAATGTTTCTTTTCTTTTTCGATGTGCCCCCTCCTCCCCTCCCTATTTTTTTTTCTGGTTGCGTTACTGAAGTAGAATATTACTTTGGTTCAGGGCATAGGTCACTAATAGCAAGGTGTATACACTGTACAGATTCTTCATTCCTGGGATCCTGGAAAACAACTTCGGAAAGAAAGAAAAATCATTTCCAAAGTACAGAATTCCTTGAACTTTCCAATTAGTCCATGGAATTATTCGAGAATTAAAACCAACGCAACTTAGAAAACGATATCTGTACTTTAGGATTGCAAAACTGTTTGGCGCCAGTGATCATGTAAACTATAAATACAACAAAAGAGTAGCAGCATATTTTTTGGGAAAGAGTGATGCTTCTCCGGATGTATGTGCGTATTACTGTATGTAGCTCTATTCTGTTTAAACTGAATAACGTACATTGCGTTAAAAGTTATTATGATTTCTTAAATTCATTTATTTTTTGAAAAAGTAAATTTTTTTTAGAATTTTAGTTGGATGGCAAAATATGAATCAAATAAATTTTCCTTGAAAAAAACGTTTGCCCCCCTACTTTACGTGGCCAAGTTACGCCTCTGTCGGAGTTATAACAGTCTTCTACTGTATTGGAATTAGAAGTCTGTGTGTGCGTGCGCTAAACAGTACATTTTATTTAACTCGTTCATTTTAACATACAATATGTTTAACACTTTTGGAAATAGGCATCAGTAAAACTTTTATTTGTACCCCACTATCTTCTTCAAAAACTTAATA
Source organism: Uloborus diversus (assembly GCF_026930045.1). Taxonomy (NCBI): domain Eukaryota; kingdom Metazoa; phylum Arthropoda; class Arachnida; order Araneae; family Uloboridae; genus Uloborus; species Uloborus diversus. The sequence goes on from NC_072733.1 coordinate 97,356,616, forward strand.
TTTGAAGCAGTGAAAAACAAATGGATGCGAGTGAACTATATTTCAAATTTTGATCAACATGCAGGAAAAGTTCAAACCCTAGAGTTGGGGCAAACCTAACCTGGCAGTGTCATAATGCTATGATTAGGATATGCCTACCCTTCACAATGGACACTGACAGGTTAAATTTGCCCAAAAGCTTTCATTGAAAAGCTTTTCTAAATCATGCTGTAGAGCACCATCTACCAGGGTTACTTGAACCACCTCCTGCCCCAAAACAGATGAGAGATTCTCCTACCATTACTACTAGTACCTACATAGCTATTTCGAAAACTTCAAATGCACCCCTCTTTGTTTTTAGGTGCTTCATTTGTGTACCAAAAAATATCAGTGGACATAACATTTTTGTTTTTCACGAATTAATTTCAGAAAATAACAAATACATAATATTAATGTTTTAATGTCCTAAAAATATTTAACAAATAGGACCGAGTGGTAATGAATGGTTCAAGGGGTTGAATGAGTCACTAGGGGTTTCCATGAATTTACTTTGAAAAACATTGCCTCTTGGTATTTTATTATAAATAAGTACATGGATATTTAAAGATTAAAATAATTGATATGATTGCGAAAAAGAAGGCTAATATTGATCGAAAATTCCTGAATTTGAGTAATTCTGTTAAGGAAATTTAAGTACAGTATACCTTTGATTTAACAATTGTCAAGGGATTGAAAAAAATAATTGTTAAATCAAGGATATCGTTAAATCGTGGAGCATAGATCTCCAATGCAGTCAAATCCAGACCAGTGAAATGTATCATTGTTCTCAAATGTATATTGAGGAAACCATTGAATCGGGTATCGTTAAATCAAAGTTATACTGTAGTTTGAGCTAGTCCAACTTTTGCAGCATTTTATTTTGAAAATTCCTCAATTTCCATATTTTATAGCCCAAAAGGAGAATATTTTGTGATATTCTTTAACCTTAAATCGTTTGACTAAAACTGTTATATCAGTACTTCAAGCATTCTAACATAGAAACATGACTTTTTTCACAAACCATGATCCAAAAATCAAAATAATCAGAAAAATTTTATTTATTCGATCACTCTGTCTTACAAGAGAATAGGTGCGAAATTAAAATTTCAGGCATACATTCTTGACAGAAAATTCGAAATCCTGAACTATGTCTTCATTTTGGGCAGCAAAACGTCCCTGTTCTTCCAAACATCGAAATGTTCTGAGTTCTTGGACACCATTTCAAGTATCTGCATTTAAACTTTAATTTCTAAGGGGGGAATTGAGAATCCCTAATTAAGCTTTAGATTAGAGGTCAATTAGTGGTCATTTCATTGAAAATGGCGACCAAAAAATTAAGTTCCAGTAGCAAAAAATGGCAATTATGGCTTCATTTGTTTATTAAAGGCAATATCAGGATACGAAAACACACTTCCATTCCCATCTTTGCTATTTATATATCATCCCTCTTGTTCAACTCGACTGCAAAACAGCCGGAGACTAGACCCCAAGACCATTAATTGTTACATCACTACACGGCGTTTTCCACTGTTTAACCTCAAAATGAGTTTCCATGAAGGGATTATTTGAGCCATTCTCTTCAGAGAGGAGGAATAATCAAAAATGAATTCTCTGAACCTGATGCCAGTGGTGGAAAATGCAAAATTTCGCTCAAGAAACCAGCCACAAAGTTAACCAACTACTTTCGAAATGCTAATTGGGGAGCACATTACTTTTCACTTTTATTGTTTCTGAGAAAGCAAGTGTTACAATAATTTTAGATCAAATCGGAAGTGGAGGATTTCAAAGTATTTCACTGATCATCAGTGGCGTAGCATAGGGGGGGGCAAAGGGGGCACTCGCCCCGGGCGGTACTTTGCTAGGGGCAGCAAATTCTGTAACACTACATTAACATCGAGAAGGCTTTTTTTTCCTTTTATTAAGACGGCGCTTTGCTAGAGATGACAAATTTTGTATCACTAAATCAACAAAAAGCTTTTTTTTTACTCTTCAGTTGTAACTTGTCTCGGGAAATTTTTTCTCGTTGACGCACGAGCACGAAATACTGGATACTAACATGCATGCAGACCATTATCACTGGCGCTGACTTAGAAAGACGAGAAGAGAGAGGACAATCTCATTGGAGAGGATTATAAATCACAAAGATAGATAAGCAGGCAGGGGCGAACTAGATCCCCCGAGAGGGCGCCAACCTTAGCAACCAAAGCGCGCGAAAGAACGGAGTTTCAAGGGTGCAAAAATTGCGCCCTCAAACCTTTTTTTTTCTCATTTTATTTTATTTGTGCCTTTAAACGTCTGCGACTTCGTTTTTTTCTTTTTTTGGGGGGGGGGGGGGTCCCTTTGAACCCGTGCGCCTGTTTCTTTTTGCGCACGCAAACCTGTACGCCTTCGGTTTTTTTTTTTTTTTTTTTTTTTGCTCCCTCAAACCGAGCGCTTCTCTCTCTCTCTCTTTTTTTGTGTCCTTGAACATGTGCGCCTTCGGTTTTTTAATCTTTTTTTGCTTGCTCAAACCTATGCATCTTCGTTTTTTTTTTGTGCACTTGATCCTGAGCGCTTCCGTTTTTTTTTTTCTCTATGGAATTTTTTTTTTTTTTCATTTTATTTTATTTGTGCCCTCGAACTTGTGCACGTTTGTTTTCTTTTCTTTGTGCCTTCCCCTCAAACCTGTGCAACTTTTTTTTTTTTTTTTGGCCCTTTGAACTTGTGCGCCTTTGTGTCTTTTTTTTCTTTGCACCCACAAACATGTAAGCTTTTTTTTTTTTTTTTTTGCGCCCTTTGAGAGTCAAGGCTTCAAGGTTTTCGCCCCTTTTAGGGCACATAGTCTGCCCCTAGTAGAAAAATCCATTTTTGGGTCCAAAACGTAAATTTCAAATAAAAAAAGAACTATTCATCGAATTTTTTTTCGAAAATGTCTATAAATCTTCCCAGTACTAACCTAGACAAACTGAAAATTTTAACGAAATCGGTCTGGTAGTTTCTGAATTTATCCCGGACATATACATTTGGATTTTGTGTTTTATTTTTTGAAGAAGATATTAATGCTAAATTATAAGCACACATAATTTCATTCGTAATTTTAGGTGTGATCGTAACTTCAATAAATACAAAAATCCGGGAAGGTTTGTGACTGAAGATCTGTGATGCGACTCATATGCAACATATGGTGCTTCAAGATTTATTATTATTTTTTTAAATTTACATTTATTTTATTTTAGTAATTTATTTATTTAATTTAATTTTTAGTATTTTTTTTCAACATGAAAATTTTTTCGGACATGGGGCAAATAGAAGTGAAGCCGATACTTGGTTCTTACATCAAAAAGTAAGTGAGTGTACACCAAAAAGTACAATAGAAAAAAGAAACTGTGGAAAAAAAGAAAAAAAAGTTCGTTTTGATGATTTTTTTAATATTTTAGGGAGAGTACCACCTTGAGAAAGTTCATCTCCTTGCTACAAATGCTTATATTTTTAAATTATCCTTTTCTCTAGTCCCTCAGAAGAATGTTAACTATTAACATAATACTCTCTCCCACTCCAAATAAAAATAATAGCTTAGAAAAAATTGGGAGGGGGAGGAAGTGGATCTCCAAAACGGGGTGGGTAATAGGGGGAAACAGTGGTCATGTTTGCAGGTCCGGATCTATAAATTTTGGACCCCCCTGCAACCAAATTTGCAGGACCCCTCCCCATAGGTCAGTAGTGTGAATTTACAACGTTAATAAGTCTTAGGACTATAAGTCTTAGTCCCCTCCCCCCCCCCCCCCCGCACTGCGGGGTCTGCGGGCAAGCAGATCCGGTCCTGCATATTTAGATTCAAGGGGTCATTTCAAATAACGACATTTTATACAACATTTTACAGAAATGACTGATATAATCGATATTGATTGTATTGTTTAAGCATTACCGTTTGATGAAAAGTAGAAAGTTAAAATTTTAGGTTAAGAAGAAAAAATCCTTTCAAGTATAAAGAAAAATGTATCGATCAGGTAATTTATAATCAAATTTTTTTTTCTTCTTCTTTTCAATAAAGGGTTTAAGAAATACTGCCAGTGTACACAGTTTTAGATCATGTTTAAAATGTTTTAATCTAGGGAAAATATTATCTCTCATAATGCAATAATTTTTGAAACATATTCGTCAGAATTTTCGGATCAACAGTATTTCCTGTTGAAGTAAAATTATATTAAAATATAAAACATGTTTCGGCTAATAAAATCCTGTTTTCGTTCTGTAAAATATTAACCATGTCGGTTTTTTTTTTTTTTGTGTTTTGGGGGAGGGGGCATATAGCAAGACAATGTAAGAGGGGCAGCAAATTTGGTGCCTGCCCCGGGTGGCAGAAACCTACGCTACGCCGCTGCTGATCATAAGGTTTATATGTTTTTCCGATCTTTATTGCTGAAGAGTTTAACAGATTCACTTATTCCATTCTCATTAGCAGTAGTATTAACACCTTTGAGATCAGGCAGATAATGTTATTTATGTAGGTGTCTTAATAAATCAGGACTTCAAGTTTAGTATGCAGTGCAGCATTGCAAGTAACAAAGTCAATAAAATGCTTGGATTTATCAATAGATCTGTTTTTCAAACAGATCTAAGAAGGTTCTTCCGTCTTTGTAAAGAAGTTTGGTAAGACCTCATTTCGATTCTATGCTGTTCAGTTTTGGTCTATTTATCTCAAGAAAGATAATATTTTATTGGAAAGGGTTCAAAGAAGGGCAACTAGACTAGTTAGGGAACTTTCAGATTAAGATTATGATACCAGACTTACAAGGCTTGATAGGTATAGCTTGAAGCAAACGGCTTAGAAGGTTAAAAATGTACAGTCTTGAGCAAAGAAGAGTCGGAGGAGACATGATTCTGTTGTTTAAATTTATCAAAACGAAAGATGTTAATGGGTTAAATTTTTGCATGGAAAACAGGACATGGGGTCATTGCTTCAAATTATTTCAGTCTCAAGCTAACCTCAAAATTTGGAAAAATTATGATTTTAGCATGATTATGTGCATTAGCTTACTGAAAGAGGTTGTAATGAGCAAGGGAATAGATAGCATTAAGCATGCCATTGATCTTCTTCGAGGATTAATAAAGTGACTAGGAACAGCCTAGGTGGGCCCCATAGCTTATTGCGAGTTGTTGTGTTTGTATAAATAAAAGTTCAACCATGATAACAGTAGACAATATTTCTAACCATCATGACTTACATGTATATTACGGTATATAGTAAAATTATGTGTAGAGTTGAGTAATTAATCAGTATGAAATGTTTTTTTTAAATAGATGTTGTACATTCTCACTTTAAGCAAATAATTGTATAGTTTTTCTGTATTTTGAGAACTATTAATTGGTATTAAAGGATCATTAAAAGCATTACAAAATGTTACGAGGGACAGCCAGGTCTCCCAGTTCGAACTTTTCCAGGGCTAGTAATGAAAATTTTATCAAAAAACAACAAAAGCCAAGCCTACTAATGTGTAAAAACAGTGGCGGATACACCCGGCGGGCAACCGGGCATTTGCCCGGTGGGCCGGTCATATTTCGGGCCGATCAGTTGCCCTGTCTACCAACAGTAAAATGTTAATACCGCTACGTAAATTCTCTAGCTTCAATCCCTCTTTACGCATAGGCTCAAGCCCGCAGATGAAGGGTGAAAGGCCGTCGCTAAGGTGGCCGTGTGGGTACTACACCGGCCCAGTTTTTCAGAAATGGGGCCGCCAATTTCATTTTAGTAATGCAATAAAAAACAGAAAAACAAGGGCAGCATTTAAATGTTAAAGTACTTTTGTCCATTTTTCAATTTCATTTATGAATTGCAATTCACATTTACCTTACTTCTGAATGGCAATTCACAATTGTTATGAATTGTAGTTCATAACAATTGCGATAAAAGTGACAAATAACGGTTGAAGACCCTTCAGTTTAAAAATGATTATATAAAAACATATGATTCTCAGGGGGCGCCGACACACCGACCTTTTCTACCATTTACCTTTCCTATTTTTTTAAAATGAAAAATATCATCCTGAAAATCAGAGTTATGTATATAGAAAAGTACACAGGCCCCAGAAATATGGTTTAACTAGGAGAAAAATTAAAGTATAGCGAGGAGAGAGATTGAAAATATTGAAAGTCACACTAGTAGTTCTAAATGTTTAAATGTAAAAATCATGTATGAATCGAAAATTGAAACAAAACTTTATCAAGAGGTGAGGAAGGAATGATATTTAAAATAAAACAGAGAGTGAAAAGAAAGACCAAAGATCATTAAGGTTATTTTAGGTCACCAATGCACCAGATCAGTTCAAGAAAAGTTTTTTTTTACCTGGGGCCGCAGATAGCTTGCATTTCAAGCAAATAAAAATACTAGGCTGTTAATTGAAAAATTTATTAATGAAAATCTAAATGTAAATGGTTTTTAAGGAGAACACTGTTGGAGGGTGTTTCATATTTTGTATCAATAAAATAAATAAAAGAAGATTGGGATGTAGCCAAAAGGGGAGAAGAGAAGGATCCAAAAGAGCTTAAATCTTCCGTTTTAGTCACCAAAGCTTGCCTAAAGTGCGTTTTTGAAACTTAGCATTTTAAGGAACTCCTGGGAAAAACTCCCGAAACCCATTCCTTAGTTTAACGTCATTAAAGATGGCCTAAAACAGCGTATTTGGGATTTCAGCTTCGAAAAACTTCGAGGAGAGCATTTCCGCCACAATCGACCAAGAAACGTCCCCGTCCCCCCTCATTAAAGAGCGTAAAAAATCAGTGTCGGAAAAATTTCAATGGCCCCTTAAGCATCTCCTTCCCATAACATCATCGAAGATCGTCTGAAATTATCTTTTTTGGGCTTCAATCACAAAAAAAAAAAAGAAAAAAAAAAGAAAAACCAGCAAATCCCCCCTTTTCCCATAACATCACGACAGAAGATTTTTTGACATATTCCTGAAAATTAAATTAAAACCTCAAATTAAAATCTAAACATCACACACCAAGCAATTTTTGTAACTGACCATAGTACTTTCCCTATCGATCTACTTCGTTTCTCCCTTCAGATTCTGTATCATGTAAAAGTCCATGTCATGGTGTCATGGACTCACAAGTACACCAGACATTTATATCTTTTATTATCCACTAACCTCATCTTTCAGCATTAAATATTAACCCTCTAATTTCTCTTTCCGAAGTTTCGATTGTTTACCTGGTGAAAGCCCTCGATCCACTCTTCTTAGTAACACTATGAAAGATCGTTTATAACTCCGTTTTCGAATATACAGCATCGAAAAATTTCAAAGAAAGTCCCCCTTCTCTCCCCCTTCGTCATCTTCAGTAAAGCACTTCAGAAATCTCGTTTTTAATGCTTCAATTTCGAAAACATTCCAAGTAGAGCCTCGCCATAACTCCTCCTCCTAAAATCATCGAAGGTCGGTAAATGTTTCGTTTTTGGAACTTAACTTTGAATAACAGTCGATGTCCTAGTTTTTATCAAAAAAAAAAAAAGCAATTCAATTTCAATTTCAAAAAAATTCTTGGTTGATGTTGCTCAAATCTCTCCATTACCTAGCATCAACCAAAATCTTTTAAAACTGCGTTTTCAGAGCTAATATTTTGAAATTTTCCCGGACCTCATCTTCCAAACATAATTGAAGATAATATATAAATGCAAGTTCGGAGTTCCACTTCCAAAAAATTGCCGGAAGAGGACCCTCGAATCTCCGCTCTCCCTAACATCACCAGAGATCATCTAAAATTGCGTTTTTAGGACTACAATTTGAAAAAAGTTTTGGGGGAGAAATCCCGGATCCCATATTTCTGACTCAATGTTAAACCTAAAATTAAGTTTCTAATACTAATATTTAATAACTCCCATATACAAGAAAATCAATGTACTCCCTATCTCTCTCTGTATTGATACATGTGATTGAAAAAATTAAGGGGTTGCACACACCCTTCGCCTCCCTAATAACCTCCCTATTCTAACTGAAGTAATGTTAGAAGATACCATCATGGAAATAATCAATACAGCACCAGGCACTTAAAAATACTTAGATTATTACAATCACCTTTTTTTTTTACAAACAAAGGTTTAGCTTATCTTGTGTCAATTGTTCACCATTAAAACACAGAAAAAATCCCATCTGTTAAATTTTGTTTAAAAGAAAGTATTTAATCTTTTTGAATAATTTCCTCTTATTTAAGTGATATCGTTTCCCAATCATTTTTGTAAAAATTAGTGTCTACAGAAACTATGGGGCCGCGACATCCCTTTATGCCCGGGCCGATTTCTTTAACCAATCCGCCACTGTGTAAAAACAATCATTTTTCAAAGCCGGGGGGCGGGGGGGGGGGGAATTGACTCCTCCCCTCTTATCCCCTTTAAATGACTGGCCTAGGGGCAGAAACTTTTTACTCTTTGATGCTCCCCAAAAATTACTTCAAAATCTGCCCTTGATCGCAACAGTTCACATTGGAACATTTTGAAACAAGTAATATTATAATAAAAAAGCACACAAAAATCTTTTTTTTTTTTTCATTTTAAGTACTGGAAGCACAGAACAAAGCATTTTGAAAAATATACATCAATGTTTGAAACTAGAATTAATTCATAAAACATCAAGTTTGTTTAAAACTTGATATTTTCCGAATTAATTGGTTTCAAAAAAAAAAATCAAAAGTAATTGCAAAATAAATGCATTCATAGAAAGATGTAGATAAACATCTGTTTTACTTGAGAAGATGAAAACAGCAAAAGGCAACATTATGAAAAACTATTTCCAATTAGGAACAACACACTATAATGTAACAAATAATAGCAATGTGTTAAAACAGCAAAGCTTTATTTAACAAAATACCCAAAGATCCTAATTTCAAATGTATAATGGATTAAATTTCATTTCAATAAAAATAACTCAAATTCCAAACAAGTTGCGAATGACATATCAAAACAATCAAAAAAGTTTATCAATCAAGTACTTTAATTAACGAAGTAGACCACAGAAAAAGCTTTCAAATAATACGCTCTTGTAGAACTGTGTCAGTATAATATATATAAAAATATCTAAGAACAATAAAGAAGAAATAGATACGAAGAAAAACGAAAATCGGCAAATTATAAAACGTTTCCAAGAAATGTATTATTTTATAATTAAACGTTTATTTATTTACAACACGTTGAATGAAAGTAAAAATACAATTTGAAATTACCTTCGGAAATGAGCTAAATTGAAAGGTATGTTTAATGTTATTGGGGAAGTTGCTTATTCGCCATAATGAACTACTACAAACATATGTTCGTAACATCATTTAAAGCTTGAAAAATAAACACAAGAAACGACTGATCATAGAACGATAGTCTTAATAATCCGGTGAAGTACTACTTCCAGTTATCGTTTCCGAAGTACAGATAAGAAACTAAGTTCGGAGGAGAAAAAGAAGAAAGGAATATGGTTTATAGCAAATAGCTCAAAGACTTGAGATAAAATACCTGAGATGCCGTCCAGAGAGTTATTAATTCGTATTTGTAAATTATATATGTTGCAAGAGCTACAATACTAGAGGAAATTAAAATGGAAAGATTGAACAAATTAACGGTGAAAAAATCTGTTGACATAATTTCTAATGAGGAAAACATAAAAAGAAAACGCTTGAGATGGGGCGGTAATAATATGGATAGCAAAATTTTTCTTTAATTATCGTGAAGAGAAATTTAGGTGCCAAAGGGCATCAAAAATACTTTTAACAATAGAGGAAAAACGTGTTTCCGCTGGTAAACAAAACGAACTTCAGTGGTGACATCTGTTAAGAAAAAATGAAAGAAAAAAAATTATGACTTTCGTCGGCTATTTTTTAATCCTTTCCCAAAACTAATTTCTGTGAATTTATACATGTGAGACTATATCAACTTTTTCAAAAATGAAAAAAAAGAAAAAAAAATCATTAATTAAAATTAATTCGATATAGTTTGCGTTGAGTACTAACCTCCTAGATAAATTAGAATGACAGATACTAATACTGTCTTCTTTTGTTTAAAAAGTGTCAATCGAATGCTTATTTTCGTGAAAGTTTTCTGTTTTAATATTAAACCGATATTTTATCATTTTAAGGGAATTCGCATTTTTGTTTTCTTCATCATAATCAGAGAGAAGGAGATTTGTTATTAAATAAATAAATAAATAAATAAATAACATCGTTGTCATTCTAAAAAGTTAAGGTTTTAATTAGTTTCATTCACTATGTTGAAATGTTTTGAATGATATTTATGCTCAAACTTTATTTACGACATTGGCTGTGCCAGTGCCTAGGGAGACAAAGGACTCCTCTTAAGGGCGCCCATGCACATAGCTATACTGCCGTGCTAAACGCTAAAGTTGTATGTATCTGCCGCTGAGTCCAAAACGAGAAATTGCCGTTTAAAGTTCTGCGCTTCCATGTATTTCATTTAAATCTAACTTTTTCTTAAAAAAAAAATATTTTCCATTGTCATATTACTATAAACATTTTAGATAGGTGAAATATGTGACAAAGAAAAAAAAGGTGACCGTAACTCAATTTTAATAAAAAGTGCAGATACGACCTTTGTGCTTAGCACTGCAGTATTTAAGTTAAAATTATGGCAAATGTTTAATCTAGTACGGGGGTGGGGGGTTAAGAATTATATATACGAAAACGCGTTTCAATTTTGTAAAAAGTTGGCAGGTGCAGAAATCTATAGATTCAAATTATTTAAGTGTTTGGGGCAGAGCCCGATCATTCTGATATTGGACATGGGGCTCATTTGTATTACAGCCCCCCCCCCCCAGGACTCGACTATGATTTTTGAAGACACTGGGCATGAAATTCATTTTGTCCCCCCGCCCCTAAATTTCGGCTTGTTCTGAATGTATAAAATATTTCGATACTTGCGTATTAACACAACCATGCTAAATTTAGTGGTAACCTCATATCACAAAAGTTTAAAAAGTAGAAGAGATATTACGATAATTATATGAAATGTGTGGGGTTAAACTTTGCCAGTTTACCGTCAATATCGACGAAGGTATGTATGATATAACTTTTAATGGTAAATACAGACTCCACTTGGAGTGTCTTTGAGATTTGCAAAGAGATCTATTTTTTAAGGGGAATTTATATCAACAAATAAAGATATTTTTTCCTTGTCTTCGCTTTTGCAAAAATATCAATGACATCATTGTACTCTAGATTCTGAGTGAAATCATTATTTATTTTTAATTAGCAATAGCATGATAAATTAAGGAGATTTTGGGCCCCCCTGAAATATAAGAGAAGGGGCCTGTGCCCTGCGGTAATCAGGCTCTGGTTTGGGATGCCATTGAAAGTTTTTGGGGTCGTTTCATTTTGCATTTTGGTATTGGTTTCGTTTTGGGTAGTCTCGCTCTGGGGGGGGGGGGCAACAACAAGGCGCCGAGAGCCAAAGCGAGCCCCTTGTCAGTAAGGGCACCGGGCCCTGTCAAGGGGCTGGTAAAGTTTCCCACTATGCTGACATGGACTCGCGTCCTCCTTGTTTGAGGATGAGATCTTACATATATGTTTAAACTAGGGCAGTAACGCACATTATTTCTGGAATTGTTTTTGAATTAATTTATGTATTACTTCATTAAATGAGAGTGCGTAGTGCAACTTTTAGTGAGAGGGAAATGTTTTAGCCCCTTTAAAATTTGCATCATATAATGTGAGAGATGGACAGTCGTGAATGTCTGCTCGGTAAAAACTTTGGACTCGTGACTTGAGATTCGCGGATTCGATAGCTGCCGTTGCTGGTCAAAGACCTTCCATGTACGCAATAGTGACGAGTGTACGTTAAATTTACAGTGATCACGAAGTTCTCCTAGTTCTCGTTCCAAATCAATACCTCGATCTGGGGGTGCTGGATCAGGTGCGGTGCGGCTCCTAGTCTCGAAGTCAAGAAACAGAGTCGTCTTCAGTGCTCCATATCTAACCTCTTAAGCCACGTTATAGTATAATAGTTAGCAGGCACGGGGGGGGGGGAGACCATACTGAAGGGCACTTTGGTGCATTGTAAGTAATTTGTTTATAAACATTTATACAAAGGCAAGTTATCTTATCATTTTGCGACGCGCGCGTGTGTGTGCGTTTTCTTTCTGCATTACTAGTAGCACAAGTGTATACAAGTACGTATCATCTTTTTGCAGAATAATTTTTCATCTTGAATTGACAGGCAATCATTCAGGGCAGTTATTTTCAAGTTTTTCAGGAAGGTGGCAAAAAAAGTGCAAACCCAATACAAACTACAGGGGAGGGGGGGACAAAACACATTAGCACAGGTGTTCTCAAACCCGGATGCTATAAGGTAGAGATGCGGGGGGCCAACGAACTGTCCATGATATTAATATATATGTATGGTAGGTGTGGCCAAATGCCATATGAATCAGTTCGATCATCCCCCCTCCTAATTTAACGGAGAAAAATTCACCAAAAATTCGCTAGATCGTGATTCATCGTAATCAGAAGTCTAACTGATGACACAGCGTCATTAACAAGCAGTTTATAATTACCAAAGAATAGTTTAGGAAAAAATTATTAGAGGATCAGTGTGACAACAAAAAATAAGTTAATAAACAATGAAAAAAGACAAAGAACATTCATTTGAGATTGATGTCTTGAATTCAAATTATGTTTTTTGCAATCACAAATTTCAACAGGACCCAACTGGTAGGGTTTCATGTTTCTACAAATGGAATAGAATGGAAATGGCAAAGAACTTTGCATCCGACATATTATGACTGTTGATTTTCTAAAATAAGTAAAGTGAGGTATATTCATAATAAAACGATGATTAGGAAATAGAAATTTCAAGGAAATCAGAAATTTTTTTAAATTATTAATAATATACAAGGGTGCCCATATAGGGGGCAAGGGGGGGGCTCAAGCCCCCCCCCTTTTGAAATGAAAAATTCCTTGCTTTTAGTGCTTTTTTCTTTGCAAAAATCTATAATAATTTCTTTTTCAGCCATTAATGAGTAGGTTATTAAAAATGTCAAATTTTAATATGTGTAATCTGTACTGAAATCGATTTTTACGGGGAAAATATTTTTCTAAATCATGAGGAAAATTTTTGACCCGCCCCCCCCCCCCCCTTAAAATTTTGCATATAGGCGCCCTTGATAATATATTTCTTTATTTTTCCAAAAATATTATCAATTTCTCAGCACAAAAGGCCCCCTATACTTGAATATTTTTTTCTTTGTGTCATGAAAGTTTTAAAGGTTTTTTAAAAAATACATATTTAATTACTTTATGGTACAGTCGACCCTCGTTTTACGCGGATTATTTTACGCGTTTTCGATTATACGCGGTTTAAGATTTGGCACCTTTTTTTCTATTTTACGCGGATGAGTTTCGGTTTTACGCTGATGGGGCAATACAAACAGATTAGAATTTTCCCTTCTTTCAAAATTCAAACTCCTAAAGGTTTCAGATTACACGCATAAACTGCATTTTGGCTTGCTAATAATCGACCTTGGGCCACTGGAGACATCTTATATGCGATTGGTTCCAGAGCTCTTTCCAGAAGCAAAGTTATTAAACTCACACACTTCAGAACTCACTGGAAGAAAAGCTTTTAGGAGTGACAAAGGAGGACAAGAGCAACGAGGATACCGACATCGATGACATAGAAGCAAAAACATTAACATTGAAAACTTTCAGTCATTCCTTTACTATAGAAATGATCTTTCTGATTTGTTAGTGAAGGAAGATTCTATCATGAAAATGATCATGGATGTGTTAATGCTCTGCAAAGAACTACAGAGTAAAATTCTTGACTGCTGAAAGATTATCATAACCAGCTCCTTTTCATTAACACTAAATTAATTTGTGTTTTCTTTATACATGTTGTGCACAGAAATCAATATAAGTACAGATTAAACTTGTTATAGTTAGTCATCAATAGAATGAAGTCTTTTTTTATCTACGGAACATAACCCCCATTTTAACACTAATATTAAGTCTTAATTTACGCGATTTTGATTTACGCAGCATTTCCGAGGAACGTAACCTCCACGTAAAACGAGGGTCTACAGTATTTGATAAAATTGTCTTCAATTGTTTACATGGGCCAGGGGGAGGGACCAGGGACATTTGTGCACAAGCCTGGGGTACATATGAACAGGATAAATAAATGAAATACAAGCAGGTTCGGATTTATGTACCTGCAGACCACGCGGTGAGGGGAGGGGGCACGCCTCTAAGGGGCCCAGAGCCCAAGAAACTGAGAAAAAAATTACAAAATACAAAATAAATTTTTAAAAACTTTACTCAAGTTTTAACATTAACAGTTCAAAAATACATTTTTGTAATGTTTTGGTAAAAATGTGAGGAAAAATTAAAACTCAACACACACTCCTTAATATGAAATATATACTATGTATCTACAATTACATATTGAATGGTTTTTAACCTATACTGTGTCAGTTTCAATTGCACAGCAATGGCATCATTCAGAAAATTTTTTCCTCTGCTCACTGTTAAATTTTAAAGTCTCGTAGCCAGACCCAAATCTACGTACCCGCAGGGCCGTATTCAGAGGGGGGGCCTGACGGGCCCGGGCCCCCCCGAAACCCGAAATGTTTTGTACCGTAAACAGAAGGTTTTTTTTTTTTTAATTATTAATGTCAGAAAAGGAAAATAACAATTTTTTTTTTAATTCTTAATTTTGCTACTATTCAAAATTTTTTAATATTTTGAAGAAATACAGAAAAAGCAGTTCTAGTTCTCATTAGCTGCAAGGCACACTTGAAATTTAGACCTTTAATTAGGACTTCCTGCTCTCTTTCCCAATTCAATTCAGGGCAGTCCAGGGTTAAGGCAGGCCCTTTGTCAGTTCGGTAGATTTTTCAAGTCTACCAAACTGACTCTGTGCACTTCCTCCTCCAGGGGCGTGCACAGAAATTTTGGGGCTGTCACAAATGCTTTTTTTCTGGGCCCCCTCCATATTGTTTACCCATATTTTCAACCCTACGTTTTAAAATATTGGGCCCCATTTAAGCTCGGGCCCGGGCCAACAGGTGTCCCTTCTCCCCTCTATGCACGACCCTGCCCTCCTCCCCCTAAAACTGTTATAAAACTTGCACTGTACTGATTCGAGCCGGGGACTCCCCAAAGGCTGGGCCCCTAGTTTCCGATTAGGCGAGTATTTTGTTACCAAGATGTGCCATATTCAGCTCCTTGATACATCCTGAGTAAAAAATGCAAAAATCACGATTCTCGCGTTTTTGTAGCATAATTTTCAAGATCATTTTTGTGAGTGATATGTTTCTTGTCTTGCATTTATTTAATGCCAAATTCAGTATCATGGAGGTTCTTTCGTTATTGCTTGTTTTTTTTTCTTACTTCTACTGCATACTGTTAATACCTTTAGTATGAGAAAAAAAATAACACTTACTCTACTCTCTTTCATTTTCTGCACTACTTGTGATTGAAAAAAAAAAGTTTGTTTCGAGAAATATTTCGTTGCATTTATTTTTAACTTAAAACGGGTGTGTCTTACAAAGTTATAATCATTTTGTGAGATTGTGCAATCAACTTCTGAAAAACGTAAATAAAGAGCTTCAAATAATTTCAACTGTTCGAGAGTCTTTGAAAATTATTTAAGTTTTTGAAATTCCTTGAAAAGTTCTTCAATTTTGTATCTTATCAAGAAAATAAAGTATGAATTGTCCAAATGGCCAGAATATTACTCTTCCGTTCTTATTTTCTGAATGTCTAGACCATTTCTTTTAAACTATTTTGTACAATTTTCATACTGTAGGGCATTTAATGAAAAAAATAAAAAATAGGGGTAGGGGGAAGTGATCAAAAACAAACTTCACTAAAAGCCGATATGAGCAGATGACGAAGTGCTTCTCTTTTCTCCTCTCTCGTTTTTCCTCTCTGTCCATTAAGTTCCATGATTTGTCGAGCAAGCAGTTTTTATTTTGTTTGATCTTGATTTGCAAAAGAATGTATAACTTTTAAAAGACTTTGTTTGCCATTTTTTTTCTTCATATTTTTGTAGTCTCAATTACCTAATATAAGACCTCAAAATACAGATTTTTTTCGAAAATTTCTCGGGGGAAAAACCCCCGTACCCCCTGAAATTATGGATGTTCTACATCCGATTTTAAGGGACACTCTCTTGTAATACTTACCACTACAAGGTGAATAAGAAAAATAATAAGAATTAAAATAACAACAGTCCAACAGTGGAATCATTAAAAATCGAGACAAAAAGGATTCTATGTTAACATTTTTATGCGTTTGGTGTGTCTATATATACTAACTATATGTGTGTGTGTGTGTTAGGGCAATGTGCTAATCCGGGCCCCTCCCGAAAAAAATTTCTGGATACGGCCTTGCGTACCCGCAAACCCCACGGTGCGAGGGGGGGGGGGGCACGCCTCTAAGGGGCCCAAGGCCAAGAAAGCAAAATAAATTTTGAAAATCTGTATCAAAGTTTGAACAGTTGAAAATATTTTTTTTTGTGAAATATTTTGCCCAGTGTTCACATGACCCCCACCCCCTTTTTCCCCTTCAAGTTAAATAAAATTGAGAATTAAAAGCATATAACTCTGTATTAGCAAATCTTTCCAATTCGGAACTCCAGCGCTCGAATACGCTACCTTGCGGTGATTTATAAAACTGCGAATGCAACTAAAACATTGCCACGTTGCGCTCCACGTGTATCTGTTGACGTAAACGCGGTCAGTTTGTTCTGAGTAATGCATTCAACATGTCTAAGAACGCCTTCAACAACAGAAATTAATTCGTCCCTTAGTAGTATTCTCGAGCTTCTCAAAATAATGTTAGTTTTCCTTATTTCTTTCAAAAAAGTATTAAATGGTGGAAGCGTAAACAAGAAAACTCTGGATTAACAAAATTGGATAACGTTATACCAGGTAAAATTTTTTATTGTTTTGTATGAATTTGTAAGAATATGAGTTTTTTTTAATCTTAAATTAATTTAACTAATCATATTTTACAGCAGCATTTAGTTGGAATGGACAGTATGCAAAATATTTTCTTGAATTTATTATCGTAGATCAAAATGAAAAATGTTTAACCGAGAAAGAATTTACTTTATTCCTTTTATTCTCAGCTGAAAGGTTTCGCCAAATTTGTTTAGGGTTATAGTTTTGGAATTGTGCGAGCAAAGTAGCCTTGGCGAGATTTCGCGTTTTTAGTTAAACCATTTTTAATTTTTATCATGAGTGGAATAAAATGATAGTAAGATTACAGAATTCGATAAGTAAAAAGAAATAATGGTCAATCAACTGAAAAGAAAACTACCACCATATATAAACTGTAAGTACACATTTTATTTATTTTGTTCTGAGTGAATTTGAATAAATATCAGTTTTTCAATTCGATGAAAAAAAAAACGAACTTAACAACATTGACTGGACACTTTTCCTTAACCTAGTTCCACATAAATGATTTAAATAACCTTTGTTACTACAGTATCCTACAGAAATAGAAAGTATGCAAATAAATTTTCTTGAAAATATTTATCGCAGAACAGATTGAAAAATCCAGAAAGAACGTTAAGAATTTGAACAATAAAAAATAAAAGTTCGTCAAAAATCTGTTTATAGGGTTATGGTTTTAAAATTGTGTGAAAGAATAATGTATCTTGACAAGATTTCGCATATCAGGTAAATCATTTCCATGACGAATGAATTAAATGCATGATTTCTTTAGATATCCAATCATATAGTCATATAAATAAATTATCTAGTGTTAAACGTTACTCTTGACAGTCTGCCACGTATGTGCACTATGTGACAAAAATGTCAACAAATGCCGGAAATGTCACGAAACTGAACTTAATATGTACTAATGTATAGAAAAAACGGTACAAAATGAAAATGCCGTTCGAAGCGAACCAAAAAT
Source organism: Uloborus diversus (assembly GCF_026930045.1). NCBI lineage: Eukaryota > Metazoa > Arthropoda > Arachnida > Araneae > Uloboridae > Uloborus > Uloborus diversus. The sequence continues at coordinate 97,374,529 of NC_072733.1, forward strand.
TTATGAATTCCGAATTCAACATCGTGAAAATGGCTGCTTCAGAACAACTTACTGTGTGTTCTGCATTAATTGTTTACTTTCGTAATACTTTTTGGTTTCTAATCTCTTTCTATATGGGTCAGAATAACCAAAAGACTTTGAAAAATCTTTTCAAATGAATAAAGCGAAAAAATCATACATAACAACAAAAATCACAACACTTTTAGCATTTTCTTCGTTACCACATGCGTTTGTTTTAGTTTTTAATTCCGCCATTAGACAGTGACTGCAGTGCCCCCTATAGTTCGTTGGAGTTGCGAATTTGTAAAACAATATTGTACAATAGGTTTCATGAATAAACATAAAAAAGAAAATTTGGAGGTAGGGGGGATACGTGGGGAGGGTCATGGGGATCATAAACGCCCCCCCCTCCAATTGGACAATGTTACCATCCATCGATTGTATGTGGTCATAATTTAATAACTGCATGCGAAATGGATGGATGTAGAATATCATGCAAATGTATTATTACACAAATTACACGTTACGTTCAAGTAGTACTTTATAAATAAAGTGCAAGTGTTTTTCATAATCTTTTGGATTTATTAATTATTTCTTCAAGTAAATATTTTAAAAAATTGGTTCCTTTCACTGCTTCTGAGATTAATTAATAAAGTTTGTACCATGCTAAGCTCCTTATTCCTCCTCGATTTGATACTTTCAGAAATTTTTCGTACTTAAAACTCCATACTTTTCAGCACCCCCCCCCCCCCTTACATTCTAGTCTGTGTCCGCCCTTGTTTGCGTGAACGCATCCTTTTTCGAGGTAAATGTGAGATTTGACAAAATTTTTTGTTTGAACAAAAAAAGCTCAGTTTACTTACAGTCAAGAACCCATACTTGGGACAGTACCCTAACTTGGCACTTTTGACATTTTGCCGAAATTATTTTAGAGAGCTGGTACACCTGTCAGTATTTCATCAGTAAGAAATAAATGGTGTTACAGAATAAATGAGTAGATATCTTTTGAGGCTATGAGAGCTAAACTTTGATGTTTTAGCTTTATGGGTTAGTTTAATGATTTTGAAAATTAAAAAAAAAAAAAATGCCATTTTTAAGAATGGAAATAATTTTGGTTACCTACGCTAACTGAGCAGCATTAGTTTTAATTTGTTTCACATTTCATCTCGGCTAATGTACCTGTGTCTTATTTGGGTAAATTCATTTCCACTGAATTAATTCGGTTTAACTAATTTATTCATAAATTTAAGAAATTGCAAATACGCTCCAAACTTGGGTCACTGTTCCAAGGTACTAAGGCATAAAAAGTGTCTACAAGAAATATTGTGGAAATAAAGTATATATAATTGCAATAAAAAAAACATACATACAAAATTTTAAAAAATGAAGATTTTTCTGTTGACAATAAATGTGTCATACAGTAGCAGGACAGAAAAGTTATCATTGTTTAAAAAAAAAAAAAAAAAAATGGAATTAATTCATGAGCAAAAGGCGTGTTTCCAAAATATTAGTTCTACTAATGAAAATGAGTCTCAAAGTATTGATTAGACTAATTTATTTGTTGTGAATTTTACGTGTTATGAAGTAATGAAAATGAATAGGAAAAGGTGTGAAATGAGGAACATGGAGAGCTAAAAATCAGCTGCATTAAGTATTATTTGGGTTTCACAATTGCTTTTATGCTTCTAGATATAGAGGAAAACGTTTATTCAAACGAATTAAGATGACTAGGGAGACGTGCAATATTTTCAGGGGCAAGTATACAATCTGAAATCTTTGAGCGTCTACAAGATTTTATTATTTCTATCTATTTTTTTTTCTTTATTGAGTTGTAAAAATAATTTCTGAAAAATGATAGTTGGTGTCCGAAACGATCATCTTTTGCTGCATACATTAAAGAAAGATCAAAATGTTAAGTGTCCCAAGAAGTGGGTTCCCTAACTTGGGACAATGAACATTTTTTTTTGCTGTATTTTTTAAGGGACATATAAACAAATCAATACCTTGTCCTTAAGGGAAGTACTAAAAGACACATCCTAAAAAAATAATATTTCGTTCAAATGGAAAACAAATGATTAATGTGCTACTAAAGGTAAAAATTCAAAACTGTCCCAAGTATGGGCAATTGACTGTATGCCTTTACTTTGTCAAAACTAGTTTGTTTATTTTAAAATAGGTGATTTTTCATAAATTAACGATGTATTTGCATTATTTTTGCAATAATAAAGCACATTTCGGATAACCGAACCGGCGATAAAACACTGAGTCGGAAAATCCATTAAGCTTTCAATGTCAAAAAGCGATAAGTGAGTTTAAGAACGCAGATACAATATATATAAAATACAGCTTATGTTCAAATCTTTCAATTATTAGTTGAAAATACGAGATAATAAAATTTGGAAGTATGAAGTATGCGTTTAGCTTGCAAAAAAGTCTTTCTTAAACCGTTCTCTTTTTTAAAATTACACCTATTTAATTTCTTCTCTCTTGAGAACGTTCCCACGTGTTTGCTGAAAGACGGGGTATCGACAACAAGGAAGACAAAAGCTTTCTTCTGAAACACTCCATACGTGTGGATGACCTCTCCCCTACCCCCTGCATTCTTTGCGTTTGTGGTATAAAACGAATAAAGGAGTTGTTATCGAAGGGTCACTCAAGGTCACTGTCCAGTCTTATTGAAGGAAGAGACAGATGACTTCCAGAGTGCCGTGATGGTTCCCAACCGTGATGGTTGAATTCGAATAATTTTTGAGAGTTTTTTTTTTTTTTTTTTTTGGTTCAATTTTGGTTCTTATTTTCTGTTTTTAAACATTTGAATTGATAAGCAACAAGATGCTGTAGAAATTTGAATTTTTAGTGAAAATGAAAAATAAAATTCAAATCAAGGACATTCACTACCTACCTTCGATTTTCTCTCTTTTTTTTTTTTTTTTCCAAAAAAGGAAAGAACGCTTTTTTATTTTAAAACAAAAAAGTAGAAGTTTTTCGTATGGAGTATGGGGTCGTTTTTCAGTGGTTTCAAGACGAACTTAAATGTAATTTGGTGAAATCAAATCAGTTTATACAAAATGATTGAATGGTTGAATAAGGGGGAAATTATGAAAACAAAGTTTTCTGTAAAACGCTTAACAATGCCACTTGCAACAGATACTGAAATAGGAAAAAAGAAAAAAAATATTTGAACTTATCCATAGGCCAGAAAAAAAATATCCTTCAAATTAGTGTTGGAAATGAGAATTTAAATTTAGGCGTCATGTTGGATGCCTAAAAGTGGGAGCTATTTTCAATGAGTCAATTACATATTACATCCAAACATAAAATTTGCTATTAAACACGCTGCCGATAGGATATTTGTAAAATAATCAAAAGGAAATGATAATCAAAGACAAAATTGATGTGCATTTGAAAATTACTTTTACAAATTCATCAATTGAGTCAATCGCGGGTCTTTTTGTCTTAATCACAATAAGACAGGAAATAAAAGCTTCAGCGTGATCCAAAACGCTCTGGCCTGGCACATAGAGTTGGAAAAATAGGCATCGAATCAAAATTTTTGGTCTAAAAATGAGACTAACAACCGCTTATTTCAAAAAATGCTTCAAATTGATTTCATCAACATTTTCTTAAGACAAAATGTTTAATTAGCAAAATTTTTTTAAAGCTAGGGCACAGAGTGCAGTTTAAATTTCCATTATAGGTACCGTTTTAAAAGAGTTTGCACCAATAATAATACTAATAAATAAATAAATAAATAAAGTCCAGCTATGATTTTATTCCTAACTCTAATGTAAATTTTTATTCTCCTTCATATCTCTATTCTTTCTTTCATTTAGTAGAAGTGACCCTTTCCTGATCATTAACATTTCTAAAGTAAAAATTAATCACCAAATTTTTATTTAAAAAAATGAAATTTTAAGGAAATATGAACTAACAAAATTCTCACCACCATGTCTTTTTTTAAGAGCTGAACTCATTCACTTATCCCAAAGTTTAACTTCCCCCCCCCCCTTATATAAGAATTTTTATTTATAGAGCTTTACCCATCAAAAAATTCAAACAAGAATAATGGAAAAATATCAAAATGAATTTTTGAAACAAAATATTTCTAAAAAAATATAACGTGCAGTCATGCGCGGCTCATACGGGGGAGAAAGGGGCGACTGCCCCATTACTTTTTTCAACAACAAAGGGCCAAAAAGATAAATAAAGAATTGTCTTTATAAGTACAAAGGGGGGGGGGGACACCCACCAGTGTTTTACACGCATGTATTGTTTTGAGTTTTGATCAAAAAAAAACCCCTCCAGACAGAAATTCTGGCTGCGCTAGTGGTGTGGGTTTTATATTTTTCTCACGTTATTTTCATAAAAATTCCCAACTTGGCCCAATGGAACTTTGAATTGGGAGGAGGAAGTCTACTGTGGCCATCTGTTTCGATTTTTGAGGATCATTTAAGTCAATAATTGCGTTGAAACTGTCCGTCTATGCATCCATCATTTGTTTAAATTTAACACTTTGAGTTCGATTGTGTTTTTCGCAATCACGAATTGCGATAGCACCCTACTCGTTGAGTTTCTTTTTTCTACAAATAGAATGAAATGGAAATGGACAAAAAATTTGCCACCTGCTTGTTAAGATTGGTGATTTTCTAGAATAGGGCATACGAGGCATATCCATAAAAAAGAAATAGTGATTAGGATGCGGGAAAAAAGATTTTATGGCCGATATCCACGTACACTTATCATAAAGATTATTTACAAGGTATACCGTGTGTATTTTTATTTCTTATCAATCATAAATGATGGGAATAAGTCATTTGGAAAGTTTGTATTTAGATGAAATTTAGATGTTTAAAGTTCATCTAGGTAGAGTTGAAATTGCTCCTCACCCCCTCAAAATAATAGGAGCAAAATTTCCTGGGTTTAAAAAACGCAAAAATGCCCCCCCCCCCCCCCAAAAAAAAAAACCTTATTCGGATATTTTTGTTGACGATTCCGCGAATTTGGAGAAAAATTGTCGCATTAATATGTTTTTTTTTTTAGAACTTCTTTTTTTCTTCTTTTTTTTTTAGCTACGCCTAATTTTCTTTCTCGTTAGATGTTATTGTAAGATAAGCGCGCACGGTCGTTTTTCATTATTTTCTGAAATAGGAACATGATAGGATGCAAAATGAGGTTTGGCGAGCGAAACGAGCAGGAGGCGGCACTCCCTAGTAGTTTCATAACACTTGTTCTCTCTTATCCTTTGAAGTTTTAAAACCTTCCGTTGTTTGACAGCGTAGATGAGTGCAGATGATTTATTGTAAAATGGCTCAAACATGAGTTAGACCTATAAGGGAAAGTATAATAATAGAAAATGGAGGGATAAACATTAATCGATATTTGTCTGCCTGGTAATGCTAAGCCTGGTTTATTCGAGACAGCATTTTTACTTTCAGAAGAGATTAACTTCCTTTGAGTTGTTTCATTATTCATTACCTTTTGCTCAAAAAGACATTTTGATTTTTAAAAAAAATTATTAAAAAAAAAAGAAAAAAACGAGTACACTCCACATTATTTTAGAATTTTTTTCAAAATCAGGCATTAGTGCTGTTTTGATCAAAAACGTGTTTTGAGATCCAATATCTAATTAAGCTATTTTATGCCTATGAAGCTGAATCCAACCTCTGAACCTCAATAGTTTGTGCGTTCAGGGCCTGATTACGGCACATGCCAAGTAGGCCTGCTCATCTAATATAATAAAAAATTAATGATATATTAATTGAAAAAAAAACTGTTTTGATACTTTGTTCAAATTTCTCTTATTTAGTAATTCTGTAAGAGAAAGACTTAAATATGGTTACTATTTTTTTTTTTTTTTTGTTTGTTTTCTTAAAATAAACTGACTAATTAAGCTCAGAAGACTGAAAAAAAGAATTGTTTGAAAAGTAATCAATTTTTTTTGTTTGAGTGGAAGAGTGTGTTTGGGGGGGGGGGGGAGGGGGGCAATATCCTCTTCGTTTTAATTGAGCTATAAAAGTTTTACTTTATAAAATGAATAATGAATATGAAAAACAATGGGCAAACAGTGCGACTGCACAGGTCCCCGCGCCCCTATATGCAAGCGCCCCGCTAGGGCTAGTACCCACATTGCGGTAAAGTTAAACAATATTTTGGTTTAACTTCAAGTGATAGAATAGAGACAGAGAGTTTCTCTCTAAATTATTGTGAGTCTTGGGCTTCACTTTTTGTTAGTCGGGTCCAGTGTGCGTTTACCATTCTACCATAGCTGTTATCTTTATTTATAATAGCATCATTATCCTATTATTGAACAATCGCCAATTGTTTTTATCTTCACTTGAACATACCATGTTAACTGCTGTTTTTATATTTATTTAGAGAGCGAAATTTTAGTTGTCGTATTTACAAATAGTCTACGATTTGATTTCATCAATATTTTTTTCGATGCTTAACTCAAGCAGACAAAAAATAGAAAAAGGGAAGGGGGAGGGGTGTAAAATTAGGTTTTTCAGGAAACAACATCATATAGATGAACTTAAAATGAAGAACTTCATATAAACCTAATTATAAATTCCCATCATTTAAGATTGATAAAGGTACGTTAATGATAATGAAATTAACATTGATTAGTACATTACTGATTGATAAAGGCCGCGTTATACGCGGTGAATAATCTTTATGATAATTGTGTTGATGGATAGCGGCCATAAAATCTTTGTGTTTATTAGCGTATCCCAATCACCATTCCTTTTTTCTGGATAGGCCGCGAAATACCTATTCTAGAAAATCATCAGTCATAATATCATGGGTGCGAATTTCTTGGCCATTTCCGTTCCATTCCATTTGTAGAAACTAGTAGGGTCCTGTCCTATCACAATTCGTGATTGCGAAAAACATAATATGAATTCAAGACGTCAATATTCAGATGATTTTCCCTTCATTTCTTTCTTTCTTTTTTTTCATCTACGAATCCACGATTTGAATAACTCCCCCCCCCCCCCCCCGTCTATTTGATTAATATCTTCCAGTCAAGTCATTACGTTCACTCACGTGAATTTCTTACCACTCCTCACTTTTCGTTTTGTTTCCTCTGTAAATTGTAACTGGATTCACATTCCAGAGTTAAAAGTTTCCGCTTTTGAAAATTGTCCATTTTAAAAACTTTTTGATGACTCTTTTCTGTTCTCCGGTTTTTAATTTCACATATTTCTTTACTTGAAAACCATACTGCCTTTTTCGCTCGACACTCATTTTTATTTGCCTCCGAGGCAACATTAAGATAAGCTAATTTTTAAATTTAAATATTTTAAGAATATCAAAGAGAAAATAAATGTCAATCACTCAAGAAACCCCATTTGAGTAAACTTTAATAAGGCACTGAAAATCTCAGTCAAACTCCAATCTTGTAGCGACTTCTGGCCAAACGCAATAACACCTGCTTTTCTGCAATCAGCACCAGCTTCTTGTTTTCACTTATTGTTTTTCATTAAAATTAAAAGAAAAGGATGTCGCTATGGAAAATGAAAGAATATTAAGGTTTCAGTTTCAACAATAATAATTAAAAATAATGTGCGGTTAAAACTAAATTTGTGCCCAAGGCAGCTGTGCATAGTTAGCCTTTTATTGGGAAATGCGGCCTGAGTATGATGTATGTGTGAAATGTGAAAACAGGAGTGCGTGCTCCCCCCCCCCCCCTCCGCAATAGTTACTGGTGCAGACTGTTTCATTGAACATTCTCAAGGTGTTTTCTCGGGTATTTCTCTCTTTTTTTTGGGGGGGGGGGCACTCTCATTCTTTTCTTGAGCTTGATGGTCTTCTTCGTATTTGAAGGTGCATTCCGTATAATCTTCGTATTACTCTGGAGAGGATGGACAACCCTGGTGCAAAATGTCTGATTTTAATGACAAAAACTGGCAATTCTCCAGAAGCGGAAAATGTGTCCACACATACACAAAGAGAGAGAGATAAGAGAAGAGAGTTGCTGTTAATCTAAGAGTGTGATTAATACTCAAGCAAAACAGTCCATGTTACTGATCAGTTAATTAATTTTAAAACTTTTTAATGGACATTTTGCTTAAATATTTTAACAACTTTAATTGGGCGAAGAGAATGCAACATCGAAAGTAGCGTACATAAATCAAATCCGCAAAATTATACACAGTTCTCTCATTTAAAATACTATACATATAATTTTTAAAAATGCCCTTCGGCACTTTTTTTTTGCGCAAATTCACAAAAGATTATATAATAGTCTTTCATTAAAAAATGCTATGACTGAAAAAAAAAAAAAAACCCCTTGATATCATCTCATCAGTGCGGGGGAGGGGGCATTGAAAAATGATTCAATAACATCAAATCCTCAAAGAAAAAAAAACTTGTAATTAAAAAAAAAAAACATACATATCCCTTTTTTTCCCCCTTTGAGTGCGCGGGGAGGGGGGAGGATTGAAAGCTACAAAATAAAATAAATCCGCAACACGGTGTTACTGGTATAGCGTGTGTAGACTCAAACAATCGACGTCCTTCTTTTGTGGGGAGTGGAAGGGGGGAGGGACGTAATTTTATTACAATGCGCAAAAAATGAAGTGGTAATTACGAACACAGTGGTCGCCGCTTACATGAATCACGTTTCATCTTAACAGTTTTGATTCCATGAAGCGGCTAATATTCAATACAGCTGGATTTTGTTCTGTTTTTGACGATTTGATTCATTAATGCGGCTGATTCGATTAACCACTGATTCAATTAACTGGCGCGTCCACTGTATCTCAAATTTTATTTATGAGGAGCAAGGAATGAAAAAAAAATCATTTCTTCAAAGCAATTTAATAAATTTTCTGGTCATTTTCCGCTAAGTAAACTTTGTCGTCTGTAAAATAGCTCAAAGCATTCAATAACACCTTTAAATAACTTAATACGAATACGTAATATACGGTCCCCTCATTATCCTTTTTAACGCTTGCTTAGTCACGGGATGAGAAGGAGAATATTTGCGCCGCGCAATGCTACAGCTGCTGTCACAGACGATTCCTGGATGTACTTCCGGTCTTCAGTGGCAATAGCTGTTTTTGTTGTTTAGCACGAGACCCACGTGATAACAGACTCCCCTCCCCCCCGCTTCGTTACGCCACCAGTCGTCGATCTATGAACTTGGCGCGAAACTTTGAAAGTAGTGCAGTTTACCAGTGTAACCAGTAGTGTTGCTTGCTCTGGTTGATATAGATGAAATAGGAAATATGTAACTTCTAATGCACATTTTTGAATAGAATTCTGTTGGATTTATCTCTTCCTTTCCACGTACCGGAATGTAGAGGCAATTAAATATATATATATATATATATATATATATATATATATATATATATATATATATATATATATATATATATATATATATATATATATATATATATATATATATATATATATATATATATATATATATAGTATAAGTTTTAAGTGTCTGCTGAGTGAAAATGAGTCAGCGATTTCCGCTTCCGAACAACCTGCATGTGAAGAAAAAAGCTGTGCGCCTCATGGAATAAATTTTAAAGTTCGGAGGTAAGTACTTTTCTCAGAAAAACAAATTTACATTTTATGCAGTTAAGATTACTTACGTTTTCCTCCATTACACAAACAATTGTCAGTTTCCTTTCTGATATCTTTGTCTGTAATTTGTAATTTCAGTATACTGCTTTAATATTTGAAACGGTTAACTTGCAACTTTTTATTTCTTTATTTTTTTCAACTTTGTACACGCATTTATTCAAAATGGATTTTCCAAGCTGACAATATACATATGTCAAAATTTTCTTCAAATATACTTGTTGCTATCAGAAGCAACGTAACTTGGTGTTGATATTCAGTTAATATGTAAACAAGTTTATTGAAACAGGCTTTTAACTGAACTAATCTTATATTTTCGGTTTCGATTAAATTCTTTCATACGCTAGCATGTGTTATTTTGATCACAAAACATTCCTTGATGGGCTTCCGTAGTTCTGAGATAGAAGATTAGATTTGAACGCCAGAGGTCGTGGGTTCGTTACTCAAACATTTTCCCCCAACTACGCCCCTGCAATGTTATTCAAACAAGCTGGTTCTGTGCGTAAATTAAAAAATATATATATGGTTTTTTTTTCACTGTTGTCTTTAAGTTTTATGATATTTATGCACACATTGTGGTTAAGTTAACGGTATTCATAATTTCTGGGCTTGCGAAAGATTAATTTTGAGCAGTGGATACACAACGTGTTTTTGCCAAATGCTCTATGCTTGTTTGTTTATGCTTAAAAAGGGCAAAATGTCTTGAACTACATATTTTTTGAACTCCTTGGGTTTTCTGTTAATAAGCTTTCAGGAACTCTGAAACTGTAACATAAATTGAATTAAGGGGCTGTCTATAAAGTATGTTGCAAACTTTTAAACAAATCCCCCCCCTCCTCCTTGTTACATGTAACGCTGTTCAACATGAGCATATTGTTATAAACAACGCGTGATGTCACACTTCTTGTTATCCCCTCCCTTCCCCTTGTCACAAAACTGTCAAATTTATTTCCTAAAAGAGCATGCTCAGAAAAATGTTGATTTAAATTTAACATATATGAGGTTTTAAGTATTAAAGAAAGTTGTTAAAATGGTCATTCTATGAAAAGTTTTTTGAAAAAGGTTACTTTGTCATCAATTAATGCTTTTTAAAATAATTTTTTTAAAACCTAAAATGATGAACTATTAAAGCCCCCCCCCCCCCACACAAGAATCATTAGCAGCAGAAAAAGCTAAAAATGGAAAAGTAGCCGAATTCCAAAAAAAAAAAAAAAAAAACTGTTTAGATATTGAATACATTTTTTTGATGTACAACATACAGTATTCATGATGTTGTATTATTCATTCTTTAATTAACGTTTTTCAAGTTGAATTCCTGTGTAATTTTTCGAGAGTGCCCACCGAAGGGGGGGGGGGGGCTCGGAATCATAGTCTTATAGTAATGATTGCTTTTCAACGGCTATAGTTATAAATAACTGTGCCCTTGAAATTTTAAGGGAGATGGAGATGTTTTTTTTTGGGGGGGGGGGGGTTGAAGTTTTCATAATTGAAGGGGGTAGGGCACCGTCTACTTTGGGGGATGGCACCCAAGCATTCACGTCTTTTTAAAAGCATAAATTTGCTCAGCTAAGTTAACATTAATAATCTGGTATTATGTACTTTAATTTGATGTTATGTCTTTGAAACTTATTGCAGTCATGTTTCCCTTTTACTTAAGTAAAAATGTTTATTTTTAAAAATTTCATTTAATTCTTATTCAAATACAATAGTAATATTATTTTCTGTTTTGATGTAATTGTAAAATGAAAGTTCATTTATTTATTTGAATACTTCTTAAGACTTAATGTTTCAATACAAGATACGAGTAGTTAAAATGCGATTAGTTAAAAAACAATTTCTAATGAAAAATAAAACTGTGTTTATTTATCACTTTGTTTTAACATGATTGTAAAATAAAATCGTGTTTAGTTATTTGAATACTTTGTAAGACTTATAAATGTTTTTATGTAAAATACTATGAATTAAGCTCAGTGTATTTTTTAATGTATGATTATCGGTTCCTTTTTATGTTTTCAAATGAAAAAGTAGAACTTGTAATGCTACTAAAATAATAGAAGACAATAATAAATAAACCAAATAGTTTTATTTAACCAAAATATTAATCGAAGTGCTCACTTCCCAATATCATTGTGGATCGACAAACGATGACGTCATTTGCTAGTTGGATGGCCTTCCTATCTCGAAGGCCTCGTTTAGCATCACGGGCTTTCCGTGGCAATAGCCAAAGCGGTCGTGTAATTCTTCCTTTCTTCTTTCCATAGAGTCTAGAAGCTTCTTTCCTAAAACTATATGTGGTTTTTCAAAATTTCTCTTATTTTTTAGTCCTGACGATATTTTGCTTCGTAACACATCATATCCATTAACATTTTTTTTTTTTAAAGAAAGAGACTAAACTTTTTCACAAATTATCTAATCAGTTTAAAAATTTTAAAATTCAACTATTCGACTCTTGATTAGTTCCAGCATAAACTTCCGTTTCGGGAAATAAATCGACCGTAACCTCAACATGACTGAAACAATTACATTTTCATTCACGTCCAAGGGCGTATAAGGGAGGGGCTGAAAAGTGCCCCCCCCCAATGGAAAAATTTTAATTTAAGTAGTAATTATTTGGTTTAAATTGCTTACAAATTTCCAAACTTTTGGCTAACAAAAAAAAAAGAATAAATAAATAATGATAGGATAATAATAATATAATACGTTTAGAACACGGATTTCCGAAGGGTGCCGCAAGAGGTGATGGTGAGAGGAATGCCGCGAAGTGTCCATAGTGTCAATAATTTGTACATAAATCTAGAGTGGGATGCCGTGAGAATATTATAATTCTCCAAAAGGCGCCACGAATCGTTTAAGTTTGAGAACCCTGCGTTAGAGGGCATCAGACCGTTAATGGTGTTCAGAAGGGGTCAGGGGATCCGTACCCCTTAATCAAGAAAGAGCGTGTCATCGGAAGCGAAGTTGTTTGAAACAAAAGAAAAGCAAATAATGTTGGGGGGGGGGGGATCCCAATTCTTTCAAAAGGAAATCTTTAAATTAAAAATTTTTAAACGACTCAGATTCCCTACTAGCAAAATTTCTTGCATCAACCTTGACAGATCTTGATATTATACTGACGGCGTCAATATTGACGTGTTTCATACTGCATAAAGCTTGCATAAAGATTAAAAAGCAATATTACAATAACAACACGTATGCAACATTGCATTCATCTTAAAATATCAATATTGATATTGCTTCTTACGACGAATTGCTCTGTTTACATATCTGTAATTTGATTGAATTTTTTAAATTAATCATGAATTTCAAAGGCACAAAATTTTCATAAAAAGAGGGGATGTTGTTCTGCTTTCGGGTACAGCATGAGGACAGGAGCAAATAAGATGTCAGAAATAAAGATGTTCAAATTTCTAAAGGTCCTGATCGTCGAATCAAAGCCAATGCTTTAAAGCGAAAGGATTGAATCTTAATGAATATTATGAAGTAAACACACTTTGTGCGAGGTATTTACGAGCTGGAAACATTCACCTTAATTTCATCAGCTTTGTATTTTTACTGTAATGTATGAAGATCTATATTGATCTATATTAAATTGATTTATTAGAAAAACTCAACCTGAACAATTTTTTATTTGCTTCCTGCAAAGCTGAAAGTTTCCAGTGTTTTGACGGGTTTCAAACAGTTTGATTTGTGTGATTAAAATAAAGAACCATTATTCATTACCTCATGAGAAAAAAACTTCCCATAGCTCGAACTATCAATAACTCGAACCATTTAGCCCGTCTCTTGGGACTTCGAGTTATGCGTCTTTCCAAAATGCGGGCATCTGAGTAACGCGCGGTCGCCAACTGGCTACATTGTAAAGGAGAAACGCGTTTGGCGAAAAAAGTTATTGACGTACTGAAGCATGCGCAGTGCGAGAGCAGAATACGCACTTCATAGTTTTTCTTTCCGAAATTGCGTGTAGTTGGTAGTTGCTAATAAAACGTGACTATGGATGCGCAATGTTTCAATGAGAAAACTATTCCGAAACTAAAAGAAATTGATGAAGAGTTTGTGTTCGTGTCAGGAGGTCCAGAAATTTGTTTATGATCATCGATAAATTGTGAAAAAAAAAAAAAAAAAAAATCATTCTTGAAAAAATTTCAAAACATAACTAACACAGAATACATTACTTTAGCAAGACTACAAATCCCACAAGGTAAGTTATATTATGAATATGTATTAATATTTGTATGCATTTCACAAAATAAATGTGCTATATTTTTTCTTTATTATTGCAGTCTTAAATTTCAGTGTTTAAAATCTCCACTTTCCTAACCAGGGTTGTTTGGCCAAAATGTTTTCAAAAATTTTACAAATTGTTGGTAAAAGTAAAACTAAATTAATGCAAACTAATCTTCAAAGCTTTAGAGATTAGTTAGATCAATAATTTTCCAAATTCATCACTATATTTAATGCAATTTAGGTTTGTTAATTAGTTTTTTCTTTCTCTTTTTCAAAATCAATGCAGCTTATTCTACTGAGTACTTAAGTGTACAAGGCTGACCAACTAAGTTCCTTTGAATTACATGGGCCAAGTACTTCTTACAATTCAATACCCCAAAAAGTATATGTCAAACAAAACGTAATTCAATACCAAACTTGCTTGATTTGTGATATTACTTATATGATGATGTTTGGAATTTTAAAGCTATGTGATGTTCATTTGACTTGTGCTCCATTTATCCATACTTCAAATTGCTCTCTGTACTTGAGAAATGAATGATTTAAATTATATTTTTTTTCACAAAAAAACTATTATCAGGAAATTAATTTGCAAGATTTATTCTTGATTATATATAATTATGTTTTAAATATCATAATAAATTATTGCTCTGATTAATTATTTATGCCAAAGCCTATCTTAATATATAAAAATCAATGTCCTGAGATAACATATATATATATATATATACATATATATATATCAACGCACAGCCGAAACCGCTGAAGCTTCAGACTTGAAATTTGGCAGGCATGTCCGCATGATTACAAAAGTAACCACTAAGAAAGGATTTTTCGAAATCTCAATTAGTTCGGGAGAAATTAATTAAAACCCCTTAATTTCTGCGAAATTAAAAACCTGTCATTGAAATTCAAATCCCTTATTTTCGAAGGCTTTCCTCCATTCAAATCATTATTCAGTACTTCATCTCAACTTTTGGTCGATAGCGAACTATAAATTTGATATTGTTTTTGTTTCTCACGTGATTCTTCGAGGCTTTTCTCAAGTCAAATCATAATGTTTCTGTCTTTTGCTTTTATTTTTTCAAAACTAGAAACGAAATTTTTAAGAACATCATCACAGGCGGACTATCCTTTTGAATTTAGAAGAGTGCAGTTTCCTGTTAAAGTTTGCTTTGCAATAACCATTAATAAGTCACAAGAACAGACATTAAAAGTAGCAGGGATCGATTTAAGAGAAGACTTTTTTTCACACGACCAATGTTATTTAGCTTGCTCCAAAGCCAGTTCATCAAGCAGTTTAATAATTTTAGCACCGGAAAAAAAAACTAAAAATGTTGTATACAAAGAAGTTCTAGCTTAAACATAGGTATAACAATAAAATGTGGATGACCTGTGTTTGCAAAGATAATCAATACTTTAAAAGGATCGTTAATAACAGTTAAATATCGGTTAAGGACAAGGGCATATCTATATAAGGAGTCCAGGATCCCCGGGATACTACCCAAATTAGAAAAAGTTATAGGTAATAAGTAAGTATTATAGGGGATTTTCGAAACTAGGTGCACCAAGAACTGTTAACCCCTGCTAATTCCATTACCCGAGCAATGCTGGGTACGGGAATGCTAGTTTAAGTATAGTTTTTCAAAAGTTAAAAGATTTTCAAAAAATATTTTTGCTATAGAAAGCTCTACTTATGGAGAAATTAAATTATAAGTTTTTGCTCTTAATTATTTAATTAATAATCATGAAATTAGGTACAACTATGAATATTTAACATTAATTGACAATTAATAAACAAAGTCTTTGGGAATCTCAGAAAATAAAGCTGTTCTTCTAACAAATAGTGTTTCAACCAAATAAACCCATTTTGAACCAAAAAAACCTAGTTTAAGCTAAAAACCCAGTTTTTTTCCAACCCTGACACTAACCTTATTTTACTCACTCATTTAAAAAGAAAACGAAAAATAAACCCTTACAATGTTGCAAATACACAAAGACAATCAAAACTTCAACTTATTATAATACATACAGTTATTTAAAATTAAAGATATGAGAGATTAAAAAAATGTGATCATTTCATAAATCTTGAAAAAAGTAATTTATCTTAGTCGGGCGTAGCGGTAAAGTTGAAAACAAATTTCGGAAGGGGACATGATTAGTTTTTAAACTTGCATTATTTATGTGTATCAATGATATACTGTTTTAATTTCTGAAGCTTTTATGTAAGGTAAATGCAGGATTCTTTACTTACAACATTTCGTGTCTGTTACCATGACTCTCAGTTATCAATGTCGAGTTGGATTGACAGAGTTTTGCCAAGATGGAGAAAACCCCTCTCAGTAAAAATACTTCTTTGCCGTAGTGGTAAAAATGGCTAGTTTTATTTACAAGGAAGTAATTTAATTTTCACTTCAAAGTGTTTTTTATAAAGTTTGTAGTATATTTCATTTTTCTATAATTGCTTTGAAACATAATTCCCAATCTATTTAGTTTTATTTCCTTAATCATTTTTAAAATTTAAATTATCAGAAAGAATGATTTATTATTAAGGAAATTTCTAATTAATTTCTGATTTTAGTCGCAATTGTAGTATGTACAAAATCATATTAGTTTTAGTATGCTTTTTGAAATCCTGCCAATTTTCCTAGTTGTCATTTTTTACCAGGTTTTTTCCAGTGTTTGCCACTATCTCGGCAAAATGCCAAACTCACCTTTGGAGAAAGAAATTATCAATTTATATAGAATCGTAAATAAACATCAATTCAGCTTACTCACCACATACTGTTTTGCTTTTGGAAAATTTTTTTGAGCAATCACGATTGCTAATTGATTTCATTTGACCATCCTTGATGTCCGGTTCCTTTTTCAACCTCACCGTCCTCTGCAGGCGCAGCTAATCTAGTCCTGAGCACTGTCCCCCTCCCCCGGGTAGCCACTTCTCCTGGTTGGTGGTGTCCATATCCTACACATACGCACGCTCATACACACATGCGCCTTTACACACATACATGCCAACGTGCATTCACGCAGGTCTACACACACACAAGCATACACATACACAACTAAATACACGTAACCGTCTCAAGCTTGGGGGGGGGACAGGAGCCATTTCTAGACACAATAACTCCAATCACTAGGGGTTAATTCCATGAATATGTGAACATAGTTGCTAATTTTTAAATTTCATCAAAACTTTTAGTTTTGGATCATAATGTGTAGAAAATAAAACAAATTTTTTGAAATTAATAAAATTCACTGCTATTATATCTTAATATTTTTTATGAAGTATTTTTTAGAGTGAATTCTGTGACCAAAACTACAAGTTTTATTTTCACAACTTTAATTTTCCTTTAAATTAAAAATTTGAAATGGATCCCTTTCAAAAGTTTTATTAGTCAAGAAAAATGATTCATGAGCACTTGAAAAACATCAAAGTTATTGATAAAAAATATTTTTGAATTTTTTAAAGGTTTTAGAATAATCTCTCTGAGACCTGGATTGGCCGCGAAATACCCATTCTAGAAAATCACCAGTCATAATATGATGGGTGCGAATTTCTTGGCCATTTCTGTTCCATTCCATTTCTAGAAACTCCCACTCAAACATTTAAAA
The DNA here is from genome assembly GCF_026930045.1 of Uloborus diversus. Lineage (NCBI taxonomy): Eukaryota > Metazoa > Arthropoda > Arachnida > Araneae > Uloboridae > Uloborus > Uloborus diversus. The sequence goes on from NC_072733.1 coordinate 97,391,971, forward strand.
AAAAAAATGATTACTTGCCAAATAATTCTTTTTTTCAGTCTTCTGAGCTTAATTAGTCAGTTTACTTTAAGGAAAAAAAAACTAGGAACCATATTTAAGTCTTTCTCTCACAGAATTACAAACTAAAAGAAATACTAACAAAGTATCAAAACAGTTTTTTTTTTCAATTAATATATCATTAATTATTTTTTATTTTCTTAAAAATACATGATTCTTAAATGCTACGCATTAGTATTTCAAGAATTTCGGACCCCGTAAGAAGATCAGCAGGCCTACTTGGCCTGTGCGGTAATTAGGCCCGGAACGCACAAACTGTTGAAGTTCAGAGCTTGGATTCAGCTTCATAGGCATAAAATAGCTTGATTAGATATTCGATCTTAAAACACAGGTTTTAATCAAAACAGCACTAGTGCCTTATAGGTTTAACTCATGTTTAAACCATTTTACAAAAATTCATCTGCGCGGTCAAAGAATGGAATGTTTTAAACTTCAAAGGATAAAAGAGAACAAGTGTTATGAAACTAATAGGGAGCGCCGCCTCCTGTTCGCTTCGCTCGCCAAACCTCATTTTGCCGAATCATGTTCCTATTTCACAAAATGATGAAATACGACCGTGCGTAACATCTAACGAGAAAAAAAATTAGGCATAACAAAAAAAAAAAAAAAATTAAATACAAAGAATTTTTAAAAAGAAAAAATATTAATGCGGCAATTTTTTCTCGAAATTCGCGGAATCGTCAACAAAAATAGCCGAATTAGGTTTTCTCTTTTTTTTTTGGGGGGGGGGGGACATTTTTGCGTTTTTTAAATCCAGGAAATTTTGCTCCTATTATTTTGAGGGGGTGAGGAGCAATTTCAACTCTGCCTAGGAGCCCGAACCGGGCCACTATATAGTCAGTTTGGTCGTTTACTTCCCTTTCCCCATCTCGCATAAAACTTATAACTCTCCAGTGGCGTAAATAGCGCCCCCGCAACACCCGAGATGCGGGAGGGTGCACGAAGTTTCAGGACTCACGCTCCAGAATAATCAGTTTTAACAGTTATTTATTTATTTTTTATGAGTATTTATTTTTACCTGATTTATTGTCATAGCTTTGTCCTGGGCTTTCTGAATAAAATCTGTAAAAAAAACTTGACACATGCTTTCATTTCACGCTTTTTTTTTCTTTCAAGATTTTATTTTATTTATTTATTCATTTTTTTTTTAATTTTATTTTAAGTTTAAATGTAATGTAAAAGATTTAATTTCGTTTCAAAAAATCTATATCTAAAATTCAACACGTATGTTTAATTTCGAAAAATTGTATTTCATTATTGATATGATTTACATCACTAACTATATGTGAGCAAATATAACTTTAGGATCTTTATGCTTTCCAAAAACATGTAAAACTTTTAATGTTGGGACAGAGATGAAATGAACTGCCGATGATGTTACACACTTTGAGATCCCACTCGGCTATAAAGGCAGAGCCAAATTTCTAAGACCGAGTACGCAGAGCTGTCAAGAGCAGCAAAGATTTATTGGGGAGAAAAATTTACCCTTCATATAATTTTCAAGATCCATTAAAACAAAACATCAAAAAAAGAAAAAAAAAAAAAAACTCACAACTGTTTTGAAAAATCAGAAATTGCTTACTATCCTGACTTGACCAAAGTTGATGTTGCTCTGATTTTTCAGATTACCTTGAAACCGATTGTTTTTATTATTTATTTAGGGAGCGCAATTTCCGTTGTTAGAGTTTCAAATCACCTGCGGTTTGATTTTATTCATATTTTTTTGGGGGCTTAACTCAAGCAGACTTTAGATTAAAAAAAGGATTCTTTGTGTAAAATTACGTTTTTTTCGTTTTAGAGAAAAGCACTAAAATTTCCAAATGACTTATTCCCATCATTTATGATTGATAAGAAATAAAAATACACACGGTATACCCTGTAAATGATCTTTATGATAAGTGTATTCGTCGATATCCGCCACAAAATCTCTCTATCTTTTTTCCCCGCATCCTAATCACTATTTCTTTTTTTATGGATATGCCTCGTATGCCCTATTGTAGAAAATCACCAATCATAAGAAGAAGGGTGCAAATTTTTTTTCCGTTTCATTCTATTTGTAGAAAAAAGAAACTCAACGAGTAGGGTGCTATTGCAATTCGTGATTGCGAAAAACATAACTTGAACTCAAGGTGTTAAATTCAAACAAATGCTGGATGCATAGACGGCCAGTTTCAACGCAATTATTCACTAAAATGATCTCTCAAAAATCGAAGCAGATGGCCACAGTAGACTTCCTCCTCCCAACTCAAAGTTCCATTGGGCCAAGTTGGCAATTTTTATGAAAATAATAACCGTGAGAAAAATATAAAACGCACACCACTAGCGCAGCCAGAATTTCTTTCTGGAGGGTTTTTTTTTTCTTTTTTTGATCAAAACTCAAAACAATGCATGCGTGTAAAACACTGGTGGGTCCCCCCCCCCTTTCCGCTCTGCGCCACTGACGCGCACTTATAAGGCAATTCTTTATTTCAACGCGTGAATTCACCAATACTAGCATTAATTGATCGATCCATAATTTTTAATTTAAAAGTGGAGGAGCAAGGGCCCTTTGTTGTTGAAAAAAGTAACGGGGCAGTCGCCCCTTTCTCCCCCGTATGAGCCACGTATGGCTGCACGTTATATTGTTTATAAATATTTTGTTTGAAAAATACATTTTGATATTTTTCTATCATTCTTGTTTGCATTTTTGATGGGTAAAGCTCTATAAATAAAAATTCTTACATAAAGGAAAAAAAGTTAAACTTTGGTATAAGTGAATGAGTTCAGCTCTTTCTGAAAAAAGACACGGTGGTGAGAATTTTGTTAGTTCATATTTCCTTAAAATTTCATTTTTTAAAATAAAAATTTGGTGACCAATTTCTACTTTAGAAACGTTAATAATCAGGAAAGGGTCACTTAAACTAAATGAAAGAGAGAGTAGACATATAGGGGAGAATAAAAATTTACATTAGAGTTATGAATAAAATTATAGCTGGACTTTATTTATTTATTTATTTATTTATTAAATTATTATTATTGGTTGGTGCAAACTCTTTTAAAACGGTACCTATAGTGGAAATTTAAACTGCATTCTGTGCCCTAGCTTTAAAGATATTTTGTAAATTAGACATTTTTATCTTAAGGAAATGTATGTCTGATCAATTTCTTAAAGTTCGTTGACGAAATCAATTTGAAGCAGTTTTTGAAATAAGCGGTTGTTAGTCTCATTTTTAGATCAAAAACTTTGATTTGATGCCTAGATTTCTAACTATAGGTACCAGGGCAGAGCATTTTGGATCACGTTGAAGCTTTTATTTCTTGTCTTATTGTGATTAAAATAAAAAGACCCGTGATTGACTCAATTGATGAATTTGTAAAAGTAATTTTCAAATGCAAATCAACTTTGTCTTTGAAAATCATTTCCATTTGATTATTTTACAAATGTCCTATCGGCAGCGTGTTTAATAACAAATTTAATGTTTGAATGTGATATGTATTTGACTCATTGAAAACAGCGTCCACTTAGGCATCCAACATGACGCCTAAATTTAAATTCTCATTTCTAACACTAATTTGAAGGATATTTTTTCTGACCTGTGGAAAAGTTTAAACATTTTTTTTTTCCTATTTCAGTATCTGTTGCAAGTGGCATTGCCCCTTTTCTTTTGAAAGTCTGAGTCTGCTCCTCTTACCCCCCCCCTTACGACAACGAGCCGCTCTTGTTAAGAAGATTAGGTAATGCAATTAACATTGTGAATTAATTGATTTGTTTGGTTATTATATTTTTGATATGTACTAATGTATTATGCCAGTGGCGGATCCAGCCGATTGTTTTGGGAGGGGCCATCCGAAATTTTTGAACAAACTCCCCAGGACCGAATTTAGCTCCATGCCGCCCCTAGGCAAATTTGAAATTTGTCGTCCCACCCCCCTAAAAGAATCCCTAAAAAATATCCTTGACTCAAAAAAACGTAAAAAAGTGTTCCCCAGGTTCAAACTGTCACAGTTATGAAGAAATGATGGCGTTTCACATTCTGAGGCGTCCCGATGAAATGATCACAGTGATCTCCAGAAAAAATTTTTATTCGGCAAATTTTGCTGACGATTCAGCAAACACCATGATTGAAAAATATTTGACTTTCAGAAGATGTGTGAAAGTAATCATTATTAAATTACAAGACAAACTTGTCTCATCTGTGGGAAATGAAAGAATGCTAATATTTTACTTTCAAGAATAACAATTTAATTCAAAAAATGTGCATTATAATAGCAAATTTGCCGCCGCTAAAAAGTTTGCCGCCCTAGGCAGCTGCCTACTCTGCCTATTGGGAGATTGGGCCCTGATAACTCCCCGGAAATTTTATTAAAATGAAGTTTTAAAAACTCAATTTTCGGAGTATCGAGACATTCGGTGAGGGGGTGGATTTAGGAATCTCCCTCGAAAATGTTTCAAAATTTAACTTTCCGAGTAATTTTTGAAAATTAGGAAACTAAAAACGCATTTTGTCTATTTTTGATGATGTACGGAGAAAGGACAGGTTTCGGGCGCTGGCCCTGTCCAGCCTAAAAATGAACCTTTAGGTAATGTTTGCTTACATTAAAGGAAGTGTGAAGGTGCTTAGAATCCTTCCTTCCTGGAAATATTTTGCCTTTGAGGCTCTAAAAATTCGATTTTCAACTATATTTATATTATATATTTTAGAAAGGGATGGAAGATTCGTGAGCTCCTCCAATAAACCTCCTTTTAAAGCTATCATCACGATATAAACTAGGGAGGGAGGGGGTCCTATCAAAACTCGTTTGTAATTGAAGTCCCAAAAAAATTCATTTAAGTTGCTTTTAAACAAGTTAAGTGATAAGGGCTTGATAAGCTAGTTTCCGCTGACATTTTTTTCCACATAAAAACTTAAAATGCAATTTTTTGCTACATATCAAGGCATTTGTGAAAGGGCATGGGAAAAGGGGGTTCTCCTCCTATTTCGAAATTAAAGTCGTAAAAACGAAAATTTAGGCGCTCTTTGGTTTTGTGAACAATAGGTATACTCTGAGAACGGCAGCATTTACAGATCGTTCAAGTGTCTGTAGTTGGAATCAAGAAATGATGTAAAAGATGGAGAAAAATTTTGGAAATATAAGTTTTGTTTTGAGGATAGGGATATAAGTTATCTCCCAATTTAGGTTTATACTTCTTTTTCAGTAAAATACATGTGTTAAATTTTGTTATCTTCTCATAATATTTTTTTCTTTTTTTCTTTAAAAAAGTTCCTACACTCACAAGGTTTTGGGAGGGGCCATGGCCCCCATGGCCCTCCTCTAGATCCGCCCCTGTATTATGCTGAGTCGGAATAGAAGTCGTAGAGTCACATTCATTTTAGGGTAAAGAAGGGGTTAAGACAAAATGGGTTCTGTGAACCATGCAGAACTACAAATTTTCAGACATATTCTCAAATCTCAATCCTAGTACTTTGTGTAAAGACTTGATATGACCTTCCCCGAAGGTAAATTCTGGCTGCGCAAGTGTACTACCGTAACTTTTTACTGCATTTTTTAAATTATATATGTTAAGCGTTTTAAAGAAAACCTTGTTTCATAATTTCCCCTTTAGTCAATCCTTTAATCAAACATTTTTGTATAAATTGGTTTGATTTCACCGAATTACATATAAGTTCGTCTTGAAACCACTGAAAAACGACTCCATACTCCATACGAAAAACTAATACTTTTTTGTTTTAAAATTAAACCGCGCTCTTTCCTTTTTTAGAAAAAAAAAAAGAAAAAAATCGAAGGTCCTTGATTTGAATTTTATTTTTCATTTTCACTAAAAATTCAAATTTCAACAGCATCTTGTTGCTTATCAATTCAAATGTTAAAAAGCAGAAAATAAGGACCAAAATTAAAAAAAAAAAAACTCAAAAATTATTCTAATTCAGCCATCACGGCACTGGAAGTCATCTATCTCATTCTTCAACATCTAAGACCGGGCATTGACCTTGAGTGACCCCGCGATAACAACTCTTTTATTCGTTTTATACCACAAACGCAAAGAATGCAGGGGGGGGGGGGAGATCATCCACACGGGGGGTGTGGAGAGTTTCAGAAGAAAGCTATTGTCCTAGTTGCCGACACCCCGTCTTTCGGCAGACACGTGGGAACGTTCTCAAGAGACAAGAAATGAAATAGGTGTAAATTGTAAAACAGAGAACGGCTTAAGAAAGATTTTTTTGCTAACACATACTTCATACTTCCAAATTTTATTACATTGTATTTTCAACTAATAATTTAAAGATCTGAACATAAGCTGTATTTTATATATATTGTACCGGTTCGGTTCCCCGAAATGTGCTTTATTATTGTAAAAATAATGCAAATACATCGTAAATTTATGAAAAATCACCTCTTTCAAAATAAACAAACTAGTTTTGACAAAGTAAAAGCATACAGTCAATTGCCCATACTTGGGACAGTTTTGAAATTTTACCTTTAGTAGCACATTAATCATTTGTTTTCCATTTGAACGAAGTATTATTTTTTTTAGAATGTGTCTTAGTACTTCCCCTAAGGACAAGGCATTGATTTGTTGATATGTCCTTTAAAAATACAGCAAAAAATGTTCATTGTCCCAAGTTAGGGAACCCACTTCCTAACTTGGGACACTTAATATTTTGATCTTTCTTTAATGTATGCAGCAAAAGATAATCGTTTGGGACACCAACTATCACTTTTCAGAAATTATTTTTACAACTCAATAATAAAAAAAATAATTAGATAGAAATAATAAAATCTTGTAGACGCTCAAAGATTTTAGAATATATACTTGCCCCTGAAAATATTGCATACCTCCCTAGTCATCTTAATGCTTCTGAATAAACGTTTTCCTCTATATCTGGAAGCATAAAAGCAATTGTGAACCCAAGTAATACTTAATGCAGCTGATTTTTATCTCTCCATGTTCCTCATTTCACATCTTTTCATATTCATTTTCATTACTTCATAACACGTAAAGTTCACAACAAATAAATTAGTCTAATCAATACTTTGAGACTCATTTTCATTAATAGAACTAACATATGTAATATTTTGGAAAAACGTCTTTTGCTCATCAATTAATTCCAATTTTTTTTTTTTTTTTTACAATGACACTTTTTTGTCCTGCTACTGTATGACCCATTTATCGTCATCAGAAAAATCTTCGTTTTTTAAAATTTTATATCTATGCTTTTTTTTAATGCAATTATATATACTTTATTTCCACAATAGGATAAAGACCCCAGTAATTGGCACTTTGTTTGTCCTTAAACTTACCTCTGTTTTCAGTACTTAGAAAAAAAATACTTTCTTGCAAATATTTTTGTCTCAAAGAGTGCACATCTGTGCATCTATTTGGTTCACTAAAATCAAAAATATCTTGAATCGATACTTTTATAAAAATATGTATGTAAAAAGTTACCAAAATCCCCAGTAATTGGCACCTGACACTCCAGTGTATGACACCTTGTGATCCAGTAATTGGCATATGTTAATAGAACTGGAAAATCACTTTATTTTTTACTTTTAAATTACATACAAATTTTATCATCATAAGAAACATGAGTAATGATAATGTAAAGTAGGTAATCTTTACTAATAATAAAGCAGAAACTCTCTCTGTCTGGATCTCTGTCTCTCAGGATCTCTGTCAGGATCACTGTGACGCGCATAGCGCCTAGACCGTTCGGCCGATTTTCATGAAATTTGGCACAAAGTTAGTTTGTAGCATGAGGGTGTGCACCTCGAAGCGATTTTTCGAAAATTCGATTTTGTACTTTTTCTATTCCAATTTTAAGCCCATTTTTCAAATAAATTTGATAATATGAGGAAGAATGTGTTTATCTTTCTTCTTCTTTATCTTTACTAATAATAAACCTGGAAGTTTCTCTGTCTGGATCTCCCTCTGTCCGGATCTCTCTCTGTCCGGATTTCTGTCTGTCTGTCAGTATCTCTGTGACGCGCATAGCGCCTAGACCGTTCGACCGATTTTCATGAAATTTGGCACAAAATTAGTTTGTAGCATGGGGGTGTGCACCTCGAAGCGATTTTTCGAAAATTCGATGTAGTTCTTTTCCTATTCCAATTTTAAGAACAAAATTATCATAAGATGGACGAGTAAATTACGAAATTATCATAACGTGGAACCGTAACATGGGCACAAGTCAATTGGCGAGATACGAAATTATCATAACGTAGAACCGTAACATGGGTACAAGACAATTGGAGAGAAAATTCGCCACACAGGCGAACCAAAAGACCTTTTAATTTTTCTATTACGGGCAAAGCCGTGCGGGGTACCACTAGTTTTATATAAATTAATGCTAAATCACTCTTCTTCACGTTGGAAAAGTATTTTAGAGAAATAAAAACATAAATTTGGAATGTTCCATGGAAAAGATATTGAAATTAATGCTGTTTCATCCTTCGGTTTACAGTTTTGATTTTACGAATGCTACCAAGTTAGGTTTGCCCCAAGTATAGTTAAAAACTCATATAGCATACTTTTTTGCATAAGTTTTCCTCTTTTTTATTTATCAAATGTAACAAGTCGGTTTTCTTTCTCTTGAAAAACCACCAGCTGCAGGCGGCATTGAGATACCGTAGGTGGCGAACGGGGGTTAGCGAGCGAATCGAGCAGAGGACGGAGCCCCCAGTATAAAATTAATTACTGACTAACTTTCATTTGGATTTTTTTCTGGTGAAAGTCACTCCAATTGACTAAAAGTCGCAACTTCAAAAATTGGTGATTTTGATGCTTTTTTTTTTTGAAAATTACTGTACAAAAGCTACCGATTTCAATTTCCGCTTTATCATATTCGTAATCTACGCAAAAAACTGAAGATAATGACACCTCACTCAGCTTTATCGCGGAAGTGACGCTATTTCCACAGTACTTGGCACACATGCCAATTACTGGGGACGAGCAAAATTAAAGCACCAGTAAGTGGCACCCATCATTATTTTAAAATTCCAAATAGGGTTAAAATTTAGTAACATGAATTGAAGTTATAATCTTTAAAATTAATGTACATTCAGTTGGTATATAGCCTTCTTTTTTAAAAAAAATTGGATACGAGTCTTTTTTTAGGACATTTTTGTTGGAAGTGCCAATTACTGGTGCCGTACCAATTACTGGGGATGTTACCCTATTTCTTACAGACACTTTATGCCTTAGTACCTGGAACAGTGTCCCAAGTTTGGAGCGTATTTGCAATTTCTTAAATTTATGAATAAATTAGTTAAACCGAATTAGTTAAGTGGAAATGAATTTACCCAAATAAGATACAGGTACATTAGCCGAGATGAAATGTGAAACAAATTAAAACTAATGCTGTTAAGTTAGCGTAGGTAACCAAAGTTATTTCCATCCTTAAAAATGGCTTTTTTTTTTTTTAATTTTCAAAATCATTAAACCAACCCATAAAGCCAAAACATCAGAGTTTAGCTCTCATAGCCTCAAAAGATAACTATTTATTTATTCTGTAACACCATTTATTTCTTACTGATAAAATACTGACAGGTGTACCAGCCCACTAAACTAATTTCGGCAAAATGTCCCAAGTGCCAAGTTGGGGTACTGTCCCAAGTATGGGCACTTGACTGTAAGTAATTTAATCTGAGCTTTTTTTGTTCAAACAAAAATTTGTCAAATTTCACATTTACCTCGAAAAAAGATGCGTTCCGAAAACAAGGACGGAAACAGACTAGAATGTAAGGGGGGGGGGGGGTGCTGAAAAGTATGGAGCTGTAAGTACGAAAATTTTCTGAAAGTATCAAATCGGGGAGGAATAAGGAGCTTAGCATGGTACAAACTTTCTTAATTAATATCAGAAGCAATAAAAGGAACCAATTTTTTAAAATATTTACTTGAAAAAATGATTAATAAATCCAAAAGATTATGAAATATACTTGCACTTTATTCATAAAGTACAATTTGAACGTAATGTGTAATTTGTGTAATATTACATTTGCATGATATTCTACATCCATCCATTTCGTATGCAGTTATTAAATTATGACCACATACAATCGACGGATGGTAATATTGTCGACGGTTTAGGTGGGGGGGGGGGGGCGTTCATGGCCCCCGCGGCCCTCCCCACGTATCCGCCCCTGCCTCCAAATTTTCTTTTTCATGTTTATTCATGAAACCTGTTTTACAATATTGAAAATTGTTGTAAATTTGAAGCGGAAAGAGGGGGGAGGGGGTCATGTGAACATAGGGCAAAATATTTCACTGAAAAAATATTATCAACTGTTAAAACTTTGGTACAGATGTTCAAAATTTATTTTGCTTTCTTGGCCTTGGGGCCCCTAAAAGGCGAGCCTCCCCCCCCCCCCTCCGCACCGTGGGGTTTTTTGGGGTACGTAGATTTGGGTTTGGCTACGAGACTTTAAAATTTGTTAGCGCCATTGCGGTGCAATTGAAACTGACACAGTATAGGTTAAAAAATATTCAATATGTAATTTTTAGGTACATAGTAAAGGTTTGATATTAAGGAGTTTTTTCCTTGAAATATGATGTTTGCTTCCCGCAAAAAATCAGCAGGGCCCCTAACGGCTCAATTTTGAATTCATTTGTTTGCATGTTTTATTTATTTATTATTATTATTGTTTTAAAGTTTTTAACTTTCATGTTTTACGTTTCTGGGTAGCTGTGTGGGTTTTATACTGATTTTTGAAAACTCATTTCATTTGTAAGTTACATCAGCACGAAAGCAAGTCTCCCATAACTTTACAGCCCCCCCCCCCCTCCTGCTTATGTGCTTTAGTAATATTTGTTGAGTTTTAATTTTCCTCACATTTTTACTAAAAACATTACAAAAATGTATTCTTAAACTGTTAATGTTAAAACTTGAGTAAAGTTTTTAAAAATTTATTTTGTGTTTTGTATTATTTTTTCCTTCAGTTTCTTGGGCTATGGGCCTCCCTCACCGCGTGGTCTGCGGGTACGTAGATCCGGACCTGCTTGTATTTCATTTATTTATATCTTGTTCATATGTACCCCAGGCTTGTACACAATTATCCCTCCCCCTGGCCCATGTAAACAATTGAAGATAATTTTATCAAATATTGTAGACCCTCGTTTTACGCGGGGGTTACGTTCCTCGGAAAGACTGCGTAAATCAAAACCGCGTAAATTAAGACTTAATATTAGTGTTAAAATAGGGGTTAGGTTCCGTAGATTAAAAAAAAAAAAAAAAAAACTTCATTCTAGTGATGACTAATGTTGTATAACAAGTTTAATATGTACTTAATCAATTTCTTTGCACAACATGTATAAAGAAAACACAAATTAATTTAGTGTTAATGAAAAGGAGCTGGCTATGATAGTCTTTTAGCAGTCAAGAATTTTACTCTGCAGTTCTTTGCATAGCATTGACGCAACATGATTATTTCCATAGAATCTTCCTTCAGTAACAAATCAGAAAGATTATTTCTATTGTAAAGGAATGACTGAAAATTTTCAATGTTAACGTTCTTGGTTCTGTGTCATCGACGTCGGTATCCTCGTTGCTCTTGTCCTCCTTTGTCACTCCTAAAAGCTTTTCTTTCAGTGAGTTCTGAACTGTGTGAGTTTAATAACTTTACTTTTGGAAAGAGCTCTGGAACCAATCGCATATAAAATGTCTTCAGTAGCCCAAGCTCGATTATTAGCACGCCAAAATTCAAAATTGCTTACATGTAATCTGAAATCTTTAGGAGTTTGAATTTTGAAAGGGGGGGGGGGGATTTTATCTGTTTGCATTGCCCCATCAGCGTAAAACCGAAACTCATCCGCGTAAAATAAAATAAAGGTGTCAAATCTTAAACCGCGTAAAATAAATCCGCGTAAAACGAGGATAGACTGAACCATAAAGTAAATAAATATGTATTTGAAAAAAAAAACCTTTAAAAATTCCATGACACAAAGAAAAGTTATTCAAGCATAGGGGGCCTTTTGCGCTGAGAAATTGATAATATTTTTGGAAAAATTAAGAAATATATTATCGATAATAAGAAAAGTTTTCTGCTTTCCCTGAAATTTCTATTTCCTAATCACAGTTTTTTTTAATAGATATACCCCACATTACTTATTCTAGAAAATCAGCAGTCATAATATGTCGGGTGCAAAGTTCTTGGCCATTTACATTCTATTCCATTTGTAAAAACAAGAAACCCTACCGAATGGATCTTGTTGAAATTTGTGATTGCAAAAAACATAATTTTAATTCAAGACATCAATCTCAAATGAACGTTCTTAGTCTTTTTTTTTTTATTAATTTATTTTTTTGTCATACTGATCCTCCAATAACTTTCGCTAAATTATTCTGTGACAATCTGCTTGTTAATAACGCTTTATCATCAGTTAGACTTCTGATTACAATGAATCACGATCTGGCGAATTTTTTCTCCGCTCAATTAGGAGGGGGGGGGGGATCGAACTGATTCATGTGGCATTTGGCCACACCTACCATACATATATATTAATACCATGGACAGTTCGCTGCCCCCCGCACCTCTTCCTATAGCATCCAGTTTGAGAACACCTGTGTTATTGTGTTTTGTTGTTTTTCCCTTGTAGTTTGTATTGGGTTTGCACTTTTTGCCACCTTCCTGAAAAACTTGGAAATAACTGCCCTGAATGATTGTCTGTCAATTCAAGATGAAAAATTAATCTGCAAAAAGATGATACATACTTGTATACACTTGTGCTACTAGTAATGCAGAAAGAAAACGCACACACACGCGCGCGTCGCAAAATGATAAGATAAATTGCCTTTGCATAAATGTTTATAAACAATTACTTACAATGCACCAAAGTGCCCTTCCGTGCCCCCCCCCCGTACCTTCTAACTATTATACTATAACGTGGCTTAGAGGTTATGGAGCACTGAAGACGACTCTGTTTCTTGACTTCAAGACTAGGAGCCGCACCGCACCTGATCCAGCACACCCAGAACGAGGTATTGATTTGGAACTAGAAGTAGGAGAATTTTGTGAACACTGTAAATTTAACGCGCACTCGTCACTATTGCGTACACGAAGGTCTTTGACCAGCAACGGCAGCTATCGAATCCGCGAACCTCAAGTCACGAGTCCAAAGTTTTTACCGAGCAGACATTCACGACTGTTCCCACATTATATGATGCAAATTTATAAGGGGCTAAAACATTTCCCTCTCACTAAAAACTACACTACGCACTCTCATTTAATGAAGTAATACATAAATTAATTCAAAAACATCCCAGAAAGAATGTGCGTTACTGCACTAGTTTAAACATATATGCAAGATTGCCCATCTTCAAACAAGGAGGACCCGAGTCCATGTCAGCCTAGTGGGAAACTCTGCCAGCCCCTTGACAGGGCCCGGTGATCTAACTGACAAGGGGTCCGCTTTTGCTCTCGGCGCCTTGTTGTCCCCCCCCCCCCCGAGCGAGAACACCCAAAACGAAACCAATACCAAAATGCAAAATGAAACGACCCCAAAAACTTTCAATGGCATCCCAAACCAGAGCCTGATTACCGCGGGGCACAGGTCCCCTACTCTTAGATTTCAGAGGGGCACAAAATCTCCTTAATTTATCATGCTAATTAAAAATAAATAATGGTTTCACTCAGAATCGAGAGTATAATGATGTCATTGATATTTTCGCAAAAGCGAAGACAAGGAAAAAATATCTTTATTTGTTGATAAAAATTCCCCTTACAGGCACGTAGCTAGAACTTTGTTAAGGGGGGGGGGGGGGTCCAAGGTTTCACGAACTTCAAAAGAGGAGGCATGCTAAAGCAAAATTAGTAGCTCATATTTACGTTAAAAAATAAATCCAATTAAAACTAATTATTAAATTATGATAATTAACTAAAATTAATTAAATAATTGAAATTGATAGAGCATTTATTAAAAAATTATTTAACAAAAATTTTACATTAAGTGGCAAAAAAAATTATTGTCAGTTTATAAAATTAACAATTATTATTAAAAGTTTTCCCATACTAAGTTTTCATACATGGATAGAAAAATTCCATCACATAAGCTTCCTCTGTTCTGATGCTTTGAAAATGAGTGATATAATTCCTATTAATAAAAAGTTCACAATAAAAGAAAATCGGAAAACGAAAACTGTTCTATGGATTACTTGGAAAACGCAGGTAATAGTTTAATAAAATATTAAAGCTTTGTAATATATTTCAACAAAATATGTACAAGTCATTTTATTTGAAAAAATAAAGAAATCTATATCTATCGAGTCGAATGTATAACTATGAATGCAATATAACGTAATTCCGCCACCCTGTCAGATTTGAACAAGATTTCTGGCAAAATTCAACCACCCTCTCGACGAAAATATTAGCAAGGTTTCATTTAAAAAGCCTGAACTAGTTCTTTATTTATCTACTTTATAACATTCTTTTGATTATACGAAATTGAATGAAGTTTCTAATTTTATCCGTTTTCTAATTATCATTTCTAACCATCATTTAAAAACTTGAACAAACTATTAACTCTTTGATGGATGGAGACTTCCTTTGTTGCAATCATTAAAAAAAAAAAAAAAAAAAAAAAAAAAAAAAAATGCGTATTACCGTTTTTTTTAAATCGTTATTATTATTTTTTTGCAAAACGAATTGGTAAAATAAGCTATCTTAGGATCCGTAATGGTATTTTTTTTTCCTTTCTAATGGGGCTTCGTTAGAGGCTTTAGCCTTTTCGGATCTAGTGCGAACCACCGATATGGCATCTAGTCTTTCAAATGCTACCATTAAGGCGCGGATGTGACTGCACAGGAAATTTCGATGCCGAGTTTCCACCAGATGGAGACACTTGAGCTCTCTTCGGTGCGAAACTGCACTAGGGGTTTAATTTTGTCAAGCCAAACGAATACCTGAGAGATCTTTTACCTGTCGAGTAATGGAATGTATGGTGAATGAAATTAAGCATCTATGTATTTTTATTTTAACAACATTTTGGAAAAAATGCAAATGATTGCTTTTGTATAAATGTTTTTTATAAGGTCATGAATGATTTAAACATTATTGGCGATTTTCCTCTGATTTTTTCAATTTGATGTTTCATTTAAAAGATCAAGAGGAGGCATCGCACCCACCTATCTCACCACCAAACACGAGTTCAGTTTATTCTGCCAATACAAAAAAAAACTTCTGTACAAATCAGTCTTTTTCAAATTAAAAATATAATTGTAAACAACTACAGGGAAAATGGCAATATACTCTATTACGAATTATCGTGTCAATATTTGATTATAACCTGGTCACTTTACTGTCTTTATTAGCAGTAAGCAAGTGTTCGACTCGAAAATTTCATGATTTGGAGTCAAACGTCAAATTTTGATCATTAAGGTAATCTTCGTCCCGTTTGCGATTGCGATAATACAGTAGCATTACATTAGATACATTTTCAACAATATGTAATATGCATAAAGCTAGCCAATTTTTGAAATCAAAACTTATAGGTTTCTTATAGCCTCAGTTTGTAAATTTTTTGCTCAACAGTCATCTGATGTTCAAAAGCCTAAAGACAATCTTTTGTAAAAAAAATCTTAGAATGATTGTGGTTAAAAATCCAGTAATGATTTAAATCTACCTTTAAAAATTCATCTAACAATAATAACACTTCTGATTCTTTCATTTTCAAATTGGTATAACTTCCATTCTAGGAGCGATTTTGTAATCATCATGTATTCTCGAAAGCATATCACATTTTATAACGTAGGTATTGACTTTTTTTCTCTTTCTTTTATGTGATGTTAGTAAAAGATATTCTATTGCAAGAAATAGCAAATAATTTTAATTTGAAAAAATTAAGAGTTAAAAAAAAAATCTAATATAGACGTGAAAAACACAAGAAAATGTACCTCGCATTGACCTTTTTTTAATTATATGCGCAGTAAATAGCAGAAACTTTCACCTAGTAATTTTATAGTTAAATGCACATGTCTGTTTTTTTTTAATTTTAATACTACCTTCGCAATTTACTAATGATGGATGCATAGACGCTTATTTAATAATTCCTCAGTAAAAAGGCGGTAAATACTAATCAGAAAATTTATTCCAATGAAACAAATACAAATATGCTTTTCTTGAAAAACGGAAGAACATCGAAGAAAGATTTTTTTCTTCAGTTAAAAATGACTAGCTGCTCTTCTCTTGGGACCATAGACTCACATTTCAGTAAGATTTAAAAGTACGAATTTCTAATAATTACTTTTAAATTACATGTGTTAATATGGCCGAACTTGCAATTTCATAAACTGATTACAGTAAAATATTCAAGTAATTTTCAATTTCATTCTTCGCTTCATAAAATTTTGATACAGCGAAAAGTAATTTCGTTGCATCAACTTCAAATTTATTTATTCACTTATGTTCAAAAAAAAAAAAAAAAAACGAACTTTTCAGGATTACAGTTTAAAAGTTGTAAGCTTCCGGGGAGATAAGTAATCTATTATTGTTAAAAATAAACTAAAAGTTTAAATAAGATTATTAATCAAAATATAAAATGAATCTGAAATAAATCATACCAAAAATATAAAATTCAAAAATAAATTAATAATTAATATTTATTTTTTCTCATCCTCAATCACACGAAATGTGTAGAATTTTTTTTTCGTTGCTGTCGGAACTTAGTTTTTAAATGGGAAAACATATTAACACATAAATTGCTCGTATTGTTAAGAAAACTTTAAAAGGAAACACTACAACTTACCTAGTTTATGTACACTTAATTTTCTTTTGATTACAATTTTGTTCAAGATATGTTTCCTATAAGCGCGTGGTAGAAAAAAACTGTGTGTTAAAACAGAAAATAATAGGAATTTCAATTACTAATTCACTAGGGATGCACCTCACTCTGGCTGTCCTTCGTGCAGCATGTGTCTAGGAAATCAAGTCCAAACGGGAGAAGAGTCAAAACGAAAAGAAGAAAGAAAGAAAACCACCCCAATGAGACTGGGGAATGTTTGTTTTCAATTACTTTGCCGATGGCAATTTGGTGGGCTGAGGGAGAGGGGCCGAATTTCAAGGTCACAACCCAGTTGGGTTAAATTGGAAATTCGTCGTTTTCGGACGGATTCTTCGCGACACAGGAAGAGACCGGCGGCAGCTGGGAACCCGCAGTTATTTCACGAGGTTCTCGTGTTCTGAATTGACTCGGACGCGGGAAAATTGTCGATAAATGGGAATATTTAAGGGGAAAATACCGGGTTTCATAAAATTTCTCTCTTTGGAAAATTTTTGTTGTCGTGAGGTGCAACAACCGAGAAAAAGCAGACGGTGGTCTTTCGGGAAGGGGGGGGGGGGGGGTCCGGACCCCATGGACCCCCCCCCCTTGGCTACGTCCTTGCCCCTTACATCACTTTGCTTCTCACTGCCTCACATATATGTGACTTAAAGTACGGGGATGGGGGTTAAGAATTACGAAAACGCGTTTCAGTTTCGTAAAGTTGGCAGATTGCAGAAATCTATAGATTCAAATTATGACAAATGTTTGGGGCAGAGCCCGATCATTCTGATATTGGACATGAAGCTCATTTGTATTTCAGGGCCCCCCTCCAGGGCCCGACTAAAGATTTTTGAAGACACTGGGCATGAAATTCATTTTGTCCCCCCCCCCCCCCCCGCATCGGACTTCGGCCCATTTCGGCTTATTCTTATGCTATAAAATATTTCGATACTTGCGTATTAACACAACCATGCTAAATTTAGTGGTAACTTCATATCACAAACGTTTAAAAAGTAGAAGAGATATAGTATACGATAATAATATGAAATGGGGTTAAACTTTGCTAGTTTACCGTCAATATAAAACGTACTTATGATATAGCTTTTAATAGTAAATACAGACTCAACTTGGAGTGACTTTGAGATTTGCACAGAGATCTATTTTTTAAGTGGACGTTTTCCAGTTTTGATTTTGCCACTTTATCTCTTTGCTTCTCACTGCCTCATATGCACTCTCAGTTCAATAACGTAATTATTTTAAAACATCGATTAAACACATGCCATAATTTTTACTTAAATACTGCAGTGCTAAGCACAAAAATCGTATCAGCACTTTTTATCAAAATTGAGTTACTGTCACCATGTGATTCTTTGTCACATATTTCACCTATCTAAAATGTTTTACGGTAATATGACAATGGGAAATATTTTTTTTAAAGAAAAAGTTAGATTTAAAGCAAGCACATGGAAGCGCAGAACTTTAAACGGCAATTTCTCATTTTGAACTGAGCTGCAGATACATACAACTTTTGCGTTTAGCATGGTAGTATAGCTCTGTGCATGGGCGCCCTTGAGAGGAGGGGGGCCCTATCCCACTTTGTCTCCCTAGGTACTGGCACAGCCAATTTCTTAAATAAAGTTTGAGCATAAATATCATTCAGAACATTTCAACGTAGTGAATGAAACTAATTAAAACCTTAACTTTTTAGAATGACCACGATTTTTTTTTTATATATTGCTTGGGGGATGGGGGCGCCGACCAAACTGACAAAGGGACCTGCTTTGGCTCTCGGTGGTCCCGTTTAAATGAATGCCTCGAAACATAAATTTTCTTAGTCCCACTCTAAAAATTACATATATTGGTTTCCAAGACTCCCTGCTCTCGAATAATTGGCAAAGTCAGTCCTGTCATTTCAAATTTCTCTGGGAGGTTTTAGTACTCAATGCAAACTATATCGAAAAAAAAAAAAAAAACACGCGACCATTTTTGTAAAAATTCATTAATTTTATGAATCTAGACGGAGGTGCAATGGTCTCTAATGAACCTGCTGCAAGGCATTAAAAACTATCTTCCCTTCACTAGCCCTTCAAATCATATTTGCTCGTCCATTAAATAAAGTAATTAATTCAAAAATAATTTTGATATAATGTACAAAATGTATTTGTCGGCATAAAAATTTTTTGACATTCAGTGCACAGGGGCGTGCACAGAAATTTTGGGGCCTGTTTCAAATGACTTATACGGGCTCTTCTCCATACTGTTTGCCCCTACGTTCCTAGAAAGAATTTCACCCCTCATATTGACAATCTCGGGCCCTCTTCAGGCTCGAACTGAGGCCAATAGGCGCCCCCCCCCCCTCCTTCCCGTGCATGCCCCTGCCCCAGCAACATGAATTTCAATCTTTAAAAGCAATCCTCTTATCCTCTTGCTCACCTCAAATCGTATACGAACTGCAATTTAACTACAAAGTAAAACCGGATTTAAAAAAAAAAAAATGCATGTTATGCGTCATTCGGCAATGCATAACTCGGAATGTCTACATTATTGTAACGTACACACTTTCCGAGATAGAAAATAAGAAGTAAAAAACATGTAGCGAAAATAATAATGTCAATGAACACCCAGCTCCCAATCATAATTTGTAAAATTCCCTCAAACAATTTAAAAAACAATTGCGAGAAAAAAAATGTGAAAAGTAATGGATAAAATGTATTTAAGAATCTAAATAACAACACAATTTTATTATATAGACGACCCCCGCGCATCGAGTTAGAATTAATACGTACAAGCAACAATGCAAAACGTGGAACGTGGCCTACGTAATACGAAGATTTTCCCTTTTCCCAAGATTCTGTGCTTGGCAAAGAAAAAAAACGATAAACTGCCAATTATAGTAACCATCACACTTCCGTCGCCCGTGACAATAGCTTATTTTGGTTACTTACTGCCACGGACTTTCCGTGTCAATAGGCGCAGCCTTTTCGTACGCAACGTTCCGCGTGTTGCATTGCTGTACGTATTAATTCTGACGCGATGTGAGATTTGTCGAGCAAGCAGTTTTTATTTTGTTTGATCTTGATTTGCAAAAGAATGTATAACTTTTAAAAGACTTTGTTTGCCATTTTTTTTCTTCATATTTTTGTAGTCTCAATTACCTAATATAAGACCTCAAAATACAGATTTTTTTCGAAAATTTCTCGGGGGAAAAACCCCCGGACCCCCTGAAATTATGGATGTTCTACATCCGATTTTAAGGGACACTCTCTTGTTATACTTACCACTACAAGGTGAATAAGAAAAATAATAAGAATTAAAATAACAACAGTCCAACAGTGGAATCATTAAAAATCGAGACAAAAAGGATTCTATGTTAACATTTTTATGCGTTTGGTGTGTCTATATATACTAACTATATGTGTGTGTGTGTGTTAGGGCAATGTGCTAATCCGGGCCCCTCCCGAAAAAAATTTCTGGATACGGCCTTGCGTACCCGCAAACCCCACGGTGCGAGGGGGGGGGGGCACGCCTCTAAGGGGCCCAAGGCCAAGAAAGCAAAATAAATTTTGAAAATCTGTATCAAAGTTTGAACAGTTGAAAAAATTTTTTTTTGTGAGATATTTTGCCCAGTGTTCACATGACCCCCACCCCCTTTTTCCCCTTCAAGTTAAATAAAATTGAGAATTAAAAGCATATAACTCTGTATTAGCAAATCTTTCCAATTCGGAACTCCAGCGCTCGAATACGCTACCTTGCGGTGATTTATAAAACTGCGAATGCAACTAAAACATTGCCACGTTGCGCTCCACGTGTATCTGTTGACGTAAACGCGGTCAGTTTGTTCTGAGTAATGCATTCAACATGTCTAAGAACGCCTTCAACAACAGAAATTAATTCGTCCCTTAGTAGTATTCTCGAGCTTCTCAAAATAATGTTAGTTTTCCTTATTTCTTTCAAAAAAGTATTAAATGGTGGAAGCGTAAACAAGAAAACTCTGGATTAACAAAATTGGATAACGTTATACCAGGTAAAATTTTTTATTGTTTTGTATGAATTTGTAAGAATATGAGTTTTTTTTAATCTTAAATTAATTTAACTAATCATATTTTACAGCAGCATTTAGTTGGAATGGACAGTATGCAAAATATTTTCTTGAATTTATTATCGTAGATCAAAATGAAAAATGTTTAACCGAGAAAGAATTTACTTTATTCCTTTTATTCTCAGCTGAAAGGTTTCGCCAAATTTGTTTAGGGTTATAGTTTTGGAATTGTGCGAGCAAAGTAGCCTTGGCGAGATTTCGCGTTTTTAGTTAAACCATTTTTAATTTTTATCATGAGTGGAATAAAATGATAGTAAGATTACAGAATTCGATAAATAAAAAGAAATAATGGTCAATCAACTGAAAAGAAAACTACCACCATATATAAACTGTAAGTACACATTTTATTTATTTTGTTCTGAGTGAATTTGAATAAATATCAGTTTTTCAATTCGATGAAAAAAAAAACGAACTTAACAACATTGACTGGACACTTTTCCTTAACCTAGTTCCACATAAATGATTTAAATAACC
Source organism: Uloborus diversus (assembly GCF_026930045.1). Taxonomy (NCBI): domain Eukaryota; kingdom Metazoa; phylum Arthropoda; class Arachnida; order Araneae; family Uloboridae; genus Uloborus; species Uloborus diversus. The sequence goes on from NC_072733.1 coordinate 97,413,330, forward strand.
TTTGTTACTACAGTATCCTACTGAAATAGAAAGTATGCAAATAAATTTTCTTGAAAATATTTATCGCAGAACAGATTGAAAAATCCAGAAAGAACGTTAAGAATTTGAACAATAAAAAATAAAAGTTCGTCAAAAATCTGTTTATAGGGTTATGTGTGAAAGAATAATGTATCTTGACAAGATTTCGCATATCAGGTAAATCATTTCCATGACGAATGAATTAAATGCATGATTTCTTTAGATATCCAATCATATAGTCATATAAATAAATTATCTAGTGTTAAACGTTACTCTTGACAGTCTGCCACGTATGTGCACTATGTGACAAAAATGTCAACAAATGCCGGAAATGTCACGAAACTGAACTTAATATGTACTAATGTATAGAAAAAACGGTACAAAATGAAAATGCCGTTCGAAGCGAACCAAAAATTTATGAATTCCGAATTCAACATCGTGAAAATGGCTGCTTCAGAACAACTTACTGTGTGTTCTGCATTAATTGTTTACTTTCGTAATACTTTTTGGTTTCTAATCTCTTTCTATATGGGTCAGAAGAACCAAAAGACTTTGAAAAATCTTTTCAAATGAATAAAGCGAAAAAATCATACATAACAACAAAAATCACAACACTTTTAGCATTTTCTTCGTTACCACATGCGTTTGTTTTAGTTTTTAATTCCGCCATTAGACAGTGACTGCAGTGCCCCCTATAGTTCGTTAGAGTTGCGAATTTGTAAAACAATATTGTACAATAGGTTTCATGAATAAACATAAAAAAGAAAATTTGGAGGTAGGGGCGGATACGTGGGGAGGGTCATGGGGATCATAAACGCCCCCCCCCCTCCAATTGGACAATGTTACCATCCATCGATTGTATGTGGTCATAATTTAATAACTGCATGCGAAATGGATGGATGTAGAATATCATGCAAATGTATTATTACACAAATTACACGTTACGTTCAAGTAGTACTTTATAAATAAAGTGCAAGTGTTTTTCATAATCTTTTGGATTTATTAATTATTTCTTCAAGTAAATATTTTAAAAAATTGGTTCCTTTCACTGCTTCTGAGATTAATTAATAAAGTTTGTACCATGCTAAGCTCCTTATTCCTCCTCGATTTGATACTTTCAGAAATTTTTCGTACTTAAAACTCCATACTTTTCAGCACCCCCCCCCCCCCTTACATTCTAGTCTGTGTCCGCCCTTGTTTGCGTGAACGCATCCTTTTTCGAGGTAAATGTGAGATTTGACAAAATTTTTTGTTTGAACAAAAAAAGCTCAGTTTACTTACAGTCAAGAACCCATACTTGGGACAGTACCCTAACTTGGCACTTTTGACATTTTGCCGAAATTATTTTAGAGAGCTGGTACACCTGTCAGTATTTCATCAGTAAGAAATAAATGGTGTTACAGAATAAATGAGTAGATATCTTTTGAGGCTATGAGAGCTAAACTTTGATGTTTTAGCTTTATGGGTTAGTTTAATGATTTTGAAAATTAAAAAAAAAAAAAAATGCCATTTTTAAGAATGGAAATAATTTTGGTTACCTACGCTAACTGAGCAGCATTAGTTTTAATTTGTTTCACATTTCATCTCGGCTAATGTACCTGTGTCTTATTTGGGTAAATTCATTTCCACTGAATTAATTCGGTTTAACTAATTTATTCATAAATTTAAGAAATTGCAAATACGCTCCAAACTTGGGTCACTGTTCCAAGGTACTAAGGCATAAAAAGTGTCTACAAGAAATATTGTGGAAATAAAGTATATATAATTGCAATAAAAAAACATACATACAAAATTTTAAAAAATGAAGATTTTTCTGTTGACAATAAATGTGTCATACAGTAGCAGGACAGAAAAGTTATCATTGTTTAAAAAAAAAAAAAAAAAAAAAAAAAAAAAAAATGGAATTAATTCATGAGCAAAAGGCGTGTTTCCAAAATATTAGTTCTACTAATGAAAATGAGTCTCAAAGTATTGATTAGACTAATTTATTTGTTGTGAATTTTACGTGTTATGAAGTAATGAAAATGAATAGGAAAAGGTGTGAAATGAGGAACATGGAGAGCTAAAAATCAGCTGCATTAAGTATTATTTGGGTTTCACAATTGCTTTTATGCTTCTAGATATAGAGGAAAACGTTTATTCAAACGAATTAAGATGACTAGGGAGACGTGCAATATTTTCAGGGGCAAGTATACAATCTGAAATCTTTGAGCGTCTACAAGATTTTATTATTTCTATCTATTTTTTTTTTCTTTATTGAGTTGTAAAAATAATTTCTGAAAAATGATAGTTGGTGTCCGAAACGATCATCTTTTGCTGCATACATTAAAGAAAGATCAAAATGTTAAGTGTCCCAAGAAGTGGGTTCGCTAACTTGGGACAATGAACATTTTTTTTTGCTGTATTTTTTAAGGGACATATAAACAAATCAATACCTTGTCCTTAAGGGAAGTACTAAAAGACACATCCTAAAAAAATAATATTTCGTTCAAATGGAAAACAAATGATTAATGTGGTAAAAATTCAAAACTGTCCCAAGTATGGGCAATTGACTGTATGCCTTTACTTTGTCAAAACTAGTTTGTTTATTTTAAAATAGGTGATTTTTCATAAATTAACGATGTATTTGCATTATTTTTGCAATAATAAAGCACATTTCGGATAACCGAACCAGCGATAAAACACTGAGTCGGAAAATCCATTAAGCTTTCAATGTCAAAAAGCGATAAGTGAGTTTAAGAACGCAGATACAATATATATAAAATACAGCTTATGTTCAAATCTTTCAATTATTAGTTGAAAATACGAGATAATAAAATTTGGAAGTATGAAGTATGCGTTTAGCTTGCAAAAAAGTCTTTCTTAAACCGTTCTCTTTTTTAAAATTACACCTATTTAATTTCTTCTCTCTTGAGAACGTTCCCACGTGTTTGCTGAAAGACGGGGTATCGACAACAAGGAAGACAAAAGCTTTCTTCTGAAACACTCCATACGTGTGGATGACCTCTCCCCTACCCCCTGCATTCTTTGCGTTTGTGGTATAAAACGAATAAAGGAGTTGTTATCGAAGGGTCACTCAAGGTCACTGTCCAGTCTTATTGAAGGAAGAGACAGATGACTTCCAGAGTGCCGTGATGGTTCCCAACCGTGATGGTTGAATTCGAATAATTTTTGAGAGTTTTTTTTTTTTTTTTTTTTGGTTCAATTTTGGTTCTTATTTTCTGTTTTTAAACATTTGAATTGATAAGCAACAAGATGCTGTAGAAATTTGAATTTTTAGTGAAAATGAAAAATAAAATTCAAATCAAGGACATTCACTACCTACCTTCGATTTTCTCTTTTTTTTTTTTTTTTTCCAAAAAAGGAAAGAACGCTTTTTTATTTTAAAACAAAAAAGTAGAAGTTTTTCGTATGGAGTATGGGGTCGTTTTTCAGTGGTTTCAAGACGAACTTAAATGTAATTTGGTGAAATCAAATCAGTTTATACAAAATGATTGAATGGTTGAATAAGGGGGAAATTATGAAAACAAAGTTTTCTGTAAAACGCTTAACAATGCCACTTGCAACAGATACTGAAATAGGAAAAAAGAAAAAAAATATTTGAACTTATCCATAGGCCAGAAAAAAAATATCCTTCAAATTAGTGTTGGAAATGAGAATTTAAATTTAGGCGTCATGTTGGATGCCTAAAAGTGGGAGCTATTTTCAATGAGTCAATTACATATTACATCCAAACATAAAATTTGCTATTAAACACGCTGCCGATAGGATATTTGTAAAATAATCAAAAGGAAATGATAATCAAAGACAAAATTGATGTGCATTTGAAAATTACTTTTACAAATTCATCAATTGAGTCAATCGCGGGTCTTTTTGTCTTAATCACAATAAGACAGGAAATAAAAGCTTCAGCGTGATCCAAAACGCTCTGGCCTGGCACATAGAGTTGGAAAAATAGGCATCGAATCAAAATTTTTGGTCTAAAAATGAGACTAACAACCGCTTATTTCAAAAAATGCTTCAAATTGATTTCATCAACATTTTCTTAAGACAAAATGTTTAATTAGCAAAATTTTTTTAAAGCTAGGGCACAGAGTGCAGTTTAAATTTCCATTATAGGTACCGTTTTAAAAGAGTTTGCACCAATAATAATACTAATAAATAAATAAATAAATAAAGTCCAGCTATGATTTTATTCCTAACTCTAATGTAAATTTTTATTCTCCTTCATATCTCTATTCTTTCTTTCATTTAGTAGAAGTGACCCTTTCCTGATCATTAACATTTCTAAAGTAAAAATTAATCACCAAATTTTTATTTAAAAAAATGAAATTTTAAGGAAATATGAACTAACAAAATTCTCACCACCATGTCTTTTTTTAAGAGCTGAACTCATTCACTTATCCCAAAGTTTAACTTCCCCCCCCCCCCTTATATAAGAATTTTTATTTATAGAGCTTTACCCATCAAAAAATTCAAACGAGAATAATGGAAAAATATCAAAATGAATTTTTGAAACAAAATATTTCTAAAAAAATATAACGTGCAGTCATGCGCGGCTCATACGGGGGAGAAAGGGGCGACTGCCCCATTACTTTTTTCAACAACAAAGGGCCAAAAAGATAAATAAAGAATTGTCTTTATAAGTACAAAGGGGGGGGGGGACACCCACCAGTGTTTTACACGCATGTATTGTTTTGAGTTTTGATCAAAAAAAAACCCCTCCAGACAGAAATTCTGGCTGCGCTAGTGGTGTGGGTTTTATATTTTTCTCACGTTATTTTCATAAAAATTCCCAACTTGGCCCAATGGAACTTTGAATTGGGAGGAGGAAGTCTACTGTGGCCATCTGTTTCGATTTTTGAGGATCATTTAAGTCAATAATTGCGTTGAAACTGTCCGTCTATGCATCCATCATTTGTTTAAATTTAACACTTTGAGTTCGATTGTGTTTTTCGCAATCACGAATTGCGATAGCACCCTACTCGTTGAGTTTCTTTTTTCTACAAATAGAATGAAATGGAAATGGACAAAAAATTTGCCACCTGCTTGTTAAGATTGGTGATTTTCTAGAATAGGGCATACGAGGCATATCCATAAAAAAGAAATAGTGATTAGGATGCGGGAAAAAAGATTTTATGGCCGATATCCACGTACACTTATCATAAAGATTATTTACAAGGTATACCGTGTGTATTTTTATTTCTTATCAATCATAAATGATGGGAATAAGTCATTTGGAAAATTTGTATTTAGATGAAATTTAGATGTTTAAAGTTCATCTAGGTAGAGTTGAAATTGCTCCTCACCCCCTCAAAATAATAGGAGCAAAATTTCCTGGGTTTAAAAAACGCAAAAATGCCCCCCCCCCCCCCCAAAAAAAAAAACCTTATTCGGATATTTTTGTTGACGATTCCGCGAATTTGGAGAAAAATTGTCGCATTAATATGTTTTTTTTTTTAGAACTTCTTTTTTTCTTCTTTTTTTTTTAGCTACGCCTAATTTTCTTTCTCGTTAGATGTTATTGTAAGATAAGCGCGCACGGTCGTTTTTCATTATTTTCTGAAATAGGAACATGATAGGATGCAAAATGAGGTTTGGCGAGCGAAACGAGCAGGAGGCGGCACTCCCTAGTAGTTTCATAACACTTGTTCTCTCTTATCCTTTGAAGTTTTAAAACCTTGAGTTAGACCTATAAGGGAAAGTATAATAATAGAAAATGGAGGGATAAACATTAATCGATATTTGTCTGCCTGGTAATGCTAAGCCTGGTTTATTCGAGACAGCATTTTTACTTTCAGAAGAGATTAACTTCCTTTGAGTTGTTTCATTATTCATTACCTTTTGCTCAAAAAGACATTTTGATTTTTAAAAAAAATTATTAAAAAAAAAAGAAAAAAACGAGTACACTCCACATTATTTTAGAATTTTTTTCAAAATCAGGCATTAGTGCTGTTTTGATCAAAAACGTGTTTTGAGATCCAATATCTAATTAAGCTATTTTATGCCTATGAAGCTGAATCCAACCTCTGAACCTCAATAGTTTGTGCGTTCAGGGCCTGTTACGGCACATGCCAAGTAGGCCTGCTCATCTAATATAATAAAAAATTAATGATATATTAATTGAAAAAAAAAACTGTTTTGATACTTTGTTCGTATTTCTCTTATTTAGTAATTCTGTAAGAGAAAGACTTAAATATGGTTACTATTTTTTTTTTTTTTTTGTTTGTTTTCTTAAAATAAACTGACTAATTAAGCTCAGAAGACTGAAAAAAAGAATTGTTTGAAAAGTAATCAATTTTTTTTGTTTGAGTGGAAGAGTGTGTTTGGGGGGGGGATGGGGGCAATATCCTCTTCGTTTTAATTGAGCTATAAAAGTTTTACTTTATAAAATGAATAATGAATATGAAAAACAATGGGCAAACAGTGCGACTGCACAGGTCCCCGCGCCCCTATATGCAAGCGCCCCGCTAGGGCTAGTACCCACATTGCGGTAAAGTTAAACAATATTTTGGTTTAACTTCAAGTGATAGAATAGAGACAGAGAGTTTCTCTCTAAATTATTGTGAGTCTTGGGCTTCACTTTTTGTTAGTCGGGTCCAGTGTGCGTTTACCATTCTACCATAGCTGTTATCTTTATTTATAATAGCATCATTATCCTATTATTGAACAATCGCCAATTGTTTTTATCTTCACTTGAACATACCATGTTAACTGCTGTTTTTATATTTATTTAGAGAGCGAAATTTTAGTTGTCGTATTTACAAATAGTCTACGATTTGATTTCATCAATATTTTTTTCGATGCTTAACTCAAGCAGACAAAAAATAGAAAAAGGGAAGGGGGAGGGGTGTAAAATTAGGTTTTTCAGGAAACAACATCATATAGATGAACTTAAAATGAAGAACTTCATATAAACCTAATTATAAATTCCCATCATTTAAGATTGATAAAGGTACGTTAATGATAATGAAATTAACATTGATTAGTACATTACTGATTGATAAAGGCCGCGTTATACGCGGTGAATAATCTTTATGAGAATTGTGTTGATGGATAGCGGCCATAAAATCTTTGTGTTTATTAGCGTATCCCAATCACCATTCCTTTTTTCTGGATAGGCCGCGAAATACCTATTCTAGAAAATCATCAGTCATAATATCATGGGTGCGAATTTCTTGGCCATTTCCGTTCCATTCCATTTGTAGAAACTAGTAGGGTCCTGTCCTATCACAATTCGTGATTGCGAAAAACATAATATGAATTCAAGACGTCAATATTCAGATGATTTTCCCTTCATTTCTTTCTTTCTTTTTTTTCATCTACGAATCCACGATTTGAATAACTCCCCCCCCCCCCGTCTATTTGATTAATATCTTCCAGTCAAGTCATTACGTTCACTCACGTGAATTTCTTACCACTCCTCACTTTTCGTTTTGTTTCCTCTGTAAATTGTAACTGGATTCACATTCCAGAGTTAAAAGTTTCCGCTTTTGAAAATTGTCCATTTTAAAAACTTTTTGATGACTCTTTTCTGTTCTCCGGTTTTTAATTTCACATATTTCTTTACTTGAAAACCATACTGCCTTTTTCGCTCGACACTCATTTTTATTTGCCTCCGAGGCAACATTAAGATAAGCTAATTTTTAAATTTAAATATTTTAAGAATATCAAAGAGAAAATAAATGTCAATCACTCAAGAAACCCCATTTGAGTAAACTTTAATAAGGCACTGAAAATCTCAGTCAAACTCCAATCTTGTAGCGACTTCTGGCCAAACGCAATAACACCTGCTTTTCTGCAATCAGCACCAGCTTCTTGTTTTCACTTATTGTTTTTCATTAAAATTAAAAGAAAAGGATGTCGCTATGGAAAATGAAAGAATATTAAGGTTTCAGTTTCAACAATAATAATTAAAAATAATGTGCGGTTAAAACTAAATTTGTGCCCAAGGCAGCTGTGCATAGTTAGCCTTTTATTGGGAAATGCGGCCTGAGTATGATGTATGTGTGAAATGTGAAAACAGGAGTGCGTGCTCCCCCCCCCCCCCTCCGTAATAGTTACTGGTGCAGACTGTTTCATTGAACATTCTCAAGGTGTTTTCTCGGGTATTTCTCTCTTTTTTTTGGGGGGGGGGGCACTCTCATTCTTTTCTTGAGCTTGATGGTCTTCTTCGTATTTGAAGGTGCATTCCGTATAATCTTCGTATTACTCTGGAGAGGATGGACAACCCTGGTGCAAAATGTCTGATTTTAATGACAAAAACTGGCAATTCTCCAGAAGCGGAAAATGTGTCCACACATACACAAAGAGAGAGAGATAAGAGAAGAGAGTTGCTGTTAATCTAAGAGTGTGATTAATACTCAAGCAAAACAGTCCATGTTACTGATCAGTTAATTAATTTTAAAACTTTTTAATGGACATTTTGCTTAAATATTTTAACAACTTTAATTGGGCGAAGAGAATGCAACATCGAAAGTAGCGTACATAAATCAAATCCGCAAAATTATACACAGTTCTCTCATTTAAAATACTATACATATAATTTTTAAAAATGCCCTTCGGCACTTTTTTTTTGCGCAAATTCACAAAAGATTATATAATAGTCTTTCATTAAAAAATGCTATGACTGAAAAAAAAAAAAACCCCTTGATATCATCTCATCAGTGCGGGGGAGGGGGCATTGAAAAATGATTCAATAACATCAAATCCTAAAAGAAAAAAAAACTTGTAATTAAAAAAAAAAAAACATACATATCCCTTTTTTTCCCCCTTTGAGTGCGCGGGGAGGGGGGAGGATTGAAAGCTACAAAATAAAATAAATCCGCAACACGGTGTTACTGGTATAGCGTGTGTAGACTCAAACAATCGACGTCCTTCTTTTGTGGGGAGTGGAAGGGGGGAGGGACGTAATTTTATTACAATGCGCAAAAAATGAAGTGGTAATTACGAACACAGTGGTCGCCGCTTACATGAATCACGTTTCATCTTAACAGTTTTGATTCCATGAAGCGGCTAATATTCAATACAGCTGGATTTTGTTCTGTTTTTGACGATTTGATTCATTAATGCGGCTGATTCGATTAACCACTGATTCAATTAACTGGCGCGTCCACTGTATCTCAAATTTTATTTATGAGGAGCAAGGAATGAAAAAAAAATCATTTCTTCAAAGCAATTTAATAAATTTTCTGGTCATTTTCCGCTAAGTAAACTTTGTCGTCTGTAAAATAGCTCAAAGCATTCAATAACACCTTTAAATAACTTAATACGAATACGTAATATACGGTCCCCTCATTATCCTTTTTAACGCTTGCTTAGTCACGGGATGAGAAGGAGAATATTTGCGCCGCGCAATGCTACAGCTGCTGTCACAGACGATTCCTGGATGTACTTCCGGTCTTCAGTGGCAATAGCTGTTTTTGTTGTTTAGCACGAGACCCACGTGATAACAGACTCCCCTCCCCCCCGCTTCGTTACGCCACTAGTCGTCGATCTATGAACTTGGCGCGAAACTTTGAAAGTAGTGCAGTTTACCAGTGTAACCAGTAGTGTTGCTTGCTCTGGTTGATATAGATGAAATAGGAAATATGTAACTTCTAATGCACATTTTTGAATAGAATTCTGTTGGATTTATCTCTTCCTTTCCACGTACCGGAATGTAGAGGCAATTAAATATATATATATATATATATATATATATATATATATATATATATATATATATATATATATATATATATAGTATAAGTTTTAAGTGTCTGCTGAGTGAAAATGAGTCAGCGATTTCCGCTTCCGAACAACCTGCATGTGAAGAAAAAAGCTGTGCGCCTCATGGAATAAATTTTAAAGTTCGGAGGTAAGTACTTTTCTCAGAAAAACAAATTTACATTTTATGCAGTTAAGATTACTTACGTTTTCCTCCATTACACAAACAATTGTCAGTTTCCTTTCTGATATCTTTGTCTGTAATTTGTAATTTCAGTATACTGCTTTAATATTTGAAACGGTTAACTTGCAACTTTTTATTTCTTTATTTTTTTCAACTTTGTACACGCATTTATTCAAAATGGATTTTCCAAGCTGACAATATACATATGTCAAAATTTTCTTCAAATATACTTGTTGCTATCAGAAGCAACGTAACTTGGTGTTGATATTCAGTTAATATGTAAACAAGTTTATTGAAACAGGCTTTTAACTGAACTAATCTTATATTTTCGGTTTCGATTAAATTCTTTCATACGCTAGCATGTGTTATTTTGATCACAAAACATTCCTTGATGGGCTTCCGTAGTTCTGAGATAGAAGATTAGATTTGAACGCCAGAGGTCGTGGGTTCGATACTCAAACATTTTCCCCCAACTACGCCCCTGCAATGTTATTCAAACAAGCTGGTTCTGTGCGTAAATTAAAAAATATATATATGGTTTTTTTTTTCACTGTTGTCTTTAAGTTTTATGATATTTATGCACACATTGTGGTTAAGTTAACGGTATTCATAATTTCTGGGCTTGCGAAAGATTAATTTTGAGCAGTGGATACACAACGTGTTTTTGCCAAATGCTCTATGCTTGTTTGTTTATGCTTAAAAAGGGCAAAATGTCTTGAACTACATATTTTTTGAACTCCTTGGGTTTTCTGTTAATAAGCTTTCAGGAACTCTGAAACTGTAACATAAATTGAATTAAGGGGCTGTCTATAAAGTATGTTGCAAACTTTTAAACAAATCCCCCCCCCCCCTCCTCCTTGTTACATGTAACGCTGTTCAACATGAGCATATTGTTATAAACAACGCGTGATGTCACACTTCTTGTTATCCCCTCCCTTCCCCTTGTCACAAAACTGTCAAATTTATTTCCTAAAAGAGCATGCTCAGAAAAATGTTGATTTAAATTTAACATATATGAGGTTTTAAGTATTAAAGAAAGTTGCTAAAATGGTCATTCTATGAAAAGTTTTTTGAAAAAGGTTACTTTGTCATCAATTAATGCTTTTTAAAATAATTTTTTTAAAACCTAAAATGATGAACTATTAAAGCCCCCCCCCCCACAAGAATCATTAGCAGCAGAAAAAGCTAAAAATGGAAAAGTAGCCGAATTCCAAAAAAAAAAAAAAAACTGTTTAGATATTGAATACATTTTTTTGATGTACAACATACAGTATTCATGATGTTGTATTATTCATTCTTTAATTAACGTTTTTCAAGTTGAATTCCTGTGTAATTTTTCGAGAGTGCCCACCGAAGGGGGGGGGGGGGCTCGGAATCATAGTCTTATAGTAATGATTGCTTTTCAACGGCTATAGTTATAAATAACTGTGCCCTTGAAATTTTAAGGGAGATGGAGATGTTTTTTTTTTTGGGGGGGGGGGGGGGGTTGAAGTTTTCATAATTGAAGGGGGTAGGGCACCGTCTACTTTGGGGGATGGCACCCAAGCATTCACGTCTTTTTAAAAGCATAAATTTGCTCAGCTAAGTTAACATTAATAATCTGGTATTATGTACTTTAATTTGATGTTATGTCTTTGAAACTTATTGCAGTCATGTTTCCCTTTTACTTAAGTAAAAATGTTTATTTTTAAAAATTTCATTTAATTCTTATTCAAATACAATAGTAATATTATTTTCTGTTTTGATGTAATTGTAAAATGAAAGTTCATTTATTTATTTGAATACTTCTTAAGACTTAATGTTTCAATACAAGATACGAGTAGTTAAAATGCGATTAGTTAAAAAACAATTTCTAATGAAAAATAAAACTGTGTTTATTTATCACTTTGTTTTAACATGATTGTAAAATAAAATCGTGTTTAGTTATTTGAATACTTTGTAAGACTTATAAATGTTTTTATGTAAAATACTATGAATTAAGCTCAGTGTATTTTTTAAAGTATGATTATCGGTTCCTTTTTATGTTTTCAAATGAAAAAGTAGAACTTGTAATGCTACTAAAATAATAGAAGACAATAATAAATAAACCAAATAGTTTTATTTAACCAAAATATTAATCGAAGTGCTCACTTCCATATATCATTGTGGATCGACAAACGATGACGTCATTTGCTAGTTGGATGGCCTTCCTATCTCGAAGGCCTCGTTTAGCATCACGGGCTTTCCGTGGCAATAGCCAAAGCGGTCGTGTAATTCTTCCTTTCTTCTTTCCATAGAGTCTAGAAGCTTCTTTCCTAAAACTATATGTGGTTTTTCAAAATTTCTCTTATTTTTTAGTCCTGACGAGATATTGCTTCGTAACACATCATATCCATTAACATTTTTTTTTTTTTTAAAGAAAGAGACTAAACTTTTTCACAAATTATCTAATCAGTTTAAAAATTTTAAAATTCAACTATTCGACTCTTGATTAGTTCCAGCATAAACTTCCGTTTCGGGAAATAAATCGACCGTAACCTCAACATGACTGAAACAATTACATTTTCATTCACGTCCAAGGGCGTATAAGGGAGGGGCTGAAAAGTGCCCCCCCCCCCAATGGAAAAATTTTAATTTAAGTAGTAATTATTTGGTTTAAATTGCTTACAAATTTCCAAACTTTTGGCTAACAAAAAAAAAAGAATAAATAAATAATGATAGGATAATAATAATATAATACGTTTAGAACACGGATTTCCGAAGGGTGCCGCAAGAGGTGATGGTGAGAGGAATGCCGCGAAGTGTCCATAGTGTCAATAATTTGTACATAAATCTAGAGTGGGATGCCGTGAGAATATTATAATTCTCCAAAAGGCGCCACGAATCGTTTAAGTTTGAGAACCCTGCGTTAGAGGGCATCAGACCGTTAATGGTGTTCAGAAGGGGTCAGGGGATCCGTACCCCTTAATCAAGAAAGAGCGTGTCATCGGAAGCGAAGTTGTTTGAAACAAAAGAAAAGCAAATAATGTTGGGGGGGGGATCCCAGTTCTTTCAAAAGGAAATCTTTAAATTAAAAATTTTTAAACGACTCAGATTCCCTACTAGCAAAATTTCTTGCATCAACCTTGACAGATCTTGATATTATACTGACGGCGTCAATATTGACGTGTTTCATACTGCATAAAGCTTGCATAAAGATTAAAAAGCAATATTACAATAACAACACGTATGCAACATTGCATTCATCTTAAAATATCAATATTGATATTGCTTCTTACGACGAATTGCTCTGTTTACATATCTGTAATTTGATTGAATTTTTTAAATTAATCATGAATTTCAAAGGCACAAAATTTTCATAAAAAGAGGGGATGTTGTTCTGCTTTCGGGTACAGCATGAGGACAGGAGCAAATAAGATGTCAGAAATAAAGATGTTCAAATTTCTAAAGGTCCTGATCGTCGAATCAAAGCCAATGCTTTAAAGCGAAAGGATTGAATCTTAATGAATATTATGAAGTAAACACACTTTGTGCGAGGTATTTACGAGCTGGAAACATTCACCTTAATTTCATCAGCTTTGTATTTTTACTGTAATGTATGAAGATCTATATTGATCTATATTAAATTGATTTATTAGAAAAACTCAACCTGAACAATTTTTTATTTGCTTCCTGCAAAGCTGAAAGTTTCCAGTGTTTTGACGGGTTTCAAACAGTTTGATTTGTGTGATTAAAATAAAGAACCATTATTCATTACCTCATGAGAAAAAAACTTCCCATAGCTCGAACTATCAATAACTCGAACCATTTAGCCCGTCTCTTGGGACTTCGAGTTATTGACGGTACTTTAATATTAGGCGCTCTAATTGTAAACAAATTTAGATATTCGACAATCGGTAAACAAACACATTAATTAAAGTTATAGTATAGTATCATAGTACAGCTATTGGTATTACATTCAAAGCAATTTTAACGCAGGAGAAAGCACTCGGAAATTCAATTTAAATTTTGTTATCTTTCAATTTTTTTTTATGCCTATCAATCTTGCTACAGAAGCAAGGTGATTAAACAAAAAAAAAAAAAAAAAGTGATGAACAAATATGTAATAAAATATATTAAATATCAAACCTGAAAATTAGGTAGCAACTGTAATAAGTGTGTGTGAACTGAAAAGCTACAACAGGAGAATTGATTGAATATGACACCAAAACTCCCTGTCATAGCCATTCTGTGTGAACACAGTGCAGAAAAGCTTCCATCTTTGAAAAAAAAAACTTCAACTTAAGAATAGGAATTACAATTCACAACGTACTTGCAATCCAGTAGATTTGTGATTCTTGAAAGCAGACTTTGTATCAACTTTATTTCTGTTTAGGAGGTATTCATAAATGCTTATCATTGAAATCGCGGTAATGATCGACAAACGAAGACTCGTTTTTTTTTTTTTTTTTCTTATTTCTGTATTTAAAGGATCAGGAAAATCAGATCCGTTGATCGACAATTTTTGAGAATAGCAAAGCCTATTATACTCATTTCATGCATTAAAATACGCAAAAGACATGATTCTACCTAGAACTGAAAGAAAACAAAATTGCCTGAACACTGTAAACATCAATCGTTAGCAATAGATTCGCCATCCATCTACTAAAGGATCGGTAAAGTCACAGCCATTGAAAGATAATTTTTAACAATAACTATGTTTGTCTTTCTTATTTAATGCATTGAAATACGCAGAAGACATTATTCTGCTTTTTAAAGAAGCACAACAAAATCGCTTTCGCTATGAACACCTATCTCTAGCAATGGAGATTGGCGCTTAACCGGAAATAAGACTCGCTACTTCCTACGTCAGTGGTTTGTTTGTTTATTTAGGATATTTGGTGAATACACCTGGCTCTAGATCAGTTGAAATACCGGGATTTTAAACTTAAGAAATGTGTCGTCCTATCGGATTCTCAAGCGGCTATTGAGGCGATAGCATCGATAAAGAGCTGTAAATCGCAGGAAATTTCTGAATGTCGCAGTTTCATTAACGATCTGGTGAAGCAGAATATAAAAGTGGTGTTGCAGTGGATCCCTGCACACTGTGGGATTAGAGGAAACGAGCTAGCTGATGCTCTGGCCAAGAGGGGGTCTGCTATTGTTCAACTACCAAATGAGCCAGTCCCATATACAATGCAATGAAGTTATATAGAGGAAACGAGCTGATGTGTGCATCACATGACTTCCTTTTACTCCAATTTAATGTCATTTCCCCATTATTCGCTATTTTAATGTGATTCAATATTTATTCTCTAAATATCACCAACAATGGCCAAATTGAAACCAAAAAAAAAAAACTCCGCCAAATTTGTCGCCAAGTTGGCGACAAAACTTGGCGACCAAAAGACTGGCGATATATCGCCAAGTGTCCGACAAATTATAACGCCACTTGAGTTTACATCGAAATTAACAATGATTTCCCCCCAAAAAGGTGCAAAAGACCCCCTTAGGAACATCCGAAAGCAACCAAAAGGGGAGGTGCACAACTAGACCCCACTACGAGTCTATGTACCAAATTTCAACTTTCTAGGACATACCATTTTTGAGTTATGCGAGATACATACGCACATACGCACATACACACATACGCACATACATACAGACGTCACGAGAAAAGTCGTTGTAATTACCTCGGTGATGGTCAAAATGGATATTTCGCGTGTATATACATTCTTAGGCACTTTTCCGCATGTGGTCGAATCGAAAAAAAAACTCAACATTCATTTGGGGGTGAGCAAAATGGAAATTAAGGGCGATTTTTGAGTGAAAATTTTTTCGCGAATACAATACTTCCTTTTTTGTAAAAGGAAGTAAAAATCAAGAGTCTTTTTTTGGCAAGGCCTAAAAACTAGAAGCAACCACAAAGTTTGGTTTATAAACCGTGATTTTGTCCCTTCAGCACCAAGAGCAGAGTCCAGTAGCTTTTGTTTCGACTTTTAACTGGCCATGACTGTTTACCAAAACACCTTCACCGCTTGAAGATTTTCAAGAGTCCCAATTGTCCCCATTGCAATTCAAACGAAGAAATGGACATTCGTCTCACCTGCATACTTGCACCCAGCTTTCCAGACGTAGCCTGTGTGACCGTTATTGGGAAGCAAGAGAGCGCATTGGCAGCTAAATATTTCACTCTGTTGTTCCTGTATTGTTCCTTGTTCTGTGTATTGTGTTTGTTTTTGCTATTTTGTTCTTTGTAACCTTTTCTTGCTGCCAGCCATTAGAAATAAAAAATAAAAAAAAATATTACTCGCAATTTAATTAAAAAAAAGAATGTTTCTTCGGTTTGCGCAATACTTGACTTATTTTTTAAATTCATGCTTTTAATTGTATTATAAAGACATAAAATGCCTAGTTAGGAATAATTGCGGAAGTTTTTATAGCACATTTAAGAGTAAAGATAGCAAAATAATAAATAAATAAATACAATAAAGTACATTTTCAAATGGATGTCAGCAATGAAAATATCCCATGGACATAACATATGAATTTATCTTAAAGAATAACATAAATAACCATTGAATAAAATTAATTTTACGTGAGATTGAAGTGATAATACGAAATTCTGGGCTTCATGTCCTTTGTTTCAAAGTCTAGGGACGAAAAAGTTATTTTCGGCCCTAACATTGATCGCACATCGTCTGCGATACGACTTGTTTAGTACTATATTAATAAACAAATGCAGTTATCCGTCATTCATAAGTTTTTCCTAAAACAATACTATTCCACACTAATAACTAAAGCAACCAACTTAACGAAGCCTAAAGAATGCAAGGCCACGTGCAGCTCCTCTGAACCGACTGAATCGCAGGTCGAAGCAGGAAGATGTGCCAGCAATGCGAGGGACGCTGGGTAGAAAGAACTGCGCGCATGCGCAAGAATCAACGAAGGTCCACCTGTTCTATTGCGTACTAACGATCTAGGAAGATTGGGCGCCGAGCATTTTGGGCGCCAGGAACTTTGGGCGCCGGGAACTTTGGGCGCCGAGCACTTTGGGTGCCGGGAACTTTTGGCGCCGAGCATTTTGGGCGCCGGGAACTTTGGGCGCCGAGCAATTTGCTCGGTTAGTAACCGGTCGATCGGTGAGGTTCGTCGAACGCAAGGAATGCTTGCGTTCGCCGAGCTCAACTGGTAGCTACCGGTTAATCGATCACGTGACATCTAATGATCACGTGCTTCATATTAATACGGTAACCGGTTGATGATAGAACGCAGCGGTTAGCAACCGGTTACTCAGTGGTCGACCGGTTAGGATCGCCGAACAAAACCAATTACAGTACATTGGCGAAATGAGAAATAAAAACGAGCGCGTTCTATTAAACAGCATGGTAACCTGGATACATTAAAGCAACCCCGAGTAAAATGTAAACAGAGTCGCCCCTTTAAATTGTGAGGTAGAAATTGCAATGCGAAATATTGCTGTTTAAAGTTTTAGTTCGTTTTAATTTCACGATTTACTGTTTTTTGTGTTGTGAAATATTTCCGTTTTCGTAGGGTTTCTTCTGAATCTTAATTTACGTCTGTATTGTTGTTATGTTTGGAAAATTCTGCTTGCTGTAAACATTCGCAATAAACTCACATTGAAAGAGACGCAGAACAGATTTTAACATGGCAGATAATACATGCTGTTTCAAAATGAGTTTCTTTGACTGTTGATTTTTTTTATATACTTGAGAATAGTAACTGAAATACAATCTGAGTGCGCTTCTCTTATGTTGTTGATGTTTTAATTTACTGGTTTTCTCTGAACAATATGTTGAAGATTTTCGTTATTTCATAAAGTTTTTTAACAATAAAAATGTCGTGAGAAAATTTGTAAAAAATACTACCATTTAATGATCTAAGAAATACATTTTATCTCAGGAAAGAATATAATCCTTTTCATTTAATTTAATTTCACCTTCATCTGTCTCAGTTTTTAGCTTTATTAAAAAAAAAAAATGGGAAAGGATGGGTGGGAAGATGTTGAGTTACTGCTCCTATGCTCTGCAGGGCTCGTGAGAATTTGAGCGACCAGTGTCAGCCTTTGCACACTCCCCCCCCCCCCATTTCCTAGAAAAAATTAAAATGACACGTTTGGCTACCACCAACTACTCGCAATCAGTAGTCATTGGCCCCAGGAACTGTAAGCTTTTCCATTTCGATTGTTTTATGCTCCGAGCTTGTGTCACTCCTTAACTGTACTAAATCATTATAGTCTAATAGGTGCGAGTTCATTTGTATGCTAATGATAATAATATATTCAGAGTTCTAAAAAAAATTTTTTTTTTTGAGCTTGTTAATTTTGCCTGAATGAACTGATAATTGATAACAATTTGCAGATTGCACCAAAATCTTAATTATATTAAAATGTTCCCTATCAAAGAAGTTTACTGCAAATATTGTATAATTGACTTTGAATTCATAGCACCTGTGATAGTTAAGTTAGAGGGGGGAGGGGAGCCAAAGTGCCCTTGGCTAGTGCATTCTTATTCTTGCACCCTTTGAACTTGTTCGTTTCCGTTTTTTTCCCTTACATTCATGGCATGCAAAAAATCCGGAAAACTTGCAGAAGGGGTTGCTATTCATATTGTATTGTAATTAACTCTGAAATTGGAGCGCTTCAGAAGTGATTGGTAGTTGGGGGAAAGGGTTTCAAACATAACAACAACACAGACGGAAATTAAGATTCAGAAGAAACCCTACGAAAACGGAAATATTTCACAACACAAAAAACAGTAAATCGTGAAATTAAAACGAACTATAACTTTTAACAGCAATATTTCGCATTGCAATTTCTACCTCACAATTTAAAGGGGCGGCTCTGTTTACATTTTACTCGGGGTTGCTTTAATGTATCCAGATCACCATGCTGTTTAATAGAACGCGCTCGTTTTTATTTCTCATATCGCCAATGTACTGTAATTGGTTTTGTTCGGCGATCCTAACCGGTCGACCACTGAGTAACTGGTTGCTAACCGCTGCGTGATCATTAAATGTCACGTGATCGATTAACCGGTAGCTACCAGTTGAGCTCGGCGAACGCAAGCATTCCTTGCGTTCGACGAACCTCACCGGTCGACCGGTTACTAACCGCAGCGTTCTATGATCAACCGGTTACCGTTCTAAGCAGTTGATTGGAGCACGTGATCATTAGCTGTCACGTGGTTAACTAACCGGTAGCTACCGTAGCGTAAGCATTGAGAGCGTTTCAAAATTCGCCGGCGGGAACATTGGGCGCCGAGCATTTTGGACGCCGGAAACATTGGGCGCCGAGCATTTTAGACACCTTCCCGGCGCCCAAAGTTCTCGGCGCCCAAAGTTCCCGGCGCCCAAAATGCTCGGCGCCCAATATGCGGCGCCGAATAGTCGGCGTCCAATCTTCGGCGCCAAATCTTCCCATTTCGGCGTACTAATTACCTTGACGGCGACAGCATGAAATCAATATCATCTTGACGGCGTCAACATAGGCGAAAAAGTCAATACTTAACTGTGGCAAAGTTTCCCCCTGGCTCCGTCTTGAAGAGTTAATAAATTAAATGCCTAACTTTTTATTTTCTCATCATGTTTACCTACAAAATCTCCCTCCAAGTGTTGACTATATTTTCCCCGAACGCGACTACATAAAAGGTGCTCAAAAGACATTTGCATGACACGTCGCTGATCGGAATGGTGCAGGATTGCCCCCCCCCCCCCTCCGAATATTTCCTTCCCGTAGCATCAACAGAGGCCGTCTAAAATTGCGTTCTTAGGACTATAATTTCAAAACAAATCCGGGGGACAGCCTCTCACCCTTCCCCCGATTACACGCGAGACTGTTTCAAGAGTGCTCTCCTAAAACAATTTTTTGGTTGCGTCACTGGGTAACAGCGATATGGGAAGATTGGGTGCCGTTGATTGGGCGCTGGGAACATGGGGTGCCGAGAACTTTGTGCGTCGGACATATTGGGTGCCGGGAACATTCAGCGCCGAGAATATTGGGCGTCGGGAACATTGGGCACCGTGAATATTGGGCGCCCTGGTTTTGGCGCTGTTGAAAATTTTCGGTGGCCAAAAACTGCGTCCAATCGACGGCGCCCAACTTTCACAGCGCCCAATGTTTTCGGCACCCAATGTACCCGGCGTTCAATGTTCCCCGCTCCCAATATGCCTATTAGCGCCAAATGTTCTCGCCGCCCAATATGCTCGGTGCCCAATGTTCCCGGCGCCCAATGCTCGTCGCCAAATGTTCCCGGTGCAATCCGGTCTAGGAAGATTGTGCGCCGCATATTGGGCGCCGGGAACTTTGGGCGCCGAGTATTTTGGGCGCCGGGAGCTTTGGGCGCCGAGCATATTGTGCCCAGTATTCCCGGGGCCTAAAATGTTCGGCGCCCAATGTTTCCGGCGTCCAAAATGCTCGGCGCCCAATGTTCTCGGCGGCGAATTTTGAAATGCTTTCAATGCTTACGTTACGGTAGCTACCGGTTAGTTAATCACGTGACAGCTAATGATCACGTGCTCCAATCAACTGCTTAAAATGGTAACCGGTTGATCATAGATCGCTGCGGTTAGTAACCGGTCGACTGGTGAGGTTCGTCGAACGCAAGGAATGCTTGCGTTCGACGAGCTCAACTGGTAGCTACCGGTTAATCGATCACGTGACATCTAATGATCACGTGCTTCAATCAACTAATCAACATATTAATACGGTAACCGGTTGATGATAGAACGCAGCAGTTAGCAGCCGGTTTTCGGTTACTCAGTGGTTGACCGGTTAGGATCGCCAAACAAAACCAATTACAGTACATTGGCGAAATGAGAAATAAAAACGAGCGCGTTCTATTGAACAGCATGGTAACCTGGATACATTAAAGCAACCCCAAGTAAAAATGTAACAGAGCCGCCCCTTTAAATTGTGAGGTAGAAATTGCAATGCGAAATATTGCTGTTTAAAGTTTTAGTTCGTTTTAATTTCACGATTTACTGTTTTTTGTGTTGTGAAATATTTTCGTTTTCGTAGGGTTTCTTCTGAATCTTAATTTACGTCTGTATTGTTGTTATGTTTGGAGAATTCTGCTTGCTGTAAACATTCGCAATAAGCTCACATTGAAAGAGACGCAGAACAGATTTTAACATGGTAGATAATACATGCTGTTTCAAAATGAGTTTAATTGACTGTTGATTTTTTTTTATATTCTTGAGAATATTAACTGAAATACAATCTGAGTGTGCTTCTCTTATGTTGTTGATGTTTTAATTTATTGGTTTTCTCTGAACAATATGTTGAAGATTTTGGTTAGTTCATAAAGTTTTTTAACAATAAAAATGTCGTGAGAAAATCTGTAAAAAATACTACCATTTAATGATCTAAGAAATACATTTTATCTCAGGAAAGAATATAATCCTTTTCATTTAATTTGTAATTTCACCTTCATCTGTCTCAGTTTTTAGTTTTATAAAAAAAAATAAAAAGGGGGAAAGATGGGTGGGAAGATGTTGAGTCACTGCTCCTATGCTCTGTGGGGCTCGTGAGAATTTGAGCGACCAGTGTCAGCCTTTGCACACTCCCCCCCCCCCCCTATTTCCTAGAAAAAATTGAAATGACACGTTTGGCTACCACGAACTATTCGCAATCAGTAGTCATTGGCCCCAGAAACTGTAGCTGTTCCATTTCGATTGTTTTATGCTCCGAGCCTGTGTCACTCCTTAACTGTACTAAATAATTATAGTCTAATAGGTGTGAGTTCATTTGTATGCTAATGATAATAATATATTCAGAGCTCTAAAAAAAATTTTCTTTTGGCCTTGTTAATTTTGCCTGAATGAACTGATAATTGATAACAATTTGCAGATTGCACCAAATTCTTAATTATATTAAAATATTCCCTATCAAAGGAATTTACAGCAAATATTGTATAATTGACTTTGAATTCATAGCACCTGTGATAGTTAAGTTAGAGGGGGGAGGGGAGCCAAAGTGAGTGCCCTTGGCTAGTGCATTCTTGCACCCTTTGAACTTGTTCGTTTCCTTTTTTTTCTCTTACATTCATGGCATGTGAAGCAATCCGGAAAACTTGCAGAAGGTGTTGCTATTCATATTGTATTGTAATTAACTCTGAATTTGGAGCACTTCAGAAGTGATTGGTAGTCGGGGGAAAGGGGGGGGGGAGGCTCTTGAGCCAAAGTAAGCACCCTACAACTTGTGAGCCACCCATGTTTTTCTTTTTTAGGTTCAAAGCAATCCATATAAGTTTGCAGAAGGAGCTTGCAGTTAATTATTCTTGCATTATAATTAATTTTGAATTCATGGCACTGTGGAAGTGAAAGGAAAATTGGGGGAAGGGCCAGATCTGAAGCCTAAGTGAGCGAAAGATATGGCACGCTTCTCCATGACATTTAATCGTCTTCTCAACTTCATACTTAGTGCAGAATAGGGAGCTGAATAAGATTCAGTGCAAAGGGTTGTGAGAGCCCATGGTGCCCCTACCAATCCTTACGCCCTTATGAATGAAGAACCTTTCAACAGAAGACATTTTGACAAAACCTTTGAGAAAACTACAAGAAAGGCCCGCATATCTTTCAAGATTCAAGACAGGAACTTAACATTTTGTTTGATTTCTGCTTCCAATTTGAAAGTTAATGATGATTATGAGCAAGATTTGAAGAAAAACATTTTTTTTACACATTTGTCAATTATGCATGTATGACATCCAGAGACTGCAATTTCATCCTTGTTATGGACTCATC
Organism: Uloborus diversus; assembly: GCF_026930045.1. Taxonomy (NCBI): domain Eukaryota; kingdom Metazoa; phylum Arthropoda; class Arachnida; order Araneae; family Uloboridae; genus Uloborus; species Uloborus diversus. The sequence continues at coordinate 97,435,963 of NC_072733.1, forward strand.
AGTCTGGAATGGTCAATCACCAAGCTGAAAGCAGATGTCATCTCATTGAAGCTAAGAGTGCCAACAAACCGGTAACTAAATTTATTTGAGCAAATCACAAGGGTTCACAGCAGTGGTGTGCTTCAACTTCTCAATCGAAGGTAATGCATGGGTATAAAGCAGAAAGTTACCGTCCTTAAGACTGGGCTAGGGCAGAACTACATGCAATATACTGACATCCCATTCATGATATCCAGAGACTGCAGTTTCATCCTTGTTATGGGCTCATCAGTCTGAAATATTCAAGAACCCAGCTTGAGAGGCAGATACGAGACTCATTCAGCTTGAATGAGATGATTTCCGTATGTTGCCTGTAGTTCTACCTTAGCCCTGGCTAAAAGGTGGTAAACTGCTTTATACCCATGCTTTGCTTTCAATTGACGAGTTGAACTGCACCATTGCTGGGGACTCTCGCTGGTGTGTTAATTTTAATTTAGCTACCAGTCTGTTGGCACTCTAAGCATCAATGAGATGACATCTGCCTCCAGCTTAATTATTGACTGTTCCAGACTGATGAGTCCATAACAATGACGAAACTGCAGTCTCTGGATGTCATAACCAGGCTGTCGGTATATTGCATATCTACCTTAGCCCTGGATTACTTACTACTGAATTGTTCCATACATGTTTTTCTACAACAATGTAATTGTCTTTAAAAGTTGTGCTGTAATAAAAGTCACTGAAATAAAGTACTTTTTGAATACATATCTGTGCATTAAAAACTTTTCAAAAACTAATTAAAAAGTTTGGCAAAAATCAAATTATCTTAGGATCCTGATTTTGCTTCATTAGTTTTTTAAAACAAAAAAGTGGAGACTTTAATTTGATTTTAAAATTAATAAAGAAATCTACATAGTTTAAAATTAATATGAAGTGTTGATCAATATTTTTCACGGATCATTTTTTTGGAAGACTCTGCATTATGATTAATTAATTTTGTTTATTTAAGGGTGTATTCAGGGGGCTTGTCATTGCTCCCCTCCAGCTTTTGGAAATATCGATTTTGAATTTTTTCTCTATAAAATGCAATGGTATGTACCATGCCTCCTGGAGGAATCTTTCCTTTCTAAATTCTCACTGCAGGTTTAGTTCAGGGTCATATCTAATGAGTGGGTTTTTAGTGTTTCAAACACACTCAGAAATTTTTCTAATACTATTCCAAAACTTGCTTTATTACATTTTTTCTATTTTTTTGCAGAAAAATTAAACTACAATAAACTCTCTATCATCCGCGAGTCATTTAACAAACAAGAACGTGTTTTTGCAGTAAGAAGCAGAAACAACGACTGTTTTTTGTCTAAAAATTGTAAATAAACTCATTTATTTTTGTTTCATTTATTTATTGTACTGTCCGACCATCACGAGAAAAGCCACTGCCGAAATGTATGCTCCTGTCTACTGCCCTAGTAACGAGGCGCGTCTCATTTTCCCAAGAGAAGCTTAATGTAGGGAAAACCCGTATGACTGCATAAAGGCGAGAAGACGAGAGGCGAAATGGCCCCAGAAAGCCTTCCTGCTAACCCTTACAGAAAATGAACTAAGTCTGATTCTATATCAGTAGACGGGCTCAGACTTGACGGTGGGAGCTTTTCTCGTGAAAGACAAACAATACTTTCTACATAGTATATACACTTGTTCTTTATTTATGCAAGTTCCGTTGTGCAAAAATACTAAACTTTTTTGCTTTACTGTATAAATTTTCAGTTTGAAGAAAGTATTGACGCATGAATGCAACTATATTTTTGTGGGAGGACAATTTTTACCTTATTGTCCCTCATTTTAGCCTTCTTGGGGTTTATCCGCGATTTTTATTATCAGCGGCACTAGTGACAACCGACCCGCTGATAATCAGTTTACTGTATTATTTTTGAAGAATTGTACCACCTCAGTGCTTTAACTGCAGTATTTATTTTTATAGTAGTTATTGCAAACATCATTTGTTTCAAAACAATACAGAGTTCCCTATAGATGTTAAATACCTATCACATACAAAACTTTTGAATTGTACCAGACTTTTGTAAAACATTTTAAAGGTGTCAAAAAATATTAATTTAATAGGTGCATATATTTGAATGTGCATGCATGAGTACACTCATCTATTCATTTGATTTTGCTGGGGTATAGTACCAATTGGGTTTTTTTTTTTAATTTAATAAATGTCATTTTTTACATTTGCTCATGAAGAGGAGCACTTAAAGCGGAACTTTCTCAATTAAATTAAATATCATTAGAATATATGAATGATATAGAATTTTATTCATTATTTAGATTTCACTAGATATACGTTTGGTAAAACTTTTCCCAAAACAAAAGTCTCGTTACAACACACTTTTGCAAAAGAAATGACTTTTTTAAGGAGAGTTTGCAAAAGGGAAATGTTCTTGATGCTGTATTACCCTGTGTTACTTCCATGGCAGTTTCAACTTAACAAAAGACCATTAACTTTCCCTTTTCAATGAACTCCCAAAGGAGAAGTATACTGCTGTGGGCAAGTTATGGGTAGCATCTGAAGATTTTTAATGTTTTTGTATTTTTGTCTCCTATTGTAGGTTAGCTTTAATTTACAAGCTTGCTTATTTGTTTCATGCTGAGAAAAAGTGCAAAAAAACGTCTTATTCCAACATTTCCCTATTGTTAGTATTGAATACAAAACAAGTTGCTTCAAATATCTCGAAAACTACTTTCTGCAGATACTGCCAATTACCTGCCCACTGCAGTATAAATGTTTGAAGGTGCACTGAATTTTACTAGTGCTAAACTCATCAGTAAAAACTTGAAATTGAAACAATCATCAATCGATTAATTTTTAGAAATACCTTGTTTTTTATGTTTATTTTTGAAAGGGGACACATCTAACATTCTCGATACCATTTGGATGTGTCCAAGTCTTTATGCACGATATTTAGTATTATGTAGCAAAATTCTGAAAAGAGGCCTAAATTTTATGCATAAGGATAACATTAGAAACACTATCATCTCACTACAATCCTTGATTACAAAAGCTTTAGTTTGTAGAAAACCACAAACCAATTTTATTTATTAAATTTATATAGGTCTTGCATATTTCGGTCTAGGAAGATTGGGCGCCGCAGATTGGGCGCCGTAAATCGGGCGCCGCATATTGGGCGCCGGGAACTTTGGGCGCCGAGCATTTTGGGCGCCGGGAACTTTGGGCGCCGAGCATTTTGGGCGTCGGGAACTTTGGGCGCCGAGCATATTGTGCCCAGTATTCCCGGGGCCTAAAATGCTCGGCGCCCAATGTTTCCGGCGTCCAAAATGCTCGGCGCCCAATGTTCCCGGCGGCGAATTTTGAAACGCTCTCAATGCTTACGTTACAGTAGCTACCGGTTAGATAACCACGTGACAGCTTATGATCACGTGCTCCAATCAACTGCTTAGAATGGTAACCGGTTGATCATAGAACGCTGCGGTTAATAACCGGTAGACCGGTGATGTTCGTCGAACGCAAGGAATGCTTGCGTTCGCCGAGCTCAACTGGTAGCTACCGGTTAATCGATCACGTGTCACCTGTTTGGATTTGGAACTTACTCCCGAACATTTTTCGAAATTGAAGTTTCAAAAACGCAATTTTTGAGGATCTTCGGTGATGGCAGAGAGGGGAGAGGTTCGCCCCTTCCCTGATGTTAGGAAGATAAAGGCTCCCCCGCAGTTTTTTTTTTTTGTTATTGAATGTTAAAAAACGCAATTTTAGATGATCTTCGATAATAATCGGGAAAGGGGGTGGGGAATCAGAGATCTCAAGCGGAAATGTTTCAGAATTGAAGACCTAAACCTGTGTTATTAACATGTAACCAGGATACGTAGTAAAGGTTGAATGATTAAAATCAATCGCTCCTCACTTGAAAAATTTCTGTATCCGCTGTTGAGAACGGGTAATTCTCATGATATTGCGCCCCTCTCCGCACTGGCTGAGGAACGGTTAATGAAGTTAAAAAAAAATAATAATAATAATAAAATGTCTTTCTTTTGCACCCAGTTTCAAAACTTCCCTAAATTTAGAGGGACACTCATAAAATGCAGATATTGCGCCCCTAGGGGGCGCGGGCGCCCCACAAATTGAGAATCGGTAGATGAACTAAATAAATTTTCCAAATGTCTTTCTTTCTTTTGTACCAAATTCCAAAACTTTCCCCCTAAATGTAGAGCCAAAACTTATAAGTTGCGAATAGTGCGCCTTCCCGCAGGTTGAGAACCGATGAATGAGACACATAAATTTTCCAAGTATCTTTCTTTCTTTTATACTTAATTACAAAACTTCCTCTCTAAATTTCAAAGAACTCGTTAGTTACGGATATTGCGCCTTCTGGGGACGCGCCCCGCTCCCCACAGATTGAGAACTGGTGAATGAATCAAATACCTTTTCCGAATGTCTTTCTTCTGTACCCAATTTCAAAACTTTCCCCCTAAATTTGGAGGGAATTTTTTTAAGTTACGAATATTGCGCCCCTAGAGGGGCGTGGAAGCGCCCTACTTGATATTGGTTTAGAATCGGTAAATGAGACAAATAAATTTTCTAAGTATATTTCTTTCTTTTGTCCTAATTCCAAAACTCCCCCACCCCTATATTTAGAAGGAAAACTCATTATTTGCGGATATTGCGCCCCAGGGGACGTGCCCTACTCCCCACACATTGGGAACTGGTGAATGAACCAAATAAATTTTCCAAATGTCTTTCTTTTGTACCCAATTCCAAAATTTTCCTACCAAATTCAGAAAGAAAGCTCATAACTAGCGCATATTGCCCCCCCCCCCCTAGAGAGACACGGAAGCGCCCCACGTCATACAGGTAAGAACTGGTGAATGAGACAAATACAATTTCCAACTATCTTTCGTTCTTTCTTTTTGGTATTTAAATATTCGTCCGGGGACGCCTTCGGCGCCCCCTTCCTACTGGCGCCCTTGATTTTCCCAGGGAGGGGCAATTGCCCCCATTGCCCCCCCTTTGGATCCGCTCCTGGATAGAACCCTACTAGTTTCTACAAATGGAATGGAACGGAAATGGCCAAGAAATTCGTACCCATGATATTATGACTGATGATTTTCTAGAATAGGTATTTCGCGGCCTATCCAGAAAAAAGGAATGGTGATTGGGATACGCTAATAAACACAAAGATTTTATGGCCGCTATCCATCAACACAATTATCATAAAAATTATTCACCGCGTATAACGCGGCCTTTATCAATCAGTAATGTACTAATCAATGTTAATTTCATTATCATTAACGTACCTTTATCAATCTTAAATGATGGGAATTTATAATTAGGTTTATATGAAGTTCTTCATTTTAAGTTCATCTATATGATGTTGTTTCCTGAAAAACCTAATTTTACACCCCTCCCCCTTCCCTTTTTCTATTTTTTGTCTGCTTGAGTTAAGCATCGAAAAAAATATTGATGAAATCAAATCGTAGACTATTTGTAAATACGACAACTAAAATTTCGCTCTCTAAATAAATATAAAAACAGCAGTTAACATGGTATGTTCAAGTGAAGATAAAAACAATTGGCGATTGTTCAATAATAGGATAATGATGCTATTATAAATAAAGATAACAGCTATGGTAGAATGGTAAACGCACACTGGACCCGACTAACAAAAAGTGAAGCCCAAGACTCACAATAATTTAGAGAGAAACTCTCTGTCTCTATTCTATCACTTGAAGTTAAACCAAAATATTGTTTAACTTTACCGCAATGTGGGTACTAGCCCTAGCGGGGCGCTTGCATATAGGGGCGCGGGGACCTGTGCAGTCGCACTGTTTGCCCATTGTTTTTCATATTCATTATTCATTTTATAAAGTAAAACTTTTATAGCTCAATTAAAACGAAGAGGATATTGCCCCCCTCTCCCCCCCCCAAACACACTCTTCCACTCAAACAAAAAAAATTGATTACTTTTCAAACAATTCTTTTTTTCAGTCTTCTGAGCTTAATTAGTCAGTTTATTTTAAGAAAACAAACAAAAAAAAAAAATAGTAACCATATTTAAGTCTTTCTCTTACAGAATTACTAAATAAGAGAAATACGAACAAAGTATCAAAACAGTTTTTTTTTCAATTAATATATCATTAATTTTTTATTATTTTAGATGAGCAGGCCTACTTGGCATGTGCCGTAATCAGGCCCTGAACGCACAAACTATTGAGGTTCAGAGGTTGGATTCAGCTTCATAGGCATAAAATAGCTTAATGAGATATTGGATCTCAAAACACGTTTTTGATCAAAACAGCACTAATGCCTGATTTTGAAAAAAATTCTAAAATAATGTGGAGTGTACTCGTTTTTTTCTTTTTTTTTATAATTTTTTTTAAAAATCAAAATGTCTTTTTGAGCAAAAGGTAATGAATAATGAAACTACTCAAAGGAAGTTAATCTCTTCTGAAAGTAAAAATGCTGTCTCGAATAAACCAGGCTTAGCATTACCAGGCAGACAAATATCGATTAATGTTTATCCCTCCATTTTCTATTATTATACTTTCCCTTATAGGTGTAACTCATGTTTGAGCCATTTTACAATAAATCATCTGCACTCATCTACGCTGTCAAACAACGGAAGGTTTTAAAACTTCAAAGGATAAGAGAGAACAAGTGTTATGAAAGTACTAGGGAGTGCCGCCTCCTGCTCGTTTCGCTCGCCAAACCTCATTTTGCATCCTATCATGTTCCTATTTCAGAAAATAATGAAAAACGACCGTGCGCGCTTATCTTACAATAACATCTAACGAGAAAGAAAATTAGGCGTAGCTAAAAAAAAAAGAAGAAAAAAAGAATTTCTAAAAAAAAAAAAAAATATTAATGCGACAATTTTTCTCCAAATTCGCGGAATCGTCAACAAAAATATCCGAATAAGGTTTTTTTTTTTGGGGGGGGGGGGGGGCATTTTTGCGTTTTTTAAACCCAGGAAATTTTGCTCCTATTATTTTGAGGGGGGTGAGGAGCAATTTCAACTCTACCTAGATGAACTTTAAACAGCTAAATTTCATCTAAATACAAACTTTCCAAATGACTTATTCCCATCATTTATGATTGATAAGAAATAAAAATACACACGGTATACCTTGTAAATAATCTTTATGATAAGTGTACGTGGATATCGGCCATAAAATCTTTTTTCCCGCATCCTAATCACTATTTCTTTTTTATGGATATGCCTCGTATGCCCTATTCTAGAAAATCACCAATCTTAACAAGCAGGTGGCAAATTTTTTGTCCATTTCCATTTCATTCTATTTGTAGAAAAAAGAAACTCAACGAGTAGGGTGCTATCGCAATTCGTGATTGCGAAAAACACAATCGAACTCAAAGTGTTAAATTTAAACAAATGATGGATGCATAGACGGACAGTTTCAACGCAATTATTGACTTAAATGCTCCTCAAAAATCGAAACAGATGGCCACAGTAGACTTCCTCCTCCCAATTCAAAGTTCCATTGGGCCAAGTTGGGAATTTTTATGAAAATAACGTGAGAAAAATATAAAACCCACACCACTAGAGCAGCCAGAATTTCTGTCTGGAGGGGTTTTTTTTTTTGATCAAAACTCAAAACAATACATGCGTGTAAAACACTGGTGGGTGTCCCCCCCTTTGTACTTATAAAGACAATTCTTTATTTATCTTTTTGGCCCTTTGTTGTTGAAAAAAGTAATGGGGCAGTCGCCCCTTTCTCCCCCGTATGAGCCGCGCATGACTGCACGTTATATTTTTTTAGAAATATTTTGTTTGAAAAATTCATTTTGATATTTTTCCATTATTCTTGTTTGAATTTTTTGATGGGTAAAGCTCTATAAATAAAAATTCTTATATAAGGGGGGGGAAAAGTTAAACTTTGGGATAAGTGAATGAGTTCAGCTCTTAAAAAAAGACATGGTGGTGAGAATTTTGTTAGTTCATATTTCCTTAAAATTTCATTTTTTTAAATAAAAATTTGGTTATTAATTTTTACTTTAGAAATGTTAATGATCAGGAAAGGGTCACTTCTACTAAATGAAAGAAAGAATAGAGATATGAAGGAGAATAAAAATTTACATTAGAGTTAGGAATAAAATCATAGCTGGACTTTATTTATTTATTTATTTATTAGTATTATTATTAGTTGGTGCAAACTCTTTTAAAACGGTACCTATAATGGAAATTTAAACTGCACTCTGTGCCCTAGCTTTAAAGAAATTTTGCAAATTAGACATTTTGTCTTAAGAAAATGTTGATGAAATCAATTTGAAGCATTTTTTGAAATAAGCGGTTGGTAGTCTCATTTTTAGACCAAAAATTTTGATTCGATGCCTATTTTTCCAACTCTATGTGCCAGGCCAGAGCGTTTTGGATCACGCTGAAGCTTTTATTTCCTGTCTTATTGTGATTAAGACAAAAAGACCCGCGATTGACTCAATTGATGAATTTGTAAAAGTAATTTTCAAATGCACATCAATTTTGTCTTTGATTATCATTTCCTTTTGATTATTTTACAAATATCCTATCGGCAGCGTGTTTAATAGCAAATTTTATGTTTGGATGTAATATGTAATTGACTCATTGAAAATAGCTCCCACTTAGGCATCCAACATGACGCCTAAATTTAAATTCTCATTTTTAACACTAATTTGAAGGATATTTTTTTTCTGGCCTATGGATAAGTTCAAATATTTTTTTTTCTTTTTTCCTATTTCAGTATCTGTTGCAAGTGGCATTGTTAAGCGTTTTACAGAAAACTTTGTTTTCATAATTTCCCCCTTATTCAACCATTCAATCATTTTGTATAAACTGATTTGATTTCACCAAATTACATTTAAGTTCGTCTTGAAACCACTGAAAAACGACCCCATACTCCATACGAAAAACTTCTACTTTTTTGTTTTAAAATAAAAAAGCGTTCTTTCCTTTTTTGGAAAAAAAAAAAAAAAAAAGAGAAAATCGAAGGTAGGTAGTGAATGTCCTTGATTTGAATTTTATTTTTCATTTTCACTAAAAATTCAAATTTCTACAGCATCTTGTTGCTTATCAATTCAAATGTTTAAAAACAGAAAATAAGAACCAAAATTGAACCAAAAAAAAAAAAAAAAAAAACTCTCAAAAATTATTCGAATTCAACCATCACGGTTGGGAACCATCACGGCACTCTGGAAGTCATCTGTCTCTTCCTTCAATAAGACTGGACAGTGACCTTGAGTGACCCTTCGATAACAACTCCTTTATTCGTTTTATACCACAAACGCAAAGAATGCAGGGGGTAGGGGAGAGGTCATCCACACGTATGGAGTGTTTCAGAAGAAAGCTTTTGTCTTCCTTGTTGTCGATACCCCGTCTTTCAGCAAACACGTGGGAACGTTCTCAAGAGAGAAGAAATTAAATAGGTGTAATTTTAAAAAAGAGAACGGTTTAAGAAAGACTTTTTTGCAAGCTAAACGCATACTTCATACTTCCAAATTTTATTATCTCGTATTTTCAACTAATAATTGAAAGATTTGAACATAAGCTGTATTTTATATATATTGTATCTGCGTTCTTAAACTCACTTATCGCTTTTTGACATTGAAAGCTTAATGGATTTTCCGACTCAGTGTTTTATCGCCGGTTCGGTTATCCGAAATGTGCTTTATTATTGCAAAAATAATGCAAATACATCGTTAATTTATGAAAAATCACCTATTTTAAAATAAACAAACTAGTTTTGACAAAGTAAAGGCATACAGTCAATTGCCCATACTTGGGACAGTTTTGAATTTTTACCTTTAGTAGCACATTAATCATTTGTTTTCCATTTGAACGAAATATTATTTTTTTAGGATGTGTCTTTTAGTACTTCCCTTAAGGACAAGGTATTGATTTGTTTATATGTCCCTTAAAAAATACAGCAAAAAAAAAAATGTTCATTGTCCCAAGTTAGGGAACCCACTTCTTGGGACACTTAACATTTTGATCTTTCTTTAATGTATGCAGCAAAAGATGATCGTTTCGGACACCAACTATCATTTTTCAGAAATTATTTTTACAACTCAATAAAGAAAAAAAAAATAGATAGAAATAATAAAATCTTGTAGACGCTCAAAGATTTCAGATTGTATACTTGCCCCTGAAAATATTGCACGTCTCCCTAGTCATCTTAATTCGTTTGAATAAACGTTTTCCTCTATATCTAGAAGCATAAAAGCAATTGTGAAACCCAAATAATACTTAATGCAGCTGATTTTTAGCTCTCCATGTTCCTCATTTCACACCTTTTCCTATTCATTTTCATTACTTCATAACACGTAAAATTCACAACAAATAAATTAGTCTAATCAATACTTTGAGACTCATTTTCATTAGTAGAACTAATATTTTGGAAACACGCCTTTTGCTCATGAATTAATTCCATTTTTTTTTTTTTTTTTTTAAACAATGATAACTTTTCTGTCCTGCTACTGTATGACACATTTATTGTCAACAGAAAAATCTTCATTTTTTAAAATTTTGTATGTATGTTTTTTTTATTGCAATTATACATACTTTATTTCCACAATATTTCTTGTAGACACTTTTTATGCCTTAGTACCTTGGAACAGTGACCCAAGTTTGGAGCGTATTTGCAATTTCTTAAATTTATGAATAAATAAGTTAAACCGAATTAATTCAGTGGAAATGAATTTACCCAAATAAGACACAGGTACATTAGCCGAGATGAAATGTGAAACAAATTAAAACTAATGCTGCTCAGTTAGCGTAGGTAACCAAAATTATTTCCATTCTTAAAAATGGCATTTTTTTTTTTTTTTTTTTTAATTTTCAAAATCATTAAACTAACCCATAAAGCTAAAACATCAAAGTTTAGCTCTCATAGCCTCGAAAAGATAACTACTCATTTATTCTGTAACACCATTTATTTCTTACTGATGAAATACTGACAGGTGTACCAGCTCTCTAAAATAATTTCGGCAAAATGTCAAAAGTGCCAAGTTAGGGTACTGTCCCAAGTATGGGTTCTTGACTGTAAGTAAACTGAGCTTTTTTTGTTCAAACAAAAAAATTTGTCAAATCTCACATTTACCTCGAAAAAGGATGCGTTCACGCAAACAAGGGCGGACACAGACTAGAATGTAAGGGGGGGGGGGGTGCTGAAAAGTATGGAGTTTTAAGTACGAAAAATTTCTGAAAGTATCAAATCGAGGAGGAATAAGGAGCTTAGCATGGTACAAACTTTATTAATTAATCTCAGAAGCAATGAAAGGAACCAATTTTTTAAAATATTTACTTGAAGAAATAATTAATAAATCCAAAAGATTATGAAAAACACTTGCACTTTATTTATAAAGTACTACTTGAACGTAACGTGTAATTTGTGTAATAATACATTTGCATGATATTCTACATCCATCCATTTCGCATGCAGTTATTAAATTATGACCACATACAATCGATGGATGGTAACATTGTCCAATTGGAGGGGGGGGCGTTTATGACCCCCATGACCCTCCCCACGTATCCGCCCCTACCTCCAAATTTTCTTTTTTATGCTTATTCATGAAACCTATTGTACAATATTGTTTTACAAATTCGCAACTCCAACGAACTATAGGGGGCCTGCAGTCACTGTCTAATGGCGGAATTAATAAAAAAATTTTGAAAAAAAAAATAGAACCGACTTCAAAATTGCTCTAAAAAGTGAAAAATAATTTTATTCTTTAAACACCATCGATAATGCTTTTAAACATAATTTTTGAAGTTGGCGCAAAAACAAAACGTAAAATCCAGTGTAACCATGCTTCGTTCATATTTTTTTTTCAGAAAAGCATCCAAAATTACGAACGAAACATTTATATCGCTATTCAAATATGCTGTCATCAATGCATAATGTATGTGATAGTGAAGAAACTGGTCCTGGTTAAATTTATAGTTGTATTTGAGTTATGGCTGTGAATGATTTTATCTATCGTTTTTGCGCCAACTTCAAAAATTATGTTTAAAAGCATTATCGATGGTGTTTAAAGAATAAAATTATTTTTCACTTTTTAGAGCAATTTTGAAGTCGGTTCTATTTTTTTTTCAAAATTTTTTTATTTCATTCTTTTTAGTGTAAATGTAAGTATTTCAGAAATAATAAGAAGTTACCATCACGAAACTTCACATTTTTTTCTTAAAAATGCTCCATACTAAAAAAAAAAAAAAAACTATTGACACGCGTTAAACTTTAAGCGATTGGCACTAAAAACTTATCTTTGTTCCTCTCTGGAAATCATGCGTAGTTAATTTAACTATAACCATTTAAGTATTACGTTTTTCCTAACTAATTTACATTCCACAGCATCTAAGTTGCTCATGATGCAATCCTGTATTTTCTTACTTAGCCCCGATCATCTGTTATCGGCATAGATGATAACGATAAAAATACTACAGAGTAGTTGAGTCAAACCTAATGGTAGCATTGTGAAGGCTAAGCAGATCCTAATCACTGCATCACCTCGCTTCCAGGTTAGGTTTACCCCTACTATGGAGCAATATTGCTGAAGAAAGGAAGATTTTGATAATTCACATAAGGTTACTATAAATCAACAGGATTACTAAAATAAAATTATTTACGCTAAAAATGAGACGACAACGCCAGATTCCCTATGATCGAAATATCCCTCGAAGAAATTTGATGCTTGCTTCAGAGAAGCCTTCATTCAAAATTATCATTACAATTACTATTAATGTTACTGTTATATGGCACCAAACTTTTATAACAATGAGTTTCATATTGTCGCGTAGATGAAGATAGCGAAGACAATGTGGAAGCCGAATGAAGCAAATACTCGTTAGTCTCAACTCGAGATCTTTATTCAGAACCACGAATGAACGTTACATCTCCTTATATACAACTTGAGAAAGTGCTGGAACTTTCCAGACTTGGAAAGATACAGAAATTAATAGAAGATTCGAGAAAATACGGGAAACAGTAGAAACGAAATTTTAGTAAAATTCACTTTGTCCTAGTCGGGATTTGAACCCGGGTCGCTCGTGTGGGAGGCGAGAATTCTACCACTGAGCCACCGTTATCCACGGATGAAAAGTGCGAACTTCGCTACAATATCATTTAATAGGGAAATTGCATAAAATTGACTGTTTTTTGCCCATATTTTTTTTTCTAAAGAACAAATATGGTCAAACAAAGTAATGGGACCTAAGTTGAGTCATCCCCTATCCATTAAAAAAAGAATCATCAAAATCGGTTCACTAGGTGAGACGCTATGAGTGGACAAACAAAAAAAAAAACATACATACGGTATGAATTGATAACCGCCTCCTTTTTGAAGTCGGTTAAAAACTAAAACAAACGCATGTGGTAACGAAGAAAATGCTAAAAGTGTTGTGATTTTTGTTGTTATGTATGATTTTTTCGCTTTATTCATTTGAAAAGATTTTTCAAAGTCTTTTGGTTATTCTGACCCATATAGAAAGAGATTAGAAACCAAAAAGTATTACGAAAGTAAACAATTAATGCAGAACACACATTAAGTTGTTCTGAAGCAGCCATTTTCACGATGTTGAATTCGGAATTCATAAATTTTTGGTTCGCTTCGAACGGCATTTTCATTTTGTACCGTTTTTTCTATACATTAGTACATATTAAGTTCAGTTTCGTGACATTTCCGGCATTTGTTGACATTTTTGTCACATAGTGCACATACGTGGCAGACTGTCAAGAGTAACGTTTAACACTAGATAATTTATTTCTATGACTATATGATTGGATATCTAAAGAAATCATGCATTTAATTCATTCGTCATGGAAATGATTTACCTGATATGCGAAATCTTGTCAAGATACATTATTCTTTCACACAATTTTAAAACTATAACCCTATAAACAGATTTTTGACGAACTTTTATTTTTTATTGTTCAAATTCTTAACGTTCTTTCTGGATTTTTCAATCTGTTCTGCGATAAATATTTTCAAGAAAATTTATTTGCATACTTTCTATTTCAGTAGGATACTGTAGTAACAAAGGTTATTTAAATCATTTATGTGGAACTAGGTTAAGGAAAAGTGTCCAGTCAATGTTGTTAAGTTCGTTTTTTTTTTTTTTCATCGAATTGAAAAACTGATATTTATTCAAATTCACTCAGAACAAAATAAATAAAATGTGTACTCACAGTTTATATATGGTGGTAGTTTTCTTTTCAGTTGATTGACCATTATTTCTTTTTACTTATCGAATTCTGTAATCTTACTATCATTTTATTCCACTCATGATAAAAATTAAAAATGGTTTAACTAAAAACGCGAAATCTCGCCAAGGCTACTTTGCTCGCACAATTCCAAAACTATAACCCTAAACAAATTTGGCGAAACCTTTCAGCTGAGAATAAAAGGAATAAAGTAAATTCTTTCTCGGTTAAACATTTTTCATTTTGATCTACGATAATAAATACAAGAAAATATTTTGCATACTGTCCATTCCAACTAAATGCTGCTGTAAAATATGATTAGTTAAATTAATTTAAGATTAAAAAAAACTCATATTCTTACAAATTCATACAAAACAATAAAAAATTTTACCTGGTATAACGTTATCCAATTTTGTTAATCCAGAGTTTTCTTGTTTACGCTTCCACCATTTAATACTTTTTTGAAAGAAATAAGGAAAACTAACATTATTTTGAGAAGCTCGAGAATACTACTAAGGGACGAATTAATTTCTGTTGTTGAAGGCGTTCTTAGACATGTTGAATGCGTTACTCAGAACAAACTGACCGCGTTTACGTCAACAGATACACGTGGAGCGCAACGTGGCAATGTTTTAGTTGCATTCGCAGTTTTATAAATCACCGCAAGGTAGCGTATTCGAGCGCTGGAGTTCCGAATTGGAAATATTTGCTAATACAGAGTTATATGCTTTTAATTCTCAATTTTATTTAACTTGAAGGGGAAAAAGGGGGTGGCGGTCATGTGAACACGGGGCAAAATATTTCACAAAAAAAAAATATTTTCAACTGTTCAAACTTTGATACAGATTTTCAAAATTTATTTTGCTTTCTTGGCCTTGGGCCCCTTAGAGGCGTGCCCCCCCCCCCCCCCTCGCACCGTGGGGTTTGCGGGTACGCAAGGCCGTATCCAGAAATTTTTTTCGGGAGGGGCCCGGATTAGCACATTGCCCTAACACACACACACACACATATAGTTAGTATATATAGACACACCAAACGCATAAAAATGTTAACATAGAATCCTTTTTGTCTCGATTTTTAATGATTCCACTGTTGGACTGTTGTTATTTTAATTCTTATTATTTTTCTTATTCACCTTGTAGTGGTAAGTATAACAAGAGAGTGTCCCTTAAAATCGGATGTAGAACATCCATAATTTCAGGGGGTCCGGGGGTTTTTCCCCCGAGAAATTTTCGAAAAAAATCTGTATTTTGAGGTCTTATATTAGGTAATTGAGACTACAAAAATATGAAGAAAAAAAATGGCAAACAAAGTCTTTTAAAAGTTATACATTCTTTTGCAAATCAAGATCAAACAAAATAAAAACTGCTTGCTCGACAAATCATGGAACTTAATGGACAGAGAGGAAAAACGAGAGAGGAGAAAAGAGAAGCACTTCGTCATCTGCTCATATCGGCTTTTAGTGAAGTTTGTTTTTGATCACTTCCCCCTATCCCTATTTTTTATTTTTTTCATTAAATGCCCTACAGTATGAAAATTGTACAAAATAGTTTAAAAGAAATGGTCTAGACATTCAGAAAATAAGAACGGAAGAGTAATATTCTGGCCATTTGGACAATTCATACTTTATTTTCTTGATAAGATACAAAATTGAAGAACTTTTCAAGGAATTTCAAAAACTTAAATAATTTTCAAAGACTCTCGAACAGTTGAAATTATTTGAAGCTCTTTATTTACGTTTTTCAGAAGTTGATTGCACAATCTCACAAAATGATTATAACTTTGTAAGACACACCCGTTTTAAGTTAAAAATAAATGCAACGAAATATTTCTCGAAACAAACTTTTTTTTTTCAATCACAAGTAGTGCAGAAAATGAAAGAGAGTAGAGTAAGTGTTATTTTTTTTCTCATACTAAAGGTATTAACAGTATGCAGTAGAAGTAAGAAAAAAAAACAAGCAATAACGAAAGAACCTCCATGATACTGAATTTGGCATTAAATAAATGCAAGACAAGAAACATATCACTCACAAAAATGATCTTGAAAATTATGCTACAAAAACGCGAGAATCGTGATTTTTGCATTTTTTACTCAGGATGTATCAAAGAGCTGAATATGGCACATCTTGGTAACAAAATACTCGCCTAATCGGAAACTAGGGGCCCAGCCTTTGGGGAGTCCCCGGCTCGAATCAGTACAGTGCAAGTTTTATAACAGTTTTAGGGGGAGGAGGGCAGGGTCGTGCATAGAGGGGAGAAGGGACACCTGTTGGCCCGGGCCCGAGCTTAAATGGGGCCCAATATTTTAAAACGTAGGGTTGAAAATATGGGTAAACAATATGGAGGGGGCCCAGAAAAAAAGCATTTGTGACAGCCCCAAAATTTCTGTGCACGCCCCTGGAGGAGGAAGTGCACAGAGTCAGTTTGGTAGACTTGAAAAATCTACCGAACTGACAAAGGGCCTGCCTTAACCCTGGACTGCCCTGAATTGAATTGGGAAAGAGAGCAGGAAGTCCTAATTAAAGGTCTAAATTTCAAGTGTGCCTTGCAGCTAATGAGAACTAGAACTGCTTTTTCTGTATTTCTTCAAAATATTAAAAAATTTTGAATAGTAGCAAAATTAAGAATTAAAAAAAAAATTGTTATTTTCCTTTTCTGACATTAATAATTAAAAAAAAAAAAACCTTCTGTTTACGGTACAAAACATTTCGGGTTTCGGGGGGGCCCGGGCCCGTCAGGCCCCCCCTCTGAATACGGCCCTGCGGGTACGTAGATTTGGGTCTGGCTACGAGACTTTAAAATTTAACAGTGAGCAGAGGAAAAAATTTTCTGAATGATGCCATTGCTGTGCAATTGAAACTGACACAGTATAGGTTAAAAACCATTCAATATGTAATTGTAGATACATAGTATATATTTCATATTAAGGAGTGTGTGTTGAGTTTTAATTTTTCCTCACATTTTTACCAAAACATTACAAAAATGTATTTTTGAACTGTTAATGTTAAAACTTGAGTAAAGTTTTTAAAAATTTATTTTGTATTTTGTAATTTTTTTCTCAGTTTCTTGGGCTCTGGGCCCCTTAGAGGCGTGCCCCCTCCCCTCACCGCGTGGTCTGCAGGTACATAAATCCGAACCTGCTTGTATTTCATTTATTTATCCTGTTCATATGTACCCCAGGCTTGTGCACAAATGTCCCTGGTCCCTCCCCCTGGCCCATGTAAACAATTGAAGACAATTTTATCAAATACTGTAGACCCTCGTTTTACGTGGAGGTTACGTTCCTCGGAAATGCTGCGTAAATCAAAATCGCGTAAATTAAGACTTAATATTAGTGTTAAAATGGGGGTTATGTTCCGTAGATAAAAAAAGACTTCATTCTATTGATGACTAACTATAACAAGTTTAATCTGTACTTATATTGATTTCTGTGCACAACATGTATAAAGAAAACACAAATTAATTTAGTGTTAATGAAAAGGAGCTGGTTATGATAATCTTTCAGCAGTCAAGAATTTTACTCTGTAGTTCTTTGCAGAGCATTAACACATCCATGATCATTTTCATGATAGAATCTTCCTTCACTAACAAATCAGAAAGATCATTTCTATAGTAAAGGAATGACTGAAAGTTTTCAATGTTAATGTTTTTGCTTCTATGTCATCGATGTCGGTATCCTCGTTGCTCTTGTCCTCCTTTGTCACTCCTAAAAGCTTTTCTTCCAGTGAGTTCTGAAGTGTGTGAGTTTAATAACTTTGCTTCTGGAAAGAGCTCTGGAACCAATCGCATATAAGATGTCTCCAGTGGCCCAAGGTCGATTATTAGCAAGCCAAAATGCAGTTTATGCGTGTAATCTGAAACCTTTAGGAGTTTGAATTTTGAAAGAAGGGAAAATTCTAATCTGTTTGTATTGCCCCATCAGCGTAAAACCGAAACTCATCCGCGTAAAATAGAAAAAAAGGTGCCAAATCTTAAACCGCGTATAATCGAAAACGCGTAAAATAATCCGCGTAAAACGAGGGTCGACTGTACCATAAAGTAATTAAATATGTATTTTTTAAAAAACCTTTAAAACTTTCATGACACAAAGAAAAAAATATTCAAGTATAGGGGGCCTTTTGTGCTGAGAAATTGATAATATTTTTGGAAAAATAAAGAAATATATTATCAAGGGCGCCTATATGCAAAATTTTAAGGGGGGGGGGGGGGGTGCGGGTCAAAAATTTTCCTCATGATTTAGAAAAATATTTTCCCCGTAAAAATCGATTTCAGTACAGATTACACATATTAAAATTTGACATTTTTAATAACCTACTCATTAATGGCTGAAAAAGAAATTATTATAGATTTTTGCAAAGAAAAAAGCACTAAAAGCAAGGAATTTTTCATTTCAAAAGGGGGGGGGCTTGAGCCCCCCCCTTGCCCCCTATATGGGCACCCTTGTATATTATTAATAATTTAAAAAAATTTCTGATTTCCTTGAAATTTCTATTTCCTAATCATCGTTTTATTATGAATATACCTCACTTTACTTATTTTAGAAAATCAACAGTCATAATATGTCGGATGCAAAGTTCTTTGCCATTTCCATTCTATTCCATTTGTAGAAACATGAAACCCTACCAGTTGGGTCCTGTTGAAATTTGTGATTGCAAAAAACATAATTTGAATTCAAGACATCAATCTCAAATGAATGTTCTTTGTCTTTTTTCATTGTTTATTAACTTATTTTTTGTTGTCACACTGATCCTCTAATAATTTTTTCCTAAACTATTCTTTGGTAATTATAAACTGCTTGTTAATGACGCTGTGTCATCAGTTAGACTTCTGATTACGATGAATCACGATCTAGCGAATTTTTGGTGAATTTTTCTCCGTTAAATTAGGAGGGGGGATGATCGAACTGATTCATATGGCATTTGGCCACACCTACCATACATATATATTAATATCATGGACAGTTCGTTGGCCCCCCGCATCTCTACCTTATAGCATCCGGGTTTGAGAACACCTGTGCTAATGTGTTTTGTCCCCCCCCCCCCGTCCCCTGTAGTTTGTATTGGGTTTGCACTTTTTTTTGCCACCTTCCTGAAAAACTTGAAAATAACTGCCCTGAATGATTGCCTGTCAATTCAAGATGAAAAATTATTCTGCAAAAAGATGATACGTACTTGTATACACTTGTGCTACTAGTAATGCAGAAAGAAAACGCACACACACGCGCGCGTCGCAAAATGATAAGATAACTTGCCTTTGTATAAATGTTTATAAACAAATTACTTACAATGCACCAAAGTGCCCTTCAGTATGGTCTCCCCCCCCCCCCGTGCCTGCTAACTATTATACTATAACGTGGCTTAAGAGGTTAGATATGGAGCACTGAAGACGACTCTGTTTCTTGACTTCGAGACTAGGAGCCGCACCGCACCTGATCCAGCACCCCCAGATCGAGGTATTGATTTGGAACGAGAACTAGGAGAACTTCGTGATCACTGTAAATTTAACGTACACTCGTCACTATTGCGTACATGGAAGGTCTTTGACCAGCAACGGCAGCTATCGAATCCGCGAATCTCAAGTCACGAGTCCAAAGTTTTTACCGAGCAGACATTCACGACTGTCCATCTCTCACATTATATGATGCAAATTTTAAAGGGGCTAAAACATTTCCCTCTCACTAAAAGTTGCACTACGCACTCTCATTTAATGAAGTAATACATAAATTAATTCAAAAACAATTCCAGAAATAATGTGCGTTACTGCCCTAGTTTAAACATATATGTAAGATTGCTCATCCTCAAACAAGGAGGACGCGAGTCCATGTCAGCATAGTGGGAAACTTTACCAGCCCCTTGACAGGGCCCGGTGTCCTTACTGACAAGGGGCTCGCTTTGGCTCTCGGCGCCTTGTTGTTGCCCCCCCCCCCCCCTCAGAGCGAGACTACCCAAAACGAAACCAATACCAAAATGCAAAATGAAACGACCCCAAAAACTTTCAATGGCATCCCAAACCAGAGCCTGATTACCGCGGGGCACAGGCCCCTTCTCTTAGATTTCAGGGGGGCCCAAAATCTCCTTAATTTATCATGCTGTTGCTAATTAAAAATAAATAATGATTTCACTCAGAATCTAGAGTACAATGATGTCATTGATATTTTTGCAAAAGCGAAGACAAGGAAAAAATATCTTTATTTGTTGATATAAATTCCCCTTAAAAAATAGATCTCTTTGCAAATCTCAAAGACACTCCAAGTGGAGTCTGTATTTACCATTAAAAGTTATATCATAAATACCTTCGATATTGACGGTAAACTGGCAAAGTTTAACCCCACACATTTCATATAATTATCGTAATATCTCTTCTACTTTTTAAACGTTGTGATATGAGGTTACCACTAAATTTAGCATGGTTGTGTTAATACGCAAGTATCGAAATATTTTATACATTCAGAACAAGCCGAAATGTAGGGGCGGGGGGACAAAATGAATTTCATGCCCAGTGTCTTCAAAAATCATAGTCGAGTCCTGGGGGGGGGGGGGGGGGGCTGTAATACAAATGAGCCCCATGTCCAATATCAGAATGATCGGGCTCTGCCCCAAACACTTAAATAATTTGAATCTATAGATTTCTGCACCTGCCAACTTTACAAAATTGAAACGCGTTTTCGTATATATAATTCTTAACCCCCCACCCCCGTACTAGATTAAACATTTGCCATAATTTTAACTTAAATACTGCAGTGCTAAGCACAAAGGTCGTATCTGCACTTTTTATTAAAATTGAGTTACGGTCACCTTTTTTTTCTTTGTCACATATTTCACCTATCTAAAATGTTTATAGTAATATGACAATGGAAAATATTTTTTTTTTAAGAAAAAGTTAGATTTAAATGAAATACATGGAAGCGCAGAACTTTAAACGGCAATTTCTCGTTTTGGACTCAGCGGCAGAGACATACAACTTTTGCGTTTAGCACGGCAGTAAAGCCCTTAAGAGGAGTCCTTTGTCTCCCTAGGCACTGGCACAGCCAATGTCGTAAATAAAGTTTGAGCATAAATATCATTCAAAACATTTCAACATAGTGAATGAAACTAATTAAAACCTTAACTTTTTAGAATGACAACGATGTTATTTATTTATTTATTTAATAACAAATCTCCTTCTCTCTGATTATGATGAAGAAAACAAAAATGCGAATTCCCATAAAATGATAAAATATCGGTTTAATATTAAAACAGAAAACTTTCACGAAAATAAGCATTCGATTGACACTTTTTAAACAAAAGAAGACAGTATTAGTATCTGTCATTCTAATTTATCTAGGAGGTTAGTACTCAACGCAAACTATATCGAAAAAAAAAGCGACCATGTGTGTAAAAATACATTAATTTTATGAATAGACGAAGGGGCAATGGTCCCTAATGAACCTTCTAATTGCCGGGCCTTCTGCAAGGCATTAAAACTATCTTCCCTTTACTAGCACTTCAAATCATAAATAAAAATAATCTTCAAATCATAAAATCTTCAAATCATTAAAAAAAAAAAAAAAAAACACTTAATCAAAAATAAGTGTGATGTAATGTACAAAATGTATTTGTCGGCTTAAAAATCTTTTAATATTCAGTGCACAGGGGCGTGCACAGAAATTTTAGGGCCTATTTCAAATGACTTATACGGGCCCCTCTTTTTGCCCCTACGTTCCTCGAAAGAATTTCACCCCTCATATTGACAATATCGGGCCCTCAGGCTCGAACCGAGACCAACAGGCATCCCCCCCTCCTCCCGTGCACGC
Source organism: Uloborus diversus (assembly GCF_026930045.1). Taxonomy (NCBI): domain Eukaryota; kingdom Metazoa; phylum Arthropoda; class Arachnida; order Araneae; family Uloboridae; genus Uloborus; species Uloborus diversus. Next base: position 97,457,939 of record NC_072733.1, read on the forward strand.
ACCTGCCCAGGGGCGGCAAATAGGGGGGTCGAGAGGGGGCGGTCGCACCCCCAAAATTTTTGAGAGGAATGATAAAAAACGAGCCAATTCAATTTACGTAAATCGCGAACCAATGATCATGAAAAAAAAATCTTGCTGGGTCTCCGTAATGGTTGAAGAAACTCAACATATTTTCAGACATGAGCAAGTGTTTTAAGTTTGTTTTAAATAATTAGAAATTCATCAAGCCTATACCGGCCTTTTCAGAACAGAAAAGACTGATGAAGAATCATGGTTAATTTTAACTAAAGACGTAAACTTCATATAGGCTAAATATTTCATTCTTGTGTGCTCTGTGTAACGACAGTTGTGAGAGGCCAGTGCAGTGGTGTAGCTGCATGATTTTCACTAAATGCCTTGGTATTTTACATTCATTGTTACGCTCATCTTTTAAGTGTGTCTATTTAATAAGTGTTCATCACTTTCTTCTGCTAGAAACACATTTCAACTGTTGAAATCATAGTACACTTTTAATTGATAAGTCTTAAAAATGCGTACTATTTAAGAAAAAAAATCTCATATCAACAAATATCTTTTCTGTGAGCTCTTTAACAATGCAGTCTTAAGGTGACACAAGAGGGCTTTCACGAGACAACACAAGATGGTCTTTTAAACCATAAAACACTTCTCGATAATTTCCAATCATTGATTTTGGAAAACAACTCTTTCAATGATGAAGAAGTTAATGTCCTTTAACATGTTTTCATAAGAATTTTTATTCGTTTTGTTTGTATTGCGGAGAGTTTTTCAACAATGCTTTACTCTATCAAAACATCTTCAATCAGCTAACCTTATTTTTTGGACTGTTCAAGCTTCAGTTTAAGCTACAATTGAAACCATTAATAAAGTTCACGTGGATGTATATTTCAACCAAGCGTGAATCTTTTCAAAAAAATTCTTACTCCAGAGAATTTTAAGAAGTGCAAAGAATATTCAAATGAATTTAGAAGAGGTGACCAAAATGCACATGATGATGTAAAGTCAAACCTTGATTTAACACTTAACATATTGTATAAAATAATAGATTCAGTTTCTAATGAAATTAACACAAGATTTGATGATAAATATTTTCCTGTATTGTTGGCTCTTTATTATCTGGATTGGATGCTGAAAACAAAAATAAATTGTTTCAATTATGAGTAAAATTTATAGCATGAGGCGAGAAATATTGTTTAGAAACTAGCCTAGAATAGAATATTCAATAATGAAAAATGAAGATTATCACAATTTTTAAAGTTACCTGGGTGAATTTGAAGAGCAAGATGTGAAAAGTTTTTTTCATACGTAACTTTGTTACTTCAATTATTTTTCAACTATTCCAATCAGTTCAGCTAATAGAGAAAAATCGTTTTCGTGTTTCAGGAGGTTAGAGAATTGTTTTCGAAGCACAATGGGTAAAAAAAAAACTTAGCTGAAGAAAGAGCATAACACACGGGGCACTGTTGGATTAGTAACAAGATTTCCTGTTCTTCCTTTTTTTAAAAATCAAGCATCAAAACTTTATCAAAAGGTGAAAACTGTAGCACGAAAACACTTGGTATGATAACATATTCTAAAACGAACTACAAATTTTGTCATAAAAATTTAAATTGTTTTAGAACACTTATTTTTATTAATTCTAAACCCATACCATGATTACTTGCTGTTAGCCAATATGTGTTTTGGTTCCATACCGTGGTAATTCATATTTAAGAAACTCGACCCCCCATATGAAATGCTGAAATGACGCCCCTGCACCTGCCCCAGCAACATGAATTTCAATCTTTAAAAGCAATCCTCTTATCCTCTTGCTCACCTCAAATCGTATATGAACTGCAATTTAACTACGAAGTAAAACTGGATAAAAAAAAATGCATATTATGCATTACTCGGCAATGCATAACTCGGAATGTGTACATTATTATAACGTACACTTTCCGAGATAGAAAATAAGAAGTAAAAAAATGCAGTGAAAATAACAATTTTAATGAACACCCAGCCCCCAATCATAATTTGTAAAATATCCTCAAACAATTTGAAAAACAATTACGAGAAAAAAATGTGAAAAATAATGGATAAAATGTATTTAAGAATATAAAAAACAACACAATTTTATTACATAGACGACCCCCGCACATCGCGTCAGAATTAATACGTACAGCAATGCAACACGCGGAACGTTGCGTACGAAAAACGAAGATTTTCCCTTTCCCCAAGATTCTGTGCTTGGCAAAGAAAAAAGCGATAAATTGCCAATTATAGTAACCGTCACACTTCCGTCGCCCGCGACAATAGCTTATTTTGGTTACTTACTGCCACGGGCTTTCCGTGTCAATAGGCGCAGCCTTTCTTTTGGTAGCAGTCATTTGGGAAAAACTTAATTGTTTGCTGAATGCCACAAAAACAAAGTTATTTATAAGTGAAAATAATTATCTATGTTTTCTCATTTTTAAATTACTATTTGTTTTATTACTTAGTTTATTTATTCTATTTCATTATAACTATAAATGTTGTTAATTTAGTGTTTTTTTTTATTTTTATAGAAACCTGGGAAGATGCTGAAAGAAAACTCAAAATTGCTCAAGTACGATCAGATTTAGATTCGACAGACCCAGACGAGCTTGGTAGGGGTAAAAGAGTTCAAAATAAACGATTGGTTGCTGATTTATCTTCTGATGACTGATTATATGGTTGCTGATGATATTATACCAGAAACGCCTAAGTTCATTCATAAAAGGAAATCAAACATTGAAAATAAAAGACCCCTTATTGAAAAGCTTTTTACTGCTGAAATTAATGGTATATACTCTTTTTTAATTTATAGTTGAAAATTTAACATGTAAACGAAATTGTCTTATGCTAAAGAAACCAGTGATCCACATTTTTATTAATTGTCATTATTCTGTTTTAATAATTTAGGTGACAAGACAAATGCAGAGAGTTCCCCCACTGTGTCCCGTTATGCTGCAACACAATCTGGTAAGTATTTTGTTAAAAAATGGTAATCTGTATCAAGAGCACATGGGTCATTCTCCAGAAACCGTAACTTTTGAACGCAAATATTTTTTAATTTCGAAGCCTGTTGTTTTCTTTTTTTGTTTCATTCTTACATGAAAGTGTAACCTACTAAAAGTAACCATAAACAATGGCCCAGCTAAGTTCCAATTATTTTACTTATAAATAAAAATTAAATACAAATAAATGCCTTGTTCACACAGAAATAAAAAAAAAACTTTGAATGTTTAAAAATTAAGGACAATTTAATGCCAAAGTAGTAATTTTGTTAACTGTGCAAAAAATGAGCAATTTTAATGGTTAGTGAGAATCTAATATTAAGCTCTCTTAACTAAATTACGGCTTAATTTTTAATTTTCTTTTTAGTTCAAATGTGTGCTAAAAAATAGTATTTAGTAAATTTGCGAATATACTGGCCATTTATAAATTGTGTAGATTGCCTAATAATTAATGTATTTCCCCTTCATCATTTATTTTTACCTCAGAAATAATGACATTGATCAGATCTGTCACGGAGGTGAGGAATTTTCCATTAATATAAGCCTAATGGATGCATTTTTAGGGAAATATTGGGTTGTTCGGAAAGTAATTTCGTTTTTTTCCCGTCAGAGGACTTAATTACGTTTTTTCGAAACCAACTTCACACTTAAGCCGCATAACCATTATATGTCTTGAGAGCTGATATTGCAAGGCTTGTGTGTGAAAAAGTTCTATTAATTCTACGCAGTAGTTTTTGGTTGGTGCCCTTTTAAATATGGAGAGCAATTAGCAGCATTTTCGTCATATTTTACTTTTTGACTTCAGAAAAGGTAAAAATGCTGTCCAAGCGAGAAAAAAATTGACGGATGTGTATGGAGAAGGCGTGTTAACAGTACGCCAGTGCCAGAACTGGTTTGCAAAATTTCGATCCGGCAATTTTGATGTCGAAGATGCACCACGGTCTGGAAGGCCGGTCGAAGCTGACAAAGATGCGATAAAGGCATTAGTTGATGCAAATCGACGAATAACCACACGAGAGATCGGTGAGAGATTAAATTTGTCGAATTCGACTGTTTATGGCCATTTGAAAGGCATGGGCTTAACCTCGAAGCTCGATGTGTGGGTGCCCCATGTCCTTACGGAGCGAAATTTGTGTCGTCGCGTTGACGCGTGTATATACAACAATGTTAAACGCAAGAGGTCATGGAGCAGAAAAGATGAACCGGCTCAAAGCGTGTCAAAAGCCAACATTCACCAAAAAAAGGTGATGCTCTCCGTTTGGTGGGATGTCAAAGGAATCGTTTTTTTTTTTTTTTTGAGCTTTTGCCGGACAATACAACGATTAATTCAGAAGTCTATTGTCATCAGCTGGACAAATTGAATGATTCACTTAAAGAGAAGAGGCCCGAATTAATCAACAGGAAGGGTGTAGTGTTCCACCAGGATAATGCGAGACCTCACACAAGTTTGGTCACTCGCCAAAAACTTTTACAGCTTGAATGGGACGTACTGCAACATCCACCATATTCTCCAGATCTGGCGCCTGCCAACTACTATTTGTTCCGGTCCCTGCAAAATTTTTTGGATGGCAAAACCTTTACCTCAAATGAAGATGTCAAAAACCACCTGAACCAGTTTTTTGCCAGCAAGGACCAAAACTTTTATGAGAGGGGAATTATGTTACTGCCAGAAAGATGGCAAAAGGTGTTGGACCAGAATGGCCAATATATGATTTAATAAAATATTTATTCATTATACGAAAACTGTCTTTCATGTTCCCCAAAAAAAACGAAATGACTTTCCGAACAACCCTATATTTATTTTTCTTCGCTGCTATAATCTGCACATGTTAAACATATGAACAAAGGAACACTGCAGACACGTGTTTTGTGCTCAACTCGGTATATCTCTAGTTTTAAAAATGCATAAATCATATTTTTTGAACCATTAGAAACTTGTGCCATTCTTGGATTTTAGAAATTGCCATTATTATAACTGATTTTAATAAAATAGGTGGTAAGATAGACAGACGTGGCTCCAAGGGAGGGGCAGGGGGGGCAATTGCCCCCTCGTCGGAAGCGTCTTGCCCCCCCCGTCGGGGAAAATTTAGTATTTCGTCGGGGAATCTGTTTGCTTTGGCGTTTATCGTAAATGATAAAATTTTCTTATATATGAACTCGAAAAAAAAAAATTAGTAGAAAAAAGTAGAAGTATCTTTTATATATATATATATATATATATATATATGTATATATATATATATATATATATATATATATATATATATATATATATATATATATATATATATATATATATATATATATATATATATATATATATATATATATATAAATGAACAAAAAATCAATCTCCTTTGAGGCAAGGTTAGCCCGAGTCCGTATAACGTCGTCCAGATGGTGACAAAATATAGCTATTGCTTCGGGGGAAATGGTGTTTTGATCCTTGAAATTTCTGTTTGTCGATGCAGGGTGTCGATGAGCTGGTTTTGACCTCAGGGTGTCCACTTAGACTAAAAGAGTACCATCCCCGTCCCTGCAGAATGCAGTGGTGATTACCGGTCAGACCTAAGGCGTCGTCATCGGGTTACGAGAGAAATACGTACCGAATGACAATAGCCAGGACGAGACGAGAGGGGATGGGGGGTGGGGGGTCATCGGGGGAGAAAACACATGCTTCGGAGATTTTTGCTTTCCCATTACATTCGCTAAACAGCTCTTCATCAGCATGTCAAGTGTGCAGACGCAGACCGCACTCATTGATGCGTTTTAAAGTACTTTATTTTCACTCAGAAGTTACAAGTAAGTTATTACTATAGTTATTTACAACTTTTCTGATTATTGTTGATTATTCTGCAACAAAACATATCGATGAGTAAACGATCCTTTTACCTCATACAAGAAGTGTACTAAAGTAGATTTAATGTTTTAATTTTTTAGTGCAATGATGTCTTGTCGGCAAATGCTAAATGCAGGAAAAAAATTCTTTGGCCTAATATAATAAAAGCAAATAGATGTTTAACATTTTAAATACATTTTTTCTCAAAAACTTATATTGATCTTGTTTGTAGGCTGCATAATAGTTTTGTTGGGAATAGAGAATGATTTACTAAACATTCGGGCTTGGCACAACTAAACAATCATTGGATTATTAAACGTCGGGTTGGTAATGCATCGGGTTTGGGTTCTTTTTGAGAAAAATGTTTGGGGGAGGGGCGAACCTTTTGGAAAAGGCAAAATTAAATAAATAAATAAATTATGCGTTAAAAGCAATTGAAAACATACATTTTGCTTCCAAATTTATTTTTTTTCAGATGTTATCATTTAGTCGAAACTCATGTTTCTAACTTAAAGTAAAAGCTGCGCTTAGCCCAGACCGCTGTAATCATTTGATCGGACCAAGTCCAATTCAAAAGTCAACATTGCTCCTTCGAGATCGATCAAACCAACTTACAGACTGATACCAGAAACCAGACTCAATCTTGTTTAAGTTTTTTTTTTTTTTTTGCAAGCTATATTCTTTTTTTTTTAATATGCTTTTTTTCAAGTACTAAAATATTGTAAATAAAAAAATTTTGAAAAAAAAAATAGAACCGACTTCAAAATTGCTCTAAAAAGTGAAAAATAATTTTATTCTTTAAACACCATCGATAATGCTTTTAAACATAATTTTTGAAGTTGGCGCAAAAACAAAACGTAAAATCCAGTGTAACCATGCTTCGTTCATATTTTTTTTTCAGAAAAGCATCCAAAATTACGAACGAAACATTTATATCGCTATTCAAATATGCTGTCATCAATGCATAATGTATGTGATAGTGAAGAAACTGGTCCTGGTTAAATTTATAGTTGTATTTGAGTTATGGCTGTGAATGATTTTATCTATCGTTTTTGCGCCAACTTCAAAAATTATGTTTAAAAGCATTATCGATGGTGTTTAAAGAATAAAATTATTTTTCACTTTTTAGAGCAATTTTGAAGTCGGTTCTATTTTTTTTTTCAAAATTTTTTTATTTCATTCTTTTTAGTGTAAATGTAAGTATTTCAGAAATAATAAGAAGTTACCATCACGAAACTTCACATTTTTTTCTTAAAAATGCTCCATACTAAAAAAAAAAAAAAACTATTGACACGCGTTAAACTTTAAGCGATTGGCACTAAAAACTTATCTTTGTTCCTCTCTGGAAATCATGCGTAGTTAATTTAACTATAACCATTTAAGTATTACGTTTTTCCTAACTAATTTACATTCCACAGCATCTAAGTTGCTCATGATGCAATCCTGTATTTTCTTACTTAGCCCCGATCATCTGTTATCGGCATAGATGATAACGATAAAAATACTACAGAGTAGTTGAGTCAAACCTAATGGTAGCATTGTGAAGGCTAAGCAGATCCTAATCACTGCATCACCTCGCTTCCAGGTTAGGTTTACCCCTACTATGGAGCAATATTGCTGAAGAAAGGAAGATTTTGATAATTCACATAAGGTTACTATAAATCAACAGGATTACTAAAATAAAATTATTTACGCTAAAAATGAGACGACAACGCCAGATTCCCTATGATCGAAATATCCCTCGAAGAAATTTGATGCTTGCTTCAGAGAAGCCTTCATTCAAAATTATCATTACAATTACTATTAATGTTACTGTTATATGGCACCAAACTTTTATAACAATGAGTTTCATATTGTCGCGTAGATGAAGATAGCGAAGACAATGTGGAAGCCGAATGAAGCAAATACTCGTTAGTCTCAACTCGAGATCTTTATTCAGAACCACGAATGAACGTTACATCTCCTTATATACAACTTGAGAAAGTGCTGGAACTTTCCAGACTTGGAAAGATACAGAAATTAATAGAAGATTCGAGAAAATACGGGAAACAGTAGAAACGAAATTTTAGTAAAATTCACTTTGTCCTAGTCGGGATTTGAACCCGGGTCGCTCGTGTGGGAGGCGAGAATTCTACCACTGAGCCACCGTTATCCACGGATGAAAAGTGCGAACTTCGCTACAATATCATTTAATAGGGAAATTGCATAAAATTGACTGTTTTTTGCCCATATTTTTTTTTCTAAAGAACAAATATGGTCAAACAAAGTAATGGGACCTAAGTTGAGTCATCCCCTATCCATTAAAAAAAGAATCATCAAAATCGGTTCACTAGGTGAGACGCTATGAGTGGACAAACAAAAAAAAAAAAACATACATACGGTATGAATTGATAACCGCCTCCTTTTTGAAGTCGGTTAAAAAGCAGTGCTGCGCAGTCGGAGTCGGACAGATTGTGGAGACAAGGAGTCTGAGTCGGCATTTGTAGGTTAAAAATTCCAAGAGTCGGAGTCATTTTCCCTCAATGCTTGTAACACTGCCAGTGATTGCGGGGTCGGAGTGAGAGTTGGAGTCGAACTGGTTTTAAGGTAAAGGAGTCGGAGTTGAATTGTTTGTCGGTGAGTTAGAGGGGTGATTAAAAACTAATTGTATCGAAAGCCAATGTGAGCACGAAGCAATGCGTTGGCTTTTCGTTTCCCGCGCTGTTTCTCTCTGTCGACTGCTGTCATTGGTTTTTCGAATCAAAAACAATTTTTACTGTGTATTATCTTAATTTTTGAAAGAGTTTATAACTTAAACAAAGTTTTGTTTGCCTAATTCTGTCCTGATATTTTTGTAGTTCCAACTACATCTTATAAGGCTTCAAAATGCAGAATTTTATATCAATTTTTCAAAATTTCCTCCGGGGAAGAAATCCCCGGGCCTCTTACCAATTGGGAATATTTTGTACTCCACTTAAAGGGGAGTCATGTGTCACTTTCTTGATAACATTTCCCCTCTTAAGGTCGATCCAACACAGGACATCAGGGAAAACACATTAAAACACGATCATCCAAAATTAAAGTATTGCTGTATCGCTGTATGTATCAGATGAAAGAGACAGACATAGTAAAGGAGAAAAAAAAAATATTAAAAAATGCATCTCTTACACCACCGAGAGAAACGTTGTTAAAACTGCAAAAGGGGCCCCATACCTTAAATGGCTTAGAGCCCCGTTAAATCTAAATCTGGCCCTGAGTTGGAGTCGGCCATTTTCCCTCCGACTCAGTAGATCTGCAAAAATGGTCTATGTAGATAAATTTTGGGGTAAGACTTTGAATTTACATTTCCCCCCTTTAGTCTGGAAAGAGAATTAAAACTTAAAATTTGAAATTATGACCTATTTCAACTGGCATGTTCAATAAAAAGTTTGAAACTAATGGTTATGCATTTTCGAATTATGAATGCTTCAAAAAATTTGAAAAATAAAAAAGTTAGGTATATAGTTAATTTAAAAAAAAAAAAAAAAACTTACACAAAAGAAACTGGTGCAATTAATGTTAATCACTTTGATACTTAATAAGTTTGTTTATGACGTAATATCGTCGGCACTATGCTGAACTACCGAATATGAAAATTGGCTCTTTTCAGGAGAGCCGAAACAATATTTTTGTCCACCAGACGCTTTAGTTATTTTCAATTTTTTGATTTTTATAAACAACATTAAGTGTAAATCTTATTGTTTGAAGTACAGTAAACTCTCGATTATCCGCGAAAGTCTCGGAAAAAGAAAAAAAAATAGTTGAAAAATTCTGTTCTTCAAAAACGCGGATCTGAAATCAATTCGTCCCAGACTTTTTTTCCCTTTCCCACGACAAGTGCTCCTTCTCAAGAAACGCGAAAGTCGGTATGCATTGTCATCAACTTCTCTTTGACACGTGCCTCAAGGGAAAGCGTTCAGCTGATTTCGATAAAACACATGTGTTTACTGAAGACCCCTAGTTTAAAAGAGCGTAAGACATTATCTTTATCATCTGTTCCGATTGAGAAAGGTTAGGAAAACGCCTACAGGTCTTCTGGGAATTCTCTGATGGGGTCTTTTTTTGTTGTGGTCACTGTTTTCACTTCTGGGCTGTTGAATGTTTTAGGTTGACGGAAAGTTCCTACTCATGATTTAAATTTTAGTTTATTTTAGTTCTGTAGAACTTGAAATACAAGTATTTTTTAATGCCGCATCTCTTTTAAACGTTTCACGTTTTATTAACAATACAATCACTGTCAAGCAAAAGATAATTTATGTCTTCTTTACCTCTGGTTTTAAACCTTTTTCGGATTATAAGCGACTTCCTTTATCCGCGGTACCTGAGCCACTCAATTCCGCGGATAATCGGGAGTGTACAGTAGTAATAGCCCTTTTTGAGTACTACGGCAAACCATTGAATTTGAAAAACGAGATTCGCGATTTTTCACCTTCGTTTTTTACCGAGTTTAGCATAGTGCCAATCATATTATAAAGTTTCGTTTTTTTTTTTTTTTTTTTGGATTACACAAAACACACACACATACACATTACTTTCGTTTAGTACATTCAAAAACTTAGAACCAACGGTGAGGAGTTGAAGTCGGACTGATTTTGAGGCAAAGAAGTCGGAGTCAGGAGTCGAAGGTTTAAAAATTCAACAGTCGGAGTCGATCATTTTCACTTAAAATCAGCAACCCTGCCAGTTCTTGTGGAATCAGAGTCGAAGGCTCTAAAATTCCCGAAGTCGGAGGTCGGAGTCGGTCATTTTTCTTCCGACTCCGCAGTCTTGCTTAGAACTGCTGGTGTGACTATTCATTTCAATAATTTAAATCTCACTACATTTTAACTTTTATTTTCTATTTCAAACATGCTTCGGCGGCCCACACATTTTCCTCCAAATAGCTGTGATTTGTACGATGATATTTGTAAAAATCTAGGAATGAAATATGTTTGCGGCCCCTATGAAACTATCATGATTATTTATCTGATTAGCCCGGTTGCCCGCCGGCTCCATCCACCACCAGCTAGGCCTAATCGATGTAGACCTTTTATTACCATACAAATTAATTAAAAAATCGTAAAAATTTGCACCTTTTCTAATTTTTTTAGCGCAAAATTTTTACCCGTTTCCAGTTTCTATTTGTTATCAAATAAAATACTTGTAATGGGTTTTAGCAAACTAGGCTCTTCAAAATATTTTCAATTTTTTCTCTTGATTCTGCTTTTGCGCTAGCAAAACTTGGTAGCTGTAATCGTTTTCCCTTTTCCATGCTTTCCCAAGTTATCCCGGAAAAATAATATAATGAAAGAAAATATAAATAAATTTAATTTTATACGTGTTCTGACTCGCGAGGTTCATCTTAATATAAAGCTAGGCATCGGACTCAAGTTTTTTTTTTGAATTTTTTAACTTAATATTAGTTGCTCTTCTTTTGTTTACTTAAGATGTGGGTTTCTCTGCTCCCCAATAAATATTTTGAGCTAGTGGATGAGCACTGCTATAACCTTGAGCCCTGGAGTTTCCCTCCGTAAATTTGTGTGTTTATAAGGTTTGATTACGGAAGGAGGGGGGCAGCGGCGTACGCAGACAAATCAGTTCGGGAGGGGCTGAGCTCGAAAGTCTTTGAGCTGGGGAGGGATACTTATGAACTGTAGCTAAGAAAAGTTCATGTATCGCTTTTCTGATATCAATACGAATGTAAGATTTCAAAAATACATCATAAAAAAAAACTTGTTCTTTATTATAATTTTTATAATTAATTTTGAAAATTTCAGGGGGGGCTGTAGCCCTATCAGCCCACCCCCTGGGTACGCCACTGGAGGGGGGGGGAACCCTCAGTATCTTAATTGGTCACTAACCCCATCACCCTAACGTTACCAAACATGACCTAAAATTGCGTTTTCGATACTTTAATTTTAAAACTTTTTCAGGATGCACCTCGGCTCTCACTCCCTATAAAATACCATTACAGATCGACTAAAAGTTCGTTTATTGGACTTCAATTTCTTAAAATTATCATAGTCAGACTTTTCGTCAATATCTGATTCTCAGACAGTTCTAGTTTATTGATCTCGCGATGACCCTGCTCACAAAAACCTAGTTTCATGTTTTGCATTTTAAATTTGATTTTTTTCCATACATATTTCATTTTATCTATTTTAATTTTTTTATTTTTTGCTTTTAATTTTTATAGGGAATTCGTACTTTTAGATGCAAAGAATGATTAGTTTCTTTATCACTTTAATTGGAGGGGGGCAGAGCCTGATTACCGCAGGGGCATGTGGGGCACAGGCCCTTCCTCTTAGATTTCAGGGAGGGGGGCCAAAATCCCCTTAATTTATCATGTTAATTAAAAATAAATAATGATTTCACTCAGAATCTAGAGTACAATGATATCATTGATAGTTTTGCAAATGCCAAAACAAGGAAAAAATCTATTTGTTGTTAAAAATTCGCCTTAAAAGTGTGATCTCTTTGCAAATCAGAAAACCACTCCAAATTTAGTCTGTATTTACTATTAAAAGTTATATGATAGATCATTTTGGTATTTACGGTTTACTGCAAAGTTTAACCACATTTATATATTTATCGTATACTACTATATCTCTTCTACTTTTTGAATGTATATATTACATTGTGATATGAGGTACCACCAAATTTAGTACGGTTGTGTAAAAACACAAGTATCGAAATATTTTATTGCTTCAACATATAAAAAAAAGCTGGAATGGGGGGGAGGCACAAAATGAATTTCCTGAAATAGAAATGTGCCCCATGTCCAATGTCAGGATGATCAGGCTCTGGGGGGGGGGGGATCTTGCAAAGTAAAATTTGGCTATGCCCCCCTGTCGGGCAAGTTTGCCACCCTGTCGGGGAATTCCTAGCGCCACCACTGAAGATAGATGAAGATTCCTTCACTCTGTCTACTTTGTCAAATCTGTGTGGCATTCCGGAGCTCAATAGGCAACCCAGTACCCAATCTTTGTTACTAAATAAATCTTGTGGAAACAGAGGTAAATTTAAAAATATATTTGTTTTTTTTAAATAAGACAACTGTTATAACTCATTTAGCAAAATGTTTGTCTTAAAATAATAATAATTTAACAAGCTGAAATTTGGAGTGAGACATGTTTTAAAAATGCACAAATCATATTTTACGAACCTTTAGAAACTTGTGCCATTCTTGAATTTTTAGAAATTGCCATTATTAAAACTCATTTTAATAAAATAGGTGGTAAGATAGACGAAGATTCGTTTACCCTGTCTACTTCGCCAGATCTGTGTGGCATTCCAGAGCTCAATAGGCAACCCAGTAGCCAATCTTTGTTACTAAATAAATCTTGTGGAAACAGAGGTAAATTTTAAAATATATTTGTTTTTTTATAATAAGATAACTGTTATAACTCATTTAGCAAAATGTTTGTCTTAAAATAATAATAATTTAACAAACTGAAATTTGGAGTGAGATATGTTTTAAGAATGCACAAATCATATTTTCTGAACCTTTAGAATCTTGTGCCATTTTTGAATTTTTAGAAATTGCCATTATTATAACTTATTTTAATAAAATAGGTGGTAAGACAGATGGAGAGTCCTATAATCTGTCTACCCCGTCAGATCTGTGGGGCATATCACAGCTCAATAGGCATCCCAGTAGCCAGTCTTTGTTGCAAAATAAATCTTGTGGAAACAGAGGTAAATTTTAAAATATATTTGTTTTTTTTATAAGCTATATTTTTTATATTAAGACAAATGTTATAACCCATTTGGCACAATGTTTGTCTTTACAAGAGATTTTTAGATTGGATCAGTTCTAATCTGTATTTTAATGTATCCTACAATGAATATAAAAATCAGTTTGTCGTATGGAATCATAAATATCGAATATTGTGTGAAATTTAAAAGATACAGTTGAACTTGCTTATAACGAGCATGAAGTGACCACGATGTTTGCTCACCGTAACAGAGTGCTGGTAAGAAACATGTTTGGGGAAAAGTGAAGAAATACTATATACACATTTGCTATTATCTTTATTTATCATTATTGTTGCTGGTTAATTTGCTTTGAGTTGCCTTATTGTATGATTGTATCTATTTTGTGCACAAAAAAAAAATAAAAAAAAATTGACACTAATTTCTCTAACTTCAAACAAGGGATAATGTTTTTCTGCACATTAAAAGCCCTTGATTAAGTTGAAGGTGATTCAGCTTCAAATTCTTTACATTATCATTATCGATGTTGCTTTCATAAATTTTTTATCTGCATTTGATTGAATTCAAGCTACAACTTCCTCGGAAGTATATTTCAGAAATGACAACATTGGTGTCAACAACTTCACTCCACAAATTTAAAAAAAAAAGAGCCATCCTCATTTTTTCTCAGGATAACTCGTCACAAACGCAGTTGACTCCAGTGTGTCAAAGGAATTTGTCTAACATAGGTTAAGCTGAGTAGGCAGTCATATCGATAGAAATTTTAGGAACCACAGACATATTCCATAGACTTAACATTATACCAACCAAATCTTTCTGATTTCCTCGCTAAATCCAGGTTCTCATTAAATCAGGGCTTGTTATAAGCTAGTTCGACTGTATGAAACATTTAATAACAATGACAATAACTGTTAAATAGTTTGTTCCTAAGTTAGTATTTTAAATACCAGGGCTTTCAAAGACTTATGCAATGCTTATTTAGCAATTTTGACACACTTTGTCACAAAACCATACCTCCCCCCCCAAGGTTTGTAACCTAACAACATCTATAATCCTTTTTTTTTAAAGAAATTCTTATTTAAACTTAATTTACAAAATGTACAAATGTATTGGTCAACAATTACCATTGATTTGAAAAAAAAAAAAAAACATGATATGCATATTTACTTCATTTTAACAATAAGTAACACACAATTTGTACAATTTAAAAATTCATTTAAACTTGAATGTGGCATAACAGTGTCATTGACCGTCCCTACCCCTCTGGGGCAAACCGTCACATTTTACTGACCCCCCCCCCCCCCTGTGATGTATATAACATATGGAAGTACTATAAGATTTAAGTGATGTTATTTTATTCTGGTGCTTACAGAATTATCTTTAGATGGAAAGCAACCTCCTGCACTTGCATCCAGCTCGGTTTTGTCGAATAAAGATGTAGATGGTAAAAAAAAAATTAATCTCTATTTAGTATAGTGTCACTGACAAGGATTGTTTTATTTTATTTGTTGATTTTTTCGTAGGATACTTAAAAGCAATTCTAAGAAATGTCATATCTATTAAGAATAGAATTAAAAATTTGGAAGACCACAACATAGCTCTAGAGGCAAAAGTTAATGAATTGGATTGTGTAAAAAGGGATAAAACTGAGAATTTGCCGAATGACTTGTCCAAGTTGCTACCACTCTCAACTTTTGATGAATTCAATATGCTTGAAGAAAAGCTGTCTGATGAAATGACGAGAAAACAACTGGTATTTAAAACTTTTCTGGTTTTGGTTACTAATGTTGCTTAATTTCAGAACTAAACATTTAGCATAGTCTAGAGAAGTATTTATTTTCACATGTTTGTAAGTATAAAACTTTCAAAGTGGCAATGATTAGAATTATTTTGCACTTCAGTACATTTTGCTTTCTAATTAGTGTGGCTTTTGGAAAAAAAAAGTTTAATGTTTTATTTATTTTCTTGATTTCAGGTATCTTACTTACAAAGAGTGGGAGGTACTGGGTTTCGTCAGGTAGCGACACTAGTGTTGAAGAAATTGTTTACAGATGCATTAGCAGCTAAATTCAGCTTCTTGGGACAGAGGGGGAAGCTCAGCTTTAAAACATCAAGAATATGCAGCATAATATTTGGTAAGCTAGTGACTCCTCTTAAGGGATTACATGTAATTTTAGTTAAACTTTTAGGTATATAGTTTTAATTTTTTTTTTGTGGTTATTGTAGAAATTATTGTTCATTTCCAGAAAAGTAGTGTGAGAGCTTTACGAAGTGTTGTGAACTTTCTTTTCTTTTTCATGCAAGAAATAGGAAAATTTATGCTATTATGTCTTTAAGTCAAAGGTTATAAATTTCTCAAAGTTCAAGCTTTTATTATTTTTTAAAAATAATTGTTTGTTTAGTAACTTTATTTGGTTTATTTATTTACTTTTAGCAATTGTTTTCTTTCATGAAGGCATTTTTTAGCAGAATTCATTAGTGAATTTATGTAGTGAGTGCTTTTTATTTAGCTCCCTAAAATCTCTTAATTTTTATATGTTTATTTAGAAGTTAAGAAGCTTTCACTTATTTTTATGAGATCCATTTTTGCCACTTTTTTATGTTTCCAAAATTTGTCTATTACAGTGGAATAATTATATGTCAAAACATAGAAAAGGAATGTTTATTTGTTAAATTAAAAGTCAACACCCACGCTTTTTAAAATTCTTAAGTGTCAGTTCAACAAGCATTCATAGTGCTTTATTTAAAAATCATGCAATCTTATAAATAGTATTTCTTATTAATGTATGCTTGACCTACTTTCTGTTTCAAACCCAACCCTCCCCAATTTTTTGAAGGAAAAAAATTAAAAAAAAAAAAAAAAAAACGAAGCACAAGTGGCAATATTGGACTTTTCTCAACTGTGTACAAGTTGAATGGCTCTTCCACCCACCCTTTTTCTAAAGTGATCTTTATGGGTAACCTCTGAATACACTTAAGTCTTTGTTCCAATGCACATACTTTTATTAATTCATTTTCCAGCATTTTCTTTGTTAGCCAATTCTCTTACACTCATGAATACCTTTTTTCTTTACAGAGAATGCAACAAGTACCAATTTGAGTGGAGCAACAGAAGAGAATGTTACGAAAGTTGTTGCTGACTGGTTGCGTCATGCAAACTCACGTGACAAGAGAAAAAGACAAAATCCATCTGTACAATAGTTATGATATTGTTGTTTAATAAATAAATTATGCAGTCTGTTTTGAAATTTATGTAGAATTTTTTTACATTTCTTAAATTTCAATGCATTAATAACTCAAAGTAATTTGGCTTTGATATTTCTTTTTCAATGATTAATTACTAATTTATTCAATGATGTCAATTTTTGCAAAATACTATTTCCAGTAATGAACATTTGGCATTTTCCTTTTATGAGAAGAAAAAAAAAATTCATATAAAATTAAAAAAAAGAATCTCTTGACTGTTGATACTAGACACCTTCATTGAATGTTTAAGAATTTCCGAAGGCTAATTGACATAAGATTTAAAATGTAACTATTATAAGAAATAATACAATCAAAGTCTATTTCATATAGGCTACAGGAGATATTCCAAAGGATACAGAACAAAATTATTCTCAATAATTGCATAAATTTATTTGTTTTTAATAACGGGATTTGGGCATCTTCTTTATGAGGGGAAAAAATTATTCTTTAATTATAAATTGATGTTTTCACACATATTAATTTTGTTTTTATTTTGATTTCATATTAAAAAAATATCTTAACAAATTTACTCAAACACCAAGGAAAGCCTTTAGTGATTAATATACAATTAAAATATGCATTTGTTAACTCAAGTTTAGGCTTTGAATTTTTTGTTTGTTAAGATTAATTGCTGTAATAAAATTTGAATTATGCATACAAAACAAATAGTTTACTGTCTACTTAAATATGAACACAAAATAGCAGGGACGTAACTAGGTCATTTTCGAACAGGGGCAAGATCTCGTTTAGGCGCCCCCCCCCTTCCCCTATAAAAAATATTTTAAAATTTTTATTTCAAAAATATAAATTTCAATTAGGCAGTGATAAAGGAGACCGCATACGTTGATAAGCATATAAATACAATTTTTTCGTAATTATAAGTTTTTATGCAGTTTTATCACTGTATTGCATTTTTTTAAAATTTCGATAGGGAGTAAAACTCATTAAATATTTTATTTATTATTTTACGTACGAAGTTTTTCGAGGAAAAATATTTTGCATTTCCACACAAGAGAATAATTAACAACTTGTTGTATAAAATTTTTATTTTTACCAGGTAGCTCTGCCCCCTGATCGTTGACGCTCACCAACCCCCAAAGATTGCTTCGCAACCTTATTTGATTCGTGAAGATTTAAATCGTCTGTCAGAAAGAATCAGATTTAAAAACACGTTACGAGTTCCGTTTCGAACAAAGTGAAAATTCCCTCTCCCTCCCATAGACAATAGAATTTACGTTAAGAGCTCATTTTTGGAACACAATGCCACTCCTACCTGAAAATATAAAAATAATTTGATAGAAATAAATATGCATAACTGAGATAAAATACTTTTTTTTAAAAATCGCTTTGGAGAGCATTTTTCCGAGTTCGAAACTAACTTGCACCAACTTGCACAGCTATAGGTGCTCCGAGCATTGCAAAACGGCAATTTTGTATGTTTGAAAAACTGCGTTTGAATTCTTACACTCTAGTAATATATTTTGCTCTTTAGCTCCGGATTGAGCCTAGGATTTTTCTGTAAAACTGAAACTCTACAACGACTTTCCAATTTATTGATAAAACTAATGGTACCCGCACGGCTTTGCCCGTAATAGAAAAATTAAAAGGTCTTTTGGTTCGCCTGTATATTTACAAATAATGTATGGTGAATTTTCTCGCCAATTGGCTTGTACCCATGTTACGGTTCCACGCTATGATAATTTCGTATTTCGCCAATTGGCTTGTGCCCATGTTACGGTTCCACGTTATGATGATTTCGTAATTTACTCGTCCATCTTATGATTTTTTTGTTCTTAAAATTGGAATAGAAAAAGAACCGTATCGAATTTTCGAAAAATCGCTTCGAGGTGCACACCCCCATGCTACAAACTAACTTTGTGCCAAATTTCATGAAAATCGGCCGAACGTTCTAGGCGCTATGCGCGTCGCAAAGATCCAGACATCCTCCGGACAGAGAGACTTTCAGCTTTATTATTAGTAAAGAAGATAGAGATTGTTGGAAGCTTCATTTGATGACGAAAAATTTTTTTAAAACATGAAATATTAAGGAATGTGAGAAATCTTTCATCAGTTTAATAGGCAATTTATGTGAAATTTTGGCTTAAAAAATTAATTGCAAAAAAAAAAATTAATAAATAAATAAATAAAAAAAAAATAAAAAAATAAAGAAAGAATTAATTTGAATTTTGACATCTGGAATTCAAATTATGTTTTTCGCAATTAGGAGTGCGTGTGTGTGTATGTAGGCGTATAAATTTCAGCTGACGACGCCAATGAAGCAAAATAAGAGGTATAAAATATAGTTGATTTCTAACACATTAATTGAAGTAGATGATACAAGCATATCTAAAATATTGTATGGGTGGCAAAAAATATATCGAAACTTAAGTCTAAAATTTCTCATTTTAGCGCAATTTATCTTTAAAAACCTTAGTATTTTCTAAAGCAAAATGGACAGCTTCTTGCACTTTAAATTGAATCTCCATCATTATAATGCGAGATTTTTCTCCAAGAATGAGAAAAAATGTAAACTAAACTAGACCAAGGAAACAATATAACGGTTTTCCCTTTGGCTAGTGGAGTAGACAAGCTCTCGTCATTGTAAATGAGATGAAGGCATCATGTTGGTAGCTTTATGACGTTTAATTGTAGAAAAATGACACTTGACCATTTTCGCTGTTTTGTATTGATGTGTACTTCCCATATCTTTGCTCCTATATTCTTCCTCCGAGAGGGAGGTTCTTTAAATAAGATATAACAAGTTCTAGTCACTCTATGAAAATACTTTCATGCTATTTACTGCGCCCTCCACACTCTCTTTCCGTCTATATTTACCACTATTGATCCACATTAAACCACGCAAGCTTTCTGCCAGCGTCCGCACTGAGTTTTTTTTTTTTTTTGGTCTTTTTTAATAATTTTTCCTTTTTTTCACAAAAATTAATTTGAGCCTTTACTTAGTCAGTTTAGCGCCCCTAAAATCTGTTGCCCGGGGCACGAGCCCCGTCTGCCCCCCTCTAGTTACGTCCCTGCAAAATAGGTTATCAAGGATTCATAGATTGCTTCCATGTTTCTTGGAAGTCTTAACTCTTTAAGACCGGGAAGGGGGGAATTTTTTACTACAGTTAGGTCCTGACTTTTTCGATCAAGCTATTTTGGAAATGGAATCGTCCACTCTGAGACCCCCTTCGGCAGCATCTCGTCAGTTCTTGTGTGCACTAATTACAGGAGGCGTGGTAAGCTGTCACCTTAATCGCTGTCGCGCTTCAGGCGTGCAGCTTTTATCGCTATTTCCCTAGGCTAGTGTTTATCGCGAATGTTGGTTCAGCTGTCTGCGATCTATAGACACATGGGATGTTTTAAAATTAGGAATAAAACATCTGAATTGCAAAAAAAATATTCAAAAATCAAAAGCAACTTCGGAATGAAGAATTTCAAAGGGAAAAAATAGAGCAAGTCGCATGAATGAAAAAGAATGAATATAAAAGTTTCTTCATTTCCCCCTTCCTCCCGAAATGCGGGCATCTTCACAAGTTATTAGCTATCAATCATTGTAGTTGTATTGCCATTGGGAATTGTACATCGCTGTCACTTGTCCCATCAGTTGAAAATACTTCGGTCGGAAGAAAGGATCTTTGAGGTGGTTTCACAGCGTGACTTTCCATCAGTTCCTAACCATATTGCTAATAAGTTCGTTTTTTTTTTTTTTTTTTTTTGATATCATGTTCAGCCTACAGCGCAAAATGCCTAACCTTTCTAGCAGCTTTAGTTTTTGGAAACATTTCTCCCGATTTCGATTGATTAAAAAAGTTTGAGCACAGCCAATAACTTTTATTCTTCTGCAGAATAATAAATTATAAAACATATAGTTCTTTTTAATACATGTTTTCCTTTTTTATAAAGTTATTGAAAAAGGCTATAATAAAATTATAAAACATTCTTTTTTCAGAAATATAAATATTTTTTAGATTTTTAAGAGACATATTTTAGAATTACAGAAAATCAGAAAAAATATATGTAACAGGGGCATGGCGAGAGAAGGTTTGCCGGGTTGATTCCCAAATCCCTTAACTTTCGCATATTGATTGTAAATCTTAATATATTTTATACACATATATTAGCCGCCTTCAACGCGTAGATGATATTAATCATAAATAAGAACATTACAGTTCAAGCACAAGCTTAAGATTTATTATGCAATAATTTAAATTTTCCAATTTCAATCAATTCCATTTGCACAAACTGATGAGAATAATTACTGAAAGAATGTTTTTGAAACTATTTTAAAACATTTGGAAGAAATTGCACCCCTATCTCTTTTCCATTTCTGAGTATACTACGGACAAGTAATAAAAGCTATCCCAGTCAGGAGAAAAAAAAAGGAAAGATAAAAGAAAATAATAGAAAGATAATTTTTCAAGAGTAATAATGAAAAAAAAATCTTTTCCTCAAAAAACGGGGATTAAGAGAATACTTAGTGGGGAAGTCACGAAATCTTATTTATTTCCCCCCTTTTTTCTTTTTTAAAATAAAACTAGTCTATATAATTGGGTTTTGACATTACTTATGAAATGACAGATAAAAATGGAGTTTGGCGTCAAAATTTGGGATGAATAGCCACCGTAGACTAACTCTTCCAGAGCCGGATTTAGTGGAGGGCAGGCGGGGCTACTGCCCCGGGGCCTCCACAATAAAATTTTTACAACATATCCTAGCTTTCACGGGTCGAAAATATCGGATATGTACATATATATCAAAATATTCGGATACACAGTAGAAGACCATTATAACGCACACCTTGGGACCAGAGGTTTTGCGTTATACAGGTTTTTGCGTTATATAGGTCATTTCACAAATTTTGAAACTAAAGTTCAGAATATGTCTCTATATTAGCACTTCAGAATGAGTTTTATCTGCAATGAGTATTAAAGCACCAACATTACAATTAGTTATTCACAAATAAATATGTTTCACAATCAAACGAAAGTGCATTATCCTGCACTTCTGCTAGCTTCTTGGTTTGCATAACAGCTGCATTTGCAAGAGCCATCTGGTATTTTCTGTTTACTGTAAGGGGGGTACTAATTTCCACTTAAAAGCTTTGGATTAAGATGGAAAGATGAAAAACTGTTTCAAAATAACAATTTTTATGTTTGCATAACAAAACAGAGGTATTTTTTTAACTTCAAAACCTATTGTTTACTTCTGGAAAGTTGTACGGTTTATAGAGAATTGCGTTATATAGGTCTTCTACTGTATATCAAAGTATCGGATATTTTCGAAAATATGATGATCTTTTCGAACCCTGATTAGGGGCCTCCACTCCTTCGTTTGCCCCGGGGCCTCCACACTTCCAAATCTGGCCATGAACTCTTCCAATTATAATCTTCATTCCAATGAAATAACATAAGAAAAATTCAGTTTTTTTTTTTTTTTTTTGGAGTTTTTTGGTTTTATTGCCGCAAAATAAATTAATACGTAAAATCAATCCAAGTAGAAATAATTTTTCAGTGGATTGTTAATTTTTAACTCTGAAAAGTGAGAGGGCAAGGCCCCTTTACTTTTGAAAGTAAGGTAAAATTGCCCCCCGCCCCTCCAACCCACAAACACACAAGTTGCCATGGTTATCGTAGCTAATCGAATATGATAAAGATGAGAGCATACAAATTTTTAACATAGAAATGCAAGATAGATAAATCTGTACTGAACGAAAGTTTTCTTGTTTTGATGCAACTCTGAAATCGCTTAATTATTATTGACAACAATTTCATATTGGGGGAAGGAGGTGACATTTGTTTTCTCTTAAAAAATCAATTAATTCTAAATTAGTGCTAAAAGTGTAAATGCAACAGATGTAGAAGCACAGATTTAGATTTTCTTTATATTTATCAGTAAGTAAAATGCTGTTATGACATGATTTAAAAAAAAATATCCCCTAAAATTTATTCTGATGATGTTTTCCTGAATAATGCCATTTATACAGAAGTAAATATGTACTTTAATTTGTTTGAAGAATTTAACAATTAATTTATATTTTCAAGGAAACAAAGTTGTGGGATGTGCTACTGAAAGCAAGAGATAATGTCTTTTTAAATTGATTAAATGAATTTAGGAAAGAATTAAATCCGATTTTTTGGTGTTTGTTACACTACAATCGTTAAAGGAATATTACAATGTGACTTAGCGCCATTAGAAATTTGTTTATCTCACTTCAGAGACAACTGTTTTTGAAGATTTAAGCAGATTGTCATTTTTCACCTTTTTTTTTTTTTGTAAATCATGGTTCTGAATTTACATGTTGATAAACTGACTGAATTTCCCAAATTAATGAATAAGATGTTGTTCAGAAGAAAACTAGAAAATGCTATTTTGTGATTAAATTTTTATAAGTGCAAATATATATTATATTGCTAGCAAGTATCACTTTACTCAAAATTTTGTACTCTAAAGGTAAAGTGGATAATACGGTAGTTTGTAAATTGTATAATATCGTAACAAAATTCTTTTCTTTTGACCATTCTGAGAGAACTAGTATCTAAGGCATCTTCTTTAGTCACCCGTGCGACCTGAATACTGGGAGTTGGTTGACCCATGCATACATTTTTACATGTTGTGTGTGTTTTAAGTCCTTATGGAATTATGACCTCCTATCTCACTTTTTGTGGGGCGCTACTGTTTGGGTAACAGTTGGTGGTGGGGTGCTGTATATTTTCACGAGCAAGTTAAAGCTCTGGGCAGATTTGTTTTGTTTAGATGCCTTCCAAGCTCTGATTTGCTGAGTACTATTTTTAAGTTTCTAAAACTGGAAAGAAATAATTACATTTGGGTTGAAAATAAAAATAATGAAAATAGAAAAGGTTAATAGATGGCGAAATATTGCAAGTAGTAATTGCACACCCGTGTTTCGAGGTTCCTTGTAAACCTGAAGCATGTATTCACCAAATTCCAAGCCACGCTTACTCTTTTGAACACTAGGTGGCAGGACTGCACGGCGTCACTCAAAACTTCTTATTCTACTAACTTCTTTAAGCGAAAGTCTTATTTGTATTGCTTCTTACGACGAATTGCTCTGTTTACGTATCTGTAATTTGATTGAATTTTTTAAATTAATCATGAATTTCAAAGGCGCAAAATTTTCGTAAAAAGAGGGGATGTTGTTCTGCTTTCGGGTACAGCATATGAGGACAGGAGCAAATAAGATGTCAGAAATAAAGATGTTCAAATTTCTAAAGGTCCTGATTGTCGAATCAAAGCCAATGCTTTAAAGCAAAAGGATTGAATCTTAATGAATATTATGTAGTAAACACACTTTGTGCGAGGTATTTACGAGCTGGAAACATTCACCTTAATTTCATCAGCTTTGTATTTTTACTGTAATGTGTGAAGATCTATATTAAATTGATTATTAGAAAAACTCAACCTGAACAATTTTTTATTTGCTTCCTGCAAAGCTGAAAGTTTCCAGTGTTTTGACGGGTTTCAAACAGTTTGATTTGTGTGATTAAAGTAAAGAACCACTATTCATTACCTCATGAGAAAAAAACTTCCCATAGCTCGAACTATCAATAACTCGAACCATTTAGCCCGTCTCTTGGGACTTCGAGTTATTGACGGTACTTTAATATTAGGCGCTCTAATTGTAAACAAATTTAGATATTCGACAATCGGTAAACAAACACATTAATTAAAGTTATAGTATAGTATCATAGTATAGCTATTGGTATTACATTCAAAGCAATTTTAACGCAGGAGAAAGCACTCGGAGATTAAATTTAAATTTTGTTATCTTTCAATTTTTTTTATGCCTATCAATCTTGCTACAGAAGCAAGTTAATTAAACAAAAAAAAAAAGTGATGAACAAATATGTAATAAAATATATTAAATATCAAACCTGAAAATTAGGTAGCAACTGTAATAAGTGTGTGTGAACTGAAAAGCTACAACAGGAGAATTGATTGAATATGACACCATAACTCCCCGTCATAGCCATTCTGTGTGAACACAGTGCAGAAAAGCTTCAATCTTTGAAAAAATAGCTTCAACTTAAGAATAGGAATTACAATTCACAACATACTTGCAATCCAGTAGATTTGTGATTCTTGAAAGCAGACTTTGTATCAACTTTATTTCTGTTTAGGAGGTATTCATAAATGCTTATCATTGAAATCGCGGTAATGATCGACAAACGAAGACTCGTTTTTTTTTTTTTTTTTCTTCTTATTTCTGTATTTAAAGGATCAGGAAAATCAGATCCGTTGATCGACAATTTTTGAGAATAGCAAAGCCTATTATACTCTTTCATGCATTAAAATACGCAAAAGACATGATTCTACCTAGAACTGAAAGAAAACAAAATTGCCTGAACACTGTAAACATCAATCGTTAGCAATAGATTCGCCATCCATCTACTAAAGGATCGGTAAGGTCACAGCCATTGAAAGATAATTTTTAACAATAACTAAGTTTGTCTTTCTTATTTAATGCATTGAAATACGCAGAAGACATTATTCTGCTTTTTAAAGAATCACAACAAAATCGCTTTCGCTATGAACACCTATCTCTAGCAATGGAGATTGGCGCTTAACCGGAAATAAGACTCGCTACTTCCGGTCTACGTCAGTGGTTTGTTTGTTTATTTAGGATATTTGGTGAATATGCAGTTATTTGCAAAGTTTGTGCTTTAATGTTGTACGAATTATCATAAAAATTATACAAAACATTAATTTATAAATCCTAGAATAGAATTTATTTTTAAAAAAGTGGTACAAAAAAGTGAGGATTAGAAGTGGAGGAAATTGAAACGAAATCGTACAACGCATTCATCTTTTCTCATTTTTTGAGGAAGCCAAGCGACATCAAGTCATTAGCAGCTCCCCATTCATGCAGTTGTCGCTATCACTTGCTAAATAGCTATCGGCTAGAAGAAAGGGTCTTCTTCGGGGAGGTCTCGCAGTAGGGTGTCTTTTTCTACCCACCACCCAGGGTCTTTAGAAGAGGAGACTAGGGTTAGACCATCTCCCGAAACAGGTTGTGGGGGGATGAAATTTGGTGACGTAGCTCTGGAAGCACTCGCGGAGCACTTTAAGACGATTTCAATAGGAAATGGCATTGCTTCGCTCCTATTTTTGGACGTAAAAGCATAATTCGGAAAAAAAAAAAAATTAAGTCTTCGTGTCTTAATTTACCTTCTTTGATACTAGTGTCTCACCCATATTTTACGAGAATTATTTTGAATTCGAATAAAATTGAAGAACAAAACTTGACCATGAGTGATGTCAAACGATAATTATTATGAAACTAAACCAAGTTTGAATACAACTTAAAATAATTTTATTTGAAGAAAATGGTAATCTATGAGAGTCATTAAATTCGTAAACTGCTACAAAAAATCTTTTCCTGATTTGGAAGAGAAATTACTGTTATTCATTTACTTTAAAGTTTATCTTCAAAAAATTGTAGAAGAGAGAAAGAATCATTATTAATATTAATAATATAATAAATTAATATTAATTCTAAGAAGTAAAAAACGAATTTTTCAATGAATAATGATTGAATTTAATAATATATAGCAACTATATTAGTTCAAAATAGCTATATATTTACATTTATAAAATATATACAACAACATAGAGGGAAAAATACAAATACTCAGAAACTGATTACCACATGGTAATACTTCATTTATACGTCTTTTATGAAAGAAATTAAATACCTCATGAAGCATTTTTAAAGCAATTACTGTTATTACAAGCAGATATTTCCCAAGTACTGTTACTCGTGTATAATAAAAAGATTTTGTAACTACTATGTTGATTCAAAATGCAAATAGCTGTGTACATAAATGACTACAATAAATACATATATTAAAATATTATTTTTGCAGAATATTAAAATAACTATAGAGGAATATGTACGGAATATCAGAAGCTGGTTGGTACATAACGTTTCTTTAATAACCCCCCAAAAAAATTATCCTATGAAATATTTTTAAGATCAAACCTTTACTTTAAACTGATATTTCCAAGAACTATTGGCTGTGACTTTTCAAATGGATACCACTGATGAACATTGAAAGTATGATCAACTATGTAATTACTGATGTTTATGATTCAAATAAATGAAATAAGCTATAATAAATACATATACTGCAAAAAAATTGCATTTGTAGAATATATGCGCAACTCTAGATGGAAAAATATGCGTTATACGAAACTGACACAACAGGTTGGCACATAACGTTTTATTAATAACCCCACAAAGGAATATTATTCAATTGAAACATTTTTTAAAACAACTACCTTTACTTTAAACAGATATTTCCAAGAACTATTGTTGTGACTTTTTAACTGGTTATCAATGATAAAAATTCAAATTATAATCAGCTACGTAATTACTGATATTATGGAACAAATAAATTGTTATAAAGTAAGTATTTGTTTGCACGGCGTGTCAAGAGATGGCGCCACTAAATAATGTAGTTATGTGTATGCGCTCTGCTCGAGAGGAGAGCCCCGACGAGCAATGCAGGATGTTGAATGTGTAATCTAGGAATAAAGCATTTTGATCTCTCCAATGTGTTTCCCTGCTCTGCAGAACCAACATTACAGTGGCGACGAGGATGCGATAAGAGCAGAGGAGAAAGTGATACGTGAGTGATGCATAATTTTCGTTCGTCGGGAGGATATTATTTGCGAACTGCAAGCGCATGGGGGTGCTAAGCCTAACGTGAAGGCAAGCGATTAGAACACTTCGGAACCATAACGGAAAACGAATTCTGAAGCATGGGTTCGTTTGGCCACATCAAAGAATACGATTCGGCAAACGAATCATGGACTCTCTACACGGAACGGTTACAGCAGTTTTTTGTTGCCAACGAGATAAGAGATGCCGATCGCCAAAGGGCGATCTTTCTAACCGTTGTGGGGCCGAACACTTATGCTCTGCTACGTAATTTGTTGTCCCCATCGGCCCCCACAGCAAAGACTTTGGAGGAAATTATCCAAGTATTGAACGCGCATTTCGATCCGGCCCCGTCGGAGATAGTGGAGCGCTACAAATTTAACAGCCGCGTGCGCCGAGCTGGCGAATCAGTGGCAACTTTCATAGCCGAGCTACGGAGTTTGGCTAAACATTGTAATTACGGGGCATCTTTGGATCAGATGCTGAGGGACCGCATCGTTTGTGGTATCCAGGACGAGGGTATACAGAGAAAGTTACTGTCGGAGACGCAGCTCACGTTGACGAGAGCTACGGAACTGGCAGTAACGATGGAAGCGGCAGCAAGAGATGCCTCCAACCTTCGCTTGTCGTCAGGCGTTGAAGTAAACAAGATGCAAGCGAAGAAAAGTCCTAGCAGATGCACAGCAGACGCACAGAAATGCTACCGATGTGGCGATCCACACGTGCCAAGTGAGTGCAGGTTCAGAAGTTCTACATGCCATCTCTGCAAAAAGATCGGGCATATTGCAAAAATGTGCCGATCGAAACAGAAAGTTAAGAATTCTCAAGTGAATAATGTGAACAGTGAAGAGCCTACTACTGAGATGTCAAGAACCTATACATTATTCAACATCTGTGGTATGCAAGAAGCTCTGCCCCCAGCAAAGGTGGAATGTATTATTGAGGACCAGCCTTTCATTTTCGAAGTGGATACAGGTGCACCTTTTTCTTTGATACCTTTAAATGCTTACAGTAAAGTTAAACAGAATTTTCCGCCATTGGAACCATCTACAATCAAGTTAAATTCGTACACAGAGCATCCTATTAGAGTCATTGGCAGTGTACAAGTCACAGTGAAGTTTAAGTCTAATTCCTGTTCCTTACCGTTGTTGGTTGTCAAAGAAGGGAACGTGAATTTGGCAGGTCGTAATTGGATATATCCTTTGAAGTTAATGTCTGTTTTTAAAAATGCATCTCAACCTTATGCTGTAAATAATGTTCCAAGGCCGGAATTAAATTTTGAATCTGTTTTAAAAGAATACAATAGTTTATTTTCACCTACATTGGGCCTAGTAAAGGGTGTTCAAGTCCATCTGACAAGGAAGTCAGACATTACTCCAAAATTTTTTTAAGGCCAGGTGTATACCCTATGCATTAAGAAACAAGGTCGAAGAGGAAATTGGTCGCCTGGTAAACGAAGGCATCTTAGAACCTGTAAAGACTGCAGAATTTGCAGCACCAATTGTTCCAGTACTTAAGCAAGACGGCCGCATAAGAATTTGTGGAGATTTCAAGTTAACGACGAACAAAATAACAGAATTGGAGCAATATCCACTGCCAAACATTGAAGATTTGTTTGCTCAGTTATCCGGTGGAACCCTATTTTCAAAACTTGACCTCCGAGATGCTTATTGCCAGTTGCAGTTGGACGAAGACTCTAAGAACTTAGTAGTCATCAACACACAGAAAGGCCTGTTCCGTTATACCAGATTACCATTTGGTGTAGCTTCTGCTCCTGCGGTGTTCCAGCGAGAGATGGAAAAGATTCTCCAAGGTTTACAGGGTGCTTCCTGTTACTTAGATGATCTCCTAGTAACAGGGAAAGACAGAGTAGAACATTTACAGAATTTGAATGCAGTTCTCTCACGCTTGCAAGAAGCTGGCATGAAGCTCCATCCGGAAAAGTGCGAGTTTTGGAGATCTTCAGTTGAATATCTTGGTCATCGCATCGACAAAGATGGACTCCATCCAGTTGAATCGAAGGTAGAAGCAATTGCCTGTGCACCTGATCCCAGAAACGTAGATGAATTGCGTTCGTTTATCGGACTGATCACTTACTACGCCAAATTTTTGCCGAACATGGCCACCCTGCTAGCCCCTTTGTATGAACTTTTAAAAGAGAAACAGGCATGGGAATGGGGTGCAACTCAGAAAGAAGCTTTTACTAAAGTGAAAGAAACCCTAAGAAGTTCATCACTCCTGATGCACTTTGATAATGCCAAAGAAGTAGTGTTGGCTTGTGATGCCAGTCCTTACGGATTAGGAGCTGTGTTATCTCATGAAACCAAAGATGGGGACCGCCCTATTGCCTTTGCTTCACGGTCACTGACTAAAGCTGAGAGAAATTATAGTCACATTGAGAAAGAAGCATTAGCTTTGGTGTTTGGAGTTACTCGGTTTCGAAAATACCTGCTCGGCAGAAATTTTACTCTTTTGACTGATCACCGTCCTCTTGTAAACCTCCTTTCAGAAGATAAGCCTGTTCCTACTGTTGCGGCTGCACGGATACAACGTTGGGCTCTGACCCTATCAGCCTACTCATACAAAATAAAATTTCGAAAAGGGAACTTGCATTCGAATGCTGATGCTTGTAGCCGTCTACCTCTAGCTACTAGATATCCTGATCCGCCAGTCCCAGCGGAATCAGTATTACTCTTGAAACAGTTTGACAGTAGTCCGGTAACAAGCCATTTAATTGCCAGAGAAATTGAAAGTTCCTCGGATCTGAAATTGCTGCGTTCTTATATTGCAAGGGGTTTCCCTAAAAGCATCCAGCAAAATTTAAAACCATTTTTCAAATTAAAGGATGAGTTGTCAATCGAGGGGGGTATAATTTTGAGAGGCTCTCGGGTATTTATTCCCCCTAAATTTAAGAGATTCATAATAGATGAGCTTCATGCGGCTCACCAAGGCATAGTAGCAATTAAATCATTGGCTCGTTCTTACGTTTGGTGGCCAAGCATAGATAGTGATCTAGAAGCTAAAGTAAGGGAGTGTGCTATCTGCCAGCAAAATGCTTCAGCACCTCCTGCAAAGCAAGTCTCATGGCCTGTTCCTGATCAATCGTGGGAACGAATTCACATTGACCATGCCGGTCCTGTGGAAGGACATATGCTGCTGATAATTGTTGATGCTAAGACAAAATGGTTAGAAGTCGCCCGAGTCTCCAGTACCTCTGCTAATGTTACCATAATGGTTTTGCGAGATTTATTTGCGCGTTTTGGTATTCCAAAAAGCATAGTCAGTGACAATGGTCCTGGGTTTAGCAGTGATGAATTTTGTGAGTTTCTGTCGCACAATGGCATTTCTGACATAAAAACAGCTCCGTACCATCCAAATTCCAATGGGATCGCAGAAAGAGCTGTCCGAACAGTGAAATCTGCACTTAAAAGAATCAGGGAGGGGACTTTTGAGGAAAGACTTGTCAGATTTTTGTTTAACTATAGGAATACGCCCCATGCATCTACGGGCATATCTCCTGCTTTTGGCATGTTTGGCCGACCCCTACGCTCACGCTTAGACTTGCTGAGAAATGCTTATAGGCAAAGAGAAGTCCATTCTGACCCTGGGAGATTCAGGACAGGGGATTTAGTTTGGGTTCGCAATTTCAGACAGGGCCCTAAGTGGATTGAGGGCTGCATTCTAACCCAAATGGGTAAGATCATGTGCAAAGTTGAAACTGCCAGGGGCACATGGATACGTCATGCTGACCAAATCCGCCGACGGATTGGCAGCAGCTTTGAAGAAAGTTCAATAAAACCTAGGCCAGCTACTGCTTCTTCAAATGCTGGAGAGGAGGACGCAGTTCCTGTGGTGGAAGAAGAAAAGCCGGGCGATCCAAATGAACCGCCACTTCTTTCGCCTCCAAGTCATAATCCAGTTCCCAAGGAGCATCCTCCAGTTCTTTCCCCACAATGCAAGACTCCAACACAGATGCAACCTTTATCGACCCCAATAGTAGCGCAGCAACCTCGGAAACAAGATTCCATGGTGATTGTACCCAGAAGGTCAACGAGAAACAAAGTGAGACCTTGTCGTCTAAACTTGTGAAGAACTTTTATTATGTGAGAACTTTTGGGTTAATAGAACTTTAATTTCATTTTTGTTATGTGAGAACTTTTGGTTTAATAGAACTTTAATTTCATTTTTGTTATGTGAAGAGAGGATGTTATAAAGTAAGTATTTGTTTGCACGGCGTGTCAAGAGATGGCGCCACTAAATAATGTAGTTATGTGTATGCGCTCTGCTCGAGAGGAGAGCCCCGACGAGCAATGCAGGATGTTGAATGTGTAATCTAGGAATAAAGCATTTTGATCTCTCCAATGTGTTTCCCTGCTCTGCAGAACCAACATTACATAAATGAAAAAAACTATAATGAATACATGTACTGAAATGTTTGCATTTGTAGAATATATGTACAACTCTAGATGATAAAAATATGTATTCTCCGAAAATGACACCACATAACGATTCGTTGAAGTTCATCATCCAATGATTTTTTGTTCGTTCGTTTGTTTTTTAACAGTTTAAGATGTTGCTAGAAATTAATCCATGAAATATTTAAATTTGCAAAATAGATAAAACAACTAAAAATGGAAAAATATTGATTCTTTGACATTTAAACGACTCATTGTTCCAATATTTAACTGCTGTATTAAGGGATTTATTATCCTATGAAACATTTTTGAGAACTCATACTATATTTCAAAGAGATATTCAAACAGCACACTCCGAATTATTGAATGAATATCAATGATAACAATTCAAAACATACGCTCAAAAAAATATGAAATAACTATAACGGGTACAGATAACGAAATGCCTGCATTTGTAGATTTTATGAATATATGTACAACTAGAGAGGAAAAAACTATATATATTCTCCGAAATTGAAATATTAATAACCCTATTTTTATTAATAACCCTACTATTTCAGAAATTTTTTACGCAATGAAACAATTTTTCATTGGGATACTTTCACGTGACGTCACAGCAGGTTTGTTTTGCATAAGACACGTGACTTTAGCATAGGACACGTGATCTATGCAGCTTTTGCTGCTTTGTTTTGGAAGCCATTGCTGACCACCCAGCTTCAGCTACTTGTCATCACCAGTGAAAAATTGGGTAAGACTAGCATTTTATTAGTCTCGCCGTAATATTTGAAAGATTTTAGAACAATAGAAATGCATGATCATTCTGAAAACTTCAGCAAATTTTTTTCGATGCATACGAAATGAATATGATTTGCAAAACCAATGAAAGGCTTGGAAGTTTGTAAAGAAAAGTTTGTTTTGAACCAGCATGTAAGTGAACTACGAACGGAAATAATGAAAAGTTATTTTTCCTGAGATTTTGCACCGTATTTTATTTATTTTTTAATACATTACAGAAGAATCATGAAATGATATTAAGTGTTTAACTAAGCAAACATCCTTCTAAACTAAAAAAGAACTGCTGGTGATCAAAAATAAATAGTTGATTTTTTGTTCCTAACCAATACAATGTTTTTTTTTTAGAGTTCTAGATCGATATATAGAAGTAAATAGTGCATGAGGTTTCTTATTTACTCTATGTACAGTGTCTTTTTTATTGACTATATTCTAAGCATTAAAGAGTCAGAATTTTGATTTTATGATGAAATGGACAACGAATAAACAAGTTGCCTATTTTTCTCTGCTGGTTTTGTCTTTCAAAGTCAACCAATTTTTCTGTTCTGTAACTGGAGTGTAATGAATGACATTAGGCAGTCACATTACAGTGACATTTGGTGATTATCCATCCCTCGGAAAAGCAGAAATGTTTCTTTTATGACCATACAAAACAACTGAAACAAACTTCACCCTTTCCCCTCTGAAATGCAGCGACATCCCTTTCAATTTTTTTCTGGCTACGCCAATGTTACAAGTACTTTATTTCTTGACAGTCGAAAAATTCAAACTGCAGTGAATGATGATAGCAGATCATTATCATTATTCCGCAGACTGTTTTTTGCTAAGCAATTTTCAATCTGTTGCGAGAACCCTCAGTTTTCTTGAATTTAATGTGGCTTATGTTTAGGCGAGCCAGATTTTTGTACTGTTCAAACGGAACATCGAAAAACTCCCCCCACCCTTCAGCGTAGCAAGTATTCAAAAGGGTAGGGATTTGTCGTTCATGAACAAACTAGTCAAAAGGAACGAACCCTTAAAATGAATGATCCGTTTGTTAACTAAAAAATGAACAACCATTCCTTTGAACGGTGAGCATTTGGAAAATTTTATTGATGCACTTGTGATAAAATCGCATTTTTAAAAAAATACTATCATCTTCAATTTTTTAATGGGCAATCAATTTCAAATTTCCTTTTTCTCAATGCAGTACAATATCTTCTTTTCGAACCTTTTTACTTTCTGCGTTATTCATCATTTTTCTTTAACCATTGCAGTTAATTTTCTATTTTCCAATGTAGTTAAATTTACATTAAGCAATGTTTTGTGTAACTGGTTTGGGCTACTAGCAAAATGTTTGGACATTCCACTTCTTGTCCCAAGCACCTGCTAAAATCCTTCTCACGCTTTCTGTCACCAAAGTTATTTCTAAAAATAATTTTTATCACTTTCTGGTGATCATTTTATCTTCTATAACATTCCTATCAGCTACATTCTATATTGATTTTAATTTATTTTTAACTTGCTTGGCGATTTTGAAGTCGCTTATTTTACATTCAATATCCAGGGATTTTTAATAAAGATTGTGTAATTAGTCTCCCATTTAAAAAAGTGTTGTCTTTTTTTCTTCTGTTCTCATCGGTACTGTGGAATAATTTTGAAATTCTCTAATAGTTAGGTGAGTACCTTTTTTTAAAATTAAGTTCTTCGGTACTCCGGCTGAGCTACCAACACATTTGTTGTTACTTTTTCCTTTCGGCAACTGAGAAATGACTTACAAAAAAAAAAAAACTATAATTGCTTTATACATCTAAACCTGAATAAAAAATTTTGATCAATTTTTCATAGGCATTTTTTATTACTTTAAAATAATTTTAGTTATTTTTTCTTTAAGAATATTACTGATCTAATGAAACCTTTCGAGTCTAAGTGAGTATGTTGTGCAGAGATCATCTGCAATTTTTTCAAATGTACGAAGTAGTTCAAATGAACGAGTTAAATGAACAATCCTCTGATGTGTGTGTGTGAACAGAAATTAAATAGAATGACATTGCCCACCCCTGTTTTTTTTTTAGAGATTTAAAGGGTGGTTCATTCTCAATGCCAGGGGTGCCCATCCCCATTAAATTCAATGGCGCAAATCCCCCCCCCCCAATGTGACCAGACGTCCTGCTTTTTGTCTTAGCGGGAATGTCCCGCCAAAGTGTCTCGCTTTGTCGAAAAAGTCCTGCTTTTTTTGTTTAAATTCTGTCACACAAGAAATATAACATACAATTTAGATTTTTTAAACGCTTTTTCGATTTTTTTGCTGTCAGTAAACGTAAGAACGCCATGTAAAATATTATTCTTTAATGTTTAATACGCTGCAAGTACAAATGAAAATAATAATTTTGATTGATAAATTTGTTGTGTGATGCAATATTCTTTACATCAATACTATTAAATTATTTTCAACTTGAGTTCTTTATTGGTACATTTGAGTTATTTCTTGGCATTTTTCTGTTACGTAAAATATTAAGCCTGTGGGAAAAAAAAGCTACTCACCCCCCCCCCCCCGTCATGTGTCCTGATATTTAACTTGAAAAATCTGGTCACATTACCCCCCCCCCCCCCCCAAATTTTCTCAACCCTCTTTCCCCCCCTTTTTTTATTTTCTAGCTCTCTTTTTTATGTTTTATTTTTTAAAAAAATGTTAATTTATTTTTTTAACATTTTTATTTATTTGTTTATTTATTTATTTTTAATCATTATTATCATCATTATTTTATTAGAAAAGTTCTGTGATATGCCAATGAAAACACACATACACATACAAACTAAATAAATAAATGAAATGAAATATAAACAGAATAAAATAAAATAAAATAAATAACTTGAATCAAAAATAAATCAATAAATAAATTTCAATAGAAAAATTAAAAAATCCCCTCCAAAAATGTTGATAGCGCAATTTGCGCCATTATCCCGCTCTGTGGGCACCCGTGCTCAATGCCATGAATAAATGTTTACTAATTTTAATGATAAATCAGGGGTAATAAATAATACATGATGCAATCAGATACATTTAAATATTTTATTTCCTACACGTTAATATTTTTAAGTTACTTTAGTAGGAAGGAAAGCTTTGAATGAGAAATAAAAATTTGAACGATATTTACGCATTCTTTGCATTGGCCAGGACTGTTTTAGAAAGTCTTTTGTTTTTAATCTTGCTGTAAAAATTCCTCGCAAGCTAATCCAATATTAATTTTACAGGTCAACGTTACCTCAGAGCAAGACTAACTTATGTCCACAATCACTACTTTATAGGAAAAAAAAAGGAACATTTGTCTGGATCATTCAAAGGATAAGGGGTGCGCTCTTTTAACACTGGTAAATAATTACAGTCGATTGTTTTTTTTTTTTTTTTAGAATTACGTTTGCATGACTCGATATGGACTAGGATTATACATACAATGCAGAAAATCGCAATTTATAGACTCGTGTCAGTCTGGCTCTGAGGAACAGAAATGAGTTTTTGGACTTTTTCGGTCATCTGTAATCAAATTTATCTTTTTCCGCTATGTGAAGTAAACCAGCCAGGACACCGAGATTTTGTTTGAAAACCGAGACTGTCATGGTCAAACCAGGACTTCTGGCAATCCTACTTATAGTCTACGATTTCACCATCCAATAATGACTTAACTTTCTGAAATGGCTACTGCATGATAGATTTTTCTGTATGTTGCAGTGTTATATTTTGTTGCTTTTATATTTTTCTTAAATCTTATGATAATACCACAAGTAGTATTACATTAGTTTTTATGAATCATAAGGCAATCAAATGTAAAAATAGTACATGTCTGTATCATTGTATTGTTTAATAAAAATATTTGTTTGTATTTAATGAATTTTTTTTTCATTTAAATCCATATTCACTTTAAAACAGCCTAGGCTGATACCACATGAAGTTATGATTCATTAAGTTTGCTTCAGATATTGAACCAAAAGTGAAAACATATAAAATGCATTAAATTTGAACCGGAACAAAAGAGCTTAACTTTAAATTTACATTAATGTCATACTAAGTACTGGTTTCATTTCAATGTATATTGTGACTCTGATAAGTTTAAGCTCAGACGTGGCTCCAAGGGAGGGGCAGGGGGGGCAATTGCCCCCTCGTCGGAAGCGTCTTGCCCCCCCGTCGGGGAAAATTTAGTATTTCGTCGGGGAATCTGTTTGCTTTGGCGTTTATCGTAAATGATAAAATTTTCTTATATATGAACTCGAAAAAAAAAATTAGTAGAAAAAAGTAGAAGTATCTTTTATATATATATATATATGTATATATATATATATATATATATATATATATATATATATATATATATATATATATATATATATATATATATATATATAAATGAACAAAAAATCAATCTCCTTTGAGGCAAGGTTAGCCCGAGTCCGTATAACGTCGTCCAGATGGTGACAAAATATAGCTATTGCTTCGGGGGAAATGGTGTTTTGATCCTTGAAATTTCTGTTTGTCGATGCAGGGTGTCGATGAGCTGGTTTTGACCTCAGGGTGTCCACTTAGACTAAAAGAGTACCATCCCCGTCCCTGCAGAATGCAGTGGTGATTACCGGTCAGACCTAAGGCGTCGTCATCGGGTTACGAGAGAAATACGTACCGAATGACAATAGCCAGGACGAGACGAGAGGGGATGGGGGGTGGGGGGTCATCGGGGGAGAAAACACATGCTTCGGAGATTTTTGCTTTCCCATTACATTCGCTAAACAGCTCTTCATCAGCATGTCAAGTGTGCAGACGCAGACCGCACTCATTGATGCGTTTTAAAGTACTTTATTTTCACTCAGAAGTTACAAGTAAGTTATTACTATAGTTATTTACAACTTTTCTGATTATTGTTGATTATTCTGCAACAAAACATATCGATGAGTAAACGATCCTTTTACCTCATACAAGAAGTGTACTAAAGTAGATTTAATGTTTTAATTTTTTAGTGCAATGATGTCTTGTCGGCAAATGCTAAATGCAGGAAAAAAATTCTTTGGCCTAATATAATAAAAGCAAATAGATGTTTAACATTTTAAATACATTTTTTCTCAAAAACTTATATTGATCTTGTTTGTAGGCTGCATAATAGTTTTGTTGGGAATAGAGAATGATTTACTAAACATTCGGGCTTGGCACAACTAAACAATCATTGGATTATTAAACGTCGGGTTGGTAATGCATCGGGTTTGGGTTCTTTTTGAGAAAAACGTTTGGGGGAGGGGCGAACCTTTTGGAAAAGGCAAAATTAAATAAATAAATAAATTATGCGTTAAAAGCAATTGAAAACATACATTTTGCTTCCAAATTTATTTTTTTTCAGATGTTATCATTTAGTCGAAACTCATGTTTCTAACTTAAAGTAAAAGCTGCGCTTAGCCCAGACCGCTGTAATCATTTGATCGGACCAAGTCCAATTCAAAAGTCAACATTGCTCCTTCGAGATCGATCAAACCAACTTACAGACTGATACCAGAAACCAGACTCAATCTTGTTTAAGTTTTTTTTTTTTTTTGCAAGCTATATTCTTTTTTTTTTAATATGCTTTTTTTCAAGTACTAAAATATTGTAAATAAAAAAATTTTGAAAAAAAAAATAGAACCGACTTCAAAATTGCTCTAAAAAGTGAAAAATAATTTTATTCTTTAAACACCATCGATAATGCTTTTAAACATAATTTTTGAAGTTGGCGCAAAAACAAAACGTAAAATCCAGTGTAACCATGCTTCGTTCATATTTTTTTTTCAGAAAAGCATCCAAAATTACGAACGAAACATTTATATCGCTATTCAAATATGCTGTCATCAATGCATAATGTATGTGATAGTGAAGAAACTGGTCCTGGTTAAATTTATAGTTGTATTTGAGTTATGGCTGTGAATGATTTTATCTATCGTTTTTGCGCCAACTTCAAAAATTATGTTTAAAAGCATTATCGATGGTGTTTAAAGAATAAAATTATTTTTCACTTTTTAGAGCAATTTTGAAGTCGGTTCTATTTTTTTTTTCAAAATTTTTTTATTTCATTCTTTTTAGTGTAAATGTAAGTATTTCAGAAATAATAAGAAGTTACCATCACGAAACTTCACATTTTTTTCTTAAAAATGCTCCATACTAAAAAAAAAAAAAAAACTATTGACACGCGTTAAACTTTAAGCGATTGGCACTAAAAACTTATCTTTGTTCCTCTCTGGAAATCATGCGTAGTTAATTTAACTATAACCATTTAAGTATTACGTTTTTCCTAACTAATTTACATTCCACAGCATCTAAGTTGCTCATGATGCAATCCTGTATTTTCTTACTTAGCCCCGATCATCTGTTATCGGCATAGATGATAACGATAAAAATACTACAGAGTAGTTGAGTCAAACCTAATGGTAGCATTGTGAAGGCTAAGCAGATCCTAATCACTGCATCACCTCGCTTCCAGGTTAGGTTTACCCCTACTATGGAGCAATATTGCTGAAGAAAGGAAGATTTTGATAATTCACATAAGGTTACTATAAATCAACAGGATTACTAAAATAAAATTATTTACGCTAAAAATGAGACGACAACGCCAGATTCCCTATGATCGAAATATCCCTCGAAGAAATTTGATGCTTGCTTCAGAGAAGCCTTCATTCAAAATTATCATTACAATTACTATTAATGTTACTGTTATATGGCACCAAACTTTTATAACAATGAGTTTCATATTGTCGCGTAGATGAAGATAGCGAAGACAATGTGGAAGCCGAATGAAGCAAATACTCGTTAGTCTCAACTCGAGATCTTTATTCAGAACCACGAATGAACGTTACATCTCCTTATATACAACTTGAGAAAGTGCTGGAACTTTCCAGACTTGGAAAGATACAGAAATTAATAGAAGATTCGAGAAAATACGGGAAACAGTAGAAACGAAATTTTAGTAAAATTCACTTTGTCCTAGTCGGGATTTGAACCCGGGTCGCTCGTGTGGGAGGCGAGAATTCTACCACTGAGCCACCGTTATCCACGGATGAAAAGTGCGAACTTCGCTACAATATCATTTAATAGGGAAATTGCATAAAATTGACTGTTTTTTGCCCATATTTTTTTTTCTAAAGAACAAATATGGTCAAACAAAGTAATGGGACCTAAGTTGAGTCATCCCCTATCCATTAAAAAAAGAATCATCAAAATCGGTTCACTAGGTGAGACGCTATGAGTGGACAAACAAAAAAAAAACATACATACGGTATGAATTGATAACCGCCTCCTTTTTGAAGTCGGTTAAAAAGCAGTGCTGCGCAGTCGGAGTCGGACAGATTGTGGAGACAAGGAGTCTGAGTCGGCATTTGTAGGTTAAAAATTCCAAGAGTCGGAGTCATTTTCCCTCAATGCTTGTAACACTGCCAGTGATTGCGGGGTCGGAGTGAGAGTTGGAGTCGAACTGGTTTTAAGGTAAAGGAGTCGGAGTTGAATTGTTTGTCGGTGAGTTAGAGGGGTGATTAAAAACTAATTGTATCGAAAGCCAATGTGAGCACGAAGCAATGCGTTGGCTTTTCGTTTCCCGCGCTGTTTCTCTCTGTCGACTGCTGTCATTGGTTTTTCGAATCAAAAACAATTTTTACTGTGTATTATCTTAATTTTTGAAAGAGTTTATAACTTAAACAAAGTTTTGTTTGCCTAATTCTGTCCTGATATTTTTGTAGTTCCAACTACATCTTATAAGGCTTCAAAATGCAGAATTTTATATCAATTTTTCAAAATTTCCTCCGGGGAAGAAATCCCCGGGCCTCTTACCAATTGGGAATATTTTGTACTCCACTTAAAGGGGAGTCATGTGTCACTTTCTTGATAACATTTCCCCTCTTAAGGTCGATCCAACACAGGACATCAGGGAAAACACATTAAAACACGATCATCCAAAATTAAAGTATTGCTGTATCGCTGTATGTATCAGATGAAAGAGACAGACATAGTAAAGGAGAAAAAAAAAATATTAAAAAATGCATCTCTTACACCACCGAGAGAAACGTTGTTAAAACTGCAAAAGGGGCCCCATACCTTAAATGGCTTAGAGCCCCGTTAAATCTAAATCTGGCCCTGAGTTGGAGTCGGCCATTTTCCCTCCGACTCAGTAGATCTGCAAAAATGGTCTATGTAGATAAATTTTGGGGTAAGACTTTGAATTTACATTTCCCCCCTTTAGTCTGGAAAGAGAATTAAAACTTAAAATTTGAAATTATGACCTATTTCAACTGGCATGTTCAATAAAAAGTTTGAAACTAATGGTTATGCATTTTCGAATTATGAATGCTTCAAAAAATTTGAAAAATAAAAAAGTTAGGTATATAGTTAATTTAAAAAAAAAAAAAAAAACTTACACAAAAGAAACTGGTGCAATTAATGTTAATCACTTTGATACTTAATAAGTTTGTTTATGACGTAATATCGTCGGCACTATGCTGAACTACCGAATATGAAAATTGGCTCTTTTCAGGAGAGCCGAAACAATATTTTTGTCCACCAGACGCTTTAGTTATTTTCAATTTTTTGATTTTTATAAACAACATTAAGTGTAAATCTTATTGTTTGAAGTACAGTAAACTCTCGATTATCCGCGAAAGTCTCGGAAAAAGAAAAAAAAATAGTTGAAAAATTCTGTTCTTCAAAAACGCGGATCTGAAATCAATTCGTCCCAGACTTTTTTTCCCTTTCCCACGACAAGTGCTCCTTCTCAAGAAACGCGAAAGTCGGTATGCATTGTCATCAACTTCTCTTTGACACGTGCCTCAAGGGAAAGCGTTCAGCTGATTTCGGTAAAACACATGTGTTTACTGAAGACCCCTAGTTTAAAAGAGCGTAAGACATTATCTTTATCATCTGTTCCGATTGAGAAAGGTTAGGAAAACGCCTACAGGTCTTCTGGGAATTCTCTGATGGGGTCTTTTTTTGTTGTGGTCACTGTTTTCACTTCTGGGCTGTTGAATGTTTTAGGTTGACGGAAAGTTCCTACTCATGATTTAAATTTTAGTTTATTTTAGTTCTGTAGAACTTGAAATACAAGTATTTTTTAATGCCGCATCTCTTTTAAACGTTTCACGTTTTATTAACAATACAATCACTGTCAAGCAAAAGATAATTTATGTCTTCTTTACCTCTGGTTTTAAACCTTTTTCGGATTATAAGCGACTTCCTTTATCCGCGGTACCTGAGCCACTCAATTCCGCGGATAATCGGGAGTGTACAGTAGTAATAGCCCTTTTTGAGTACTACGGCAAACCATTGAATTTGAAAAACGAGATTCGCGATTTTTCACCTTCGTTTGTTACCGAGTTTAGCATAGTGCCAATCATATTATAAAGTTTCGTTTTTTTTTTTTTTTGGATTACACAAAACACACACACATACACATTACTTTCGTTTAGTACATTCAAAAACTTAGAACCAACGGTGAGGAGTTGAAGTCGGACTGATTTTGAGGCAAAGAAGTCGGAGTCAGGAGTCGAAGGTTTAAAAATTCAACAGTCGGAGTCGATCATTTTCACTTAAAATCAGCAACCCTGCCAGTTCTTGTGGAATCAGAGTCGAAGGCTCTAAAATTCCCGAAGTCGGAGGTCGGAGTCGGTCATTTTTCTTCCGACTCCGCAGTCTTGCTTAGAACTGCTGGTGTGACTATTCATTTCAATAATTTAAATCTCACTACATTTTAACTTTTATTTTCTATTTCAAACATGCTTCGGCGGCCCACACATTTTCCTCCAAATAGCTGTGATTTGTACGATGATATTTGTAAAAATCTAGGAATGAAATATGTTTGCGGCCCCTATGAAACTATCATGATTATTTATCTGATTAGCCCGGTTGCCCGCCGGCTCCATCCACCACCAGCTAGGCCTAATCGATGTAGACCTTTTATTACCATACAAATTAATTAAAAAATCGTAAAAATTTGCACCTTTTCTAATTTTTTTAGCGCAAAATTTTTACCCGTTTCCAGTTTCTATTTGTTATCAAATAAAATACTTGTAATGGGTTTTAGCAAACTAGGCTCTTCAAAATATTTTCAATTTTTTCTCTTGATTCTGCTTTTGCGCTAGCAAAACTTGGTAGCTGTAATCGTTTTCCCTTTTCCATGCTTTCCCAAGTTATCCCGGAAAAATAATATAATGAAAGAAAATATAAATAAATTTAATTTTATACGTGTTCTGACTCGCGAGGTTCATCTTAATATAAAGCTAGGCATCGGACTCAAGTTTTTTTTTTTGAATTTTTTAACTTAATATTAGTTGCTCTTCTTTTGTTTACTTAAGATGTGGGTTTCTCTGCTCCCCAATAAATATTTTGAGCTAGTGGATGAGCACTGCTATAACCTTGAGCCCTGGAGTTTCCCTCCGTAAATTTGTGTGTTTATAAGGTTTGATTACGGAAGGAGGGGGGCAGCGGCGTACGCAGACAAATCAGTTCGGGAGGGGCTGAGCTCGAAAGTCTTTGAGCTGGGGAGGGATACTTATGAACTGTAGCTAAGAAAAGTTCATGTATCGCTTTTCTGATATCAATACGAATGTAAGATTTCAAAAATACATCATAAAAAAAAAACTTGTTCTTTATTATAATTTTTATAATTAATTTTGAAAATTTCAGGGGGGGCTGTAGCCCTATCAGCCCACCCCCTGGGTACGCCACTGGAGGGGGGGGGGAACCCTCAGTATCTTAATTGGTCACTAACCCCATCACCCTAACGTTACCAAACATGACCTAAAATTGCGTTTTCGATACTTTAATTTTAAAACTTTTTCAGGATGCACCTCGGCTCTCACTCCCTATAAAATACCATTACAGATCGACTAAAAGTTCGTTTATTGGACTTCAATTTCTTAAAATTATCATAGTCAGACTTTTCGTCAATATCTGATTCTCAGACAGTTCTAGTTTATTGATCTCGCGATGACCCTGCTCACAAAAACCTAGTTTCATGTTTTGCATTTTAAATTTGATTTTTTTTCCATACATATTTCATTTTATCTATTTTAATTTTTTTATTTTTTGCTTTTAATTTTTATAGGGAATTCGTACTTTTAGATGCAAAGAATGATTAGTTTCTTTATCACTTTAATTGGAGGGGGGCAGAGCCTGATTACCGCAGGGGCATGTGGGGCACAGGCCCTTCCTCTTAGATTTCAGGGAGGGGGGCCAAAATCCCCTTAATTTATCATGTTAATTAAAAATAAATAATGATTTCACTCAGAATCTAGAGTACAATGATATCATTGATAGTTTTGCAAATGCCAAAACAAGGAAAAAATCTATTTGTTGTTAAAAATTCGCCTTAAAAGTGTGATCTCTTTGCAAATCAGAAAACCACTCCAAATTTAGTCTGTATTTACTATTAAAAGTTATATGATAGATCATTTTGGTATTTACGGTTTACTGCAAAGTTTAACCACATTTATATATTTATCGTATACTACTATATCTCTTCTACTTTTTGAATGTATATATTACATTGTGATATGAGGTACCACCAAATTTAGTACGGTTGTGTAAAAACACAAGTATCGAAATATTTTATTGCTTCAACATATAAAAAAAAGCTGGAATGGGGGGGAGGCACAAAATGAATTTCCTGAAATAGAAATGTGC
The DNA here is from genome assembly GCF_026930045.1 of Uloborus diversus. NCBI lineage: Eukaryota > Metazoa > Arthropoda > Arachnida > Araneae > Uloboridae > Uloborus > Uloborus diversus. Next base: position 97,502,310 of record NC_072733.1, read on the forward strand.
CCCATGTCCAATGTCAGGATGATCAGGCTCTGGGGGGGGGGGGGATCTTGCAAAGTAAAATTTGGCTATGCCCCCCTGTCGGGCAAGTTTGCCACCCTGTCGGGGAATTCCTAGCGCCACCACTGTTTAAGCTTGACCTTGATAATGTTTATATTCTTTTGTGATATCAAGGAAGGGTAATTGGCACCAAATTGAGTTGGGTTGCTTTTGTAGAAGTTTCTCAAAAGTATTCCAACCCAAATCCGTGCAGCAATTACACGTCCCTTTTTCATTGAAGTTCCCAAAAAGAAGTAGTCAAGGTCAATCTTGAATTTATCAGAGCCACACTATAATATTTTCTTTCTCAACACCAACTTTTTAATTCATTTTATAACTTTTGACACTGGACCCAAAATTCATGATATTTTGTATCATGATTTAATTTTTAATTGCATTAATTGAAAATTTAACTGCTACGTTACAGATTCATCATTTACACAGATTACACATTTATTTATTATTATTAAGCTCAGCGTTTTCGATTTGAAAATTTTAATGTACTGAAAAAAGGTGGATAGGGCGGTTTTTCCCAGGGTGGACAAAATCTGGCAACCTTGCCTTTCGGTGATATTCCGCATAGCTTTGAACCCGACATTTCTTTGAAAAAACTTCTCAAGATACCATTTAAGGATTTTTTTTCCTCTAGTAAATGCTTTCACTTGATTCATAGCATATTATAGGATTCTAATAGAGACTTTTATCAGTTTATATTGATTGTTTTCAGTTGTAAGACGTGATTTTTTTGATAAGTTGACCAAAAGTTTAAAAAGATGTGATATATGGAAATTCACTGTATAATATTGATTACATTTTGTTTCACTAGCTGTGAAACTAGCTAGCAGACGAGTGACCGAAGCAATGGTTTGGTCACTCGTCTGGTCATCAGTGCTGATTCTACATTAGCTACCAGTTTGTTTGGCACTCTAGGCTTCCTTAAGAGGTTTTCCACCTCCAGCTCACTCACTTCCTATGCCGGGCTGATGAGTGCTAATAAGCGCGAAACTGCAGTCATCGGCTGGAATTGACTGAGCTGGCGGTGTACTTCATGTATTTCCGCCTTAACCCTGGCTATAGGGCGGTAAGTTACTGAAAAGTATATATGGACTTTCAATATTTTACCCCGCCATGGAGAACAACATAGTGGCATGTTCTGAGTATGAAATCTCTCACTACACAGCAAATCATGGATTATACAAAGTATAGTTTTACCATATGGACACATCAAGCCATTGTTGAGTATATATAGATTATTGTGTATGTGTGTTGTAATTTTTTATTTTACTTTATCCTGGTAAACTTTGCTTCTTTAATAATAAATTGATAAAAATTACCCTCTTATCCATACTATTCACTACTTACTAGTAATCAGACTGCCTATTGTTTGGGAGGAAAACTTTTTGATGCTTAAAATACATATTACTCATTAGTCTTAAAACCAATTTTGAATGTTCAACAGTTTGTATAAAAAATAACAATGACACATTCAAATAAAATAATTTTATTTTAAAAAAAAATCCATTGTTTTTATGAAAATCAGCCTTGTGTGCAAAATTTTTCGCTATGCCAATGAATCTGATGTTATGTTAGCCACTTCAACTGTGATAACCTAGAAATATATGTTGCATGAAAATCCTTCTTGTTTGAGTATGAAAGGTTTTTTAAGAAAGATAAAGTTCTGCATCAATTTCCACACTACCTTAAAGTGGCATCCAGACTGGAGCATCATAAAACAGCTTCTGAACATGACCTAAGATCAAAAGCACTCTAGTGGGGATGCCACTTTGGAGGTATGATGCAATAAGCGCATTACCCCTTTTTGCAGAAGCAAGGCGGGTTCCCCAGGAGGTATATTTCCATCACAGAAAAGAAAAGCTATTTGCTACTATTTTTAAAATGTCATTAAGAATTGATGGTGTAATAATCATTTACAAGAGTTGTTAGATAGTTCTAACTAATGGGAAAATTTTATACCAGGTATGTATCCAATGAAGGTGTAAGAATTGGAACATTTCTTCATTTATAAATGTTCATCCATCTGAAAATGCAGCAGGAAACTAAAAAATACAAAATTGTGTTTGGAAAATCAATAATTTTATGTAAGGACATTACACAAATATTTTATTTACTTTGAAAAATAAAAAATCATTTATAAACAGAAAAGATATTAAAAGTAATACCTCTAGTGTGATACTTTAATGTCCAAAAGAAAAACATTTACTCGAATTGACTGGTTCTCAAAAATATTCATGAATGCAAGCCTTCATTGAGTTAGCACACTTTGTCCTTTGCCTAATATTTTAAATAAAAGAAATGAATAAAATTGTAGAAAAGTTATCAAAATTCAACATTTGACAAAAAAAAAAAGAAAAATTAATTTGAATTATGAAATTTTGAATCCAAATTATGTTTTTCGCAATCATGAGTTGCGACAGGACCCTACTCATTGGAGTTATTGTTTCTGGAAACGGCTCCTGTCCCTCCAAGCCTGCCCCTTCTCCTGGGCCTGAGCGGTTACGTGTTTATAGTTTTGTGTATGTAGGCGCGCGTTCGGGCATGTGTCGGCTTGTGTGTGTGCGTAAACCTGTGTGTATGCACGAAGGCGCGTGCGTATGTGTGTAAAAGCGTGTGTGAGTGTATGAGCGTGTGTGTAAGTAGGACATGAACACCACCGCCGAGCTGATTTTAGAGGACAGTGGTTAGGACCAGAGGAGCCGCGCCTGCAGAGGCTCCCAATCCAAGCTGAAAAAGGAACCACAATGCCAAGGACGGTCAAATGAAAACAATTAGCAATCGTTATTGCTCAAAAAGAATAAACACAAATAAGCAACTGTTGAAAATGCAAGAACATTAATGAACAACAAATGGGCGATTTTCGGAAAAAATGTCCCGTTCGTAACGCTGGAGAATCAAAAATCAGGATACTACGTGTAAAAAGCGAAAGAGCTTAAAGAGGCATAACAATTTTGTATCGGGATGAAGAAAAAAAACTATGTTTTGTTACAAAAATTAGAATCGTTTACAAGACATTTAAAAACATATGAATAATTTTCCACATTACAGTCAAATCTCAATAACTCGAATATTCCTTTATCTCGAAGTTTTCATCAGATGCCAAACTTTTGAGACTGTTGTGAAAATTCCCCATAACTCGAAGTACCAACAACTCGAACGTTTTAGCCCATGGACTTCGAGTTATCGAGAGTTGACTGTATTTCCTAACAAAGAATTAGTCTACTTATCTTCTGTTTCAAACACAAGTGACATTTCAATGAAGCACGGTCATGAAAATGCTTCATTAATAGATCAAAATATAAATGGAATCTTTCTTGCACTCAGAGTTATATTTTTACTTTCATAACTTAAAATTATATATATGAAAAAACAGGATTTTTAAAGAAATTTTTAAATTTGATTAACGAGACTACTGTACTGTACATTGGTTTGAAATGCACTTCTTAATTTCACTTCAACAGCTTTGTCAAAAATGTTTGTATTCTCGTTGGGCCCTCACACCGAACATAGTATAACAGTAAAGCAGACCTGTAGGTACTCAGAAAAGTAATTTTGCATTGAAGGTGCACTGCTTGGCATTGAATTTATGGTACGAGATTTGGCGAATCACATAATATGTATACAGTATAGAAAATATGTTTAATCATCCAGTGGTAAATATAGAATGATAAGTGTTCTTCATCTCTTCAGCAGGAAATTACTAAGATTTAAAAGATATAAATATGGCACAGCTCCAAAGACTAGTTTTAATCATTAAAATTTTGTACAGTATTTATATTACTTGACAAATATCACATGAATTTACAATTAATATACCTGAATCAATGGAATGCATGAGCTGTATATGAATGTTGAAAATTTATTTAACCTGAGAACTAATGTTCGGGGATGAAGGAAATAAGAATGAATTCAGGTAATTGCAGGACTAGTAGAATAAACCTTTGTATTCAACAAGAGAAAATAATTTATAGTTTTTTTGCACTTGGTGGTATAGTTTTTTTTTTTTTTTTTTTTTTTTTTTTTTTTTGTACTAATAGTGAGACAAGTTTACAACATCATTTTTTAATACTCAAAGCTAAAAAAAAAAAAAAAAAAAAAAACTGAAAAAAAAATGATTTGTTTATAAAAATTCCATTATTTGATTTTTTTTAACGGGAATAAATGAAAATTCAAGAAGTATTATACATATCATTCAACTTTACATGGGCAAAACTGATGTAAACATAACGACTATAAAGTGTAGATTAATGACGAAATAACTTACTATGCTTCAGCAGCTCGAGGCATAAAATTTGTATTCCTCCTTCTTACAAGATGGCTTGCACAAAAAGAAAGAAAAAGTTGACACAGCATCAGTTTTCAGTACTCTTTTTTAGTCCGATAAAATCCTTGTGGTCATACATGGCCGTCGTGACAACCTTGAATATCGTGATTTGACATTGACAACCGATTTATTTTTTTAGCTCTGTAGTTGAATGTGAAAGGATTTTGAGGGATATTTCCTGCTCTTTGAATTCTTCTTTATCATCATTATTCGTTCATCTACACGCACAACCGCTTGTTAGCATTTTTCTTTACGAAAAAACCTAATTTCGACAGCTAACGCCACGCTCCCAATACCTTTAACATTACCATGTGCGTTTGTTTTGCATAAGGAGCCGTATCCGCGGTGTTCTTCTTCTCGGCGTGAAAGTATCCCATTCATTAAAAAAAAAAAAAAAAACATTATTCAAATACCATTGCTCGTAATTAAATCATGAAATATTACATTTACAAAATATATTAAACAACTATAGAATTAAAAATATTGATTCTTCCCAACAGATACCACATAGTGTTTCAATAATGATCTCACTATTGCCGAGATTTATTATCCTATAAAGCATTCTTGAAAACAATGACTGTAATTTAAAACTGATATTCATGTTAAATACTGCTCGTGAATTTTCGAATGAATATCAGAAATAGTTATTCAAAACACAAGCAACTGTATAAATAAATGAAATAACTATAATATGTACAGATAATGAAATATTTGCATTTGTAGAATATATGAATACATGTTAAGCTACAGAGGAAAAAATACGTACTGTCCGAAATTGACACAATATGATGTTCTAATAATTACCCCAATATTTCGTAAATTTATTATAATTTGAACAAATTTTCTTTCTTTTAAACAATTCATGAAAAAACTGACTACTATAGATAATTATAATACTATGAAACATTTTTGCAAACAATTACTGTAACTTCAAACAGATATTTCTGAAAACTATTGCTCAAGAATAGAATGAATATCAATGATAACATTCAAAATATCAGTCACTATACAAAAATAATGAAATAAATAAGTACAGATAATGGAATATTCACATATACGAATTCATGGTACAACTATAGAGAAAAAAATACTGATTCGCCAAAACTTACAACTAATTGCTGTTCATTAACTACACATTCAATACTACAGACACAGTTTTCACTTTTTAAAACATTTTTTTTTAAATCCAATACTTTTATTTTAAGGTTTACTCGAAAGTATTAGTTTAAAAGACTAAATATGGAAAAATGAAGCATTTTTTTTCAAACTTTTACTAATTTAATTTTGTATTCCAAATATTAATTAAACATACCGTTATCGTTTTTGAGAATCAATCCATTTCTGCATTTTCTTTTCTGATTTTTTTCGATCTCTTTCAAATTTAGAATTTAGTCGCCGAATTCTTATGAATGTGCGAGCCCGGGAATAAATCTTAATGGCATCTTTACTTGTATCCGGAAACTTCTCCTCCAATATTTGAGCAAGGTCTTTTGTCACATTTTTTGAAGTCAAAATATTATTTTTTCCATGAATTGCAATGAATATTTTTTCAAATTCGGTCACTTTTTCCAGCCAATTGTCATGTGGAACAGTTACGCCTCCATGAGATAATGCGCTAATCCAAGGTGCTTTTTGAGGATTTTCTTCGTTTATGGAGAAACGTCCTAATGTTGGGTCTTGATTACGCACTTTGAATGCGATGTATCCGGCAATATATTTCAATCCTTCATGCTCGGAATAAGTCATCAAACAATCCGATGTATTCTCTTCTGCTTTCCAAGACATGGGTATTTCATCTCGAAATAAGAGTGAGCAAACTTCATCTTGATTTAGAATGCTTTCAGGGGAGGGGATTGTGGATATTGCGTTTAATTCCTCAGAGTCAAATGCATTTTCAATGATGTCAGCTGTCAAGTAACAAGATATTTGTGATTTTTCCTCTTCGTGCTCATCGAGAATATTAGCTTTTGAAGAAATAGCGGGAAGTTTATTCGCCAAAAGTAATTTCTTCAACCTATAGGTCACTTCAATTGGTGATGGATGGTCATAAAAGTTTCCCGCTCCTCTAATTTGGCTGAATAAGCTCTCCAGCGCATCTTGGGTAAGACGAGACGTCAAAATGTATTTGAAATTTTTTTCTTTCAATGTTTCCCATAGTTCGAGAAGTGAAGCGATTGAGATAATAATCCCTTTCTGAAATGGCAGAAGGCTTTTTTTCCCGCAAACTCTCATACCAGTTATTGTTTTCTTCATTTCTTCTAACGTAGTTTTTTGAGCCTTAAAATAATTTTCTAAACCAAATGCTGCTTGCAATGGCTTGTTACTTTTGGGCTTGGTTTGTCTGCTGTTAAATATATCGAAAAATCTATCAACAAGTTCGAAAAATTCCGACGCTTTTTTATTTCCTGTTAATATCATTACAGCTTTCGCTGTAGTCTCGGAAAAAACAGCTTTAGCAGGAGCAACTTTTTGGCGCTCATTTCCTTTGACGGTCAGATGATGGGGTTTTAATTTAAAACACATCTTTATTTCTCCTCTATCTTTATTCAAAACTTCTTCCAAGACCTTTTTGTTTATCTCCGATCCATCCTCAAGCTTTAAACCACTATCCAAAAAATGGTTTCTGAGCAATTTCAAAAAATGTGGAGGGTCAGCAAATACACATATTCTTTCGTTTTTTAACGGGTGTTTAAAAGAATTTTTGTCCACGCTAATTTGCAATTGGTTCCAAAGTGTATTTGATCCTCCTAAATCAGAAACAATTGCTTTTACTAGCATTCCACAATTTTCAGCTTTCGCAATTATATCAAACAACAAATCTTTAGTCATTGGGGTGTTGAAATTGTAGAAGATAGGTTGTTTCCACGGGGCTAATATGCCGCGTGCCATCACAAATTGCACTTTGGAAAATGATCCTAAAACCTGATCTTCGCTGCAATCATAACAGTATTTGCTGTCGATGTGCATCTCATCAAAACTTAAGATGCACATTCTCTCCCCTTCATTCATTGATTCAAATTTTTTTTCATAATGAAAAGAACTGCATTCAAAATGCCTGGCTTACAGTTAAATTTAGAGCACCATCTCTTCAGAGTGCTAGAGCTAGGTAGAGGGATTCCGACTTTATTTCTCAAATAATCGTAAGATTTTCTAGACAGAGCTCTCAGCACTAAACTTCTTGAAATGTCCTCTGCAGTCCAGTTTACATATTTCCTTTTCGTTACCAAAGCATTAAACTGCGTATTAGTAAGAACTTTCATCATTGATTTTTTAATATTGGACAAGTTCTTTACTTTATTCTCCAGTTGTTTTTTTTCAGCGACTAGTCGTTTTTTATGTTGTCGCACACCAGTAATCACTTTTTGCAAAATTTGATTCGATTTTAGGGCCTCGTCTCTTTCTTCTGACACCTTTTTCAGTTCTTGCTCTAAAAAAACTATCTTTCTCCTTAAATGTTCATTAGTTTCACTATTTTTGTCATAGTCGTTCATCGGTACAGAGCCGTCTTCCTCCAAAATCGTTTCAATAGCAGTCTCTGCTTCACATATTTTATTCATACTCGAAAAAGCCTCTTTCAAATAATTTCTTTTCTTGCATCTTTCCAAACGGTTACCCTTGTTAACGCTTTTGCTTGAATCTTCCTCGTTAAAGGCTAATCTGCAGCTTGGAACAGCATTTTCTTTGAGAATTTTTTTTTCTGGCAAGCCAAGTAGTCTATTTTTCAAATCCACAATGTAATCACTTGCTACAAAATGTTCACTGCAGATTCGAGCATTCTTGGGATTGACTTTGTCGTTCCTTTTACATTTAACCAACCAAATTTTCGCAATGGCCTCATTTTTAGGAAATTGATGATACGTGACGGAGCTTCCTTTTGTTTTTCGATTATAATTTTTGCAAGTCGCTACTGCACAATTGGGCATCTTGATTTATTGCATATTTAAAAATGAATGAAAAATAAGCTTTTAATGAAACATTCTAACAGAATAGTGCTGAAAATCTGCAAACACCAAATTTTTTGAACGAACGCGATTTGAGAAAAAATGAGACTCTAAGCACTTGATGCAAATCGTACGGCAGAAATATTCCAATGAACTTCTTGAAAAAGTGGACACACACCTGGACAAAGTCAATAAGTCACCTGTTATCAGCGATGTCAGACAGGTTTTTTTCCACCCCTTTTTCCCACGCTTCTGATAAGTCGAAACATCAAAGAGACGCACCGTCAAAACCCTTTCATGTTTTGGACTTCATGCTCAATTGAAGAAATTTCGAACTTATGTTAAGCAATTTTTGTTAAATGTTTTGCTTCTTGTGTACAGGTAAGTATGTTTCATAAAAAGATTTTAAATTCGAAAAAAATAAAGAATAACCACTCAGGTACACAACTATAAAACGGAAATAATTATGAAGCGATACGAATTAATACGAATTGAAATGAAAAGATGCACAAGTCATCAAATATATACATATTTTTTATTAATCTCCAATTAATTTACATTCTTAAATAATTTCATTCAATAAACATCATTGATTATGAAATAACAAAAAAGTGCCTATTATTTCGAATTCAAAGGTAATTTTTAAAAAACCACTCTGAAATCCATAACTATTCAGGGGCGGACAGGATTCCCCAAGATAGAACCAACCTTGACTCCCAAAGGTTTCAAAAAAAAAAAGAAAAAAAAAACCTCGAAAGTCCACAAGTTTAAGGGGGAGGGGGAACACCCCTAAAGCGCACAGGTTTTAGTCCGTAAAAAATTAAGTAAAATAAAATAAATAAACCGAAGGTACACAGGTTCAAGGGATGAAAGAAAAACTGAGTTTAGGTTTGAGGAAGCAAGGAAAAAAAAAAGAGGCTCAGGATTAAAGGGGTGCAAAAAAAAAAAAAAAAAAAAAATGAATGAAAAAAAAAACGAAGTCACACAAATTTGAGGGTGCAAAAAAGAAAATAATAATAACCAAGGTACACTGAGGGCGCATCGGCCGGCGGGCCCGTCCGCCCCTATCACTGTCTGACCCCTTTTTTTCCAATTATAAAAAAACCTATGTTGCAGCTGCTCTTAATTTTCGTCATTAGTTATTTTATTTTTGCTTCTGTGTTTTAAATTCATTATAAACTACACCCCCCCTCACCGAACGAAAAAGGGAAATCAATATAGGAAGGAATACTAAGAATTAAAGAATTTATTTCAAAACACTGGGATAGTTTTTGAAAAATAATTTAAATAAAGTATAAAAAATTCTCCTGTTTCTTGGAAATGTCATGCCCAGGGCACGGGCAAGGGGAGCCCGTGTGATAAACAGTGCGAGCAGAAAAATTAAAATTGAAGATGCAAACCAGTATTGAGCTATGGAAATACGCAAGTCAGTGCTTCCAGGATGACGTCAGACACGGCCGTTTCCCCCCTCCTTTAGCCACTAAGCGGCGAAACTGAAAGATCAAAGACACGGTCCCACCCTCCTTTTCCTTCACCCTGCCCACCACCCATGAATTCGCAGAACTCGGCCGGGTACGGGCGGACTCGAATCTAAGTTACAAAGCCGTATACGGCCGGCCTCTGTCTTAAGGAGTTAAATCTTGAAAATTAATTTTTTAAAAAGCTGAAAAAAGGTTAACGCAGTAACTTAACATGTTCCATTTTTTCTTAAATTATTTAAATAAAATCTAAATATTCATTTATATTTGAAATGAATTAATTTTTGAATTAATTTTGTCATTTTTAATTATTTTACTGAGTTATATTCCAAATTTGAATTTCGTTCAAATGATGTTTTTTTAAATCCTAAGTATATTACTGGTTTAAAAAGTTTGAGGGTTATAAAAAAAGTTTTAAAGACTTCCAAAAAGTGTGCAAACAGTCTATAAATTATTGGTAATTAATTTACCAAATGCAGTTTATGTAGATATTTCGTTACACAAACAGGTGAAAAAATCGTTGATAAATCCTCTGAAACAGGTTGTTAGTTCATCTAATATCGGTAGATAAATCCATTTAACGTCTAAAATTCGTTGAAAACTCCTCCAGAGTGCAATGTAACCTAAATAGAAATAACGTTGATATTTTGTAAGCATCCAAAAAACGTTGATAATTGCTCCAAAAAATGTTGAAAGTGATGTCATATCTACAGCGATTTCACGTAAAATCGCTGTGCTGGGGCGATTTTGGGACGATTTGTGCTGTTTGGTATTGTATTCGTACTCTTTAACCGGTAACCATTTTTATTTCTAAAATAATAGAGTTTTTACGGTACCCATGATCAGTTCTCAATGTTTACATTTGACAAGCTCAACCGGTAGCAACCGGTTAATTGCTCACGTGACAGCTAGTGACGTCAGCTAATGTTAAAACATTGGAGGTGACGTCCTTATTTGACGTCATTATTTTAACCGGTAGCTACCGTTGCTCATCGAACACAACCAATGCAAATGTCATTACTGTTTGCGTGTTTATTTATTTACATATTTAACATAAGCTAAGCCTGGATACGCGAACGATTTATAACTCAAGAGACGAAAATAAGCGCCGTAGTCCCATGTATGCTTACGTTCGACGACCTGGATCGGTAGCTACCGGTTGGGTAATCACGTGACAGCTAATGATCACTTTCAGCCAATCAACTTGATCAACCAATCATCAGCTTAAATCGGTAACCGGTTCGGCCACCGGTTCATCATCGAACGTTGCGGTTGTTATTGGTTAGTCACTGGTCGACCGGTTGAGCGGGTTTCTCTCTTAAATTTGGCAACCGATAAAAATAAGGAACCTTCTGTAAAGAGCGCGCACATTCTGCCGAGAACACGCCCTTTATAAACTCTCGTTCAGGGAGGCTCTCGTTTTATAACAGCCTACTATTTCCGGTTCCCGATCCTATTTCTCAACAGGAAGATTCGCGCTTGTTAATTTATTCCTGTGTACTAATGTAAACAAGAAGGATAAAAATATTTGACTGATTGTAATATTCATAGTTTTATTGTTTTTTCTCCTACAGTAAACAAAAGAAATGCACGCATTGTGTGAAAAGAAATGAGTTATTGAGCGGAAAAAAAAAAAAATATGGATTCGGGAACCCGAGTAGCAAAATTTAAAAGTTTACGATGGGTTTTGTTTTTGCTACTGCTGCGCAAGTGAGATCTCTGTGTAATTTAATCTTATGATAAGTGACGGCTTAGGATGACATAATGCGTACACGTGTGCAAGATTGCATTGCGTTGTACTATTCTCTGTTTCTAAGCGGTAGGTTAACAGTATGACTTTGGAAAAAATGCTTCCTTGTACAATTTACCATGCTGTTTTGTGAATATTATTGCTCCGATTTCTTGTTAATGTATTCTTTAAATAAATATATACATTTTTTATGTTATTCTGTCGGTATTAGAGCTATTCTTTTTTTACCTTTGAGTTTAAGAATGCGTTGAATGAAAGAAATTAACTAATTTTTAAACTGATTTTTGTGCTGCCATTCATGTATTACACGTTAAAAAACTTCTTTTTCATGTCATTAAAAAGTTAGTCTTAAAGTGGCAGTAGTGTCATGTTATTTGCAATTACAAGTTTATATTTTGTGTTCTGTGTTGTTTTAGTATATAAAAATATAAATAAAGTAGGTCATTTCATTTCAAATATTTTTCAACATTAAATTCTAGAAATCAATAGGTAATTCTGAACTTTTTTTTTTTTTTAACAATTAAAGATTCTTTATTCCCAATTAAAGATTCCTGATTGTTTATGTGTAGTTAATTTTTTATTTTTTGCTTTCACCTACATCTAACAGGTGTAGAAGACAGTATTGGAGGCCTGAGATCAGTTTTACCAGAATACTGGCAATATGTTATAGTTTTAATTCGAGATGCACCAAATGCCATATTTTACTAAATGGGTCATTTCATAGTATTTTTTACATTTATGTAGAGTCCGTAACGTGACCTTTTTTTGCCATAACTTTTTAATTTACTGTTTGATTTGCAAATTATTTTAATATGAGTTTGTGTGTTGGTAGGAAAAGCTCAAAATAAAATAATATGGTAATCAGACAGTAAATTAAAAAGTTATGGCAAAAGAAGGTCACGTTATGAACTCTACATAAATGTCAAAAATACCGTGAAATGACCCAAGTACCAAATGTTCAGCCAAATATTGAATATTTGGTTAAATATTTTAAACTAACATTTGAATTTTATGTCATTTTAGAACAAAATGTCTATTAATTTGATGAAATGTAAGTGCATTTCCATTGAATATTGTACATTTATCAACATTAAGTATAATTATTAATTTAAAATGAATGAAAAATGAGTTAAATAATTCTAAAAGCATTAAAAATTAATATAACAAATTAATAATTTGATTTCTGTTTATCTGCAATTCTGCATAAATGGACAATTACACATTATTTCCACTGGTATATGATTTGATAACTGATAATCATGGCAGCATGTTATGTTATAAACAGGGTTGGCAAGGTTTTGGACACTAGTAAAAACTGCCCAAAAGTCATGGGCAGATTTATGGGGGGGGGGGGGCAGTTTCTTGGAGAACTGCATATAGTAACAACACACTTTCTAAAATCTAAATACAAAAATCATGATTTTGTTCTTTTTTGCATAGTCTAAGAGTGAATGAAGAGAATAACAAATGTACTTTTATGATGGGAAAAAAAGAAAAAAAAAAAAAAACATCCTACATTAAATACAACAGGGTGGCGACAGATCAGGGAAAAGTCAGGGAACTTTACTAATCAGGGAAAAAATCAGGGAAATATCAGGGAATTTTGAAAAAATAGCAAAAAATCAGGGAAAATTGATTTTATGAAGAAATTTTTTTTTTTTAATTTACAAAATTAAGTACTCTAATTCCCTACGCATTTTCCGCCAATTATCTGTTAAACATAATGTTAAATTAATGAGGTGCAATTATATACTGTCGCATATTTGTGCATCTTTTTTCCTCAACGTCAAAGTATTGAATCTTACTTATTAACCACAGGATGAACTTCCTAAGATTGTTTATTTTACTGTTAGGTTGTTTATTTTACCTAGCTTGAAATTTCCTTTTACAATTTCAATGCTATGTAAAATAAACAACCATACAGGCAAAGAGGAAGCCTTCATTAATGTCTTAGCTCCTTTGCCTTTATTCCATTGTCTCGAAGTAATTAAGTACTGTAATCATTATTTCAGGAATAAATCTTTGTTTTTTGAATTAATACTATAAAAGCTTAAAAGTTATTACTTCTTCGGGTTTTTAATTTATTTGCTAAAATTGAACTTTAAATTAAAATAACTTTGCTTTTTGCCGTTATACCATTTTTTGTCACAGCAGATTGTAATGGTTTTCTTTTCTTCAGACTTAAGTATAATTCTTTAATTTTATAACCAAGTTGTATTATTCTTTTATATATTTTGAAATTAACTAATTGCTTTTTTTCTTTTTTTTTTCTTGCATTTCAAAGTTGTTTGTTACAAAAGCAATCTAAGATTTTTTTTTCGTTACATACTGAAATCATTTGAAATAAAGTTAACTTGTGTACTTAAGTAAATATCTTTATTTTTTTATTGTTAAAATGCTGTATTCATTCATTAAAACCTATGTTCTTGATTAAAGAAAAGCTCCCTATGAATGGATGTCAAATGGTTTCATCAGTTTTGCATAAATATGCCAATTAGTTATATAAGAATAACTACATTACTTCTATTCTTTCACTATTACTTGTTATTCTTGCAACAATTATTATACTGTTTGAAAACTTAATTCAAAATAATTTCAATTACTTTTTAGTTCTATCATAAGTACACATATGTTTTTAAGAGTAATTTTAATAGTTTCTTAAAATTCTTATGCTAAGTGGGTTCTGGAAGTAAAGTATTTGTTTTTTTTTTTTTAATTGTCTATAATCTTTCCGTGTATAAAAATTTAATATACTGTTTTGTAGGTTCCCCCCCCCTCCCCGAAAAAATTGTCATTTTTTTAAAAAAACATTTTTTTAAAAGAGTAGCATCTTTTTAAAAAATATCTTTAGTTCAACAACTTTACACAACTTAAAACGTTTAAAATACTGCATTTTATACAAACATACAATGGATTTCAAGTAAAGCAAAGAAAGAAAACCATTCTCATTGGTAATATAAATCAGGGAAATTTGGTGAACTTAATCAGGGAAATCAGGGAAAAGTCAGGGAACTTTTTTTCAGTTTCTGTCGCCACCCTGTACAAGTAGTCAAGCTGATGCTGACTGGGGTGCTAAGTATGTATTTAAAATGACTCTTTTGAACTGAAATCCATTATAGACCTCAAGATTCAGAAAATTTTCAAGTGGTCAATGGCCACTAGACTCAAAAAACTTGGTGGCCACCAGTTTCACTGGGTTTCGAAAACAGCGCTCTAGTACGAGAAGGGGGGGGGGGATTTCAATTTGTATTTTTTGAAACAAATATTATGAAAGTGATGCTAAAGGAATGCTAACAAGAAATATAAATTATATTAATCATGGAAATATAAGAGGGATTGGGTTGGGAGCTCCTAAAGCGAATGGTTCATTCCACCCATTTTAAAGTTTCATAAGAAAAAAAAATCATTAAACCAAAAATAAAGTAGTGTACACAGTACCATGGTCCCACAGTGAAAAAAAAAATATTTCCCATAAAAACAACAACAAATTCCTTTAAAATCTTTTTGTAAATCATTTCAAACACCATGGCAGTAAAAATCAACATGCACTTTTCAGGTAACTAGTTTAATGAAAAGAATTAACTGTAAGAAAATTAGCACGAAGGGAATAGAAAAAATATTAGATAAACATATGATTTGAATTTTTTCAATAATTAAGATTATTGTTTTTTTTTCTTGCATAAAAATAATTAACTACAAACCTCCTCCAGTAATATACAATTTGGCATTTAGCAAGAATATATTTCCAAAAAAAAAACCCCATTCTTTTTGCATTATTTAAATGAAGAGTATGACCAAACATGGCGACTACGTTCCATATGCAGCGTCTCCATGTTAGGATGACTATGAAGGGAAAACGATCAAAGGACTGGCTATTTAGCTTATATTTTAATCTGATGCAATTGAAAATTAAAAAATTGCAACAGTTATTCGAATAAATAGAAACTAGCCTTTGTTGTCTAAACGATTTTCAATGGAACGTATTTCTAATTGATCGCGAGTATTAGCATCCACATCACAGCAGAAATATAAGATATAGTTTATCGAAATATAGTTTTTTCCTTTCTATTTTTAATGATGTATAGGATTTTTAATGAAATAAAGGATTTATGGGACAACAAGGAACTTTGATTACGGCAAAGGAATGTTAAAATGGGGCGTGGGGGAGGGGGCTTTGTGCGGAAAAAACCAAATTGCTTTTCCAAGTTTTAAATTAAATAATTTGTCTTCCTATTTTGACGATTTTCAGAATAAAGGCTGTTTGAATTAATTGGGAATCAAATAGGATCGGAACGACCTTCGAGGGTTTACATAAAAGACATACAATATGGTGTTTTTTTTTCCCCCACGTTTAAAGGGCCAAAATATGCATAATATTTTCATACTTTCAGAACAAGATTTAAAGCAAAACATAAAACTGTTTTAGAAAAAAAATTTGAAAAAAGTAATACAGGGTTCATACACTTTTGGTTAAAAAAAAATCCCCGAATTTTTCGGGTTTTCCATGTTATTTTTTAGAAAATTCCAGGTTACTCAGTTCATTCAAAATTAAGTTTAAGTAACAATGTTTTCAAAATAGTCAAAATTGTTCAAAGTAGCAATGCGTAAGAACTGAAACTTTTCCACTTGTAAAATAATAATAATAAAAAAGAACTTGGATTTTTTTAAAAACATTTCTGTCACAATTTAAGTTTTTTTTATTTATTTATTTTTTTTCCATTTTGTTCAAATTTGTTTTCATTTGTTTACTATTTGTCAAAAACAAAGTACTTTCAACTTATTTTAGCATTTTTTTGATGCCACATGTCATGCATATTAGCATTTTGCTGTAATCGGCAGCAATCTTTCTTCGCTTTTGGTTTACGATTCTTCTTTTTATTTTCTTATTAGTATGTAACACAAAACATATTGAGCAAAGTATAAAGGTATTTTTCAGTATAAATATGTTTAAATTGTTGCATCGATGGGCTTACCATGTAATGCATTCTAACAAAAGTCAACATCCGTCGATCATAGGCCAATGCCAATAATCAGTTTTTTTCCTTTTGCATATAAAGGATGCTTGAATTAAAATTAAAAATTTTCTTTTTTGCACATTTACTTTCAATAGACATTGCTTTCAATATACATTGAGATAAACATCTAATTACGTTTTTGTAAATTTTTGTCTATTTCCATCTCAAACGACCAAATATGG
Source organism: Uloborus diversus (assembly GCF_026930045.1). Classification (NCBI taxonomy): domain Eukaryota; kingdom Metazoa; phylum Arthropoda; class Arachnida; order Araneae; family Uloboridae; genus Uloborus; species Uloborus diversus. Next base: position 97,519,051 of record NC_072733.1, read on the forward strand.
CGACTAAGCAAAAAATTAAAGATAATGAGTAGATTTTTGAATTTGTAGCATAAAAGTAGTTATAAATAATATTTTATCCTTATAAAGCTACAATTATAAGATAAAATTGTCGATTTTTAGCACATAAGTGTCTAAATCAATTAGAATTAAAAAAAAATGTTCTGGAGATAAAATTTTGCTTTTTTCCAGAAAATAATTATGAATTACCCGGAAAAAAGGGCACATTGTTCGTTGTTATGAATTGTTTGCAATGCAATAAACATCCAATGCCATTTTCTAAAACTTAGGGACTTAAAAAGACTTGTGTACTGCCATCTTGGGAATGACCAAATATGGCGGCTACCAAAGGCGCCCATATAGGGGGCAAGGGGGGCCTCAAGGCCCCCCTTTGAAATTAAAACTTCCTTCCTTTAAGTACTTATTTCTTTGCAAACTTGTAAAAACATTTTTTCTCCAGCCATTAATGAATAAGTAATTAAAAATGTCAAATTTTAATGACTCTAATCTGCCCTGAAATCGGTTTCCACGTGGAAAATATGCAGCTAAACCATGGGGGAAATATTTGAGCCCCCCTTTCAACTTTGCACATGGGCGCCCATGGCGGCTACGACAAAAATTAAGAAATATTTTTTTGAATTTGTAGCATGAACACAATTTAAAAATAAATCTTCGTGAAACTACAATTCAGTTGAAAAGTTTTTAGCACATTTGCGTCCAAGGCAATGAGGATAAGATGAAGTTTTAAGAACAAAATATTTCATTTCTCAAAAAAATTACATATTTAAAATAAAATTTAAAAAAAAAAAGTTGCAGCACATTTTGCGTTGTTTTCATTCGTTTGCAGAAAAAGAGAACATCCAATTCTGCTTTGTTTTTGGAAACTTAGGCATTTAATGATCGTGTCTACTTCCATCTTATGAATGACCAAAACTGGCGACTACGTTTCTAGCTGAAAAGACTTTTCGATTAAAAAATGATTTTCCCAACTGACCCTACCATCCTTAGGCTTGTGCTTTAGATGCAGGAAAACGTTCTTCTCCCGTTAAATTTGTGCATAATTCCTGTTCACCCTAGGAATTTTTTTCTTTGGAACTATTGAGGGGCAAAAACCAGAGTGTTCCCAGAGCGTACGAAACCTGCGTATTATCCGCGGGCGGCCTACAATCTGCAGGTCCTAAAATGGGCCTGAAGAAAAAAAAAGCTTCGTATAATCGGAGGCGGTGTATAATACGATGTAAAAGAATAAAGTTTCAATTTAATATACCATTTGAGCAACTAAACTAAAAACGTGAAAAGGTAATTACTTTGAAGGCATAATCAAAATTAATCTGAAATATAATCTAAAATATAATAATTTCTTCTTGAAATCATGATTATAGTAAGCTAATTACTTGAAAACAAAGAGTCAAGACAAAGAAGCAAACGCTCTAATCTTGTGCAAATGGCTTCCTAATTCACTGTATTCTTGCTTATTTTACATGGCTTGAATCGGGTAAGAGGAACATTCAAGCAGCGTAAAGTAACCAACATACAGGCAGGCATTGAGAAAGAACATGCAAGTTTTGTAAAATAAACAACATTCAGTCAGAGTACGGTCTCTATCGGTGAATCTTTATTGTACTGATGCATCTGTGGAGTGGTGTGGAATTCTTTTCTTGGAATTTAAAATAAAAATAACTCCCCAAAAAAGTTGGCGACTGTAGAAATTTTTTGGGGTCGCCAATTTTGAAAACTGAGTCGCCACGTGGCGAGTGGCGACCGTAAATCTTGACCTTTAATCCATTACGGCAAGTATATAAATGAAAATATCCGCTAAATCAGCTATGCATTCAACTGCAATACGTAAAATAATTTACAATTATTTTAACAAATTAGAAGCTTAAAAAAAGGGAACAAAAACCTCACCACCGCTTTTGCACTAACAGAATGATCTACTTATGATTTTTTTTTTTTGCAAAATGTTAATTTCCAATTTTCGTGATTTTAAAAGCGAGATATTTTGGGTTGTTGCAGACGAAAAATTATGAAGAATCTTCTAGTTTCATTTATCTAAACAAAATTAGCTGATCTGAAGTGAACTAAGTTGTGTACCAGTTGGGCATTCTTTCCCTTTCTTAATTAATATGGATTTCTTAATTTTCTCTGCACAAAATCAAATGTAAAGAAGGAATATAACACTGACTAAGAAAATGCCAAAATTAATGAGACTTATGTTTTGAGAAGATTTTGAGGATATAAAATAAAAAGTGACTTAAATAGAATATTTAAAAATTCATTGATTGAGAACATAATTAAAATCGCTGATTTAAATCACAGACACCTTGAGGTTATCATGGTAGAAATCACGGGATTCTCACGGATTGTCATTTGACAAATCAATGAAATTACAAAGATTCTTGTTACCCATCCAAAATGTCATAGAATGCATTTCTTTTTTAGAGCTTTAGCGATTGAAAATGAATGATAATGAAAAGACTGAGATATTCGTAACTGGTGGTGCTGGCTATGTAGGAAGTCATTCAATTCTAGAGTTATTGAAAAATGGGTATAGTGTTGTTGCTGTTGACAATTTCTCAAATTCTAAACCTGGTAAGTTTAGCTTTTCACTCTTATTTTATTTTCTTTTGAATATTTTGATAAATTTTTATACAGACCTTTAATGCAGTGCTCTTATAGTCCTATATTTTCTTAAACTGAAAAAATTCTTATTGTTTTCGAATTTCCTATATTTTTTAGTCTTTGCTCCTTGCTTCTCCTATTTTACCTTGTAATCTTTCACGTGATGTTTAGAAATATGCCAACATTGATTGTCTGCTTTGCCGGAAATTGCTTGTCTTATTTGAGGTTTCAGTCATTTTGCATCCTGTGAAGGTTTCAATTATTTTCAAAGTTAGTCGGTATTTCAAAATATGCTAACTTAAAATGGCTTATTTTCGTTTTAATTTCGTTAGTTTATACATTTCTTAACTTGATTTTAGTTGTTGGGTCAAATCAATCGGGGAAAATGGGAGTTAACTCCCATTGCCTTGGATTTTGATGAAACATGTCGTGGTTATTCCTTTTTTGTATTTAAGACAGCATGCAAGAGAATTTCTGATGAATCTATGATATCTTTTTATAGATTTTTGTATGCTCAATTTTTACAAAAAAAAAAAGCCTGAAATTTTTAGCAATTGAAGAAAAATGTGGAAAGAAAATCCTGCATTTAATTAAAGGCTCGGCACTGAAGTGTGGAATACCTCCAAACACATTATCAACAGTTAATGTCGAACCAGAAAAAAATCTTAGAACATTACCGAAAATAGGATGTCTTTGCTAATCTTCCTTCCAAAAAAAAAAAAAAAAAAATCAAGGAGTTTTATACCCAGTGGTTGAGACTTCTTTTGACCATGGGTGCAAGACTTTCCGTCTCAGGACGGATTTCCGTCTTGACAAAATTTCCGAGACGGAGGTCGGTACGGAAAGAAATTCGATGACTTTCTTTTAGTTTTTAATGAAAAAAGAAAAATTGAGTGTTTGAAAAATATGCTTTAATATTACTGAACCGTTCCATAACCACGAATTTACATCGACATTCTCTCGGTTTTCCGCCATGGGCTCGTTTTGTTTGCAACATGCTTTTGGAGGAGTGGCTTTTCGACTCGTGCCGTTTGACTTTTTTTTAGGTGTAGCTTTGTTATTTCCAACTCACTGCATTGACCAAGGAGTTGCTCGCTATTCTCCCTGATTTTTCGAAGCAATCGGCTCTAATTGAAAATTTAGCCTTTTCTCATGCTATTTTCGATCATCCATTCATTTTTTTCATTTACGGTTTTTTTTTTGCAAACTTTACACGCATAAATAAAAATTATGTATGCTCTTAAAATGTCTTAAGAGTTGAGATCCATCACCGATTGAGAGTGATTGCTGACAAGATGAAATATTTTCGCCACATCAAAGGGCGTACACATACCAGGTAAAACGGAAACTATCAAGGATTTTGGAGATTTTAATGAAAATGGAAATTTTGGAAATATTCGGGGGGGGGGGGGGGATTTCAAGCTGGTTGGAAACACCGATGGGCAACCGTTCCTGCATTTTTGGCAAAGACTTGAGGAAACACTAAATTCTGTCATTGAATCTAACACTCGCTAGAATGGGAATATGGGAGGGGGGGGGGGGTAGAGTAAAGGAAAGAAGAAAAATAACGGAGCAGGAGTTAGCGAAAAAACGCTGCTCTTGCAAAGAGGGTAATCTGTTCGCAAATTAACCTGCAATACTGCGATCTTAAAACGTTGATATCTTGGACAATCTAAGGCGGGGGGGGGGGTTACTCACGGGTTACAGTATAAAATATCGAAAAACTGAATTGAAAATATTTTTGAAGCTAGGAGTGGTTCAATATTTCTCCTCTGCAAACCCTTAAAAATTTAAAAGTCAAAAAGTTTTAGGCTGTCTTTAATGATGTAAAAGTGGGGAGGGGGAGGTTAAAAAAAAAATCGAAGACTGGAGACTTAAAAACACTAATTTAGGCAATCTTTGGTGAATTTATGAGAGATGGTTTTGATGTTCTAACATGAAAATGTTTTGTAGCTGATGTATTAAAAACTATTTGAGGCTATAAGTAAATGACTTAAGTTAAAGGGCATTTGCGACCCTCTTCCGAAAAGTGTTTGTAATTGAAGTCTTAAAACTTTTATGCTGTCTTTGGCAATGTCAAGAGGGAGGGAGGTGGCTCTCTTTAGGCGAAATTCCGAAACTGGAGTCTTAAAAGCGCAACTTTAGACCATCTTGGGGATCGGGGTTCTCCTTTCCCAAAAAATATTCAAAGCTGAAGTACTCAGCTTTAGGTAATCTTTGGAAGACTTAAGAAGAGGGAATTCGAAGGTTTTCTCTCAGTACGTTTTTGAATTTAAATTCTTAAATCTTCGGTGATGAAAAGTGGAAACCGCAAATTTAAGTAAAATTTAGTGAACTTAGAGGAAAGAGTTCGGAGGGGGGGGGGGGGTCTCTCTCCCCGAAGTATTGAAATGCTACTTTATCTATTTTTTGAGCGAGTTAAGAGTTAGGGAATTCAGGGGTCTTTCTCGAAACGTTTTCGAAATTGAAGTCTTAAAACTTTGGGTTGTCATTGGCGATGTGTGGAAGGGAGTTGCTCTCTCAATAGAAAAATTAATCTTAAACAAAAACTTACACTGCATTTAGTAAACACAATGAGAGGGGGGGGGGGGTATTCCGCACCCCCAGGCTGAAATATTTTCGTTTCTGAAATTTTTAGAGCTTTGTTTTGGGCTATCTTTGAATGACTTAAGGGGGAAGGATATAGGAAGATTCTTTCAAAAAGTTTCCAAAATTAAAGTACTAAAATTTTTAGGCGGTCATAAGTCATGTTTATATGTAAGAGGGATACTATTCCTACAAAACAATTTGGAAACTGAAGCCTTAAAAACTGAAATTTAGGATATTTATGGTGAATTCAGAAGAAGGGTTTCGGGAGTTCTCTTCCGAAAATTCTTTGATGCTGAAATATTTAAAGCGCCACTTTAGACTATATTTGAGTGCCTTAAGAGGGATGTGATTCGGGAACCCTGCCTGGGGTCAGGATTCAGTTCCCCTGTTTCTTTTTTTAATTAATGAATGTTGAAAAGGGTACCTTGTTTAAAAAATATATCTACTTCACTGAAGCGATTTTTTATTGCTAATTTCACCACCTGCTATCTTATAAAAGAATTCTTTTTCAAATGAAGACTGTGTGGGGGTATGGTGACAGTTCATTATCATTAGTCGGCCTTATCCTTCCCCCACCTTTCCTTCTTTTCTAGTTTGTTGGCGCTACCTTGAGTAGACTTTCCGATCAGAACTCATTTATGTTGCAAAAGTGAAAATCTTATGTCCTAAGCGATTTTATTGCTACAATAAAAATGTTTACGATCGGCAAAAAACTAATGGTGGGGTGCTGCAAACGCTTTTACCCCTTACATTATCCAACATCGTCTAAAATTGCGTTTTTGAAACTTCAATTTCGAAATGTTACCGAGGGTGGGTTCCTGAACTCCATCCCTTCAATAGTGCATTCAAAAAGCGTATAAACGTTATGAAATTTAAATTACAATTTCGTTTTTAAATCTTCAATTTCAGGAAAAGCCCATAGCGTCCCCCCCCCTTTCTCTAATATTTTTTGAAGTTTGCCCAATGTTGTGATTTTGGGACTATCAGTTTGAAATAATTGATGTAAGAGTCCCTGAACCCCTCCTTTCCCTGAACTTTACCAAAATGGCCTACCATAGCGTTTTTTGGGTTTCAATTTGAAAAAAATTCTGGGGGAGACCCCCCCCTCTTTTTATTCCCGGATTTTAGAGTTTTTGGAATTGTGATGTCAAATCACTTAAATATTACAATTTTAAGGCTTAAAATTTAAATCAAACAGATTCCAAAACTGGCATTGTTAAAATCTACAACATTTATACATACAAATTTTTCCTTAAGCTCGCATGCGGGGGGGGGGGGGGGGGGGGGCTGAAATATTTTCCGTCTTGAACACATCACCAAACTTGCACCCATGCTTTTGACAGGGTTTTAACATTTTCAGAATAACCATACTAAAATTTCTGTAAGTAGAGCTCTCTTTCTTGAGAAAGTGTTTAATTTTGCCAAATAATTTTTGTAAGTGCTGGAATTAAATGGGTGGGATCTTACTCTTTTCTGTGTATTTGTGCATTAAAAAAATACTGTAAGAGAGGCCTCAAAAATGAAGAAATTTTTATTTCTTGATGTATTGAAATTTGATTACCTCGAATATTTTTTTTGTTCTCCTGTATTTCAAGATATAGGATAAGCCACAATCTATTTTTTCGTTGCGAAGGAGACATTTCATTGTTTATTCTATTTTGACGCTTCAAATTATAATGTTTTTTTAAGTTTTATTTTTTATGAGAGTATAGTGAATGCTAAAAAGATTCCTACATAGAAATCAAAGTGAGTTACAGAAGCTCAAAAAAATATTGAAAATATGTTTAAGAGTGTACCTCCACAATGCATTAGCCACCAAAGATATGTTCTGTAAAATGTTTTTATAGTTTCATTCAGTATTGATTTTCTGAGCTATAAATAGAAATATATTGGGTTTGTTCTGTAAATTGAACAGAACTTCTGTCTGGATATAATTTTCAGAATAGTATGTTTTCAAAATTACAAACATCTTTTGGATAAAATTATCATTTTTCGCAAAAATTGTCACTTATTGTAATTAAGTGCATATTATACTTTTAATAATTTGTCACAAAAGATGCATTTAGGAACAATGACCCAGCTTATTGACAGGAGTAGGAATTTTCAGTAACAACCATTTACATTAGAACCTGCAGTTGACAAATACTTCCTTTGAACAATCTCATTTTGCACCAGGAAGAGCAAATCCAAAGCTCCATCTGATATAATCTGCTTTTGCCTCTCTTTTTAAGGAAAGTTTCATGTAGTAGCTGCAATGAAAAAGTACAGATTAGAGATCGCAACTCGCCAATTGACTGCAAAATAATTTAAATGTCAACCAAAACTGTTAGTGCCTGTCTGCGCATTGGTGGTCAAAAATACTCCCGTAACTGTCTATGAGTTTATAATAGCATTAACCATACTGAGATAAATGTATAAAATATCAACAAGAGAACTTTCTGTGAATTACTGCTATGACAGTACCATTTTCCGATTTTCTCTTGTGACATTGCAACTCGCAGTAAATCAAGTGTTTTTCCTGCATAACTATTTATTTTGCTGAAATATTTCAGCATTTGAATGAGCTTTCTCCTCTCTTTAATTTTTGTCTGAGGTATTGCCAATCCTGATCATCTCACAAGACAGGATCTTCATTTTCTGCTCCCTAACACGCAACTTAATTCGCCATCCACGCCATTTTTAAAATATTGAAATTGAAATTTTTGCATTTCTAAAAATTTCTATTGGTCCCTGCTTTTGTCAAAGGCTGTTTTTCATTAAACTTACTTAAATTTGCTCTAAAATCAGCGGCATATTGAAAAAGTGATACTCATCAAAACCTTCATACTTTTTTTATTTTTCAATCCCTTTTATTTTTGGAGCTTCCATTCATTAAATAAAGATAAAGCTGAACTGTTAATTTACTGAAAACCATTTTTTAATGAATTAAGTAATTTACAGCATAAGTAAGTATTGCATCGAGTTTCAGTTTCCAGCACATTAAAAAATAAAAAAAAATTTTTTTTTAGTTTTAGAAAAATGCCGAACATTGCGCGCATTCTAAACCAAAATATGAAAGTTCTGTTTGAATTTTCAATCTTTTTGTATCCTGTACATATTTTAACAATTCTGAAAGTTGGAAGTCATTGCAACACATGCTGGCTTAAATGTGTCGATTTAAATTTTCATTTTACAAAGTCATTTAATTATTTTTTTTCAACTTTATTGCAATTGTTATGAATTTATTATAGGTTATTATTTTTCGGAAAATGTAAGTAGTACAAACTTCTGTTGATAGGTATTAATCAAAATATTTAAATTTGATAGCTCAGTGTGCCTAGATTTTGCAGAATAACATGGGCAATTCGATTTTGTTTGGTGTTATCATACTGCAAATAAGTTCTTAATAACCATGCATAACATTTTTTATATGATTAAAAATTAATCACCATCAAATTAATCTGGTTATATCGACTTAATAGCTGCTGGCAGGAGCCAATGGCTTTTATTGTAGCTACCAAACAGTTTAAGTCGCTACCAAGTTTTCTTATACACTGGCCTCAAAAAGTTAAGGTACAACCGTTTTTTTGCATCTAATTTGCAAACAAATGAATTTAGAAACAAAAAATTTGGAAGATATGTGCATTAAATGGTTTTTTATAGAATGCGTTATAGAAATTTGTATAAGTGTATTAAAAAAACGATTTATAACAAAAAATGCAATTTTTGCAGAAAAGTTCTTTCTTGAAGAAAACAGAACATTGCTGTTTTATGTAGTAAAATGTCAGAGAAACTACAAAAATGGGTGCTAATATGGAATGTGTCCCCCCTAATTTGAATTCATTGGCGGCATCGATTTTCTTTGCTGTTTATTATGTTGTCGGACACCGGAATAGGAAGCAAAGACCAGACACAGAGTAAGCCTTGTTTCAGCTCATGTAAGGACCTCAGAGGAGGATTTAAAGCATCAGTCTGTCTGCAAAGATAGTCCTAAAGATGTCCTATCGCATTCAGATCTGGAGGTCAAGCTGGCCATTCCATTTGTCCCAAACCGTGATCTTCAAGATACTCCTCAACAATCTGACCTTGGTGAGGTCGTGCATTATAATCCATTAGAATGAAGTCATTACCAATAGCATTAGCATATGAGCAGACATATGGATCAAGGATCCCATCCTGATATCCCAGACCAGTCAGTTCCTCCATGGAACACATAGAGGTCAGTGTGACCACCGAGCGAGATCCCTGCCCAAATCATGATTCCACCACCTCTATAACTGTGGTCTTCCAACAGTTTTGGATTGATGGGATCTATTGCGCTATTCCTCCAGATCAGTAGACGGCCTGAATCACTCTCAGTGTAAATCTGAACTCGCCTGTTAAGAGCACTGAAGCCCATTGCTGCTGGGTTCAGGCCACATGTTATCTTGCCCAACATAAGCGGATCCTTCGCTGTGGTTCATTGAGGGGAACACAAACAACTGGTTGTCTTGCATAGAGACCTGCATTGTGAAGACGATTTCGCACTGTAGTAGCAGAGATTCTTCTTCCTGATGCTACAAAGTGGTCTGGAACGAGCTGCGGCACAGTAGTGGTTCTTCTACTTCGGGCCGAAAAAACTATAAAACTGTCTTCTACAGGTGCTGTAGCTCGTGGTCGACCTGGAACAGGTCTTCTGCACACAGAATCTTCAGATTGGTATCGATCCTAAAGTCGCTGAGCATTACTATGAGACACATTGAGACATCTAGCAGCATCAGCCTGTGACAATCCCATTTCCATCCAAATGCCCTACACCTTAACAAATCTGGTAAATGACGTCTCTGAGACATTTTCTAAACTTTATTGACTATTGTCACCAATACTGCCAACAATGCTTGAAAATCAACACATAATACACACAAAAGTACGAAAGCTCAATATTTGCATATTTTTTCTCAATCGTAAAAATATGTTCTTTTCTAAAACATAAAAGTGGTATTAACCTTTTTTTATAAATGGTTTTCAAGTTCATTATTACCATTCATGTAAACTAAGCATTTTATTGTTACTGCCATTTTTTTATGGTGAGCTTCAAAAAACATGTTGTACCTTAACTTTTTGAGGTCAGCGTATTAGTAACCACTGGCTGCCTAACAAAAATACCAGTCTACAGTGTTATTCGAATGAAGTGGATCAGTATAAATGGGCATCTTATTTAATTCTTAGCTTATTTTGATATAATTTGATTATTGAAAACTATTTGCATATTTTGAATATTTTACGTTTTGCAATTGATCTTTGCATTTCTAGTGAACTGTTATTAACTTAATCTTTATTTTTACATCATAGGCAAAGACCAAACTATGCCTGAGAGTTTGAAAAGGGTTCAATGTTTGGCTGGTAAAGAGCTTACATTTTATGAGGTTGACCTTTTAAACAAAGATAGTTTGAAGCAAATTTTCCAAAAGGTTTTTATTCCTGTTATTTTTTTGGCGAATAATATTTCATTAGATGCTGTTTAAGTTTAATTTATTCTATTTTATGAATACTATGCTTTAAATTTAAGTGATGTAATTTCATGTATTAGAAAAACTTCATTTAAATGCCAAGTCCCAACTACATTTGATTGAATAAGTTGAGGAATGCAATTTAAAACAGATGTTTGAAAAAAGTTGTTTTGTTCCATAAAAAATAGCATATGTTTAACTAATTGTATTATCCTAGAGGAAAAAAAAGGAAACGCTCCTAATTATTCAGCCATAATGCATACTACAAAACAAGCTAGGTATTATTCAATTTTTGCTAAAGTCTTTAAAAGTGTTGAAATTAATTTTTTTATGTGGAGCCATATAGAACAATAAAACTAAAGTTGGGACATGTTTTTCTCTTCCAGTTTATTTTTAACCATTCAGTCACAAAATGAAATAAGGAATGAATTACTGTTAATATAGTAGAGCTCACATAAAATCACTCAATGCTCAATAAATTAAGGTACTTTTGTAAATTTCATTTCTAAATTTTTCCATTCACATGTTTTGCAGCATTTTAAATTTTTCCTTCAGTCTTTAATCAATCCAAAAAAATAGGTTCAAAATGATAATTCCTAATTTATAATATGATCCTAATTAAAGTGCTGAAATTTATGTTTACGGTCAAGTTTTTTGCTTTAAATATAACTGGAAATTTAAAACTAAGTTTGAATTTAAAATTTTGTAATGTATGTTACTTTACTCAAAAAATAAACTTTGAACTTCTTACAGCATACATTTTCATGTGTGGTCCACTTTGCTGCCTTAAAAGCTGTTGGTGAATCTTGTAGAGTACCTTTAGATTATTACCGCAACAATGTGGGTGGCTCAGTGAATCTTTTAGAAGTATGTGTTTTATTTTCCGTTACTTATCTCATAACTTTATGAAGTCTTGCAGTGATAGAAAAAAAATTGCATAAAAAAAAACAACTACTTTAGATTTAACATAAGTTTTGTTGTTTTCAACCCTGTTCTTAAATAATTTTTTCGCAAGTGAGACACTTATGCATGTGCAACTTTCATAATTCTGTGAAGCTGCAGATTTTCATCTTTGTGCTTGGCACTACCATGCCTATAATTTAACTCCTGGGGAATGAGTTTCATACCAACCGTTCTTACATGTACATGAACTCATATTATACAACATATATATGTTAAAACCAAAGGTTTAGGAGGGGAGGGATTGGGAGGTACTAACACCCTTTCACGGTGCCCCAGGGAGTTTTTTCTTTCATAGATGCCACTTTCAGTGTAGCCTTCAGCCTCATGCCTTTTTCTAGTTTTGTACTAATGAGGGGAAAAAAACATGATTGGATTAGGCTCAAAATTAGAAAAGAATTATTTATAAATCTTTATCTTTTTTTAAAAAAATGGCCTTTATCAGTGTAAGACTTTATAAGAACTTTTTTGTGATAATGTTTTCTGTATAACATACCGTATATTGCCCTGCATCATCCGACATGCCGCAAAATTCAACGGTCACCAGATTTTCAATAACTCTTGCCTGGTCCTTTTTTCGGCATGCCGGAAAAATTGAGGTTAGAAAAAAAATACCAGAAAATATATGTTCAGCTTAAAAATGAATATAAGTTCTATAAATATCTTATTAATGTTAATAAGCAGTTTAATTTTCTAAAAATATTTACTAACAATGTCATTTGTTATTTTATCAAGTAAAGTATTGTTTGATAACGAATATTTTTATAAAAATTAAATTAAAACTAACTAAGCAGGCATTTAAGCAGTAAGTTACAACCCCCAAAACAGTGCTCAAGAATTTACCGTAGCTAGTCAATAAATAAAAATTAAACTTAGTTCTCTAAAAGGAACCTAATACAATTTATTTAAAGCGAATTATGAACAAATTGCAGTAACAATGATTGATTCTGAATTTATTACTTTATTGGCACATAATTAAATCCATTAATAATGACCTGCCATGAATAAATAACATGCACATATTATATGCAATGCACATTTTTTTTGATAGAAGGTTACTTTCGGGATTTATTTTTTTCCCCCTTATAGTGGTGTGCTTTCTGATTGGAACTGAATGGGTAAAGTTATTTTTGTTTTGTTGCAAAACAAACCACGAATTTTCCGGCATGCTGGTCAATCTCGCTTTTTCCGGCATGTCAGATAATGCAGGGTAATATGGTATATTTTTAGGTTAAAGCTAAATGATTTTAGTTATTTTGTATTTTATAAAATACAGTATTAACATTTTCAGTAAAATACCTTTTCTTTATATGTTAATCTTTAGAACAAAAATAATTCTCATCTCATTTGAAGAAACTAAAGACATTCCTACAGCCAAGGGCGTATATAAGGGAGGACTGAGGGGGCCCGGGCCCCCTCCAAAATCTGGATTTTTTTTTTTTTTTGCTAAAGATAGTTAATTTTGGTTTTAGTTGCTCACAAAGAATTTCTAAACTTTTAGCAACGATAAAAAAACAGAATAAATAATTATGATAGTGATAGTAAAAATTATAAAAAGTTAGATCAGAGACTTCCGAACTGGGTGCTGCAGGAGGAGGTGAGGGGTGCCGCAAAGGGACCATAGTAACAATAATATATACATAAAATCAGACTATAGGATGCTGTGAGAAAATTCTAATTCTTCAATGGGTGCCGCGCGAATCATTAAAGTTTGGGAACCTTGCGTTAGCTGGGATGGTACTAGGCAATGGTGTTCAAAAGGGGTCAGGGGATCTTTACCCTTTACTCAAGAAAAGAACATGTCTTGGGAAAGCTAGGTTATTTCAACAAAAAGAAAAGCAAATTATGTTGGAAAAAAGATTTTAATTCTCCCAAAAAGAAATCTTTAAATTTATTTTTTTTTTTAAAACAGATGCAGCTTATTGCTTAGCAAATTAAGTTCCCCTCTCTTTCTACCCCCCTCACTCTTTTTTTCCCCTTCCTAGTCTGTCTAAAAAAGAAGGTCTTTAAAATGTTTCTCTTCTTAACTCGCGTCCCCTGCAAGAAATTGCTTAAAATAATTTTCAGTTGTTCGGTTGGAGTAATGACAGAAATTGACGTCCTAAAGACGCATTTATTTAGGCGTTTTTCAGACATCAATTTCAGAACATTTCCAGAGGAGGGTCCCCGAACCAACACCCCTTCACTAAGGTTACTACAAAAAATAGCCTGAAATTGTGCCTTTAACTGCTTTGAAAAGCTTCGGAGGAAGATCCCGGAAACCTCTCCTTTCGTCTAAACGTCTCCAAAGATGACCTGAAATTGCGTTTTACCTTTCAGAGGAGGATTCTTGAATTCTTCCTTTCCAAAGATGCCTAATGTTTGGGAACAAGTTTGAATTGCTTTTGAAAAGAACCCTAAAATAAAAAAAAAATTAAAAGTTACTATTTATCAGGTTATTTCGTCCGACATCTCATATTTCTTTCACCCCCACCCCCCTCGTCCCATTCTTTTTTTCCGAGTCGGTCTAAAAATAGGAAAGTCTTCAAAATGCTACACTTTGCAAGCCCCCTCCACCCACTAAAACCATTAAAGAGCTTCTCAAACCTAGTTTTCAGGGCTTAAGTGTCAAAAATTTTTCAGGGGACAATACCAAATCCCTTGCCTTCTGAAAGCATCGAAAATCGTTTAAGATAGCTTTTATGGAACTTCAATTTCGAAAAATGGCCGAACCCCTATAACGTTACCAAATATAGTCCACAGTCGCGGTTTTAAGACACCAATTACGAAAAAATTTCGGACGGAGGGTCCGACTACTCCCGTGTAATATCTGGAAGCGAAAAAAACTAGTTTCGAAAAATTTAAGGTGGAGAGCGTTTAAATCCCTCCATCTAGTATCACTGAATATCTCTTTAAAACTTCGTTTTTTAGGACTTAAATTTCAAAAGTTTTTGGGGAGAGAGAGCCTCAGAACCGAACCTCATATTCCGAAACTGCGTTTTTAGAACTTCAATTTCGAAAAGTTGAGTGGAGGGGTTGTTTCATCACACTAACGTCAAAAAATATAGCCTATAATGGCATTTTAAAGATTTCAGTTTTTAAAAATTTCTCGCAGAAAGCCGCCCCCGCCCCCCCTTCCGTTTTTTTTTTCTACCCGTAACATTACCAAACACTGTCTAAAACAGCTTTCTAAGGACAAAATTCCAAAAAAATTTCCCCGGATTTCCCTCCACCCCTCTCACTGGAAGTGACAATTTTTTAAGAGTGCCCTCCTTAACACTATTTTTTGGTTGCGCCAATGGGTGACAGTATGAAGTCCTTGCCTCACCTCGACAAAAAGAAGATCAGGGCACTATTGCTCCCCCCTTCAAAAAAAACTGAAATTACGAAAAAAGTGGGGGGTTACCTAATATCGGTTATATGGGCCCCCTCCAAAACAAAAACATATATAAGTCACTGCCTGCAGCACCAAGTTAAAATATCAAAATTTTTATGTATTGCTGACAGAATAAATTAAAGAGAAGAATAAATTAAAAAAATAAATTATCCTTTTGGTGAATAACAAAATACAAATATTTAGGTGATGTAGTTCTTAAGTTCAGTGAAATCCCCGGAATATGATACTTTAAATACAGACATTAAGATCTTTTAAAGTTGGTGGAGATTATTGTTCTCATGCATATTTTTGGCATTGTCCTAAGGTTATCTTTGTTGTAGGGTTTCATTTTTAGGGGGGCTATTGTTCAAAAAAAAAGTGTTTCAGATTAATATTTTATAAGTCATTTTGAGAGTTATGAATTTGATATTTATGGGATCTCTCCATTACATTCATGACATTTATTGGTGTGCTTTTCAAAGCATTTTAAGGATTTTTGAAAAGATCTCTTATCTAATTGCATAGTTGACGCCACCACCAAAAGCCTATTCAAGTGAACCATACAAATGATAATTTTCTCATTGATTAGTTTCTGGTTACTCTTTCTCTACACCTAACTTGTTAATATTTATGTCAAAATCATTTGAAACAGGCATTCATCAGCTATTTCAGGTCTGTTATAATGTAAAAGAATCTATATTGTTCTTTTTGTAATGTAATCTGTTTATAAGAAATTGCTGATGTCAGTTTATATTTGCTTTGTTGATGGAAAGTTCTGTTTTTTATTTGTACATAATTTTTGCCCTAGTTGAACGCTTAGTATGTTGTTCTTTAAAATTAAAGTTTTTAATCTTTGAAAAAGCTTGTATAATAAACTGAAATTGTGAGGCAAGTCATCGTAAACAAATCCTTTGCTACTACACTCTTGTATTTACATTAGGACTGGGCAATATCAGAATTTTAATTCCGTGATATGTTGCTTTCTAAATGTCGATATTTTTGATGTATCAATATATTCACGGAAGAGTTCAAAGTTTTCCGGGGGGGGGGGGGCAAAATTTTTAGTTCAGTGCACATTATATTGAAAAACAACAAAAAATACTACCAAATAAAGGGTGTCCCAAAATTAACACAAGATTTGAATTTTCCACAATTTTTGCTGTGAATTGTTGGCAGCCACGGAAAAAGAACATTTTGACAGCTGGGAGTTTAGGGTTAGTAAAAAGGAGTGTTATGCTATACAGCCAGCAAAACAATTCA
The DNA here is from genome assembly GCF_026930045.1 of Uloborus diversus. Classification (NCBI taxonomy): domain Eukaryota; kingdom Metazoa; phylum Arthropoda; class Arachnida; order Araneae; family Uloboridae; genus Uloborus; species Uloborus diversus. Next base: position 97,535,302 of record NC_072733.1, read on the forward strand.
ATCACTGCATGAGAAATTTCCTGTTTGTGTACTCTCTGGTTTCGGTGATATGAATTGTACCCTAGATCATGTGATTTTACATCATTAGACTTCTCCCTATGGGGTTATTTGAAGTCAAACGTCTATGTCAGCAATCCCACAACCACCTGCGCATTACCTAATTGTGATATCGAGCGCCAATAACAGTAAACCGCTTGACCCGCCCAAACTTTCATTATTTTTCAAATAATTGTTCGATAATGAAAACGCATTATAGAATCGAAAACGCTCCATTTGTAATAACCCTAGACCCTCAGCTGCCAAATTGTTCTTTTTTCAAGATTGCCCACAATTTATTGCAAAAATGGCGGCAAATTCAAATCTTGCGTGAATTTTGGGACACCCTTTATAATAAATGCAATTGTTTCTCTAATTCAAAACTTTCCTGGAGGGGGGGGGGGAGAGCATGCAAATAATATAGCTCAGTGCATGACAAAAGTGCTTTGCAACGAAAAAGTTTAAAGATTCTATTTATTATTTTGTTTAAATCTTTTAATTTGAGCAGTCTAAATAATTTGAATATACTTAGAACTATATTTCGTATTGATGTCTTAGTTCATTTTTAATCATTTAATAGCCTTTGCATTAAGAGTTTTTACTTCTTAGTTGAGTAACATTAAAGTAAAATACTAGTAATAAATCTTTAAAGAATGCAGCTATTAATTTCGGAAAGAATCACACCATACACCCACTAAGCACAAAGAACTATGAAATATACTTTTACTAATGCATATGTCACTATATTCAGCATTGCAAGATCTACCTCGAAAATAAAATTTTTCGTCTAGTGAAGCATGTTTAACAATCAGGTTTTTTAAAAAAGAAAAAAAAAATAGCATAAACATTTCCTGTCAATGTGTTCAAGGAGCAATTTCATGACTCAAAATTCAATTGGATTTTTTGTCATCATTCCGTTTCATGGATTTTTTGGAGAAACCCTTAAAGGTGGTCCATCCCCACACACTCCACTGGGGAGCAAAAAACTTATGTGAATTCCTGAATATCAAAGGACCGCAGTGCCATGCCTTCCTTGGAAAAAATCGGACATAAACTGGATTTGCATTAGGACCCCCCCCCCCCGTGTGGTGTATAAGCACCCTTCCCCCTTCCCTTATAGGTAGGCAAAAAACACTATGACAATTCCTGACCATCAAAGAACCACTGTGCCAAACTTGGCAAAGATCCGTCGAAAACTAAATTCGTAAAAGGAAACCCCCGTTGGGCGTCGGGGGGTCCCAAATTGCGAACAAAAAGTTCCCAATGTGAATTCTTGAGCATCAAAAGACTGCTGTGCCAGTTTGGAAAAAATCCGACATAAACTGTATTTGCATAAGGAACCCCCCCCCCTTGTGGTTTATTTGCACCCTCCCCTTCCCTTTTAGGTAGGCGAAAAGCCTTATGACAATTCTTGACCATCAAAGAATCGCTGTGCCAAATTCGGCAAAGATCTGTCAAAAACTGTGGATTCGTAAAAGGAAATCCCCGGTGTGAGGGAGCATGGGGTTGTTCCGATTGCGAACAAAAACTACCCTATGTGAAATCTTGAGCATTAAAAGACCTCTCTGCCATATTTGGCAAAAATCTGACACAAATTGTGAATTTGCATTAATAAAATTGTCATTTGGTTAAATATAAATATATAACACATATGAAACTATTGTTTTTCTAATTGTTTTCTAAGGATACACACATTTTTTAATGTTGATTTTAAAAATGCAATCTATTTTCCTTCAGCAGATCCAATCCAAAATGCATATTGTTAGGTAAATTAATTTTCTCATCAGTGTCATTATTTCACAAGCAATTTCAGAAAAACGAATACGAAAATGTCCTCTCTTTTTTTTAAATCTGGTATTTTACGACGACTGTTATAAACTAAACTCAAAAAATACCAAGCAATGAATTATTATGGCTTCAAATCCGTTGATACGTAAAACTTATATAAAAACCCTATTTTTGCGCATTCATCCAAAACATGCTTCATCTCGCCGAAAATGCGTAGAACTTAAATAAAAACCCAATTTTCGTGCATATCGCCTTAAATGCATAGAACTTACTTAAAATTCCTATTTTTGCGCATCGCTCGGAGTTGCCAGCAATAGCGAGAATGTATCAACGTTTCAAGTGGTGCCGTGTGTCATGAATGGAATTTATGTTTTTCCTTTTAGTTTCGTTCAGATGAGTTGCTCTCCCTCTAATGAGATAAAAATGCCACAAAAGTAGTCTCATTAGAATTTTTTCATTTTTTTAAAATGAAAATATTTCTGTTCAGTATTTTTCTTAAACCTTTTATTCAGTGCAATATCAATGGTTTAGTGTAATTTGATTTATGAATCTTGTTGATACCTCAATTGATTATTTTTTAATTGTTGCATTAAGATGCTTTCTTAACCAACCCATATTCATTTTTCCCATGAGGGGCTATGTCAGCTTTGTCAGAAATTAGGGCCCAGTCCTTGGAAGGACCTCACTCTGAGTCTTAGTAGTATAAATTTTGGAAATTTAATAGGTGGAGGGGATTCAAAGACCTAACTGTCAAAGGGTCCTCCTTGACCTTCGACGACATTGTTAATTTTCCCTTTTACTATAATTAAATATTAAATAACTATTTGAAGAAAGCAGATAATTTCTCGAAATTTCAAACATTTACCCATCTTACCGAATTATGAAAGATTATGTTTTTTTGAGTCAGTATCTTAATTTCTCTGTAATTAAGTCCTGTATTTCCTTTTCAAGCGATATATCATATGGATAGAAATTTAAATATTGTTATCGTGGTAGTAGATACGTACGGATATACGACGGTATATCGGTATATCGCCCAGCCTTAATTTACATGGATATGCTAGAGTTTTTTGTTCATTGGACATTATATGTTTATATAAAGTACAAATTCATGTTAGTTGCAGTTTTCTTTATAGTATAGTTTTATGAACTGTCTACACAGTTTTTTGTAAGTAATTACTTGTAAAAACTGTTCTGATGAATTGAAGCATTTGCATTATGTGTAGACTAAATACAAACTTTAAAAAAAATTCTGTATTATATTTGAGCATAGTTTTGCTATGTTATTCAAAAAAAAAAAAAAAAAAAAAATCTGAATTTTGACATTTTGAATTCAAATTATGTTTTTCACAATCACGAGTGTGTGTTTGTGTGTAGGGGTTATGTGTATGTGTGTGTAGGGCATGTGTGTTTGTGTGCTGGCATAAGTGTGTGGGTAGTTGTGTGTATGAATGTGTGTGTAGGGGGGAGTATGTGTATGTGTGTGTAGGCATAGGTGTTTGTGTCTGTGTGCAGGCATGAATGTGTGGGTAGTTGTGTGTATGTATGTTTTTGTGTGTGTATGTGTGGGTGTCTGTATGTATGCATGTGTGTATGTGTTTGTGTATTGTGTTTGTGTGTGTATGTGTGCATGTAGATGTGTATGTATGCGCATGTGTGTAGGACATGGATGCAACCTGGAGACAGCTTTCGCTATAGGGAGCAGCATCGTGAGGAGCCCGTCGACGGTGATGGTGCGGAGGGTGGCGGTGGGAAAAATCAAAGGAACGTCAAAAACAGTCAAGTGAGAACAATAAGCAATCGTGATTGCTCAAAAAAAAAAAAAAAAAAATCTCTGTTACAATCTTCACAGAGCTTTGACTGTATGTAAAATATTACATTCTGTCATAAACTCATATTTAAGTTTTTGGTAGAAATATGTGATTTGTAAATGTTAGATAACTTTCTTGTCAGGTTTTTTTACTTTTTTCAAAAGTCTTTTGTGATGGTTTGAATTAGGGATATTACTAAGAATATATCTTGCATCCAAATGAGTTCTTCCCTTAAATTTAAAAATCCCCATGCAATTTATATGAAAGAAAGCAGACAGTCTAATTTAAAAAAAAAGAAAAAGAAAAGTCAATTTTGAGACTCTGAGAAAGTTATAGAACCTCTATATTCCTCTTTCTGAATCGGCAAAGTTTTTGTTTGAATCAATGAACTATTGAGAAAACTGAAAGAAATTTTAGGATCGCAAATACACTGCTTATTACTGAAATTTATTTTTTTGTTTCATGATTTTCTCATAATTACATTTTTAAAGCTTTAAAAAATATTTGCTCTAAACATTTGAAACTTTGCACAAAATAGTAATTGAATACTGTGATATAAACCTCCAAAAGCTAATGTACATGCAGTATGTGGATTTGAAATTCAAACATTTACTGTAAAACCTGTTTTTAGTTAATTATTTCAAAGTTAGAAGTTCATATCATTCTTTGGTATCTAACAAAGAGTTAGATGCAAAAAGTTTTAAAAAATAGAAAAAAGTGAATGCACTGGAAGTGTTAAAGAAATGGTTGCTTTTTGCTGAAAAAAAAAGACTTTTTACTGAAAAAAAAAGAAAATTAAAAATTCAACATATTTCTGTCATATTAAATAATTAAGATTTAGAAAGGTGCAATGAATACTGGGAAAAAGGGGGGGGGGTTGTGCTTACCTAATTCAAAACATGATAAAAAATACCAAAAAAAAAATTTTTTTTGCATTTTTAGATTGCTCACTAGGGTGGAGTGAAAAAAACGAAATTGAGAAATAAGTTAAACCTGTATGTGGAAAAGTTGCCTCTTACAAGCCTATTTATCATACAAAATTTCAGCTAAATCAAACAATATCTTTAGCTGCCCATTTGAGGTTCAATTTTAAGTATTTAGCCTCATTTTTCACCAAACTCGTGAAAATGAGCTGACAAAATATAATTATCTCCATTTTAAATGGTTGAAATTAAACTCTGGAGGATTAAATACTTAATGTATAGTTAGTTGAATGACCTACGAGTAATTGCGAAATGGCCTTCAAATGTGCATCAAGAGCGCACATCGCATATGCCGTCTCAGCTCTGGTTTGTCCTTTCTTTGACTTCACCGCTATCAACTGGGTTCTTTGTTCTAGTTTGTTGTTTTCTTACTTAAAATATTCTATTTAGTTTGAATTATTTCAAACTATTACGTTATAACTTCAAATGTAAATAAAGAGGCTGTTTTTACATATGAACATTTTGAAAAAAAAAAAAAACAATTACTAGTCAAGGTTTTTCTTCACCAAAGTAAATGAGAAAGTATTCACTTCGAACAATACACAATGAATTAGGTTTTATTTTATAGAGTATGTATACTATAATAACATATTCTTTTGAAACTTTCACGTTCTCTGATGGACATTTTCTTGAAATATATGCCTGAAAAGCTCTATTAGCATGTTGTTAACCTTTTGCAATAACTGTATTCTTTCTTAACTCTGAATTGTTACTTCAAATGTAAATGAAAGAGATTTCAGTATTTTTTTTCCATTTATTATTTTTTAAATTAAATGTCTGAAGTATTTCTTCTTTTTATTGCTCGTGAGATTGATTACTAATCTTTGTGCCCTACTAAGTGCCTTATTAATGGCCGATTTGATGCTTTTTATTGACACCCAAGCACTTTCAGAAATTGTTCGTAACCCAGACTGTAAGTTTGTTCTTGTGTGTATGTGTGTGGGGGAGGGGGTTCAATTTTCAGCATGATTCCCTCTCCTTAATGTGGTAGTCTGTATCTGCCCCTGTCCCGATAGATCATCCTCAACTATAATAAGGGATATTGTTTAGAAATTGGGGACAAACTAGAGTAATGTAAAAAGATGACCGTGTTAAACTTTGTACATGTATGTCTACGAAATATGGAATGTAATTTCAAATGGAGATATTTCAATCAGTTCGTTAAGAAAGAATACAGTCATTGCAGAAGGCTAACGACAGCTAATAGATCTTTTCGGTTATATATTTCAAGAAAATGCCCATCAGAGAACGTAAAAGTTTCAACAGAATATGTTATTAGAGTATACTCTATTATATGAAACCTAAATCATCACGTATTATTAGAAATGAATACTTTTACAGTTTAATAGAATAATGTATAGTCAGGTCAAGAAAACATTATATTGGTCAATGCCGACCAACAATAGAAAACGCGTGAGAGAGCTGAGCCCTCAAGAGCTTTAAAGGGAAAAAATGCTAAACTCGATAACCATGTTTAAGAATTTAAGATTACTTCAATAAATTTCAATAGAATTCAGCTCTATTTATAAAAATTGACGGTTATCTCATTTACTTTGGTGAAGAAAAATCTTGACTTGTAATTGTTTTTTTTTTCAAACTGTTTATATGTAAAAACAGCCTCTTCATTTACATTTGAAGTTATAATTTAATAGTTTGAAATAATTCAAACTAAATAGAATATTTTAAGAAAAACAACAAATTAGAACAAAAAACCCAGTTGATAGCGGTGAATGCAAAGAAAGGACAAACCAGAGCTGAGACAGCATATGCAATGTGCGCTCTTGATGCACATTTGAAGGCCATTTCGCAATTACTCGTAGGTCATTCAACTAACTATACATTAAGTATTTAAGTCTCCAGAGTTTAGTTTCGACCATTCGTAGATTTAAAATGGAGATAATTATAGTTTGTTAGCTCATTTTCGAGAGTTTGGTGAAAAATGAGGCTAAATACTTAAAATTGAACCTCAAATGGGCAGCTAAAGATATTGTTTGATTTAGCTGAAATTTTGTATGATAAATAGTCTTGGTAAGAGGCAACTTTTCCACATACAGGCTTAACTTATTTCTCAATTTCGTTTTTTTCACTCTACCCTATTGCTAACATTGCGGGATTTTGGATTTGAAATCCATTTAGTTTTTGACATATTTGAAATTATCTGAACTTTGTCAGCCAAATGCTTACAGCTGAGAGTGGGTATTGAATATCAATATTGTGTAAAAATGTACTATATAGAAAAACAAAAATATTCACTCATATCGAGTCAAAAATGTGTTTTATTGCAACCTGTGATGATTGTGCCACCTTCCTGACATTTTTAACACCTTAAATTATAATTGTGCCTCTTATATTTATTGCACGTTCTTTGTGTTTTGTTATGAAATATTTATCTATATATATAAGACTTAATGATGAATTCTCTTTTTTTAATCAGTAAGTTTTATATTACTCGAAACTAATCATGTTTGAAATTTTTGCTTACCCAAATCCATTATTTAGTAACTAAATAGTTACAAATTAGGGGAGAACAACATTCACAATGAGAAACCCATATATTTTAAAGTTGTAAAAAACCCTTTCTTGATTCAATGTTCAACATTTATAGCATTTTTATAGTCTTATTAGAAATTTCATGGATCTGCTTTTGGAAACTTGGCTTTTGTTTGTGATCACTAAAGGAACATTGTGTTTATCATTCTTTTAGGTTATGCAGGAGTTTAATGTGAAAAGGATAGTTTTCTCTAGTTCAGCAACTGTATATGGTGTGCCTTTATATCTTCCAATTGATGAAACACATCCAGTTGGTTCCACATGCACCAATCCTTATGGTCGGACCAAATATTTTATTGAGGAAATCTTAAAAGATGTTTCAAAATCAGAAAAAGTATGTAAATTGTTGTCATTATATATGCACTTCAATACTTTTTTCAAGTTTAATTCTAAATTTCACAGATCTCACTTTTTTTTCTTTGTTTATTCTAAAAATCAGTTTTATGGAAATGAAATGCATAATTGTACTTTGAAAAGGCATTAATAATTGATCTACTTTACTTACTATTTATAATAAGATATTTTATTCTGTATCTTTCATGTACATAACCTATTAATACGAAGATTCAGGATTTTGCCTAGCATTTTCTTAATTGTTTTAAAAACAAATGCAGTGAAACTCCGATATAACACCTCTATGTCCCATTCTATGGTGGCCTTATATCAAGTTTGGTGGTATCGACTTATAAAATATAAGATTACACATTTGGGTATGCTGAAAAAATCAAAATCCTGCACAGTACTTAGCCTGAGTAAGAAAAATTTGTGAATCCCTAACATTAATTACTATGCAAAATTTCATGATTGTGAGTTTGTTTTATTCTCTGCAAGAGACTTGAATTTTTGAGATTTTTTAGAAAAAACTAAATATAGAAAATACAGTATAACTTTGATTTAACAATTTCCTCAATTTAATGATACATTTCACTGGCCTGGATTTAACTGCATTGAATGTATATGCACCTCAATTTAATGATGTCCTTGATTGAACGATAACTTTTTCCAGCCCCTTGACAATTGTTAAATCAGGGTTATACTGTATTTACAAAATATTTCAAATTCTGCAGACATTAAGCTTTAGTGCGGGAATTTCATAACTTAACATAAACTACTGCATAAAGTTTCAAGCCTCTCAGTTAATTATTTCTGCTCTGGCAAGACGTCTGAATTTTGGGAATTTAATAAAAAATTCCAAACATGCGAGTGACATATAACAAAGCAGCTACATGCCTAATATGCTGCAATACTTTGAAATTTTAATAACCTCAATGCTAACACCAGACCAGCCCTTGAACTAGGCCCGTCATTTAGAAGAGTTAGTGTCAAGGGTTCAATGGCCCCCTTTACTTTGAAAACTAATGTTTTTGCATAAAAGTGGTTATGTTTTTGTGATGTTCCGATATAATTTCATTCAGTTCACACCCTTTGTGCTCCATCCCCCTTTAAACATTTGAAATAATGGGCTTGTCTTTAATTTTGTAAACCCCTATCTCAAATTATTATGCAAAGTTTCCTGTAGCTGGGGAAATTCCCTCTGCTCTGGAAAGATGTCTAAATTTCAATAGAAAAACTTAAAAAAAAAATCATGTGACTTTTGTAGTGGGTAGAGATTTAAAATTTAGTCTTTAACTGTAATCTAATTGTACTAGGGGGCTATCGCCCCCTGCTCGCTAACGCTCGCCAACGATCGCTTCGCGATCCGAGCTCGCTACGCTCGCTTACCGTTCACCAAATATTGGTCTAGCTTTATCTGTATTTAAAAAAAGGAATTTTTTTTTTAATATGAATATCATAACACATATGATTTTCATACATTTAAAAGGGGACAATTAGTTTGACATGCAAACTCGTGCATTGATTATAAAGCAAAAGTTTGCAATTCCATTATCTTTTGAGAGAAGTATGCAAAGGAACATTTTTGTACTAAAATTACAAACATAATATAATCTTTGTTTCCTACATTTACTGAATGCAAAAGAAATTGATTGCAGTGTAAAAAACCCTACCATGTTAACACACTTAAAAACACTTCATGGTCATTAACTATACTATGTTCAGTGTCAAAGCATGTGTGTATATATGTTTGAATATGTCTAACAGTTGCAAAGAGCAAGCAACTTTTGACATTCTCTGAAAGCAGTGATTTAGTAAAAAAAATGTTAGAATGAGTGTTTAAGAGTCAAGAAACCAAATCCAGTGGCACAACAGCTTATGAGGGCCAAGGCCTACTGTACCCCTCTCACTCCTTCTGACCAAGGGCTCTGGGGTGCTAGGCAGATGTTCCGGTTAAGAGGTCAGCCTAATGCGGAACCCCCAGGGTTTAGTTCCCAAGCATACTTGGTACTTATTTTTATCGACCCACTGAAGGAATGAACAGCTGAATCAATCATCCCCAACCTGGAGATCGAACCCGGACCTGCAGCATGGAAGGGCTACCACTGAGACTCTGGGCTTCAGAGCACTTGAATATAATTTACGAAGCAGGCTACGGAGTCTTCAGATGAAAGATCTGAACGCAATTGGTCAGAAATGCTGCTGATACGCTAAGGTGCACAAATGCACACTGTCTTCAAATCGAGAGAATTCCGCAAGTGTTTCTGAATACATTTACGGATTAATCATGCACTTTACTGGAGAAAAAGGGTTGACATAAGACTGATAATTATAAAACTGGAGAAAAATATTAGTGTAGGAGAAAAATATTAGTGTAGCAAAAAAAATTATTGGTTATTATATAACACTAATATTTGTCATACCTCGGATACCATTTATTTCATTCGATAGCAATGTGCCTTTGAAATTCAAACGTAATCAATTTCCCATTAGATTAGCCTTCCTAATGACTATAAATAAAGCAGAGGGTCAAAATGATTTTGTGAAAACATATTAGCAGTAAAATTAGTTTTCACGATTCAATTTGTTGCTTTACTTTGCCACTGTGGTTCAGTTCTTAACATCAATGCCATTGCAAAAGTATGTGAAATGTTTCGCTCTTCAGGTCTTCACAATTCAATTTGTTGTTTTACTTTGTCATTGTTATTTAGTTCTTAACTTCAATGCATTGCAAAACTAAGTGACATGTTTTGCAATGAGAATTGTCCAATAAATTCATTTAGTCTATGTGGAATAACATAATACAGCGAAGCACAGTTTATACATTTCTCTTCTATTCGTTTTTATCAATTATACTTTTTTGAAATTGTCTCTAGAGGGTCTAATGTACATTTTCTTTACCAATTATACATTTTTTAAATTTTTATGCTTTTTTCATTAGTCCCTTCAAAAACGTATAAGTGGTGCTTCACTGTATACGAGGCGTATTTTTAAAGTAAGTTCCGTTTTGATATAAAAAAAGAACGAGTACAGATAGAGCAAAGAAATTTATTGCACAAAAATCTACCATCCTTACGCTATTTTTTGACATTGCTCCCGTGATTTTCCAAACATTTGTCATAGCGTGGTACAGGTTTTTGTATACCTATTCATAGAAAATTGCCGCCTGTGTAGTCAGCCATGGGATAACATGTTCTCTGAGCTCATTATTGCTGTTGTGCCACAGACCACCTTGGAAAGACTTTAGATGCCGAAACAAATGAAAGATGCTGCGAGCGAGGTGAGGGCACACCAGAGGATGTTCAAAAACGCCCCAGCCAAAGCCCTGTAAGAGTCCTCATGGTTGACTAAACGGGCGGTAACTTTGTACGAATAGGTATACAAAAACCTGTACCACGCTATGACAAATGCTCGGAAAATCACGGGAGCAATGTCGAAAAATAGCGTAAGGGTGGTAGATTTTTGTGCACTAAATTACTTAGCTCTATCTGTACTCGTTCCTTTTTTATATAAAAACGAAACTTACTTTAAAAACACGCCTCGTATAAAAAAATGTGGTTGGAAAAAAAACTTCAGTATTCACAGGTTGCAGTTAGTTAAGCTTGATCACGAAAAGAAGGTGGATGACCTTGAAGCGAAACATCATTTGTAATAGGTAGAATCTTCCAGAAAGCACCAAATAGTAAGAGGCATGATCTCGCTAATCCTATCTATTCCAAAATAATAACAAACAACCTATTAAAAATGATACAAATGATGTTTTTTCATTAAGGTTATCCACCTTCTTTTCGTGGTAAGCTATAGCAGGGCTGTGGAGTCGTACTCTGGTTTTATGGTAAAGGAGTCAGAGTCAAAGGTGGAAAATTTCAAGAGACGGGGTCGGTAATCTTCTCTCAAAATTCACAGCTCTGCCAATATTTGCGGAGTTACAGCCAGAGTCAGACTAATTTTTGGTAAAGAAGTCGGAGTCTCTAAAAATCCTGTAGTCGGAGTAAGACATTTTTCCTCCGCCTCTAACTTTATTTTTTGTAAGCACTATGGTTAAGGGAAAAACCTTTCGACATCAACATTAACTTTGCAAAGGATTTTTAAAAAAAAAAGAAGAAAATCATAATACTTCTCTGCATACACGAAAGAAAATTTCTGGGTTTTCAGATACTATGACTCTTGAATGCCTATGTCTATGACTGAAAAGTGGTTTTGTCAAATCTAAAAAAATATTATCAAAAGTTTGACCCTATGCGTTATTTATAGTCATTAGGGAAGGCTAATCTAACAGGAAATTGACGTTTGAATTTAAAAGGCACGTTACTATCGGATAAAATAAGTGGTATTTGAGGCTAAGTATGTGTTATTATTAGCATTTTTTTAAAAATAAAATGCTATTTTCCTCCAGTTTCATTAGTATCACTGTTATTTCAACTCTTTTCTCCAGTAAAGTGCATGATTATACCGGAAATATGTTTGAAACCACTTACAGAACTCACTCGATTTGCAATTCGCGGTTCACGGCATGCGTTTGCGCGCCTAATCCTATCGACAGCATATCTTATCGATCAGCGTTTAAATCTTGCATCTAAAGAATCCTAAGCACAATGCTCTTTTCTTTGTAAATTATATTCAAGTGACTGGAAACACTCATTCAAAAATCAAATTTCTAACGCTAGACATCTAACGCTAGAAGCGAGTCTGCAACACTTGTAAACTGTTGGCATAAAATATTATTTTTTTTTTATTCTCGGTCCACAGCCGATAATTTAAAGAAAATAATTTAAAGTTAAATGTACCTACTTTAAGCCCAGTCTGGTAAAAGTAGAACTAGTCAACTAGTTAGAGCTAACGCTTCAATCGACAATTCCCCCACGCCATAATTAATGGCGACTGTTTACTAAGACCATTGAAGATTGCATGTCTCGATGTGTCGATTCAGAAAAAGTTGAGTTGTCACCTGATTGATTCGAATTAATTCCACTTGTTGACCGCACGTGCTATGGAGAGGAGTACGAATATTCGCGGCAGTGGAATAAACAAATGAGTGATGGTTGAAGTAGAAGATAGTGTGGTGACGTCATCGAGGCATGGAATCTCATTGGCTGATGAAACATATATATTGAGGTGAGTGGCAGCACTCTCTCTCTCTTCTCTCAACGATCCCCAGTTTTGTTTTGATCGTGAAGCCTAGTTCGGCTCAGGTATGGGGGGTTTTTCCCCGCGGGGCTAGCAGGGGTTTTTCAGTGGTGTGTGAATGGTGATGAATATTCACCTTGCTTTTCAAATATTGAAATTTTCCAAGTCCTGGAATTAGAATGAGTCCAGGTGAAGAAACACTTGTGTTGTGTCCGGCCAATTGATATTGCCGGGGCAGTAAGTTCCTAAAAGTCTACCTGAGATGTTCACCGATCTCCGAACTGTCTAACGTTGCCTTCCTGTTACGGGCGTTTCTGAAGTGTGATCCGGGGAACTTTTTGTGTTTCTGGACGTGGATCCTATGGACTGGCCAGTGACTACATCGACAGATTGGTGACATTTTTCTTTTACTTTTTGGAACCACTTTTGTTGTGATATTTTGGGGGTGTTCTTTTATGGGGATATTGTATTACAGTTCTAGTCATATTTAATAAATGTATTTTTCTGAAACATGTTTTTTGCTTGTCTCCAACTTGACATTACACGGCCAGTTAATGTTCGCTTAGTTTAAATATCTTAAACTTTGGTTTTTTAAACTTAACTTTAACTATGCCAACAGACTATTTACATTGCCCACAGCTTTGAGAGAAGAGAGAGAGAGTGCTGCCACTCGCCTCAATATATATGTTTCATCAGCCAATGAGATTTCATGCCTCGATGACGTCACCGCACTAACTTCTACTTCCACCATCGCTCATTTGTTTATTCCACTGCCGCGAATATTCGTACTCCTCTCCATAGCACGTGCGGACAACAAGTGGAATTAATTCGAATCAATCAGGTGACAACTCAACTTTTTCTGAATCGACACATCGAGACATGCAATCTTCAATGGTTTTAGTAAACAGTCGCCATTAATTATGGCGTGGGGGAATTGTCGATTGAAGCGTTAGCTCTAACTAGTTGACTAGTTCTACTTTTACCAGACTGGGCTTAAAGTAGGTACATTTAACTTTAAATTATTTTCATTAAATTATTGGCTGTGGACCGAGAATAAAAATAAAATATTTTATGCCAACATAGTCAAGTCGAGGGGGTAGGGAAAATTGTTTTCGAAATTAAAACAGATGGTAAGCTAGTAACCATCACATTGAATGAGGTCTATTATGTTCCAACACTTAGACGAAATTTGCTTTCCGGATCCAGGATAGACAGTCTTGGTTTTTCTTTAAGGTGGTATCCTGGTAAAATATGTATTTTTAACAATGATGGTATCAAACTTTTCTCTGCACTTTTAATTGATAAGTTATATTTTGTAAAACCTACCTCATTTTTAAGTAATCAAAGTAGTGACTCACCACCGAATGTAAATGAAACCAAAGTCAAAGGATTAGACCTGGAGTTGTGGCATGAACGGTTTTGCCATATTAATTATGATAGTATTTTGGAAACTGAAAAGAAGAACTTTGTCAAAGGGCTTAATATAAAAGGTAAAAACCGGCCAGACTGTGAGCCTTGTATTATTGCGAAGAAAAGAAGGTGTTCATTAAAGCCCACCCCAGGGATAAGGTCTAGAAGACAACTTGAGTTTCTTTTCATGGATCTAGCAGGGCCATTTCCGGTGGAGTCACTAGGGGGGAAAAGATATATTTTTACGATAATTGATGATTTTTCAAGGAAGTCCACTATTTACTTTCTAAAGTCAAAAGATGAAGCTTTTAAATATTTTCTTAGATACCAGAGGCATGTAGAGAGAGTCCTCAACAAGAAAATTTTGGCCATAAGGTCTGATAATGGGGGGGGGGGGGGGAATTTACAAATTCTAATTTTGAGACCCATTTAATTAAAGAAGGCATCAGCATAGAGAGAACCAACCCTTATACTCCCGAACAAAACGGAGTAGTAGAAAGGTACAATTTGACCTTGATGAATGGGGTTAGAGCGATGCTGAAAGACTCTGGACTAAAGGAAGAATTTTGGGCGGAAGCCACCTTATGCTTTAACTATATCAGGAATAGAACAGTTCTAAAAGAAAGGGGGAAAACCCCATTTGAGCTGTTCTGGGGAAACAAGCCTTCAGTAAAGCATTTCCGGAGGTTTGGATGTATTGCCTACAGAGGCATGCCAAAACAAAATCTAAAGAAATTTGACTCAAGAAGTAGGAAGGGCATAATGGTAGGCTACGCAACCCAAGCAAAAGGGTACAGAATTTGGGACCCAGAGCTAAAGAAAATTTTTGAAACTATCAATGTGGACTTCAGGGAAAATTTAATTTGGGGGGAAATCAAATTTGAATCGGAATGTAGACAATGATGATGATTATTCTTTTATTAAACCTATGAGTGAAGTTCTCTTAGATAAAGAGACAGATGAAATACAGTCTTCCACCCCTTGTGAGGAAGTTGAATGGGTAAGGGATGCAGTGAAAAGAAAGAAAGGGGACCGTACTGATATCTACTATTATGAAAAGGGAAATAAAACAAGGTTGAGGTCACCCAATGATGTAGAAAAATATTGTAAGGAGAATAACATTGTTTACAATCCTGAACTATTTGATTTCAAGAGTAAAAATGTACCTTATAATCCTTTGTTTGATATTTTTTATTCCCCTAGTGAACAAATGGAACCCGAGCCAGAGGCAAATTTGTCAGAAGTGCTAATTCCCCAAAACTATAATCAATGCTTAAAAACCCCAGAAGTAAAACATTGGCAAGAAGCCATGTCTAAGAAATGAAAGTGATTCAAGAAAGGGGTGTGTGGCAGTTAGTTCCCCAGCCAGTTGGTAAACCAGTACTTGGTAATAAGTGGGTCTATGACTTGAAGAGGAATGCCCAAGGGGAAATTGCCAGGTTTAAAAGCAGATTGGTTGCGATGGGAAGTAGACAGGTGGCAGGAGAATCGTATTCTCAGGTTTTCTCCCCAGTTATCAATTTCTCCCTGATTAGAATGTTTTTCTCAATTCTGGTGATATTCCTAGGTTGGAGCCATTTCCAATTAGACGTAAAAAACGCATATCTTTGTGCTGATTTGCATGAAGAAATCTATATGCGACAACCACAGGGTTTTGTAATCCCGGGAAAAGAAGACTGGGTATGTCGTCTAAAGAAATCACTATATGGTCTTCATCAATCGGGGAGAAATTGGTACCTGGAAATTGATAGGGTTCTCCAAGGTCTAAATTTTGTGAAATTTAAATGTAGTAACTGTGTTTATACAAGAAACAGAAATGTATTTTTATTGATGTATGTAGACGATATAATAATTTTTGGAAAAAGTGAAATTATAATTCAGGAAACAATTCAGGATTTATCTAAACATTATGATATTAAGGAATTAGGGAGAACTAAAAAATTATTGGGGGTAGAATTTGAAGAAATAAATGGGGGAATTTTTATACACAAAAATTCTTATATTAAGACAGTTTGTGAAAATTTTAAAAAGTATCAATACCCATACTCGACCCTCCCAATAGCGAAAGGTACAATTTTGTCTTTAGGTGATTGTCCAAAAACGGACCAAGAAATGGAGAAAGTACCTTATCGCAATTTATTGGGATGTTTGTCCTATATAGCAGGGAAAACTAGACCGGATATTGCCTATACAGTTAATCTATTATCTCAATTTCACGCAAATCCGGGTAAAAAACATTGGCAGTGTTTATTAAGACTTTTAGGGTATTTAAAATATACAAATTATTATAAATTAAGTCTATCTGCAATAAATGAAATTAAAATCAATGGCTTTTCTGACTCAGACTATGCTGCTAATAGGGACGATAGGATTTCGATGGGGGGAATTATTTACATTGACAGAGTACCTATTATCTGGCGAACATTTAAACAAAAGTGTGCTTCATTGTCCACCATGGAAGCTGAGTATATCTCTTTAACAGAAGCAGCAAAAGAGGTGGTGTGGTTAAAAAGAATTTTAGAAGAAACATCACATTTTGAAATAGCTGGATATAAATTTAACGGGTCTGTGATTAATTGTGACAATATAGCTGCAATAGAATTTTCAAATTCCCCTATAGAAAATTCCAGAACAAAGCATATTGATGTCAGGTATCATTTTTTGAGAAACTTAGTAGAGGAGAATACATTTGAATTAAAATATGTGAAAAGCGCAGAAAATCCTGCGGATACGTTTACAAAGCCTCTGACTCGGGGTACATTGAAAAAAATGTGCAAACTCATTTTTGGTAATTATGAAAATGTAAAAGTTTAATATTCAGATGTGTAAATCTTTCAATGTTTCTCAAAAGTGTTTAAAATTTTTTAAAATTGTTGTTTGAAATATGTCAGTTTTCATGTCGTTTTGAAGTGTATCGTGCTGTGTGACCGAGAAGGGGGGAATTTGTTGGCATAAAATATTATTTTATTTTTTATTCTCGGTCCACAGCCGATAATTTAAAGAAAATAATTTAAAGTTAAATGTACCTACTTTAAGCCCAGTCTGGTAAAAGTAGAACTAGTCAACTAGTTAGAGCTAACGCTTCAATCGACAATTCCCCCACGCCATAATTAATGGCGACTGTTTACTAAGACCATTGAAGATTGCATGTCTCGATGTGTCGATTCAGAAAAAGTTGAGTTGTCACCTGATTGATTCGAATTAATTCCACTTGTTGACCGCACGTCAGTGGTGGCGCTAGGAAATCCCCGACGGAGGGGCAAGCTTTCCCGACAGGGGGGCATAGCCAAATTTTAGCTTGAAAGATCCCCCCCCCCCCAATTTAGGTGATAAAGAAACTAATCATTCTTGGCGTCTAACAACACGAATTCCCCATAAAAATTAAAAGCAAACAATAAAAATTTTAATAAAGATAAAATAAAATAATTAGAAAAATAAAATTAAATTTAAAATTAAACACATGAAACTAGGCTTTTGTGAGCAGGTTCATATCGCGAGATCAATAAACTAGAACAGTGTACAAAGCAGAATTTGACGAAAAATCTGAATATGATGTAAAATCATTAAAGTTGTGTGCTCTACAGAGTTTATGCGGAGAAAGAAACTTAACAACATTAATGTAGTTGTGAATGTAATGTTGCTCTTACAGAAATGAGGGGGGTCCGGGGGGTCCTCCCCCGGAAAATTTTCGAAATTGTAGCTCTGAAAACGCAATTTTAGATGATCTTCAGTAGTTTCATGCAGACAAGGGTTGGATGCTCACCTCCAAATAATTTTAAGAAATTGAAGTCCAATAAACGAGATTTTAGTCGATCTGTAATGGTATTTTGTAGGGAGTGAGAGTCGAGGTGCACAACCGAAAAAGTTCCAAAATTAAAGAAACAAAATTGTAGGTCATGTATTGTAACGTTAGGGTGATGAGGTTAATGACCAATTAAGATATTCAGTGTTCCTCCCCCCCTCCTTCTTCCGTAATCAAACCTTATAAACACACAAATTTACGGGATGGAAACTCTAGGGTTCAAGAGTATAGCGGTGCTCATCCACTAGCTCATCAACATATTTATTAGGGAGCAGAGAAATCCACATCTTAAGTAAGCAGAAGAACAGTAACTAATATTAAGTTAAAAAATTCAAAAGAAACTTGAGCCCGATGCCTACCTTTATATTAAGATGAACCTCGCGAGTCAGAACATGTATAAAATTAAATTTATTTATATTTTCTTTCATTATTTTATTTTTCCGAGATAACTTGGGAAAGCACGAAAAAGGGAATACAATCACAACTACTAAGTTTTGTTATTGCAAAAGCAGAATCAAGAGAAAAAAATTAATATCTTTTGAAGAGCCTTGCTTGCTAAAACCAATTACTAGTATTTTATTTGATAACAAATAGAAACTGGAAACGGATAAAAATTTTGCGCTAAAAAAATGAGAAAAGGCGCAAATTTTTACGGATTTTAATTATTTTCTATGGTAATAAAAGGTCTACATCGATTAGGCCTAGCTGGTGGTGGATGGAACCGGCGGGCCGCATTGGATTTTGCAATTAAATAGTATAAAAATAAATCCATGATTTTTCCTTCCTTTCTTTCTTTTGATCGTATAAATAATCATGATAGTTTCATAGGGACCGCCAACGTATTTCATTCCTAGATTTTTAAAAATATCATCCTGCAAATCACAGATTATTTGGAAGAAAATGTGTGGGCCGTCGAAGCATGTTTGAAATAGAAAATAAAAATTAAAATGTAGTGAGCGAGATTGAAATTATACAAATGAATAGTCACACCAGTAGTTCTAAGCAGGACTGAGGAGTCGGAAGAAAAATGACCGACTCCAACTACGGGAATTTTAAAGCCTTCGACTCCGATTCCACAAGAACTGGCAGGGTTGCAGATTTTAATTAAAAATGATCGACCCCGACTCTTGAAGTTTTAAACTTTCGAGTCCTGACTCCGACTTCTTGACCTCAAAATCAGTCCGACTCCAACTTCTCAGACTTGGTTCTAAGTTTTGAATGCACAAAACGAAAGTAATGTGTGTGTGTGTTGTGCAATCAAAAAAAAAAAAAAAAAAATTTAAAAAAAAAAAAAAAAAAAAAAAAACGAAACTTAATAGTATGGTCAGCACCATGCTAAACTTAATAAACAAACTAAGGTGAAAAATCGCGAATCTCGTTTTTTAAATTCAATGGTTTGCCGCAGTACTGAAAAAAGGCTATTACTACTTCGAACAATAAATTTTACACTTAAAGTTATCTATAAAAATTAATACATTGAAAATAACTAAACGCGTCTAATGGACAAAATTTTGTTTTAGCTCTCCTGAAAAGAGCCAATTTTCAGATTCGTTAGTTCAGCATGGTGCCGACGATATTACGCAATAAACAAATTTATTAAGTATCAAAGTGATTAACATTAATTGCACCAATTTAATCTTGTGGAAGGTTTTTTTCTTTTTTTTAATTTACTATATACCTACCTTTTTTTTATTTTTAAAATTTTTTGAAGCACTTTTCATAATTCGAAAATGCATAACCATTAGTTTCAAACTTTTTATTGATCATGTCAGTTGAAATCTGTCATACTTTCAAATTTTAAGTTTGCACTCGCTTTCCAGACCAAGAGGAAAAAGTGTAAATTCTAAGTCTTACCATAAAATTTCCATACATGGAGCTTTTTTGCAGATCTACGGAGTCGGAGGGAAAATGGTCGACTCCAACTTCGAAAGTTTTAGAGCACTCAACTCCGACTCCTTTACCTTAACGTCAGTTCGATTCCAACTCTCACTCCGACCCAGCAATCACTGGCAGTGTTACGGCCATTGGGGGAAAATGACTCCAACTCTGACTCTTGTCATTATTAACCAACAAATTCTGATTCAGACTCCTTCTCTCCAAAATCAGTCCGACTCCGACTCCGCAGCACTGCTTTTTTTACACTATTTTAGCACTTGAAAAAAAGCATATTAAAAAAAAAAATAAAACATAACTTGCAAAAAAAAACTTAAACAAGACTGAGCCTGGTACCAGTTTGTAAGTTGGTTTGATCGATTTCGAAGGAGCAATGTTGACTTTTGAATTAGACCTGGTCCAATCAAATAATTACAGCTGTATGGACTAAGCGCAGCTTATTGCAGGCTTTACTTTAAGTTAGAAACATGAGTTTCGACTACATGATAACATCTGAAAAAATGAAATTTGGAAGCAAAATATATTTTCAATTGCCTTTAGCACATGATTTATTTATTTATTTAATTTGGCCTTTTCCAAAAGGTTCGCCCCTCCCCTTCCTCCAGACATTTTTCTCAAAAAGAACCCAAACCTGATGCAATACCAACCCGACGCTTAATAATCCAATGATTGTTTAGTTGTGCCAAACCCGATGTTTACTAAATCATTCTCATTTCTTCTTCATTCCCAGCAAAACTATTATGCTCCCTAGTATGATCCCCTGATCCCCCAGCATGCAGCCTACAAACAAGATCAATATAAGTTTTTGAGAAACATGTATTTAAAATGTTAAACATGTATTTGCCGACAAAACATCATTACACTAAAAAATTAAATCTACTTTAGTACGCTTCCTTGTATGAGGTAAAAGGATCGTTTACTCATCGATATGTTTTGTTGTAGAATAATCCAACAATAATCAGATAAATTTTAAATAACTATAGTAATAACTTACTTGTAACTACAGAGTGAAAATGAAAGATAATATTGCAGTTATTTACCCAGAGAAGTATTTTAAAACGCATCAATGGTGTGTCAGCACTGACTGAAGTGCTGTTTAGCAAATGTGTAATAGAAAAGGAAAAATCTCCGAAGCATGTTTTTTCTCCGATGACCCCCCCCCCCCGTCTCGTCCTGTCTGTTGTCATTCGGTACGTATTTGTCTCGTAACCCGATAACCAGATGACGACGCCTTAGGTCTGACCGGAAATCACCACTACATTCGGCAGGGACGTGGATAGTCAAGGGGAGATTGTACTCTTTTATTAGTCGTCGACACCCTGAGGTGTCGAAACCAGCTCATCGATAAATAGAAATTTCAAGGATGAAAAACACACCATTTCCCCCGTAGCAATAGCTATCCCTTATTTTATCACCATCTGGGCGACGTTAAAAGGGGACTTATGGACTCGGGCTAAATTGCAGGTGTCAAGGTGGGTGGCCCCGAAGGGAATTGATTTTTTGTTTCCTTTTTTTAAAATATTTAAGATACTTCTACTTTTTTCTACTAATGTTTTTCGAGTTCATATCCGAGGAAAAAATTTTTCATTTACGATAAACGCCAAAGCAAACAGATTCCCCGACGAAACACAAAATTTTCCCCGACGGGGGGCAAGACGTTTCCGACAGGGGGGCAATTGCCCCCCCTGCCCCTCCCTTGGAGCCACGTCTGCCGCACGTGCTATGGAGAGGAGTACGAATATTCGCGGCAGTGGAATAAACAAATGAGTGATGGTTGAAGTAGAAGTTAGTGTGGTGACGTCATCGAGGCATGGAATCTCATTGGCTGATGAAACATATATATTGAGGCGAGTGGCAGCACTCTCTCTCTCTTCTCTCAACGATCCCCAGTTTTGTTTTGATCGTGAAGCCTAGTTCGGCTCACGTGTGGGGGGTTTTCCCCGCGGTGCTAGTGGGGGGTTTTCCCCGCGGTGCTAGCGGGGGTTTTTCAGTGGTGTGTGAATGGTGATGAATATTCACCTTGCTTTTCAAGTATTGAAATTTTCCAAGTCCTGGAATTAGAATGAGTCCAGGTGAAGAAACACTTGTGTTGTGTCCGGCCAATTGATATTGCCGGGGAAGTGAGTTCCTAAAAGTCTACCTGAGATGTTCACCGATCTCCGAACTGTCTAACATTGCCTTCCTGTTACGGGCGTTCCTGAAGTGTGATCCGGGGGACTTTTTATGTTTCTGGACGTGGATCCTTTGGACTGGCCAGTGACTACATCAACAGATTGGTGACATTTTTCTTTTACTTATTGGAACCACTTTTGTTGTGATATTTTGGGGGTGTTCTTTTATGGGGATATTGTATTACAGTTCTAGTCATATTTAATAAATGTATTTTTCTGAAACATGTTTTTTGCTTGTCTCCAACTTGACATTACACGGCCAGTTAATGTTGGCTTAGTTTAAATCTCTTAAACTTTGGGTTTTTAAACTTAACTATAATTTACCAACATAAACAACGATCGTAAACAAAGCGGATCGTTGCCAACGGAGAGAAAGAAATAAAGGCTTGTTTTGCGCTACTCATAAGCGTTTTATATATATAGATGTATGCACAAGTTGGATTAGAAATCAGTGTATTTATGCACTTACAAAAACTCTCTGGGAAATATGCAATAAAGTAAGAACTGCATTTAGGACATAGATTTCTATTAATTGAGGAAAAAATTATAAAATGATTTATAAAGCTTGTTAGCTATGTGCTATGAAATCTACAAAATCTACCTCTCCGAGCAAGTGATGGGATAAATTACATTGATACATTTTTTACAAGTATCTTGATTCGAGAATGAATTCCTTTACATGCTTTACTGGATCTCTGATAGAATGGATGATTTTTATTCTCATCAGGATGGAGTATATACATTTGAAAATGAACTTGATCAAGATGTGCTACTCATTTGATGGTTTTATAGTTGACGTGTACAATCTCGAGATTCTATTAGCTGTTTTCAAAAAGCGAGACACATTTAGTGCACCCAGTTCGTGGTTAGCAAGATAAGGAGTGCATACACCTTATATTTTGGCATGTGATATTAGTAATAAATATTGTTGGTCTTAACTCAATATCGTTGTGTCAACTTGCAACCCACTGGTTCAAAACTAAATATGGGAAGCTTTTCAGAGACACACTGACTTTTTCTAACTTTATTGAAGTAATATTTAGGGCTTGAGGTAGTACCACAAACAAATAGGGAAGAGATGCCGCAATTTTGTTAAGATGTAAACAGCAAATAACCCACTGGATAGGTCTGCAAAGATTTTGCTCTAAAAGGCAAATGATTCCAGCTTTTAGTTTAGTGAATGGAAAATATTTTGAAATATGTTACTGACAAATGTTTAAACCAGATGACTTCTTATCATTTTCCTCGTATAAAAACGATGTAGAGCCTATTTCAGTTCAAAACAGGCCCGTAGTTTTGAATTTTTATAAAAGGGGGGGGGAGGCGTAAACGCTATGAAATTTTCTCGGAAAACCATGCCCACTTACGACGGTCTTGGTTCAAGGGGTAGTCTGATGTTGTCATTGAGGTGATTAAAAATTGGAAGTATTGCAGCGTATTAGATATGTAGCTACTTTGTTATACGTCATTTGTATTTAAGGATTTTTTTAATAAAATTCTCAAAATTCAAGCCTCTTGCCAAAGCAGATATAATTAACTCACAGACTTGAAATTTTTCGCACTAGTTTGTGTTAGGAAGTCACTAAATTCCCCCACTAAAGCTTAACATTCAGCAGAATTTACAATGTTTTGTAAATATTCTCTTCATTTGATTTTTTTGTAAAAATTTCAAAAATTCAAGTCTTTTGCCAGACCAGAAGGCATTAACTCAGAGTCACAAAATTTTGCACAATAATTAGTGTTAGGGAGTCAAATTTTCCACACTAAGTCAAAGTGCTCTGCAGAATTTCGATTTTTTTTTCATCCCACCCTATTACACATATATGTAGATATAATGTTTATGGTCTTCATGCACTTTCCTCTAGAAGTTCAAAATGTATAAAAATAATGGGCAGCTGCAGGGATAACATTTGAAAACATAATATAGATTTCTGTAATGCAACATCATTTATTTCATCCTAATTATCTTTTCTGATGAAAAAATATTTTAAAATGCTATGTTGACTGTTTTGATGTTGAGAGTGCTCACAATCTAATTCTGTGTGCAATAAGTTTTGGAATTTAAGTGAATCAGTTTTTCATTAATCCTTTTGAAAGCATTTAGGCAGTAAATTAAGCCTTTCTAGGATATAAACCTGAGGAAGAACTTACATTTTCACAGCATTGAAAATGAAACAGCATCATAAAACAGGGGCGGACTGGCCCCGGAAATTCTATGTAAAAATATATTCTTACCGGCCCTACCCAAAAAATTTTTGCTGTTTTTTTCCCAACCCCAAAAGTCCTCTAGTGATTTTTTCATAAAAAAAAAAAGAATAGAACAAGTTTTTTCGAAGACTACATGTCTTGAATGTGTTGGCAGCTGTCCGTTTTCGGATTGAGCTTAAAACGGAGAATGATATCAAGAAAGCAATATAAGGTTCTCCCTGTAAGTGGGGTATGGAATATCCTCAACTTTCGGGGGTCCGGGTGTTTCTCCCCCGGAGAAAATTTTGAAAAATAGGTATAAAATTCTGCATTTAGAAGCCTATAAGCAGTGATTGGAACAAAAGAAATCAGGGAAAAAAAATAGGCAGACAAGACTTTTATTTTGAGTTTCTTTTTCAAATTAAGATAATTAAACTTTTTGGTATCGATAAATCAATGACAGCAGTTGACAGACAAAAAGACTGAGGAAGGAGAAAATATAATGCATTGTTCCTTGGTCACATTGGTTTTCGGTACGATTAATTTTTGATTAACCTTCCAATTCACTACAAATACAACACTGCATTAGATATAAAATTATCAATAGTAAAAAAAGTTTTAAAAGAAATGGTGTACAGATTTCGAAAATGGGAAACGTAAGAGTAACATATTACCTAATTTTACTGTTTGATCTATACACACTCCTGTTTGTGAAAATTGCAACGCCATGAAGGAAGCATCATAGTTGATCGAAATTTAATACACAGTTAAGTGGTAATGATACAAATAAATGATTACATTTTCAAACCAAACAAACAATAAAAAGAGATAGAAATTAGTATTTTGTGTGGCCACCATGTGCCGCAATAAGAGCTGCTACACGACTCGGCATGGAGTGAAACAAAGTTTGAATATCTGCCTGCAGAAGAGTGTTCCATATTTTTTGTATGCGCAAAACAAAGTTCGTCTGTCGAAGCAACAGGACGAGGATCACGAGCGAGATGCCGCCCAACAAAATCCCACAATGTTCAATCGGTGACATATCCGGGGAATATGCAGGTAAAGGAAGAAGCTGTACCTGTTGCGAATCAAGGTAGGATTGGACAGTCCTGGCGACATGTGGACGCGCATTATCCTGCTAGCATACAGCCCCTGACAATCTTTGCAGGAAAGGAATAGCTTGGGGCTGTAAAACTTCCTTTATGTATCAGTTGCTGTTCAAATTGCAAACAATTCATAGCAATTGTGATCGTCCATGATATGCTATGGCACCCCAGACCATAACTCCAGGTGTTCGTCCGCTGTGGCGTTCGATAATGCACTCCAAAATGTGCCATTCACCGGAATGGCGCCTGACACAAATTCGGCCATCATGGTGCCACAAATTGAAGCGAGATTCATCAGAAAAGACGATTTGCTGCCAATCAACACGCTAGCTCGTATGCACATTGGCCCATTGTAGCCGCAGGCGGCGATGGTTTTGCGTGAGAGGAATCCTGTATAAAGGAATCCTTAAGGATCCTAAAGGAATCCCAATAAGATGCTTGAGTTTATCAATAGATCTATTTCAAACAAATCTAAAGAAGTTATTCTGCCCTTATATAGACGCTTGGTAAGACCTCATTTGGAGTATGCTGTTCAGTTTTGGTCTCCTTATCTTAAGAAAGGTATTAATGTATTGGAAAGGGTTCAAAGGCGGTCTACAAGACTAATAAATGGACTTTCTCACTTAGACTATGATTCCAGGCTTAGAAGGCTAAATATGTACAGTCTTGAGCAAAGAAGAGACCGAGGGGACATGATTCAGTTGTTTAAATTTATTAAATAAAAGATGTTACCGGGCTGAAGTTTAGCACTGAAAACAGGACAAGGGGTCATTGTTTTAAGCTATTTAAATCTCAAGCTAACATGGATATTAGGAAAAATTATTATTTTAGCAGGGTAGTGGAACCTTGGAACAGCTTACTGGAAGAGGTGGTAATGAGCAAGGGAGTAGATAGTTTTAAGAGGACCATTGATCTTCACTGTGGATTGTAAATTGACTAGGACCAGTCTAGCTGGGCCCAGAGCCTGTTGTTGGTCATCACTTTTGTATTTGTATTTGTGCGCAGCCCACACTGCAGCAAACATCTCCGAATTGATGAAGCACGCAGTGAAACACCTGTGGCTGTTGACAACTGTGCTGCCAATTGTCTAGAAGAAGCTGTGCTGTCCGTCAGCGCCATACGCACCAGGTGTCTGTCATCAGGAGCTGACGTCACATTTCGGCGTCCACTCCCGGATTTCCGAGCTGTCCGACCCTCTGTTGGCATAATTAAAGTTAAGTTTAAAATCCAAAGTTTAAGAGATTTAAACTAAGCCAACATTAACTGGCCGTGTAATGTCAAGTTGGAGACAAGCAAAAAACATGTTTCAGAAAAATACATTTATTAAATATGACTAGAACTATAATACAATATCCCCATAAAAGAACACCCCCAAAATATCACAACAAAAGTGGTTCCAATAAGTAAAAGAAAAATGTCACCAATCTGTCGATGAAGTCACTGGCCAGTCCGAAGGATTCTCATCCAGGAACGCAAAAAGTCACCCGGATCATGCTTCAGGAATGCCCTTAGCAGGTAGGCAACGTTAGACAGTTCGAAGATTCGGCGAACATATCAGGTAGAATTTTCGGAACGCACTTCCCCGGCAATATCAATTGGCCGGACACAAAACAAGTGTTTCTTCACCTGGACTCATTCTAATTCCAGGACTTGGAAAATTCCAATACTTGAAAAGCAAGGTGAATATTCATCACCAGTTACACACCTCTAAAAAACCCGCTAGCACCGCAGGGAAAACCCCCCCACACACGTGAGCCAAACTAGGCTTCACGATCAAAACAAAACTGGGGATCGTTGAGAAGAGAGAGAGAATGTTGCCACTCGCCTCAATATATATGTTTCATCAGCCAATGAGATTTCATGCCTCGATGACGTCACCACACTAACTTCTACTGCAACTATCACTCATTTGTTTATTCCACTGCCGCGAATATTCGTACTCCTCTCCATGGCACGAGCGGACAACAAGTGGAATTAATTTGAATCAATCAGGTGACAACTCAACTTTTTCTGAATCGACACATCGAGACATGCAATCTTCAATGGTTTTTAGTAAACAGTCGCCATTAACTATGGCGTGGGGGAATTGTCGATTGAAATGTCAGCACCAACTAGTTGAATTCTACTTTTACCAGACTGGGCTTAAAGTAGGTAACAAATAACTTTAAAATATTTTCTTTAAATTATCGGCTGTGGACCGAGAATAAAAATAAAATAATATTTTATGCCAACACCCTCGTCCGTCCACTGCTTCCAAACACGCATGATTGTGCTGCTAGGCTGCATGCAAGCGGTTACTGCACGATAAGACAATCCAGCTTCATGAAGGCCGACGATTCTGCCCCGTTCAAAATCCGAAATTTGCTCAAATTTCGCTTTTTTTTCGCCAAAGAGGCTTAGTAAGGATTCAGTTAATGTTTACTCTAGCGTATAACCACCAATAATCATACACGCCTCGCTACAGCCGTGTATTTATATTCTGTTTGATCCGCCGTTCAGAGGGCGCTGCTCAGCATACGCATGCGCTACCGGTCTGCAATTCTAATCATTTGCATATCATGTCCTACTTTACATTTCCTGCAATTTTCAGCTCACTCACGTAAGTCCTTCGTGGTGTTGCAATTTTCACAAACAGGAGTGTATATAAAGGTGATGGTGTTTCTTTGTTTCTACCCAATGGCCCAGAAGCCTCCATACCACCTACGGCTCTGAAACTTGGCACAAAATTCGAACGTACCCCGAGAGTCTGCACCTCGAAGCCGAAATTATAAATTTCAAATTTGTTTTTTTCTAATTAACTAATTAAGCTAAATTTCGGCTAATTAGGAGGTAAAAATATCCCCACCCCCAAATATTATATATTTTTGGAAAGGATTTTCCTTCCCAAACAAGATGATGTTTGTTCCATTTTTCTCAATCAATTAGAACATGAGGTATAAGCGATTCTAATTGAGCCAATTTTCAAGCTTTCTCTTTCGAGAAATTGCTATAACAGTAGTTCCACTTTCAAGACAATTTTCAACTATAACATTAGGTTCATTTTCAAGACATTTTTTCAATTATTTTCTTTTTAACATTTTGGAGGAAGTTGCCTTTGTTGTTTATGAATATTTTACTGTTATTACTAGAGACGTACCGAGTAGCACTTTGGCCGAGTACCGAGTACTCTGCCTTTCACTACTCGGCCGAGTACCGAGTTACCGAGTACTCGGCCTTTCACTACTCGGCCGAGTTACCAAGAACCATCGACACACGTGATGAATTTTGAACTTATTGGAATAGTAGTATAGCCTGCTGAAATTTAATTACACATTTTATAAACAATTTTGTTTGTGTCTAAAATTTTACAAAAAAATTATTTTTAAAATTAAAAATAAATAAAAGGTATGATTAATCAAGTTGGAATTAAAACAAATCACAGTAAAATCCCTCTAATGCAAACACTAACAGGACAATTTTTTTTGTCCGCAGTAGAGAGGTGTCTGCAGGACAGGGGTTTAAGAATGTTATTTGCATTGGAACTGGGGAATTAAAAATTGTCCGCATAAGAGGGGTGTCTGCCTTTGAGGGGTGTACGTTAGGAGGATTTTCACTGTATACCAATCAATTATAGTTCTAGTCCGCCAAACATAAATAATTTTCAAAACCAGATAAAACAAATGTGCAGGAACACTGCAGACACGTGTTTCTGCCCCCCCCCCCCCCCCCCCCCATTGCAAGGAACGTCTTTTTCAGTGCATAACATGTGAGCTAAAGAATGTAAAGACATTCGACAAAAAAATCCGAGTTTTGTCTTTAAATCCACGAGCTCCCATTTTGTGCATTGAAAAAAAGAGTTCCTTGTAACGCCAAAACATGTGTCTGCAGTATTCCTGCACTGTACTTTTAACGTTGTTTTATTTCCTTGCATTTTTTAAGCAAAGATATTTTTATATTTTTTATAACTAATTTTTGGTTGAAGCAAAAATCCATTTTTAATATAAAAATTCCATATTTTCTATACTTACCTTTATAGCATAATTTTTAATAAATAAGTTTTATTAACTTTGGAGACATTAAAATAAAGATTTATTCAATTAAAGCATTACAAACTTCATTATTCTCAAAATTTAAATTTGACTTATAAATTTTAATTGTAAATGATTGCAGAATATAATACTTGCTCCTTTTTTTATAAATTTCATTATCTGTCTTGGACAATATTCAATTTTTTGCTACTACTCGGTATTGGCCGAGTATCTGATCAGAAGTTGGCCGAGTACCGAGTACTAGGCAAACTAGCCGAGTAGGCCGAGTACTGAGTAGTTACCGAGTACTCGGTACATCTCTAGTTATTACTTCATTTTAAATTCATTGTGCGTATGTTAATTGATTTTCTTTTTAATTAGAGAGTCGCTTGGTGAATTTGGCGATGAATTATTGAGTTTTTTACATTTGAAAGCTACTGCAAATGTAATTTTGATGTAATTTGTTTTTCTTTAATTCAACGGATTTTCTTTAAATTTTTAGCACAGGCATCGCTGTGCGGGTACTGCTAGTAAGAAATAAAATGAAGCACACTTTGCTTAGGAGTTTCAAAGACTAATTTAGTTATTTACAAGGACTCTAGATTTGAACTTTAATAAACGAAAATAAGTTAATTTAAAGTAATCGTTATTTTAAATTCATATTCTTTTATTTAAATTATTGTAGTTTGTATTAACAACAAAATTTTAGCAAACACCTGATGATTAAAAATATTAAACTGTTCTGTAAATATATAAACAGTTCTTGTCATTGTTGGTTCAAAACAGATGTAATTCCACGCTGTATAACAAATGATTCGCTATTTTTCTCTGAGACAAAATTGCGAAGAGAGAGATTATATCTAATTGATTGAAAAAATCATGCTCCGTCCATTATATAGAAAGTGGCGGGAAAATTAACAGTAAACATGAAAGGAAAAGAGAGAGAGAGAAAAAAAAAGCTTTCTTAGCAGGCGTTTGCATGTTACCAGAACCGGTATACATCCTATTCTTCGGATGGAGTCTTTTTCTTATGAAGGAAAGGGATCAATGTAGTCTTTCCCAGACAGCTTTAGATGGTCATAAAAAACACCCTCACCCCCAATATACTGCTCCTTATAACAGAATTCCAGGAAACGTCAATTCCCAACAGATAGCAAGAGACACCACCTGCCCTTAAGGCTTCACTTTGGGCGAAGGAATACACCACGAAGCCATTGTGTCCTAACTTAGTAACAAGACACGGCAATAGTTCGACAAGAAAAG
The DNA here is from genome assembly GCF_026930045.1 of Uloborus diversus. Classification (NCBI taxonomy): domain Eukaryota; kingdom Metazoa; phylum Arthropoda; class Arachnida; order Araneae; family Uloboridae; genus Uloborus; species Uloborus diversus. Next base: position 97,565,769 of record NC_072733.1, read on the forward strand.
AGTGACCACTGGAAGAGGAAAACCAACTAATCATCATCCTCTCCAACTATCTTCCCCCAATTGCAGTTCTTTCAATGGTCTAAGACAACTGACTGTGACTCTTATTACACGAGAACAACTGTCCTAGTAAAAAAAAATTTCATTTATTTCCTTCTTTTTTTTCAAAATAAAACTGACTTTGAAAAAAGAAAACGTCCCGAGTTGGATACGGCCCATGTGGAATTTTCCACATCTTCCACATGGCCAGTCCGCCCCTGTCATAAAGTTGATTCACAGGAATCATAACGATAGATAAGGTGCATCATTGCTGCAGAAACTCATTTAGCTAAAAGCATTGAGAAGAATGCAAAGTATGAAGTCGCATCTTACCAAAGAAATAGCTCCTCTTTTTTTCAATTCTTAATCATGTTTCTTGGTAGGCCACATGTTTATTGCTAACAAAAACTCCACGGGGGCTTTTGGCCCAGAAACATTTTTGGGTATCTTTAATTTTGAATAACCCTCAATGCTCGTTACACATGAGATGCTCAAGTAGAAAGCAGTAATAATATTAATTACAAAGCATAATGTATAACTTTGTTTTAAAATGAAAAAAAAAGAAAAAGAAAGTGAAATATTTTCCTGGAGTGTATGGCATTGGTTAGCATCATTTTGAGTAGGTGTCTTAACAGCTTAATAATATATTTTTTTCCTTTAAAATATCACAAAACATTGCTCAAAGAGTTACAACAGAGAGTTTCCCCTCCATTCTGCTTTGACCACTATGGAGCTTTCTTTTTGCTGCAATTTTCCTATGGCGTTTTTGCTTGCTTAAAAGCTTCTTGAGAAAACTGGAATGTACTGTTATATGCATTCCTGATAACATTTTTTTGTATTTAAAAATTTTTCCAACTCATGTTAACAAATTAACAAATGTCTATACTTGGGGCTGAATTTCTTGTTAGTTAATTTTTATTGTACATAGTGTAATATTTAAATTTTAAAAATATGATAAAACCATACTTAAAACTTAAAAAAAAAAAAAAATAATATCACACAAAATAGTTCCCTAAAGGGCATTTTCACTGAAGATTAATTGGGTGAAATATTTTTACAAAATTCTTTGGCTAATGAAAGATAATTCTTTCATTTGTCTTTCTTGCCTGTTAAGATATTAGTATTGGAGATAGCAAATTTTCTTCAGTTCAAAAATGGAACTTATATTTTCGCTAAGACAAAATCTTTTCATATAGAGTAAAATACAAGCATCTTTAGTGTTTTTTTTTTTTTTTTTTTGCAGTATATTATTCCAAATTAAATAATTGAATTCAAAAAGCATGCTGCATGCAATTGACAAGTATTTTTTTCTTGAATTGCATGTTTAAACTTGTCAAAGTTGCACTGTCCTTACTAAAAGGGGACTATAAATTGATGTTACACAGTGGTAACCCGATTTAATGTTTCCTGTCAAACCAGTGTTAAAAAAACATTCCAAGCAATAAAATTGGAGCACCCTAGGTCACTGTTGGTTAAAGGATTTTTATGCTAGAGAAAATATTATTTACAAGATTTTTTGGGAATGGTTTTCAAGTAGTTTATTTTTAAGTAGATTAATTTCTTGGTTGAATGCTTTTATCGTGTTGCAGATTCTTTTGATTCAGATGGCTTGTGAAACAATGATGCCAATAAAATTTTTTTTACTGACACAAGAAGAAAAATTTTGCAGACAGTTAACTTTGAATTGAAATTCGCGTCTTTTATCATAAATAGTGGTTTCACAGTTGAAGTCAATATGAATTTTAATGTCAAGGAAGTTAAAAATTTTACTATTAGAACTAGTCTTTTTTTTAATGTGAAGGAGTTATGATAAATATTTTTGCTGAGTTCAGAAAAATTGGAATAGTTGATACATAATAAATCATCAATATATCTGCATCAAAAAAGGTGTAGTACTAAGATTATCAATAGAAAATTTTCTTTCATAAAATAAAAGAAAAACGTTAGCTAGGGTAGAACTAAAGTTAGCACCAATAGCAATACCATTAATTTGTTGAAAGCAAGAATTGCCATTTTTGAAAAAGTTGTTAAAGATGCAAAATTTAAGAAATTTAAGAATAAAATCCTCATTAATATTGAGTGAAGTATTGACAGTTTTAAAAAGTTCAGTAACAGTAAATTGTAGTTCATTGAGTGGAATGTTGGTAAACAGATTTTCAAAATCAAATGTTTCTAGATGAAAGATGTCGAGCATATTAAGTAATTTGATTGCATCATTGCTATTATCGATTATCCAATACCATTTCTCTTGACAGAGCTTAAGTTGGTTTAAAATCTTTTTAAGACAAAATTAAAGTTTAACACTGAGATTTTTTCCAATGGTGTTAGTGGCAGAAAAGATCAAACAAAAAGAAACAGGTGTTTTGTGGAATTAGGGAATTGCATAAAGATAAGGTAAATGGATAGTCTTAGGTCGGGGTAATTTCATGACTTTGTAGGCACCAAAGAATTTTTTTATGATGTACAATTTTGAAATTTGTTATGCTACGATACAACATATACGTTTTGAATTGTTATTCTACGATCTTTTAATCTATAAAATTGGTACGTTTCAAGATAAGAAATCCTGTTTTTGAACTTTCAGCTTCTTACAGAAATGTTTTGACAACCTTCATCTCTCAAAAAGTCACAATAATCTCTTAAAATTTTTTCCAGTTCGAGATCTTGATATTATGTTTAGATTCAAATTCAATCCCCCTTTTTCCAAAAAAATTCTTAATTATCATGATGTGGCTAAAAATTATGAAAAATACCTAGACTTCAATTGTAATTGTGTTAATTTTGCTGACACTGAATTTTTCAACTCTACTTTTGGTCATGTTTTAACTGGCGATCTAAATTTTCTGCAAAATAATAATCTTAAAAACATTTTTGTACTTGGTACCAAATTCCATCCCAACTTCAGAATTAATTTTTGGAAAGCCTATAATAGACTTTCCAGTGAACTTGATGATTTTATTAGAAAACTCTTCTACTGTTACAATACTCCACTTGTTGCATTTCTGGAATACAGACCCCATTTTCTGTTTCATTTAAAAGTGAAACTTCGTTTACTTTTAAATTTATTCGTTTACTTTAAAAAGGTATTTTCTGCAGATGATCTTAATTCCCTTAAAAAACTTACAGAAGCATATGTTTTCACTGTTGTTGACAAAGCCAGCTCCAATTTTTCTATCTGTTGTAAAAAACTTTATGCAGCTGTTATGAAATCTGAATTAGAAGAAACTACTACTTATAAATGTTCCACACTAAATGAATCTTCCATCATAAAAAATTCTTTGCTGCCTACAAACTCATGAAATTACCCCGTCCTAAGACTATCCATTTACCTTATCTTTATACAATTCCCAAATTCCGCAAAGCACATGTTCCTTTCGTTTTATCTGTTCTGCCACTAACACCATTAGAAAAAATCTCAGTGTTAAACTTGAATTTTATCTTAAAAAGATTTTAAACCAACTTAAGCTCTGTCAAGAGAAATGGTATTCGTTAATTGATAACAGCAATGATGTGATCAAATTACTTAATATGGTAGACATCTTTCATCTAGAAACATTTGATTTTGAAAATCTGTTTACCAACATTCCACTCAATGAACTACAATTTACTGTTACTGAACTTCTTAAAACTGTCAATACTTCACTCAATATTGATGAGGATTTTTTCTCAAAATTTTTGAATTTTGCATCTTTAACATTCTTTTCAAAAATGGCAATTCTTGCTTTCAACAAATTTTGTATTTTCAACAATTTTTTCAAAAATGGTAATTCATGTTTTCTTCAGCTTAATAGCATTGCGATGGGAGTTAATTTTAGCTCTACATTAGCCAACCTTTTTCTTTTAAATTATGAGAGGAAATTTTTAATTGATAATCCTCCTTCTGCACCTTTTTGTTGCAGATACGTTGATGACCTATTGTGTATAAATATTCTGAATTTTTCTGAACTTAGCAAAACTATATATCATAATTCATTAACGCTCAAAAAAACTAAATTTAATCAAAATAACTTCAATTTCCTGGATATTAACATACAAATTGATTCAAATTGTTACACTACAATCTATGATAAAATGCGTGAATTTAATTTCAAAGTTAACAGCTTAAAAGATTTTTCCTCCTGCTTAAGTAAAAAGGTTTTTATTGGCATCATTGTTTTGCAAGCTATCAGAATAAAAAGAACTTGCAATACTATTTTCGCATTTAATCAAGAAATTTCTGTACTCAAAAATATACTTTTTAACAATAATGTCCCTAAAGTTCTGATAGAAAACATTTGCTTAAGCATTTGCCTTCGATGAACATTTTAACTGTGTAAATGTATGATACAACGGTGACAAACTATTTTTTTTTGAATTGCTGGGGTGGAAGGATTTTACATGTGGGAAACGGACGACTGGCATGTTTTTGGATTAATCTCTTTGGATATCAGGCGCGGAACCCTCGGGAGGGGAACTGGGGGAACGTTCCCCCTCCAAAACCCCAAGTATACATAAAAATTTTCAAAAGAGAGTACGGGAAAACAATTCCGTTTTCCAAAACTTGAACTTTAAGAAAGGCGCCAGAAAAAGTGACGGAACGTTCTCCCCCCCCCCCCAAAAAAAAAACTCCATATATACCAAAAAAATTTCACAACAGAGTGCAAAAAAATTCTTCTGTTTAATAAAACTTAAACTTGAGGAAAAGCTCCAGAAAATTCGATCAAACAATAGCAGAGGCGGATCCATGGAGGGGAACTGGGGGAACGTTCCCCTTCCTCTAAAATCGCATATGTACTTAAAATTTTTCACAACATAGTACAGCGAAATTCTCCTGTTATATAGAACTTGAGCTTGAAGAAAGCCGCAAGAAAAAGCGAGGAGAGAATTGCAAAAGCGGATTTAAAGAGGAGAACTGGGGAATGTTCCCTTCTTCCCTGCATAAGAAAAATAACGAGTGATCCTAAAACTGTGCAGAAAACAGATTACTGGAAAAATGTTCCGTTTGTTAGAACTTTAGAAAATGCTCCAGGAAAAGCGATTAGACAAGAGCAAAAGTGGATGCAAGGAGGGAATTGGGGCAATGTTCTCCTCTCACCAAAAATCCCACGTGTTCCTAAAAATTTTTAAACAGAGTGCAGAAAAATTCTTCTGTTTTATAAAAATTGAACTTGAAAAAAGGAGCAGGGAGAAGAGAGGGGAGAATTGCAAAAGCGGGTTCAAAGAAATCAACTGGGGAACGTCCTTCTCCAAAACAAAATCCCAAGTGATCCTAAAACTTCAGAAAACAGAGTACAGGAAAATGTTTCCGTTTTTTAGAACTTGACAAAAGGCTCCAGGAAAAGCGATGTGACAATAGCGGAAGTGGATCCACGGTGGGGATCTGGGGAAATGTTCCCCTCCTCCCAAAAATCACAACTGTACCTAAAAATTTTTAGAACAGAGTGCAGGAAAATTCTTGTGTTTTATAAAAATTGAACTTGAAGAAAGGCGCAGGGAAAAGCAAGGAAAAAATTGCAAAAGCGGACTTAAAGAGGGGAACTGGGGAATGTCCTTCGACAAAACAAAATAATCTTAAGTAAACCTAAAACTGTGCGGAAAACAGAGTAAGAAAAAACACCTGTAGTTGACCACTTAAAGGATTAATTTTTGGGGTTAGTTAACATAGCTTAGAGGGAACTCATCGTAGGGGAAACTTTTAATAAGTTATAACTCGCCAACTAGTCACCTATTATAATGTAATTTGCTCCAGTTCTAAAAAACCGAAAATCCGGCACTGAAGGAATGTAAAGATAGTTATATGATAGAAAAATATAAAAATTAAATGCTTTCGTCACAGTTTATAAGCTATGCTAAGTTATAAGACTACGGGAAGTTAACTACATAAAAATTCGAGTTCGGGGACTGAGAGTAAATATTTTTCATCGTACTTATTTTTTAAGACTCATTGATATGGTACAATACAACTTTCCAGTCGTAGTTCAATTTATCCACTTTAGGGCCATTATAAGTCTCCCAAATTTCTGTACTTGCTTTTTGTATCTGTTTTCAAGTAATCTTTCAAAGTAAGCCTCTTTGAACACAAACCAGTTTAAACTGTATTTTGCATTTATTTGGTGAAGGGTTGATCATTGTAAAGCTTTTGCAATTCAGAGGCGTTATCAGAGGTGGAGGCGAGAGGGGGGGGGGGGCACAGGGCGACAGGACCCGTGTTCCCCCAGAAGGCCGTTCCGTTTATGTAAAATATTTCTTAATGTACCTTGGGAACAGTCGCCTTTTTTTAGTTAGTCTAAAAATAAGAAAGTCTTCATAATGCTATGCTGTCCGCTTCCTCCGCCAATACCTTTAAAGTGCTTCTTAAATCTTGTTTTCAGGACTTCAATTTTGAAAATTTTAAACGGGGAGAACTACCTAACACCTCGCATTCTAATAACATCGAGAATCGTTTAACATTGCTTCTTTGGAGCTTCAATTTTGAAAAATTGCCAAACCCCTGATGTTACCAAATATGGTCTACAGTCATGTTTTTAAAATGTCAATAACGAAAAATTTCCGGACAAGGGTCCGAATGCTCCTGTAGAAAATCTGAACATTAAAAAATTACAATTTTGAAAAATTTAATGAGGAGAGCGTTTAAATCCTTTATCACCGATTATCGCTTAAAAACTTCGTTTTCTAGGACTTCAATTTCGAAATATTTTTTGGGGAAAGCGCCAGAACCGTACTGCTCAAAGCATTGTCAAAGTTAGTCTGTAACTGCGTTTTTGGAAATTCAATTTCGAAAAATTTAGCGGAGGGATTATCGATTTAAATTTATTTTACAAAAAATCGATCGGAGGCAGCCCCAAAAAAATCCCATCTCTTATCTACCGTCAACAAATATCGCTTATAATCGCGTTTTTAAAACTTTAATTTCCGCAGACGGCCCCCGAACCTTTCTTTCTCGTAACATCACCAGAGACCGTCTAAAACTGCGCTCTTAAAACTAAAATTTCAACATTTTTTCCGGGGGACGGCCCCCGGAATCTCCGTCAGATAGTGAAAATTTTAAAAGTGCCCCCTCTAAAACTTTTTCTGGTTAAACCACTGCTGCAAATTTCATTTCAGCACTTAAAAATAGAAGAATGGACAAATTTTTAAAAATAATTATTTAAGAATTGTACTTTTAGAATTTGTAATGAATAAAATTTTTTAACATGAAGCATTAAGGAGCAGTAGATAGGTTGTAAAACTCAATATTTATGGTTATTTTTAATGTGTAATTTCATATACCCTCCCCCCCCCACAATCATATTTGATAGAAAAGTTCCCCTCCCAAATCCATAGTCTGGATCCGCCCCTGTTGGATATAGACTTATTTTTTACTTTTCGTTGATTACTGGAATGAATTCTGTCAAGTTGAACATCGGATTAGTTTTCTTATAAATGGATCTCAAGGTCAGATAATGTAAGTTATTGGCAGGTACTGTCCCGTGGATGGCTAATTATTTCGGAACTTGTTTTCCTAATTAGTCGAGGCAAAACCCCCTGCTTTTAATTTTAGGTTTGAGCTCTTGTTCATTGTTTATAGTTTAACATGTAATGCATTTGCCCAATGTTACTCTATATTGCATGTACAGGAGCTTAAACACTCTCTTTTAGTTCATAGTTAAATTTTTCGATCTTTTGACCATATTTATTGAATCCTCCACGGCTGATGTGCTCTGGATTCATGTTTTGTCTTTTCCTATTAAATACCTGTTTGCAATTTTCCTTTTTCTCATCATTATTTTTTATATAGTTTGTTTAATATTTGGTATTTGGCTTTCATATTTCATACATATATATAAATATATATACACAGTTTTAAATGTCCGAAATTTTGAAAATGGTATTTTTCAGAAGGCAGGTTCTGTTAGATTTGTATTAACAAAATAAAGCGACAGCGAATCCAAATGAAGCAGATGTTTTCAGTATTATTTAATGATACATTAAGCAGGTTCTACTAAACTATTTTTGTTGTATCCATGCAGATATCTCTAAAAATGACTAGTAATAGTCACTTTCCATTAAATTGACCTAGTATATAAAAAGGTTTTGAGGAGAAAATTTATCGTAACTACATTTATTAATTTTAAATAAAGATTTTACAAAAATACTCTCTTACGTAGGTTAAATAAGTTACTTACGAAATGACTGCCATGAGTTGAGCATTAATTAAGTCACAAATCAAAGAAACAAATTGTAAAACTTTAATCACCAATTTCTCATTTTAAGCTCTACTGCAGATACCACATCTGTGATTAGCACGTCATTGTAGGCCTTGCTATACTTCTTTGTTTTTGTAACTATGTTTGCCAGAATTACATCTTATTTTAACCTTTCTCAATGTGTTATTGATGCTTATATGTAATTATGACTGTTTACTAATTTGATCAGTGTTATAGTAGTACACTAAGCAGACTTTTTGAAAGGTTTTACCACATGGTTTACAGTTCTAGTTGGGACAATGAAGAAGACAATGTGTGGCTCGGTCAATTTAAAAGTGCAGCATTCCACGAGCTTATGCCTACACCAGAGAGAATTACCAAAAAACACCAATTGTTAGAAGAAAAGTCATTAGTTATCAGGTAACTCCAGTCATCAAAGACCTGTTTGACAAAACAAGAAGGAGAGGGAAATAAGAAAGACGTAAACCATCAAAGAAAGAAATGAAACTAAAGAAAGCACTGTCACACTTGTGAGAAGGATAAGGTAAATGACATGAGACCATGTCTAAAATACAGCAAGTGGTTAGGGCCGTATCCAGGGGGGGGGGGGGGGGAGGTGAGGCCGGGCCTGATGGGTCCGCCTCCCCCCCAAAACCCGAAATGCTTTTAACCGTAACCAGAAGAAAGCTTTAAATTTTTATTTCTAATGTCAGAAAAGTAAAATAACCAAGTTTTTTCTATTCTTAATTTTGTAACCATTGAACGGGTGAAAATTTGAAGAAATACAGAAAAAGCAATTCTAGTTCTCATTAGCTGCAAAGCATATTTGAAATTTAGGCCCTTAATTAGGACTTCCTGCTCTCTTTCCCAATTAATTCAGGGCCTTCCAGGGCCAAGGCAGGCCCCTTGTTAGTTTGGTAGACTTGCCCTCCACAGAAATTTTGGGGCCATCACAAATGACTTTTTCGGCCCTCCATCCATATTGTTTACTAAGAACAAAAGAATAATGAATTTTCACCCCTAGTTTTAAAAATATTGGACCTTCTTCAGTTTCAGGCCCCCATCAACATGTGTCCCTCCTCCCCCTAAAACTCTTATAAAACTTATACTGCACCAATTTCAAGCCCCTAGTTTCTGGTTAGGCTAGTATCTGGTTACCAAGATGTGCCAAATTCAGCTCCTTGATACATCCTGTGTAAAAAATGCAAAATTCACGATTCTCGTGTTTTTGTAGCGTACAAGTATTTCTCAAGATAAATTTTTGTGACTCATATGTTCCATGTCTTGCCATTTATTTAATACTGAATTCAGTATTTTGGAAGTTCTTTTGTTATTGCTTGTTTTTGTCTTACTTCTACTGTACACTGTTAATATTTTAAGCATGAGAAAAAAAATAACCCTTACTCTATTCTATTTCATTTTCTGCACTACTTGTAATTGAAAAAAACATTGTTTGTTTTGAGAAATATTTCGTTATGCATTTATTTTTAATTTAAAACGGGTGTGTCTTACAAAGTTATAATCATTTTGTAAGACTGTACAATCAACTTCTGAAAAGTGCAAATAAAGTGCTTTAAATAATTTCAACTCTTCAAGAGTATTTGAAAATTATTTGAGTTTTTGAAATTTCTTGAATAGTTTTTCAATTTTGTCTCTTATCAAGAAAATAAATTATGAATTGTCCAAATGGTCAGAATATTACTCTTTCGTACTTATTTTCTGAATTTCTTCTAAACCATTTTGTACAATTTTTATACTGTAGGACATTTGATAAAAGGGGGGGGGGGGGGGAGGGGGAGATGTTCGAGAAGTAATCAAAAACAAACTACACTAAAAGCCGATATGAGCAAATGACGATGTGCTTCTCTTTTCTCCTCTCTCATTTTTCCTCTCTGTCGATTAATGTCAAGGATTTGTTGAGCAAGCAATTTATATTTTGATTGATCTTGATTTGCAAAAGAATGCATAACTTTTGAGAGACTTAGTTTGCCTATTTTTCTTAATATTTTTGTAGTCTCAATTATCCCAAATACAGGCTCAAAATACAGAGTTATATACATATATATATATATATATATATATATATATATATATATATATCGTCAAAAAATTTCCCAGGGGAGAAACCCCGGGACCCCCTAAATTTATGGATCTTCCGACTTAAAGGGACACTCTTCTGTTATCCTTACCACTGCAAGGTGAATAAAAAATAATAAGAAATAAAAATAATAGTCCAACAATGGAAACATTTAAAATCAAGTCAAAAAACATCTATGTTAAATATTCTTATGCATGTATGTGTGTGAGTTAGGGCTATGTGTGAATCCGGGCCCCTCCCCTAAAAAAATTCTGGATACGGCCTTGCAAGGGTATCATAAAGAATGTGTCGGTTCGACTATCTATGACAAAGATAAGTTTGAGTGCCCTGACGGCTGTTGAACAAAGAATATTTTTGTCATTTTGAAGATTTTAAACATGATTAATGCATATATTTTATAATTGATCTCAATTACCTATTTTAGAAGTTTTTTTGCTTATTTCTGAGTGTTAAAATTCTTAGGCCTTATTATCCTACCATAAGGGCCTAATGACAAGGTTTTTAAAAATGTTTAATTTTATGCTTGTTTTTGGCAAAAGTGGTCCTTTTTTGTTAGTTTCTTATAGTAATTGATCTGTATGTTTAATTAATATTACAATTCGTTGATTCAGATGCATTATCTTTAAAAATTGATTAATAAAAATTACATTATTCCTCGATTTTTCATTCTTTCATATTCTTCAGGGCTGGTCTGTCATTTTGCTGAGATATTTTAATCCTGTTGGAGCACATGAATCTGGCATCATAGGAGAGGATCCACATGGTGTGCCAAATAATCTCATGCCATACATTTCACAAGTTGCTGTTGGTCGCCTAAAAGAGTTAATGGTGTTTGGAAATGATTATGACACTGTGGATGGAACTGGTAAGTACTCATTAAGTATCTTTTTTTTTTTGTGAATGCTTTAGTTTTTAATATGCACTGAAATAATCTGAAGTTATTACTGCTTTTTGTTTTGATGTATAAAAATTTTGAAAATGTGTGTATAGCTATTTTCATGTTATTGTTATTATTTTTTTAACTGTCAATGTTCTTATGGGCTGAAAGTTATTAATAATATTTCTCTGACTTTGAAACTAGAAAAGTATTTATTAAGTCTAAGAAATTTTTTTCATAATACCATGCTTCTATTTTTTGTGTAATCCACAGTTCTCTTTGAATTCTAGTGTAACCAGAATGAATTACTTTTAAATTAAAAAAAAAAAATGCCTTCAAAAAACACCTAGGAACTAAAAAGCAAAAAATAACTGATTATACTTACATACTATTTCCTACCCAAACCTAGAAATGAAATTTATTTTACAATTCCAGTACAAAAATCAACTAAATTAAACACCCATTTATAAAAAACAAAACACTTTTAATTACTGTACGGTAAACTATTTTAATACCTAACTAATTATACACCATTTCTTAATTTTTATGCACCTTTTGAAGTCGGTGCCTCCTATAAACTATCTAACCAAACTGACTACCCATCGAATATTAAGTTAAACACTAATTGAACTAAACACAAAATTAGTTTCTAAAATCAAACTTAGTCATTTATGTTAGGTAGTAGTTTATAGGAGGCACCGACTTCAAAAGGTGAATAAAAATTAAGAAATGGTTTACCGTACAGTAATTAAAATCAGTGTTTATTTTATAAATGGCTATTTAGTTTAGTTGATTTTTTACTGGAATTGTAAAATAAATTTCATTTCTAGGTTCGGGTAGGAAATAGCAATGATATTCTACTGGCAAAGATGTTCCACTCTTGTAGAAACTTATGTTAACTGCTTTTCGACCTGAAACGAAGCATGGTTTGACAAAAAAGCCAACATCTAGGAACAGGTTGGCGAGGCAAGTTTGGGAAAAAGCATGCTTGAATAATCAGAAGGGCACTAAATTGCCGATGCTGATGGTGCTGCATTTGCAATACAAATCGGGTACTCAACTAAGTTGTGAAGACGTTTTCTCTATTCTCTCTCCTCTGCATAAGCCCTGAAAGGGAAGTAATGAAGCCTCATTTGCCCAATGGTTAAGGTTCATTTCTAAAGGGTAGTGAAAATGACATTGTAGAATCGTCAAGCGTAAGTTATGTGTTAGTGACATTTGGTTTAAAAGAAATGGGGCAAAATCAGAATGGCGCAAAAGTATGAAACAAGTAAGAATTTTGAATCCTTAAAATAAATTAATTTTGCAATAAAAAAGGAACCTTGCGTTGTTTTTTACTTCAAGATTTTTTAAAAGTACAATTTGCTTAACACCAGCGCCTGTCATCAGTCGGTGGACTCTGGTATCGGACATTATAAAGGAACCGCTCATGAACCCCCCTCCCCATTCCTTTTCACTTATTAATTTTGTTACGACATTTTGACCTTTTAAATATCCCCCCCCTTCTCAATTCTAAAATGAGAGTACTAGTGGGTTGTAAGATAACTATATATCAAAAGTACTAAATAAACGATCAGCAAACTTCAACAGATAAGTTAATTAGCATACTAATTTGCATCAGAACTAAGCATCCGAAATCTAAATATTTTATTTTAGTTACTGGAAAAACCAAAGCATACTTTTTCATTGTTTCATACATTTATGTAACTCTACAGTGAATTTTTGCAGTCACACTGTTCTAGGCTTATGTTAAACACTAAACACATCTATTATTTGTTCCCAAACGTGCTAAATACCCCTTCTGTTGTTGTAAAGCAATTGTTAGAGGAGGAAAATTCAGATGGATGGACATTCCCTCTATTCAATTCTAAGTTCCACATTAATTTTTATGAAATTTCACGAGGAAAATATAAAGCACGCACTTGAGTAAAATCTTGCTTCCTTAAGCAGGTGAATCAATTGAATCACTGATATAGTAGAGATATATAATTTGCAATTATTCAAGTGCATTCAGATTATAAGCATTTGCTTATAATCTGAGCTCCCATTGTACACCCCTCTTAAGATTAAGGGCGCACCCCCTACTCCTTAAATATTGCCAAGACCCCTTCCCCCCCAAAACAAGAAACTCCTCAAGAAAGGGAAAAATGTTGACCTAACAATTTGTGTCTAACTCCTGTAATGAAGGTAAACACCTAGGGCTTAGCAGATGCCTTTCTAATTCACATTTCTGTAGCTATCTAGTGAATGAAATGTCAGAACTCAAATTGAAAAACTAAATCATTTTATTTATAAATCTAATAATCAACACTAAAACATAAAAACTTCTGTAAATGATATAAACAAGTATGAGGGACATGAAATACACCGCCAGCTCAGTCATTTCCAGCCGAGGACTGCAGTTTTGTGCTTATTAGTACTCATCAGCCCGGCATAGAAAAGTGACTGAGCTGGAGATGGAAAACCTCTTTTGGAAGCCAAGAGGGCCAAACAAACTGGTAGCTAATGTAGTATTAGCACAGACCAGCCGAGTGACGGAAGCAATGGTTCGGTTCAACTCGAAAATTGATGACAAGGCAAGGTATATTCAGTAAATTACCGCCCATTAGCCAGGGCTGAAGCAGAAATACATGAAATACACCGCCAGCTCAGTTATTTCCAGCCGAGGATTGCAGTTTCGTGCTTATTAGCACTCATCAGCCCGGCATAGGAAAGTGACTGAGCTGGAGATGGAAAACCTCTTATGGAAGCCAAGAGGGCCAAACAAACTGGTAGCTAATGTAGTATTGGCACAGACCAGCCAAGTGACCGAAGCAATGGTTCAGTTCAACTCAAATATTGATGGCAAGGCAAGGTATATTCAGTAAATTACCGCCCATTAGCCAGGACTGAAGCAGAAATACATGAAATACACCGCCAGCTCAGTCATTTCCAGCCGAGGCCTGCAGTTTCATGCTTACTAGCACTTATCAGTGCGGCATAGGAAAGTGACTGAGCTGGAGATGGAAAACCTCTTATGGAAGCCAAGAGGGCCAAACAAACTGGTAGCTATTGTAGTATTAGCACAGACCAGCCGAGTTTGATTTCTGATACATTTGTAGCAACTATATTATGTGGGTTCTACTATTGATTTGAATCCTATAGAACATACTGTTAAAATTTTTAAGAGAATCAAAAAACAAAAAAAACAAAAAAAATATTTGGCCATTTGTCAGATATTGCGACTGTAGAGAATCGGTTAATTTTTTATGGTCCCTTAGACTCATCGAGTCAATATTCCTTTTTCTGTAGCTATAATTCATAAAATCAAAACTGCATACCGACTAATGAAACAGCAATAATATCAATATTTTTTTCCATGCGACACTCCAAATTTGTTTTTATTTCTCTAAAATACTTTTTCAACGTCAAGGTGTATGATTTAACATTAATTTAAGTAAAATTACCTTCTTTAAATTAACATTAATCATGTTTCTTATGATGATAAAATTTGTATGTAGTATAAAAGTGAAAAAGTGATTTTCCAGTTTTATTAACATGTGCCAATTACTGGATCACAAGGTGTCATACACTGGGGTATCAGGTGCCAATTACTAGTGATTTTGGTAACTTTTTATACATACATATTTTTAAAAATATCTATTCAAATATTTTTGATTTTAGTGAACTAAATAGATGCATAGATGTGCATTCTTTAATACAAACATATTTGCAAGTGAATATTTTTTTCTAAGTAATGAAAACAGAGGTAAGTTTAAGGACAAACTCTTAAAGTGCCAATTAAGATCTAAAAGTCCCTTTTTTGACTACGAAAATCACTTTTGATGACCTCTAAAAAATCAAAGAAGTTGAGAGAAAAAATAAAAGTGGTTTTAAACATCTTTCATATCCAGCTTTTAGGGATATGAATTTCAAAAAAATTAAAAATGGTCGAGCGAACCCATCCATCAAACCTGTATGGATTGACCCATAAAACACAAAGAAAATGCTTTTTTTCTGAATTTTATTTTACGTTTGGAAATCAAAAACCAATTTCGAGTTTCTTCAAGCAAATACTAGAAACACAGCTCTATATTCTTGTAAAATTTTAAAGTTGTCTGACTTTTCCCTCATTTGAATTTTTGTGTCTATGTGAAGGAGAAAATCATCATTTTACAAAATGTCACTAAGTTAAAAACTGATTTTGAAGACAAAGGAGTTAAAATACAACTTCAAAAGTAAGGTATTTCTTTTATGATACTTAGCACATTATTGGGTATTAATTTCATCAAAGCTAATGCATTCTTTAAAGATTGAGATTAAAAAATAAAATGCTTAATTTTGAGAAAATTGAAATATTTTCAGTTTTTGAAACTCGGTTAAAAGTTAACTATAATAACTTTGAAAATTTTACTGACATCAGATTAATTACCCTACTCCATAGATTGCAACAACGTATAACCTTTATGTTTTCATTAAATAGTTAATAAGATACAAGCCTTCAAAAATGCAACATTTAGCATTTATGAGAATGCCGCTCAATTTGACCAATTTTCAATCTTATGTAACTATTCAAATAAAAAATTTTAAGCAAAAATATTTTAGAAATTTTTATATAGGCATAAAAGGAACCTGTATACCAAGTTTCATAAAAATCTGATACAATGCGGCCACCACTTTTTTGCGAATTTTGCTCATTACGTATGGAATGACCCATATTTGTTGTACAATTTTTCGATTTTGTTGTCCCCGCAATTTTTTTTCAAATACACATACACATACCTATGTACATAGAGCTGTACATACATATGGAGAGGAGGGTGAGCTTTTAGTTTAGAAAGGGATCATTAGCTACAGGAATCCGGATAATGCTTCGCAATGGAGATAAAAAGAATTAGCAATTGTTGAATTGTAATTGTAAATATAATATTTGTACAGAAATAAGTATTCAAAGGGAGTTTAAAATTCTTCTAATTCAGGGCCCTTCGTCGTAAATTTTTCAACATTGAAGTTTTAAAAACGCGAGTGCAAGTCCTTTTTTGTAAACGTAATGGAAAATGGTCAGTAGCTCTCTTCCACAAATATTTTGGTAATGGAAGTTTGAAAAAAACATTTTTTGAAGATCTTCGATGATGTTAAAACAACGCGTTTGTGTAACAAACGAGTTCGGTGGTCATCCCCGGAAATTTTTCGAATTTGAACTTCTAAAAATGCAATAGGTCACTTTTGATGACATTACATGAAAAGATGAGGTTCAGAACTCTCTCCCAGAGTTCTTCGAATTTCCAAAGTATTCATTTTAAACTTTCATTGTAAGGAGGATGGATGGTTCGGGGGCTTTACCCATAAATTTTTCGAAAGTTCTTACACAAGTGATTGTGAATCACCTTTGGGGGAAGGAGTCAGAGACTCTTCCAAAAATCTATTGACATTAAAGTTCCAAAAACGTAATTTTAGACTATCTTTGTTAATGTTAATGAAAAGGGTGGGGTGGGGGGGGGGTTCGGGGGCTCTCCTCTGGAAATTTTTTAAAATGGAACTCATAAAATTGCAGTTGTACGACACCTTTGATGATGTTACAACAAAGGATTGAGTTGGGACCATTGCCCCAAAATTGTTGAAAATGAAGTTCCAAAAACGCAAATTTTAGGCAAATTTAGATGATATTAAGAAAATTGCAAGTTTTGGGAACCTTCTTTGTAAACGTTTCGAAAATTGCGATTGTAAACCATCCTCAAATAGAATTTTTGCAACTTCGATTTCGAAAAAATTACGGAGAAAAGTTCCAAACCCCTCATGCCCTTCTCCTAACTTCATTCAAAGTGGTCCACAAATGCGTTTTTAGGATGTTATGTAAGGGGATTTTGCTCAAAGATGAGACTTCTGGAAAATTTTCTGATATTGAAGTTCCCAAATTGTAATTTTAGATAATCTTTGGTAATTTAAAAAGAAACAAGGGTTCGGAGGCTCTCTTCCAGAAAATTTTCAAAATTATGCTCCAGAAAGGCAATTGTAGGCCATGCACCTTTGATGACCTCACGAAAAGGGATGGGGTTCCGGGACTGCCCCAACCTTTTTTGAAAATCAAAGTTTAAAAATCATAAATTTTTGAGAAGGGTTCGGAACTTTGCCTCTGAATGTTTCGAAATCAAAGTTCCAAAAAGGCAATTTTAAGCGGTTTTTGGACATATTAGGGAAAAGGAGGTTTTTTGGACTGTCTTCCAGAATGTTTCCGAAATTGAAGTTTAAAAACACAATAGGCTGTCTTTGATGAAGTAAAAGGAAATTATTTAGTTTTAGGATCCCTTCCTTCACACTTTGTTAATTAAGTCCCTATCTTTTATTTGTTTTGAAAAAAAAAAAATGTGATAACAGTTAGTGGGTAATATGTTAACAATTGCCCTCATAAAAACTGTTTAGTCTTAAATCAAAGTAGTTATTGCATTTCTTTTCTTCAAATTGCAAGGTCAGGAGTTGGGGGGCTATTCTCCCCACTTAATGTCAGGGCCTCTTTACTGAATAGGCTAACTAAGCCATGGCCTAGAGCCCCGGCTGTTTGGGGAGCCCAAAATGATGAAAACTGTTTAAGCAAATGGCAAAAATTGTAATGTTTGATTACAAGAGGACCCCGAAAAAGTGTTTGGTCAATGACCTTTGATTTCTTACTCGAGGGCTCCTAAGCCAATAGGATCTGGGGCCCAGAACCAATATAAGCAAGTTTGATTCACAGAAAATTAAAAAAAATTGAATTAGAACAAAGCTCAAAAATTGTCGGACTCTTTCCTATTCCGCCCCGCTCCCCGCCATCAATCTAGATCCTACTAAAAAAAAATCTTGGCTGTCGTTTACCAAGCTCCGGTACGGTCAGGAGTTTTCCCTTCTTTCCGTGGCAGATGATGGCATAGAGCCTTTTTGCACCAAGTCAAGGTTTGATTTTTGCGTATGGAATTTATGGACAGTGGGCCCCCTTCTCTCTACTCAGGACCTGTTTACTGAATAGGCCAACTAGGCTGTGACCTAGAGCTCTTGATATTTGGAGGCCCAAATTGGCAAAAATTTATTTTTTGGCTACATGAGGTCCTTGAAAAAGTGTTTGGTCAAGGGCCTCCGATATCTTAATCGGGGACCCTAGTAAATAGGTTCTGGGGTTCTAGCGAGGCCCCGCTGCATTCCTAAGCTTCATAAAATTAATGAATTCTATGATTTTTTTTTCCAATGCTCTTATGTTTATGTCTTTAAAACCAAGTTTGATTCCAGGAAAAATTTTAATAAAATTGAATGAAAACAGAGCTCAGAATTTTTTGGGCCCTTTCCGACTCTGGGGCCCTCCTGCATTGCAGGGTCTTGCGGTACATAGTTACGCCACTGATGTTAACTGTCCTGCTTTATACAGGAGGCTCCTGCTTCAGTGTTCAATCCCGAATCTCTTACCACTGAAAACATTTTTATGACATAAATTTTTCTTTTAGTAATTGTATTTCTCATGACCATGTAAAAATGCCAGCTATGATGGAATAAATTTCTTAATTAACTTTGCATTAAAATTTTCCTGTCTAATCGATTGCTAGACTGAACAAAAATGTTGAAATTAATGTAGTGAATAATCTTGAAAATAAAATATCAATCAGTATCACTTTTGTCTGACTAATTTAAGAAATATTTTAATGTATTTTGAGGAGATGGAACTTTCTGGTTTGTTGAAACACCAAAATGCAGTAAAATAATCATATTATGAAAAGCTATTATTTAACATTGATATTGTTTCAGGTGTGAGAGATTTTATTCATGTTATGGATTTAGCTGAAGGTCATGTATCAGCTGTAAAGGAAATCCTGACAGCCGAGTTTAAAGGATGCACGGTAAACAACAACTTTAATTTATCATAGACTAGGAGTCAAGGGTTTTGAAGTATTCTGTAGAACACAGCAGCTCTTACTCTCCTTTCTAAAATATGGACCTAGGATGCAGGATTGAGTGATACTTGCAATATTTCCCCAAATCCCACTCAACAAAATTTCATTTACAGATTGAATGCATCAGGCTGTTCTTAAAAATCAGCATACCTTGGCTATGAACCTAGTGACATTATGAGAGAATGGCATATTACTAGGGTGTTAAATCTGTCTTTGCTCTTTAGTCATCCCTCTCTGGTGCAATACCAGGGATCCCCCCCCCCTTCATCAGGCATCAGCCCTACTTGTGGTACATCTTCTACCTCTTCTTTTTGGCACTGATTCAAAATTAAAATTCCTTCTCCTAGAAATATAGTTTACAAAAGGAAAAGAAGGAAGAATACTTTTGAATTAGTTTAGGATGGTAATAAAACAGCTAAAATCTTCCGCACAGAGAAAATATTTGAAGGACAGCAATGGTCAAAAAGTTTTCCCCTAAAAATGGCAAAAATATGAATAAAAGTTTGTAACAATGAATTATATGAAAAAAGCGAGTAGGGATTATATATAAAAGAAGTGTGTTGAAGATTTTAATAAGCCAAACATAAGTGAAATAAATTAAGACTAAACTGCTTTTGAAAATATATAAATATTAATCATAAAAACAATGATTGCTAGAAAGTTTTTAAGGCGTAACATGTTAACAATTTTATCATGCATGTTATGCAGACCTAAACTGCAAATCCAGGAGATCACTCCAGAAGGTTTTGAGTTTAAGTTAATTATCAGATTAAATTGCTATAAACTAACAGTTTGAGGAATTACATCATGCAGTGAGAAACAAGCTAATGATGGAAACGGACCAGTATTCAATTAAGTTAAAAAAAATTAAAAAGTTAAATTTAAGATACTCAAATAAAACACCAGTAATATTTGTGTATTATTCTTTTTGGGGAAGTGTAAGTATGTACTGAAGGGTAATCAGTTTTATGCAAATCATCTGTTACTACTTATTCTAACAGATATTCCAATGTTTATTTCAAATGCTATCGAAAATTACTCAACTTTTGCATACTGAAAAATTGTTAGCCTGGTTAACTATTTTTCATTTAAAATGTATTCTTATTACTCACTAGTTCATAAATCTGTAAAAAATAAATGTTGAAGTAGTTAGTTAAATTGAACAAGTATGCATTAAAAAAAAAGTTATGTATAAATACCTTGAATTATTAAGCATTAGTTGTAGTAAACATTTTATTATTCGGTTGTCAAATTCGCAAACGTGACTTGATTGTTTGCTAAATGTTTGTTATTTGATGAAAACACTATTCTTTGTCACTAGTTTGAATGTAAGTTCAGATAATTCTCTCGTAATTATATTGTATAGATAGCAAAAAAATTGTATGTTCCAAAAAAAAAAAAAAAAAAACCAATAAAATCATTTCTTGTTGTATGCAGAAATATATTCATTTAAAAATATATTAACTTATTATTACCTTTTAACTTATTTACTGAATTGAGGCTAAAAACCATTCATTTTTCAATGTAGGCATACAATTTAGGAACTGGTAAAGGATATTCTGTTCTTGAAGTAATAAAAGCATTTGAAGATGCCTGCTCAGTTAAGATACCTTATATTATTGTTGATCGTAGAGATGGGGATGTTGATAGTATTTATGCAGATGTATCATTGGCGGAGAAGTGTCTTGGTTGGAAATCAAAACGGTCATTAAAGCAAATGTGTATGTTAACATTTTTTCTATTTTTGCTTCCATTGCATGAATTAATGTTCAATTCTCTTTATTATTCTCAAAAAGCACTGAATTTCTTAAAGATTTTATAAAAATGTGTAATATTGTATGATTTGCTGAACTCTTAAGTTTAAAAAAAAATTATTTATCAGTGAACGTAATATCACTGATGAATAAATTTACTGAATGATAGTTAAAGTATGATTTTAGAATTCAATTATAATGGTTTTGCTTCTATATAATTCATCGTATGATATATTTGTTTTAAATAAAAACATATTAAAATTATTAATTTTGACATGATCATTTCTTTATCTGTAGTATGACAGGCTTTTAGAATTTTCCGTAGTTTTTTTAGACTTCCTTTTTATTTTAGTAATTTAACTTTTTATAATTATTATTTTTCAATAAAGATAATTCCAAAATTAAACTTTCTGCCCAATTATGGTACTATTTTGCTTTTCTGCATTTATTACTATCTTTATTTTGAAGAATTAAATTTTTTTTATTACAGTCAAACCTCGCTATAACGAACCCTCAGTAGACTGGCTAAGGAGATCGCTATGACCAGGGTTCTCGCCTGGAAGGTTTTCAAAATTATATTGTTGAATTGAAAAAATTGTTGAATTGTATTGAAATTGCAGTCCACAATTTTTGCCAGTCTTTGGTGATGTCAGGGGAGCGGAGGTTCAAGGTCTCTCCCCTAGCAATTATTCAAAAATAAAACTCCAAAAACAGAATTTAAAATAATCTTCGATCGGTTTCAGGCTCTCCCCCATAAGTTTTTTTAAATATTAGTTCTAAATTGCAGTTTTAGTAGACTTTTGGTGATGTTAAGGGAGGAGAGATTGCAAGGCCATCCACCAGACATTTTTTAAACTGAAGTCTTGAAAGCCTTCTTTCATAAAGACTTGGGTGCCGACAGTTTTTCAAAAGTTAAATTCCAAAAACAAAATTTTAGCTGACCTTTGGTGATGTTAGGACGAGAAGTTTTTGCGGAGTTCACTGCGGAAATTGTTCGAAATTGAACCACTAAACAAGATATTTAAAACATATTTTACAGTAACAGTTTAGAGAAAAAAAGCTATTTTAATAGGAAAAAATCTTCTTTCTAATAGTGCCAATGAAAAGAAGATGCACGGTGACAAACTTGTGAGCTACCACACATTAAAAATAAGCTATTTTTCTGGTAAACAATTTGATACCACTATGAATGAGTATATCTTTTAGAAAATCAATATTTAGGCTCTGCAGCGGTAATCCATAAAAAACATGAAGATTGACAAATGAATGTAATTAAAAAATACGAGCTTTTAAACAATTTTTTTCAGAATTTATGACATTTTAAAATCCAAGAAAACATTTCTCCACTGCGTTATGTCAAGGTTTTGCATGCATGCTACACAAAAGTTAATGAGCTCAAACTTGCAACAGAACTGGAATGTATTAACAATCAAAAGCACTTAAAGCTTCTTGAATTTCAGGCTTCCAGTTTGATAAAATTTTCAGCATCCTTAACTTAAACATGGCAATTTGTTACGACAGATAGAATTTTAAGCTCATTTTTTTATCCTTATCTGAAAGAACACCGTCAAAAAAAAAAAACTTATTTTGATCAGAAAATTCTGTTCTTTCTAATGGTCTTAACGAAAAAAAGGTGCAAGGTGACAAACTTGAGCTACATCACTTTAAAAATAGGCTTGAACGATTTTGGTAGTAACTTTGGATGACAATATACTTTTAGAAAACAGATATTTATGCTCTTTAACTATAACCCATCAAAGACAAGTATATTGAAAATTGAATCACAAAGTACGAGCCTTTGAATTATTTTTGTTCAAATTTTATGATAACGTAAAAATCCAGGAAAAAATTTCTCCAACATGCTTTTTCACAAGTTTACATGTATGCTACACAAAATCTAATGAGCTCAATCTCACAAAAATATTTGAATATATTAACAGCTTCCAGTGTGATAATTTTGCTGCAACTATCCTGCTTTGTAATAAAGTGCCTAAACATGGCAATTTGGAACAAAAAGTTGATCTGCCATTTTGGATCACTTTGTTGGAGATCCTAGTTCTCGGAAGCTGAAAATTTGTTATAGGCTAGTTTCAAAGGTGTCTTTCAACCTCTATGAAATTTGATCAAATTCAGGGATGGTCGAGCAGGGATGATTTGAAAAGTTAGGTCAGTTAAGATGGAATGACGCAAAACTAAATTCAAGGTTTTGCATATGGTATGCGAGTTTCTCTCAAAGCTGTAAATGGGAGGGAGAATGACTTCCGGAATTTTAAAAAAGCCTCCGACTCCTTTACCCAAAAACCAAACCCGATCCACTCAAACTCTGCAGCCCTGGTTCCTTTCCATGTTGAAATTTCACTCATCTTAAAGAAAAATTCATGTAAAAGATGTAGCCTTTAATGCATGTTTAATATGATGCACACTTCTTTTATTTTATACTAACATTTATTTGTAGAAGAGTGAACTTAGTTGTTTAATTTTTTACGGATAAAGTTTTTTAAACTCATTTCTTGACTTACTGATATTTTATTGATTTTCCCCCACATAGGTGAAGATACTTGGAGATGGCAGTCAAAGAACCCAATTGGATTCAGAACTTAAAAATTTGTAATTATAAAAAAAAACACTTTTTCAGTTTTTCTAAGTTTTATATTATTTGCAAAATGCATCGTTAGTAAAATATTTTTTTAAAATCATGATCATCAGCAGAATTTTCAAGTTCTGATTTCCACAAGCCAATTCAATTTTGTCATATCCTATTGTTTAATGATTATAAATGAACAAAATAACTATGAGATAATACTGCCGTGAGCAGGTAATTGGCAGTACCTGCAGAAATGAGTTTGAGACATTTGATGAAACATGTTTTGAATTTAAAGGTAACAATAGGGAAATGCTGGAATTAAACTCTTTTTGGTGCATTTTTTTCAAAAACCAAAACCAAAGCTTGTACAACAAATGACAAAATTGCAAAAAGTAAAAAAAAATTTAAAAAAAAGAAAAAAATGAAATTGCCTTTACCTGCCCACAGCAGAATACGTTCTTATTCTTTGACCAGTTTATGTACTATAGATTATGATTGCAATCCAATGTGTTAAATGTTGTGAATTTAACTAGCTTAAGTTCCTTTCATTTTTGTTTTCATAAGTTAGATATAATGCACATAAAAATGTGTATTTTCCCCACCTTTTTTTTCCCCAACTATTTTACAATATCTCAACTTCAGCAGTAAATTTTCTTGCTTTTTTTTTTGCTACATGTGTATGGAAAGAGATTGTATATTTTCAAAACAGTAGAAATAGGAATATATTGTACATGTTTCTATTTCTAAAATGCGTTATCTATTTATGGCAATTTTTTTATGCTCTTGAAAATAATTTTTATTTTGTCATTTCTGAACATTATTATCAAAATTTCATCATTGAGCTAAAATTGATGATTTTTCAGCATACTATCATATGCGAAGTATTTTACTAATATATTTTCTTTAAGTGTTGAAAAAAATACAACACAGAACAGCAAAAAAAAAGTCATTTTAGTATTTGCTGTAAATACTGACAGGGGTTACTTCTACTCTTTCATTTGTACATGTTCTTAAAGAAGAGAAACTGGTATTTTTATTTTAAATATTTCTATTTGCTGCTAGTCATAAAAAAGGTTGTTAATGATATGCTCTCATGTGGATTGCAAGGCTACTTCTACCAAATATATATCTAGACCAAAGAAAAAAACCCTCTCACCACACCTGTGAATTGGGAATTGTATTTTGTAGATAATAAGTTTTGTAGATAATTAAGTTTAATATTTTTTTATTTAAAATTATTTTAATTGGTAAATTTTGTTGCTTGGCTACTTGTGATGTAATTTTCATTTTAATTATTCATTATTCTTGAGTGAAAGTCTGTATATTAAAATTTTTCCTTTATAATCTCTTAAGTTGATTGCCCAACTTCCTTTAAGTATGAAAGTGTATAGTGATTTCAAGTATTCAGAATGTTCTGCATTTATTATTGCAATAAAAAAATTGCATTATTGTTATTTACATAGTCAAGTGGGTGCCATTTTAGGAAAGCTAAGCATAATAGAAGCTTTCAAATTCTGTTAATATTAATGTGTTGAAAATTTAGCTTTTTGTTTTGTAATGTGTGAATATATATAAATAATTTAAATAAGATTTTTGAATTTTAAATTGCCTCCATTTGCTCCATAATTAGAGCAATGAGCTTTTGTTCTCATTAGCATCATATTTAGGTGTGTAGCTAATAATTTGATTTTTAGATATATATATGCAGTAAACTCCCAATTATCCACAAGCGGATTATCCACGAGTGAATCAATAATTAGGAATATGAATTTTTTTAGCAAAAAACAAATACTGATGGCTAATTTTTTTGTACAAAAATAGTAAATTTTAACATGGAGTTTTTGGTTTATTTATTTGCTTATTTATTGAGCATTCACAAATTACTTATTATCCTCACTTGACCGAAGTTGATGTTGTTCTTATTTTTCAGATTCCCATGATGATGAAAATAAGTTAAGCTCACGTTGTTTTAATATTTATCAAGAAGACAAATCTTCATGAACATGATTACAAATTGTTTGTGCTCATTCAAGGCTTCACTTAAGCAGATTTTACTTTTAAAAAAGCATGTAAAATTACCTTTTTTTCCGGAAAAACATCAACATAGATGAACTTAAAAAGCAAAACCTCATTTAATACAAAATTGCCAGATTATTATTCCCTATTACTTAAGATTAATAAGAAATAAAAATACCATTAAAGTATGTACAGTAAATTTAATCTTTATGATGAATATATGGGCACAAATTTACCCTAATAACTAGATCTTTATTTCTTCATCCTAATGACCATTTCTTTTTCATGGATATGCCTTGTATTACCTAATCTAGAAAATCACCAGTCATAGTACGACAGGTGCGAATTTCTTCTCCATTTCCATTCCAGTCCATTTTAGAAACAAACTCAATGAGTAGGGTCCTATCGCAATCTGTGATTGTGAAAAAAGCAATTTGATTTCAAATGTCAAAATTCATATATATATATATATATATATATATATATATATATATATATATATATATATATATATATATATGTATATATATTTTTCATTTATTGCACATTCTTCATCGTACGTACACTTGTTCTTTCATGGTATTAAGTTTTGTTGGGCAAAAATAGAGTATGTTGGGGGTGCTGTATGCATTTTCACTGTTCGTCAAAAGTATTATGCAACAATACAACCAAGATTTTGAGGAAGGAACATTTTTATCTTATTAGTCCCTTATTTTAGCCCTTTTGTGGCTTATTCTCACTTTTTATTATTTGCGGCACTTGTGCCACCCAATTCCGCTGATAATCGGGAGTTTACTGTGTATATATATGTATGTACAGTGGGTCCCAAAAGTGTTTGTACACTTACGATTTTCAATGAAATATTCCCCTATCCATTGGTTAAATTTATTATTTTGGAATAGGTATTAAATTATTAGAGATCTATGATCTATTTTCAACAAAACTACATGAAAATTTTAATAACATAATAAAACTTTATTTTTAAGAAATCAATAATCAAAAAATGCCAGAAACTTGACCTCACAAAAGTCTTCTTACACTTTGAAAAAATATCTATATATCAGAAATAATCTATTTAAGTTAATATTTAGTAGAATATCATATGCAGTATCAACACCAGCTTTGTTTTTTTTTTCTTTTTTTGTGCAATTAAGTAAGTGTTCAACCGCACTTCGAGTCTTACTTTTTCGTGTTCCCTTTTCGTTTCAATGCTGTATTTTCGTAATCTAGCCTCCAGATTTCTCGCAGTATGTTACATTCAGTTTAAATCTGGCGATTTGGGAGATATTTCTAAGCTTAAGGACAATTTTTGAGGCACCCGACGCAAACGTTGAAAACTGTGTGCTTCTTATCTTTATCTTGATAAAAAACAAAGTTGTATCCAATAACCAAATTTTGGGCTAACAGTTTAAAATTGTCTTAAAAAATATTTAAATGAACAGCATGATTCATTATTCCTTCAAAAATTCCAAACTACCAAGTAGGACTCGACCGATGCATCGGCGCCGATGGTTCAACAATTTAGCCAGCGGCATCGACAGCCGATGCTAAGTTGCGGGAAACATCGGCCCATCGGCCTTAAAAAACATCGAAAAGCCGATGGAATTGGCCGATGTTTTTGAAAAAAAAAGGACCTTTGCTGTTTTACTTTTTAATACAAAGTAAATGGAGTTGTTGTTTTCATATAAAATTATTTACTTAAATTTCAGTATGAATTTCTATTTTTAGTCATCCCTAGAAGAGTTTTTAATACTACATTCAGGTACCAAACAAGTTAATTATTGCGTTGTTTTTTGCAGCAGGATGTACGTATGTATCTGTCATAAGTCATAACTCAAAAATGATAATCTGTAGAAGGTTAAAGTTTCGTATGTGGGGTCTGTGGACGTTCCAGCTGTGCACTTCCGTTTTTGTTTTCGATCGGGTGTTCTGAAAAGCCTGTTTACTCATTTTTTTTGGCTATTAATTACTTATTTCAATGCAAAACTAATATAGCGTCTCAGACTGCGGATCATTTGGTGATATATTGCCGAATTGGAGACCATGGAAACAAATATGAGATGGCGAAACCGATTTTTGTGTCAATTTATTAGATTCCCGTTGAACCGACGGTAATTTTTAATTTTTCGATATTTGTAATATGAATCACAGTAATGCAGTCTTTTTTGTATCGCTTCGGAGGAGTTACAAGTTTGGGGCCCGTCGAAATACATTTTGGGGATCACAGAAGTTGTAAAACATTTATCATTCGCATTTTTGTAACTCCTTCAGTGGCCCTATGGTCAGGGCTGCGGAGTCGGAAGGAAAATGACTCCGACTCCTGGATTTTGAAATGCCTGACTCCGACTCTAACTCCGACTCCGGATTTTTTATATTTTTTTGAATTGTATTTTTTCAATTCCCTCTCTCCCTTCAGGGGGGAACCTCTAAACAGAAATTGAAATATTAATTCCTTTTTATGAAAATTTCGCATTTTGTTTTTTATTGTAAACACAAGACGCATACAGCGTTGTAAATTTAATTTAAAAATCAAATTTTCCAATAGTTATGAGTTATAAAATGAGATGACTTAAAAATCCCATGTAAAAAATTTGAAAAGGATCATCTGTAATTGTAATCTGTAATTTGTCCCCCTTTAATGTTTAACAATTATATATTGATCAAATTGTGTGCTTTCAATTTTTGAAAGCTGTAATTTGAGAAGAAAAAAGCTTTTTTTCTAAATCCAAGTTTTTGAGAGGGGGTGGTTTGCCCCGGGTGAAACCCAGCTGGTAGATGACACCCAAAGTTAATTTCAGAGTTTTTAAAAAATATAAATATTTTAATTCTGAAAATTTTCTTGAATATATTTTAAATTATATTTCATCAATAAAATTTCAACGAAAATAGGGCACTGCTACAGAAAGTTCGGTAAGCACTCAAACTAGCTGATTGCCATAATATTACTTATTTTCTCATTAGTATCTTTTTATACATGTAATCGAACCAATTGGTAGTCAGTTTTTAAAAAATGCAAGGAGAGCCGGTGAAAAGGAAAGAAAAAAAACGTCCAGAGTCGGAGTCGGCATGTTTTCTAACGACTCCGACTCCACAGCCCTGCCTATGGTTATGGGGCCTCTCGCGCAATTGCAACATTTTCTATATTTTAAATCTGCCATTGCACGTCAAAACAAACTCGGGTGCAAGTTTTGAAAGGGTTTTCTGCTCAATGTTTATGATTATTTTGAACTCTATTTTTATGACTATTTTTTGAATTTCCGAGAACACTTGCGTGCCCCTCCTCCCACTCCCTCAATTTCTGAAATTAAACTAGTTGTACTTCTGTGTTGTTTAAAACTAACACCATTCATAAAATTGGAGATGTTTTTTTTCAAACTTTATCTATTGTTTAGAAAGAATTTAGGGCATTAATGTAAGAAATTGATTTAAGACGTTTTGAATGGTGACATAATTCGGAAATCAAAGGGACTTTTGAATTTTTTTTTTCGGAAGTGCTGAAGTAGATTCAGAAACTCTTCCGAGGTGTTGGTGGTAGCTGTTCTGTACTAAAAAAATGAGGGTAGGTTGGGGCCGAAGTGTGATTTACTCCAAAATCAGAGGGTGACCCCCCTAACCCTACGTCGTCGTTTCAAGCATTTCTTAAATATTTAGCGATTATTTATTTTGGTCAAGAAATGTCATTTTGCATATTTCTTATACTTGTTTCACCTATATTTCGTAAATTGCCATCTTTTTTGCATCATTAATAGCGATTGATTTTTTCTGTTGTAAGTAACTATTTTTATGTATTTATATAAAATCAATAAATAAGTTAATTTCGTTTTTTATAGAAAAGTTTCAAGGATTTTCTATTATGCAATTTTTCAAATTTCAGAAAATTATTGTTAAATTGAAAAATTTAATTTAAACTTGTTTGTAAAGCTTCATAAAAGATTAAACAATCAAATTGTTCAATACTATGTGTTCAAACATCAGATCAAGTAGTATATGTAATCAGTTATTAACTTGGTGTAAATATTGAGTGTGTTTATTGTACCTGCGTTTTAAGAACCTTGTTCTTTCATGGCTATTTTTTTTTCAGCAAAATGCATGTCACTGTTATAGCTTTTATGAAAAATGCAAACTTTTCTATTCATAAATTTTAAATAAGTATAAAAATATTCCTATTTTGATTTAATATTGTAATTTATCTGTTACCTTTTTTTATTTAGTTTGATGACTAAAAAATGTCTACGTGCAATCTTTCCACTTTAATTGCGTAATTTGTTGACGGTTTCATAGTTCTATTCTTAATTTTTTTTTTTGAATGATTAAACAACGTAATTTAATTTTTTTAACTATGTTTAGTGTACCTAAATCCATACATTATTACAACATTACTGAAATCTTAGTTATATGCTCAATTAAAAAAAAAAAAAAACAAAAAACAAATCAATTGGTTATTAAACAGTCTCTTTGTTTTTCTTCCTTCTTTTTTTGGCTATTGTTCTTTCTCTTTCATCATACAGCAGTCAAAACAGGAGAAGCATAACTACACCCTATACAGATTGTACGTAGTACGATGCAAAAGTTCGGGGACAAGCTGTATAAAAACTTACCCAGAATAGTTCACATTACCGAAGTACATCCACCTTCAAAAGGTCGCCTTGAGGGACTATGTACTTCTGCCAGTGTTCATATAACTTTTGGAAACACTCCTGGAAGCCATTTTTCGCTACCTTCTATGATGCAGCTTCATCTTCTCCTGACGGAAAAAAGTGGCGTCTATGCAAATGTTTTTTTGCTGGGAACAGGTAAAAGTCACGCGGAGCTAAGTCCGATGAAACGTTATGTTATTTGTTTGTCATATCAGAGTATTGACCAATCGAACCGTGCATCCTCAACATGAAAGTCGCCTTCTTCCCCACGATGAAGTTAAAGCAGCAGCGCAAGAGGCCTTACAGGAATTTGCGAAAAATGTCTTCCAGGAGTGCTTCTAAAAGCTTTACGAACGTTGGCAGAAGTGCATAATCGTTCAAAATGACTATTTTGTAGATAGATATATGCTTCGGTAATGTGAACTATTCAGGGTAAGGTTTTATACAACTTGACCTCGAACTTTTTGATCATACTACGTACGTATGAGTTTTCAATTTACTATTTCATAACGTTTTTGAGTGACGCAAGTTTACGCGCATGAAGACATCACAAGAGAATTTGCGATAATTAACTGAGGAGGCATTCAAAATGGATATTTGGTTATCTATATGTTCTTAGGTACATATGTATGTACAGATGTGCCGAAAAAACTTGTGAAGTATAAATTTGGTGATAGTAAAATAGAAATTTAGGTCAAAATCTGATTTTTTTTTTTGTGATTACAATTCTTTATTCGTAGAAAGGAAGTAAAGTGAAATGAATCAATGATCCTTTAAATCCCTGACAATCTTATCAATTTATTTCTGTTTGATTTTTTTTTTTTTTTTTTGCCATCGGCCAACGGCATTGGCCATCGGCAATCGGCCATTTGGTGGAAAACAATCGGCCGACAATCGGCATCGGCCCATCGGCCAAAAAATGCCATCGGTCGAGCCCTACTACCAAGTCCTGATGCTGATAAGCACCCTCACACAAGAACACTTTCACTGTCCTGATTAACTCATCCAACTAAGTTCTTAAGATTAAATTCCTTATTTTTTCTTCTATTTACAATTATACAGCAATTCAACCAAAAATGTTGAATTTATTTTCATCTGAAAGTAAGACGTTATTCCAAAATGTTTTGAGCTTATTTATCATTGATTTTGCAACGGAAAGCGTAAGCTTTCTGTTTTTCGCAGAACAAGAAAATTTCTGCGGGAAGAGGTCCCATTTAATTCAGCTAATCATAGAACTTGGTGAACAATTTTAGGTGAAAATTAAACATAAAATTTTTCATTAAATTCTGCAGAAACTTTTACAGCACTCAAATGTGTGTTTTTCATAAATTTTTTAACTGTAAATCTCCGATCACGCTTTGTTCACTTTGCCGGTTGACCTTTTCTTACCTTGTTTTCGATCAGATTCTTTTCTTTAAAACATTTTATCTAGCACTTTACTATAGAATGGTATAAATCAACTAATTTAGAGACATTTCAAACCAATGTACCGCAACTGTGAGGAAAAAAAAATCAAATTTTGAATGGTGTTTGTCGTTTTTTACGAATACCAGACATTGAAAAATAATAAGCAGAATATTTGGGAATAAATAAACAAAATATTTAAGTCAAGTGACTCACAATGCAATAGTAATAAAAAAAGACTTGTGATAATTTTATTCATGGATTTATTCATAAATATTTCAGTGTACGATGACTTTTGTGGCATATTATTTCTCTGTCTTTTCGTTTTTTGACAAATTTCAGAAATAAAATCAGGCAATATTTTGAAAAAACTTCTGGGTTTTATTTAGAATGGCATAGGAGTGATGTGAAAAAACGTTGGACTTCATACTCAAATTCAGTTTTGAATTATTTTGGTTTTACTACAAAACTTCAAGGTGCATAAACAATTTTGGGAGCCACTGTATATATACATACAGGGTGCCCACTAAAGTCCCTTCCCACCCTCTTAACGGCAGCTGCTGTATTCATAAAAGTGGTATCTACGTATCGTAAAGAAACCATGCGCTACTGAATAAAACCACTTATACTGCCACCTAGTGAATAAATTTGGAGTTAGAATTCCCACCTCAGAAATGGTTTGGGAAAAAAGTTATTTACATAGTTGTAGGATACTATCGATTTCGTTTAAAAATATACTTTGTTGACATGAATGCTAAGATTAAAACGGCTAAAATGTGCATTTGGATTTTCATGATTTAACGAAAACGTCCTGGATTCACTTCGGTGTAATGCCACAAAATTTGATTGTAATCAGAAATAATAATCTTCCAAGTAAAGAATGAGACCAAAATGTTAAATAAAGGTATATTGCTGTAGCTTGTTATTTTTTTCCTATCTAAGAGCATTTCATGAAGTCACAGTATAGGAAATCAAGAAAAAATAAATGGGTTTTAGCTTTCTATCCATTGCATTGATGTTTACTAGGTATCTTTTCGTACTAAATTGGCTTTGCTCTACAACTTTGTAAATCACTTTCTCTATCTCAATCTGTTTTCAAGATAGACATCCTACCTCCACAGTTTTCCTCAAGGTTTTATTCAGTAGCATATGACCCTTTTACTATATTTAGACACCTCTCTCATGAATGTAGCAGCAGTCACTCTAAAATTAAGAGGGTGGGAAGGGAGTTTAGTGGGCACCCTTGCATAGATATACAGGGTGTTTCTGAACTCTTGCGCAAAATTTTAAGGGGTGATAGTACATATCAGGACAAACAATATAATGGCAAAAATAAGGGTCCCAAATGTCTTTCAAAGGAGATAGGCGCCATTAAAATTTTAGGATCCAAAATTTCAAATGTTCATAAAAAACAGAAAAATTGGTCGATTCGCTTGTGGTTTTTGCTAAATTTACTCTTTTTATCAGTATTTTCTTAAAAATAAATTTTGAAGATGTAGTTCAAAAAATACCGATAGCGGGCGCTTTAGACTTTGGAGTAACGAACAACTATTTTTGCCGCTACTTTTGAATCTCATTGCCTTTTTTTCTAATGCTTGGACTTAAACTTAAATTTTCAGCTCAAAATCAGAATCATTGAGCGTGATTAAGTAGCAAAAACTGAACTGTCTTCAAAGGTTGAAATACACTTCGTCACAAAAAAAATTTATGCATCAAGAATATTTTGAGCTGTAACCAACAAACTTGGCAGGAAAGTCTGGCAAGGGATGATTCAAATTTCATCGGCAGTGATGAAAGGGTAAACTCGCTATGTGCATACAACATGCGCAGATAGGTACGATTGAAAGTGAAAGTTTGTGTAAAAGGGCACTTCAAACGAAACTGTCGAGTTGTAAGGACGCTATTGTGACTATGACGAACTTTAAGAGGCATACGAACAGTTGTTGGACTTTTTAATGGGATGTACAGTAGGTCTCAGAGAAGCAGGTTGTTTTTACGAGTAGCTGCCACCACCACGGTCGGAGCGATATAGCGGAGCTTAAAATAAATGAATCACTCCCACTGCAGTAGGTTAAGGCATTCTAGACACAGAATTGAGCTCAAAGATCGCACATCATAAGAGCGGCCACTTGTATCAACAAGGTCACTAACATTAGTTCAATGCCGTTTAACACCTTCCAAGAAACTGATGGTACCAAGGAAAACAATCCTGAGTACACTGAAAGACATTGGTATCTCAAACCGGCGTCCATTGGGATGAATTGGATTTTCGTGGATTTTCACTGAACTCAATTAGCTGGGTCATGACAGTAAGAAGGAATGTTACCTTCAACGATGAATCCCGATTTAGTCCCAGTGGTCATAGGTAACCTATTTCACTCCATATCATGCCGTGTTTTGTCTTGTATAGCTACTAGAGGAGGCTATACAACTTACGGTTTTGTAACCTTTATTGAGTCATAACTTCTTAATAAAACGATATTTTGTTCTGAATTTGTTTTCGTTTTCTTATCTAATGATAGGCCACATCCATTTTAAGTTGCATGAAGATTGCTCGTTTCCTTATGGGTTAATGTATTTTTTTGTGACAGAGTGTATTTTAACTTCTGAAGACGGTTCAGTTTGCGCAACTTAATCGCGCTCAGTGATTCTGATTTTGAGCTGAAAATTTAAGTTTAAGTACAAGTATTAGAAAAAATCCAATGAGATTCAAAAATAGCGGTAAAAAATAGTTGTTAGTTACTCCAAAGTCTAAAGCGCCCTCTATTGGCATTTTTTAAACTACATCTTCAAAATTTATTTTCAAGAAGATACTGATAAAAGGAATAATTTTAGCAGAAACCACAAAAAAAAAAAAAAAAAAAAATCAAATCGACCAATTTTTTCGTTTCTTATGATCATTTGAAATTTTGGACACTAAACTTGAATGGCACCTATCTCCATTGGAAGACGTTTGGGACCCTTATTTTTGCTATTATATTGTTTGTCCTGATGTGTACTATCACCCCTTAATGTTTCGCCTAAGAGTTCTGAAACACCCTGTATATTATATACTGTGATTTCATTATTTAAACATAACTTTAATGTAAATCATTCAAAAATATCAAATATTTATCTTTCTAAATCAAAAGTTCAAGCAGTAAGAGCGTTTGTATCGTGCAATATCTGGGGTCTTAGAGGTTATACAAATGTATTAAAAGCTGTGTAATATTTTGTGTGAATGTGATAAATTTTGTTCACTCTTTTTACAATGAGCATCAGCAGCCAATGTTAACTTGAATGTTTTTGCTTTAAAATCAAATATTGCAGTTTTGTAGAAACAAATTTTGTATTTTGCCTTATTCTTAAAAGTGGTAAGATAAACATTGCTACTTAGGAAGTTATGCAAGAATCATTACTATTAGTTGTTGACAAAATCAAATGAGACTATGTGATATATCTTATGCTTTTCTAGTGAACATATTACAATCAAACACTCGCAATTATACATATAATGTTCTTTAAGTTTGATGAAGCCCATGAAAATTGTTGAAATAACTTGTTTATTTGCTGCAGGATTTTATTCAGCTTGAGATAATACTATTATATTTACTTTTATGAATACTAATTAATTTCTGCACCTTTGCATTGATGATGGTAGGAAACTTATAGCAAAGCATCTTTAATATTAAAAGTATAGTTCTTTTAAACTTTAGGTAATATGTAATGAGGGTGTCAGTGGTTTAAATGAATTGATATACATTGAGGATTTTAATTGATTTAAAAAATAATAGTTTTTTAGCTTAAACCCAAGAAATGGTCTTAAATTCTAATTTTCACTAGTTCTGCCTTTTTCTTAAGAGCCAGTTTTTATAAGAGTCAGGCAGGTCAGCTACATGCCATTTTTGATTTCGCTAAAAATGTTACAGTGGATTCTTTGAATGATTTTAGAAGACACGTATTTTTTCTTTTCTTCCAAAAAAAAATTTTTGTGACCCACAAAAAATCCGAAAATTGGTCCCAACTTAGTGTGTTTCTCAAATCGACATTTTTTTAATATTCAACTATCTAAGCGCATTGAGCATCCGCAAAAGTAATCTTTGTTATTACAACATGATATTTAGTGCCTCAAACGAAATATAACATAAATTTTATGGCTGATCTTCAATGAACCCTGGCAGGGGTGGCTAAACTGTGCCGAAGAAAGTGAAAATGTGTCATATTTGAGGCCTCCTGGTTCCATGCGCTGAGGTTCAACCGTAGTTTTTGCGAACAATTTGTGTTGTGCTGAGAAAAAATAACAGTTTTGTCATCAAAATATGATAAAAAGTGTACTTTTTAGGATCTTGTATCTCAGTACACTGAGGGTCAGTGCAGAAATTACTGCCTGCATTTCAAACTAGAGTATGTGTATTTTCACAATCAAGTGACAGAACTATGGGCAAATTCTTTTCAAGAACACAATACGTATTTCAAAACAGTAAAATCAACTATTTAGTTTTCAATTCAATCAACATATCCGGGTTTAAACTTTCCTCCAGGGACTTCAGATACTAACTAAAAAACTAGTATGATCAAAAACTTACCATAAAAGAGTTATAGACTTGCAAATAGACTGATTATGCTTACTCACATACTTTATAATATGATAACTAGGAGCTAAGTGAAAAAAAAAAAAAAAAACGGTTATTATTGCGGTAAAAACGCAAGTTATATTTGTAGCACTTTTTTGAAGGTGTTTTAGGTATATTTTTAATTATTTTAATTAAGATAGCTTTTTTTTCGTTCGTACTGTACATTATAATATGTTGGCATTCGTTTAGGCTGTACATTATAGTAACAAAAATTATTTTCTCTGCACTAAACTACCGACTGCCCCCTCTGTAGCCGTCATTTTCCGAAAACAATATAAAATTGAAGAATATACTAGCAATTGCTACTATTTTAATCAAGTGAATTCTAGAAATTTGCTTTAAAGTAGTTTTAAACAATAGTTTCGTTGAGGATGAACGGCGTCAAACACTTTGATTTTAACCCAAGCTCCCCCTTCCCCTGTTTTTAAACTTTAACAACACTGCTCGGCAAAACCAAACCAAAAAAAAATCGAAATGCTTTTGACATAATTCTTGTTGATTCTTACATAAAATTACCCAGAGTCCAAATACGACTGCAGTTTCCCCCATATACGTCCCAGGTTTTGGACATGGCACCCAACAATTTTATTTCCGTTTTCAACAGTTTTACAGCCATTACTTTTTTGGATTGAAAGGGAGCATTATATTAGCCATTAACGCTCTTCTGAGGGACTAGAGAGGTGCAAAGTTCAAAAGCATGGGAATTTGGAAAAAATGAGAGACTCATCAGGATTATTCCATACATATTCTAAAAATCAACAAAACCGATCTTTGTTTTCTAGGGGCTTGTTTTGCAATGATTTCACTTATTTTGGTCATAAATTCTGAGTATATAAGACTCACTCCTATGAGCCATATGTCCAAAGAAATGTAGACGTTTAAAACAAAAATATATAAAAAAATATTTGAAGCCTCGTATTTTGCATAGCAAAAACCATGCTCACTAACAGGGGTGCCCACAGGGGGGGGGGGGGGGATTATGGCGCAAGTTGCGCCATAAAATTTTTGGGGGGGGGATTTTTTTTTTTAACTTTTTTTTTCCTTTAGCACATGAAATTTTTGAATTTTGGAAAGAAAAAAATATTTAAACTTATTCAACAAGAAATAGATGCATTAATAATACTTTTTTCACATACTTTTCAGGGCCATCGCCAAAAGGGGCGGGGGTTCTACACCCCCCAGTTTTTCAGAGGTGGGGCCGCCAATTTCATTTTAGCGATGAAAACGAACGAAAAGAAAGGAAAACTCTTTGCTGTTTTAAAAAATTAAAATAGTAATTATAAATGAACAATTGAAATAATAGTGCCAAAAAGTATCTTTTCTGTAAAATTTGAATAAAAAATGTAATTTTAAAATACAATTTAGGAACATCCACGATTTTCTTTTATTAAGAGTTGCGGAAATGTACGCTTCAAACATTTTTATTAACGCAAAAAAAAAAAAGTATTCAGTAAGGTACACTCTTCACTAGGTCGCAGAAAGGGTATGCACGTCTTGTCACTCGGCGGCCTTGGTTATACAAAACTATGCTTCATGGTTCTTCAGTTTAAAAAAAAAAAACATAAATAAATAGGACAGCTTCATTGGAACAGCCCATAGAACAGGGTTCGCAGAAAAATTCCCCATATGTAATTATTATTATTATTTTTTTTAATGAAAAATATTGTCCTGAAAATCATTGCTAAGTGGAGAAAAATGTATGGGTTGCCGAAATAAATTTGAAATAGAGAGGAAAAAAAATAATAATAACAGTTAAATGCAAAGAGAGATTCAAAGTATTGTAATGAATAACTCACACCAAAAGTTCTTAATTCTTGAATGTAAAAATCGTATGTAAATCACAGCTTGATCAAGAGATGCAGGTGGCATATTTAAAATAAAATAAAGTGGAATAGAGACCTAAGGTATTGCAAAAAATTACCACGTCTGTTCAAAATATTAAAAGTTCTTTTTTTTTTAAGGCCGCAAACGCTTGTATTGCAAGAAAGCAAAAATATTAGGGGAGAAATTGAAAGTTTTGTTATGGAAAATCCAAGCAAATAATCGTGTTTGGCAAAGGAAAATTGGAAGAAAATATTACCACAATATGTTTATCAATAATTAAAATTGACAACGAATCTAAGAAGGACATAGCCAAACTGAAAGGAAGAGTGCGGAACTCCTAACCCTTCTTTTTACGTCCCCAAAGCTGGCCTGGAAATGAGTTTTTAAAATTTGAAAAAATCCCGGAAAAATGTTCTCAGACCCCATCTTTTAGCATAACGTCTAGTATTAATAAATCTTTTATGATTGCTTTAATTGAATTTCAATTTTGAAAATTTGCCAGGGGAGGACTGCGAATCTCTCCACTCATTAACATTACCAAAAATTGTCTAAAATTGCGGTTTCTACGGATTGAAATTTTTTTCGAGAGTGCTCGACAACATCATCGAAAAATGTCTTAAATCTCGCTTTTAGTGCTTCAATTACGAAACATTTCTGGTCGCGAGCCCCGTCAAAACTCCCCCCCCCTTTCGTCACAATCACAAATAATTCACAATTGGGAATGCGTGCTTACAGTTTGCATTTTGAAAAATTATAGAACGATGACCCCGAGTCTCTTCCTCCCTTAACATCGCCATAGATCGTCTAAAACTGTGTTTTTCAAATAACAGTCTTGAAAATTCCCGAGGGAGAGCTCCCGGACTTCTCTTCCTGAACCTAATTAAATATAACTTAAATTTGGAAAAATTATCGGGAGAGGCTATGCTGGAACTCTTCTCCCCCCCCCCCCCAAATTTAAAATATAGTTTAAAACTGCGTTTTTATGTCTTCAAATTGCGAAATAATGCAAGAAGGTAACCCTCCGACACCCTGATTCTGATTGAATATTATCCTTACGATCATTTATATTACTAGTACTAAAGTCTAGCAGTATGACTATCCCTGCTAAACAAGAAGCCAAATCTTCTCTCTCTCTCTGCATATTCAAACATGCGTTTGAAAAAATTAAAGGGCCGCCAAAAGCGCACCCCCCCCCCCCAGTTTTTGAAATAGCGACGGCCCTGGTACTCTTTCCAAAATTTAATGACCGTTTCTCTTTTTCAATGAAAGGAGCATCACAGACGGCATAAAGTTGGTGTCCGTTTCAAAGTTGGATCAGACGATTTGATTTCTTTTCAGTATCTTATAAATTTTCTGGAAGTAGCACTATTCTGCGTGATGAATACGTGTGACATTGATGCGAGGGAGGAAGGTCAAAAATGTTTTATTGATTGTTATAAATCTGACCAGTATGCTCTAGTCTTTCATTGATTCAATCGTTAAGAACTAGTTTTGAAGTTTGCGAATTACACATTTTTATCCCTCCAATTGACAATTTATATATTTTCTTCATTAACTAGCTTAAGCTTATAAAGAATTTTCTCATTTCACTTTACTCCCATCTTCTCTACCATTTTTAAACTGATTGTTTCAATTTATCATTAGATGATTTTTATTGAAACTTCCAGTGATGTTGGTTTTCAGGTGTTTAAATTATTTTTCGTAAATCATATTTACTTTCTCCCATAGCTGATATGTATAGAAGGATATTTGATTCGTTAAAATTCTTGAGTTCTGATTTTCGATGTGTGCAGAATAGCTGAGCTGAATTCATTTTTGAGGATTTTCGAAAAATATCTGTCATGGTGTGTGTGATCCATCTTTTTTCGCTATGCGACTTCAATTTTGGAAAATTTCCAGGAGAGCGCCCCCACTGTAACGCCATAATGACACCCTCTTTATCATCAAGAGTGTTAGATAGTGGGAATATTGTGTTAGATAGTGGGAATATTCCAGAATTAAAGGAAGAAGTTAGTAAAAAGGATGTGGGAATTAGCTGTGTGTTAGGTAGTGGGAAAATTCCAGAGGTAAAGGGGAAAGTTATTGCTGAGGCGACTGACTGGGAAACAAAGGGTATAATTTTGGGAGATTTAATGGTGCGTGAGGTGGGAAACTCAATAGGCAGAGTTAGACGTAAGGTGACTAGATGTTGTTTGCCAGGGGCTCGGGTGAGAGATGTAAATAGGGTTGCTGAAAAGAAGGGGGTATTTAATAAAGAGGATGTAGTTTTTTTGTGGGTGGGAACTAACGATGTAGGCCATAGTAACAATGATGAGTTTACAAAGGAATGGGATTCCCTGTTGGACAAAGCAACCAACTGTTCGGCAAATGTCCAAGTGGTTGGTTTGCTTCCCAGGTATGGAGTGCATAGGAGTTGGTTAAACCAACGGGCTAGGTGTATGAACCTGGTACTCAAGGAAATTTGCGTTAAGCCTAGTATCAGGTTTATTGATGTGTGGAGTAGATGTAAACGAGATTGGATTGCTAGGGATGGCCTACATCTGAGCTCTACAGGGGTCAAAATGGTTAGTGGTTTGGTTTTAGAGGCTTCAGAATCAAAAAACTAAGTTGGAATGGGGGGCATGGTTTTTGGAGCAGAATTCCAAAGGGTACTAACTATCGGGATTTTAGTAGAAACGGAAATAGGGTGGCTAATAAGGGAAAAGATTTTAACACTTGGGATTCAAACAATCGTGCAGCATTAAATAAAAGTAAGATGGGCTTACTTAAGGTTTTTTATATAAATGCTCGTAGTATTAGGAACAAGATGGAAGAATTGAAAAGCATAATTATAGACGAGAGGTTGGATATTATTGGAGTTACCGAGACATGGGCTACCGAAAGTGATGATGATTTATTGTCTATTGCTGGGTATAATTTGTTTAGACAAGATAGAGTAGGTAAAAGAGGTGGTGGGGTTTTATTTTATGTCAGAGACACTTTAATTTGCAATGAATTGGTAATTAATGATAAACCTAATGAGATTGATATGATTTGGTTGGAGTTGATTAGTAATGAGGGCAAAAACTACGTTTGGGGAATATTTATAGGCCACCCAATTTAAGCCAGGGTCAAGACGAACAGATGTTTAGTATTATAAGTGACATTTCTAGCAAGGGGTCAGTCATCATAATGGGAGATTTTAATTTCCCAGGAATTGATTGGAATAATTTTTACCATAGTAATAGCAGAGAAGAGGAATTTTTGAAAGTAATTGGTGACTGTTTCTTAGATCAAATTGTAACTCAGGGTACTCGACAGGACGCGATTTTAGATCTAGTTTTCTGCGACATGGAAGGCTCTGTTCAGGGGTTAAGTGTAGGGGAACACATTAGAGATAGTGACCACAACAGTATTAGGTTTGGGATTAAATTTGATATGCACAAAGTAGAGAATTTTAGGTTTGTGCCCAATTTCAGAAATACTGACTTTGTGGCACTTCGGCAGAGTTTGAAAGCAGTTTTTTCTTCTGGATTGGACAATAGCGATGTGAATCTTCAGTGGGCAGAGTTTAAGGATAAACTTGCTAAAACCGTTGGGGACTATGTTCCATTTAGGAGAAAAGGTGTTAGTACCAAAATTTGGCCCATGTGGTTCTCCAGGGAGACTAAAGAAGCTCTTAATTATAAGCAAGCCACTTTTCGTAAGTTTAAAGAAACTGGTCAGAGTGCGGAGAGACTCCAGTATAGTGAGGCAAGGCGAAATTTTAAGTATTTGGTACGGATTCAGAAAAGGGAATTGGAGCAAAGGCTGGCAGATGACATTGATGGGAACCCTAAGAGGTTTTTTGCTTACGCTAATTCTGGGAAAGCTCGAAACAGTCAAATTGGGCCTTTGGTTGATGAATATGGAAATTTAATCCAAAACGATAGGGATATTGCAAATGTTCTAAATAACTTTTTTTCCAGTGTGTTTAACGATAACTGTATCTCAACAGTTGACACTAACAAGACACAAGCTATTATACAGCTTGAGGATTTTGTATTTTCCAGGGATGACGTTTTACTTCATTTGAAAAAAATTAAAGAGACTAAGGCTCCGGGGCCAGATAATATTTATCCGAAAATTTTAGTTGAATGTGCAGAGGAATTAGCAGATGTAATCGCAAACATTTTCAATGCTTCTTATAATTCGGGGACAGTGCCAGAGGACTGGAAGCTGGCTAACATTACACCGCTCTTCAAGAAAGGGTCTAAAGGGAGTGCGGGAAATTATAGACCTGTGAGTCTAACTTCGGTGGTTTGCAAAATATTTGAAACATTGATGAAAATTAAGATAGTAAATTTTCTAGAGACTAATAATCTATTGACTAGTTTTCAGTACGGTTTCAGGAAAGGTAAATCTTGTGCAACTAATTTATTACATTTCTATGACAAAGTTACCATGGCTTTGGACAATAAGAAGCCTGTAGATGTTGTTTACATTGATTTTCAAAAAGCTTTCGATAAGGTACCACATGTTGTTCTACTTAGCAAATTAGCTGATATAGGAATAGGAGGGAAAACTTTCATTTGGGTAAAAAATTGGCTGACCGGAAGGAAACAAATAGTTGTAAGGGGAAATTATTCTAATTGGA
This sequence comes from Uloborus diversus, assembly GCF_026930045.1. Taxonomy (NCBI): domain Eukaryota; kingdom Metazoa; phylum Arthropoda; class Arachnida; order Araneae; family Uloboridae; genus Uloborus; species Uloborus diversus. The sequence goes on from NC_072733.1 coordinate 97,608,284, forward strand.
GTGAGGTCTTAAGCGGGGTTCCTCAAGGATCAGTGTTAGGGCCTGTTTTGTTCATTGTCTTTATGAACGATATTCACAAAAATATTTCTGGGAACATGAATTGTTTTGCTGATGATGTCAAAATTATGGGGACTGTAGAAAATGAAGAACAAGCAAATCAGCTGCAAGAGGATCTAGATCATATTACAGAGTGGGCTGATAAATGGGGTATGGCTGTTAATGTTGGGAAATGTCAAGTGCTACATTTAGGGCATGGAAATAAGTGTACAAGTTATTATTTGCAAGGTTCAGTCATTAGTCAGGCAGACAAAGTTACTGATCTGGGGGTCTTAATAAGTCAGGATTTAAAGTTTAGCCAACAGTGCAGCATTGCTAGCAACAAAGCCAATAAGATGTTTGGATTTATCAATAGATCTATTTCAAATAAATCTAAAGAAGTTCTTCTGCCCTTATATAGAAGTTTGGTAAGACCCCATTTGGAGTATGCTGTTCAGTTTTGGTCTCCTTATCTTAAGAAAGACATTAATGTATTGGAAATGGTTCAAAGGCGGGCTACAAGGCTAATAAGTGGACTTTCCCACTTAGATTATGATTCCAGGCTTAGAAGGCTAAAAATGTAGTCTTGAGCAAAGAAGAGTCCGAGGGGACATGATTCAGCTGTTTAAATTTATTAAAACGAAAGATGTTACGGGGCTAAAGTTTAGCACTGAAAACAGGACAAGGGGTCATTGTTTTAAGCTATTTAAATCTCAGGCTAACATAGATATTAGGAAAAATTATTATTTCAGCAGGGTAGTGGAACCGTGGAACAGCTTACCGGAAGAGGTGGTAATGAGCAAAGGAGTAGACAGTTTTAAGAGGGCCATTGATCTTCACTGGGGATTGTAAATTGACTAGGACCAGTCTAGCTGGGCCCAGAGCCTGTTGCTGGTCGTCTGTTTTGTATTTGTATAAGAGTCATCTAAAACAGCGTTTCTAGTAATGCAATTTTGAAAGCTAGATAGGAGAGAACCCCTGATTCCCCCCTCTTTCCTTAACACGATCAAAGACAAGCCTAGAATTGCGTTTTTGGAGTACCAATTTCAAAAAACTGCCGGGGGAATGCCACCGAAATTCACCTTCCGTTAACATTATCAAGATATATCAAAATTGCGTTTCTAAAGCTACAGGTTCGGAAATTTAAGAGAAGCGTCCCTCTCCCTCCTCCAAACTCTCGTCAACATGATTAAAAAGTCGTCTTAAATTTGGTTTTTAGGGCTTCAATATCGAGAAATTTCCGGGAGAGCTTCCGAAAACTCTTTTTCTTAACGTCACAAAGGTCGGCTACAATTGCAACTTTAGAACTTCAGTTTCAGAAAACTGCTTGTCCCCCAACCATAGATAGCGTTTTTAAGACTTCAATTTTGAAAATTTTCCAGGGGCGAGCCCTATGATCTCTTCTTTCCTTACCACAGATAGTCTAAAACTGCGTTTTTAGAACTACAATTTTGAAAACAAAGGAAAGTCCTCCTTAACACAACGGTAGACTATTTACAGTTGCACTTTTAAAGTTTCAATATCGAAAAATTACCGGGAAGGGACCACCAAACCTTTTATTCCCCTAACATCACCAGAGATCGTGTAAAACTGGTTTTAAAATTACACTTTCGAAAATTTTTCGGGGGAGAAACTACCCGCACCCCCTATTTAAGGGACAATAAATTTCCGTTTCACGGTTCATATTGTATATGCATCTAGTAATGGCTCCATCCCAAGCCAGAAAGTTGTGTCTGTAATTATTAATACGTTTGATAAAATAATAATAATAATAATAAGGTGTAGCTAAATTCAGGGGTACCCGAAACTTGTTTAGTCAAGGTCCACGTTTTAAAATTAGGGAAGGCAAGGCAGGTCAGCAATCCAACAACCTTCCAATTCAAATGGTATTTGTTAGCGCTACCCCCCCCCCTCGTGAATTTGACTGGAAATTATACACTCTAAAAACTTATGTTTAACCCAATTCGAAAGCGAGAATTTTTTTTTTTTTGGGGGGGGGGGAATCGCGCCATTGAGCTTGGGGGGGGGGGATGGGCACCCCTGCTCACTAATATGTAAAACATTAGTTTTCAAAGCCCTACTGGATGGGTGGGGGGAGCATTTGCTCCCGGACCTCCCCCCCTATGTGACGGGTCTGGGGGCTTTTACGGTTTTTGACTGCCACCCCCTTGAATACGCTGTAAATCCGCCCCTGTATGGTTTTGTCTGCAACAAAATAAATAATGAATCCATTTGCATTCCTTTCACTTAATGTATTCTATTTCCTAAGAGTCGGAGCGAAGGCTTTTCCACTTAATAGATTGAAAAACTTAATGTTGCTCTTATTCTGTCCTTGATTTTTTTTTTTTTTTTTGGCTTTCACTTCTTGCTTTTATTTACTGCAAATAAACGTGGCAGAATTGAAGTAGCAAATCAGTCCTCATTCAAGTGTTGTTAAACATTTTTTCCCTTAAAAATGGATTAGCCTTTTGACCCCGATTTAAACACTTCACATATTTTTCCAACAATTACTCCAGAATATTTTTGTATGAATTTCATCGTGGAATAATTTTTTCATTAAAAAAGTGCCTGATATTTTAACTTGTCATTACCATTGTTGGCTTTATTTTATTCAATGGTGCTTTATTTTATCCAACAGAGTACTTAGCTAGAAGTTTTACATTATTTATGTATAATGTTGTTAGAAATATCTTTTTTGTTCAGATCTTATAGCTCTCTTTTTTGTAATGTGTTACATGTAATATACAGTACAACCTCGTTAATCCAGACTAACTGGGACCAAAGGCAATATGGATAAGTGAAAATCTGGATAATAAGTAAAACAGATTTGTAAATATGCAGACTTATAAGAGCAAAAAATGATGCTGTGAAACAAAATTACATTGAATTGCTACTCGCCAACACTTCATCATTCGTAGTTCAGCTGCAGTGGTGTCAGACTTGACACTCCAAATATGCCACGTTGTTTATTAGATTACTGAAGGGCAATTTCAGTATTTTTTTTTACAAAGGGAGAGTCTGCAACATTATTCTCTTTTTGCCATAAATATATTTACTGTTTGATCTGCACATAATTTTATTTTGAGTTAGTCCTACCAACACACAAACTCAAAACAAAACAGTGTGCTAATCAAACAGTAAATTAAATAGTTATGGCGGAAGAAGTTTCATGTTGTGAACTCTAACATTTAAAAAAAATACTGTGAAATAGCGCTAAAACTTATTGCATGACCTATGTAGGAGTTGTGTATTTAACCAAAATACATTTATAGTTCCATTCTTGCCACCATAATTTAGAATTATTATTTAAGTGAATATCAAGTTTTTTTTTTAATCTACAAGTTTGATCTGGATAAACAAGAGATACAGATAAATGGGAGCCAGATAAACTAAGTTCTACTGTATATTGTAAAATTTTCACAATTAGTTACAGAATTTTTAATTGATATTATTTCATGAACATTAAGCAATGTATTAAGAACAGCTGAATTAATCGGCAAATTTTAAAAATTTGTATTTATTAAAAGTTTTTGTTAAAATTTCATTCCCTGATTCTATTGTAATATTGTTACAGTTTATTTTCCCCATAAATGTGTTTATTCTAGTCATTATAATGAATAATGAATCAATGAAGAATTTTGAAATTGATAATTTGCATGTTATATTAGATACTAATGTAATAGTAAAATGTTGCACAATTACACTTACAGAATTTTTAATTGATATTATTTCATGAACATTAACCAAAGAACAGAATATTTATATGAATTATCGGCATATTTTAAAATTTTGTATTCATTAAATGTTTTAAGTTTTATTTCCTGATTCTGTTTTTTAATGTTTGTAACAATTATTCCTATACATGTATTTATTCTAGTCGTTATAATGAATGATGAATCAATCAAGAATTTTGAAATTGATAATTTGCATGTTATATTAGATACTCATGTAGAAATAAGGTTCGACTAGCTGAGACCCATGAGAAGCATTCGCACTGGATAGAAGGAATTTAAAAAAACGGTTTAAAAAGTTTTTTTTGTTTTTGAATAACCGTAAAAACATGACTAGTTTGTCTAATTTTTGGTGATAGAGATGAAAAAAATCTTTAAAATGATATTTTAATTTTGAAGGTTGATGAAGTATTAAGAAAGTTATAGCATTCCAACCATACAAATTCTGAAAAAATGTACTATTTTCCACAAAAAGGAAGAGTTACAAAAGATTTTGCTCTTGCTGTTGCAAATCTTTATAGAGCTGTAATTATTTCATTTAAACTTGAATACTTTTGTTTTATCTGGTCATAATTGGAAAATGAAACCTTTTGTTTCTTATGCAATAAATGTCTTTCAATTTCAATATAATCATCTTAAAAGCTTTGAACCTTTGTAACCTAATTGATAAAAACATTTCTTACCATTTACACATATTTTTATATGTTTAGTTTTGAAATTTTATACATTGTGAGGAATTTATTAAATACAAATCTATATTTTATTTCTCCTATGTTTGTATGCATATATAATGAAAACATGTATACTTGATAAGTTAACATCTTGGTAATTTTAAAATTGCTGAAAAAAAAATCGCACGGAAATTTAAGATATTGAATTTGGCTTCATTTTCATGCTTGTAGCTAATAATTTTCATTCGTTTTTAAAAGAGGTTAACTGTGATTTAGATAAGAGTTTTAATCATTAAAAAGACATGTTTGGAGTTATTTGGGGTCCAAGCCCGGGAAGAAAGAGAAAAAACTAATGTTATAAAATCATTGTTAGTTTATGCAAAATTAAGCTCACTTATTTTTGGATGAGGTTCTTGAAAATAAGTATTATAGCAATCATAAGCAACAAATTTTTATTACTTTTTATTGAATGTTTTGCAAATAACATTAGCACTTAAATTCCTTTTGCGTTCAAATGATCATTCAGCATTTGGATGATTATTCCACATCTACCTTTCTTTCCTAATGTCAGTCAGCAAGATGCTGAAATTCTTAACCAGTTCAATCTGTAGGCTGTTTTCTTCCCTTTTTTCTGCCATGAACAATTCGATGTATCACATTTGACCTACTTTGCTATTTAAAAGATCAACTAACTGAAAATGCAAATTTTCTCCTGCATGGTAAATTAGACAAACTCCTTGGAGTAACACAGTAGCAGCTTTTACGGGGGGGGGGGGGGGGGGGGGAGAGGTGCAGGGGGACTAGGCACCCCCAAAAGGAAAAATTAATTTAACTATTTCATTTTTTAAAAATTGACTTCGCTATATAACATGAAGAATAGTTTTACAGTTATTTAAAAAAAACACAAAAGACACATCTTATTTGAATAAAAGCATTTTTGTTTGCTAAAGAAGTAATGCTGGAGTCAGAGACTAGAGTGGCAAAAATAGTCAGAGACTAAAGCGGCAATTGTACTTGCTGGTTTCGAACTCAAAGGAACCTAATACATCGCGATTTGTCTATTAATTCTTCTTTGATGGAATCAGTAATTGACATTTAAAAAAGAATGTGTGAAGATGTGCCTCAAAAAGTCATTTCAATCCAAGAAGCTATTTTCAAAATACTTTTTTTTTTCAGATTGTAAAAAAATGCAAAATGAAATAAATCACATGATAGTTTCTTGGCAAAACCATAATACATTAATTGAAACAGCAAATAGTGTTGTTTAAAAACAAATCAGCAACTGCTTTGAAATTTTCAAAATAGTAGCTTCTGAATTCTTCAATAAAACCTATGTGCTATAAAGCTATAATTCTCCTTTATAATATTTTATAGTTAAAATATAAATTCATTAAAAAAACTCATATGAGGTAGGGTTTATTTAATAACCCTGTCCTCGTACCATAATCATTATGAAAATGTTCCTAATTAAAACTGCTCATTTTACAGCATCTCGATGAAATTATATAGTGTTTAGTGTTGAATGGGCATGAAATGTTAAAGATATTTGAAGTAGAAAAGTGCATAGTATTTAGGCACTAAAAGTATATTAATTGGCCTTAAGGGGTCTTGAAAAAAAATCTTTGAAAATAAAGTCATGAAAACTTTGCTATGAAAAAATGAAATTGGGGTGGGGGTGGGGGGAGCTTTTCAATTTCTTGGGCCTCTTCCAGAAATTATTTCTGTATCGGCCTCTGGAGTAACACCATGCATTCATACCTATATCTGCAATGAAATCCTGTTTCAACGAAGGTATCCGGACGTAATCCCGACAGTCGAAATACCAACAAGCCAGAATCCCGACAGCCGAAATCTCCACGAGCCACAATCCCGACGGGGTCGAAATACCGACAAACCAAAATCCCGACAGGGTCGAAATCCCGACAGACCGAAATCCCGACAGACCAAAATCCTGACAGGGTCGAAATCCCGACAGACCAAAATTCCGACAGGTTGAAATCCCGACAGACCAAAATCCGGTCAAGGTCGAAATCCCGACAAGCCAGAATCCCGACAGGGTCAAATTCCCGACAAATCAAAGTCCCGACTGTCCAATATCCAGGGCAGTAGAAATCGGAGTCGGGCTGGTTTTGGGGTTGAGGAGTCGGAGTCTGTAGTCGAAGGTTTAAAATTTCAAGAGTCGGAGTCTGTCATTTTCTGTCAAAGTCCACAACTCTGCCAGTGCTGGTGGAGTCGGACTGGTTTTGGAGTAAAAGAGTCGGAGTCGAAGGCTCTCCAACTCCGCAACCCTGCAAAAATCCCAACAAGGTCAAAATCCCAATAAGGCCTAGCAGCCCCTCAACTAGTAAATTTTCGCTACAAAAATTTCGAATGAATTCTAATTCAGTTTTTACTTCCTTTTACAAAAAAGGAAGTATTGTATTCGCAAAAAAAATTTCACTCCAAAATCGGCCTTAATTTCCATTTTGCTATCCCCAAATGAATGTTGAGTTTTTTTTTCGACCCGACCACACGTGGATACATGCGTAGGAACGTACAGACACCCGAAACATCCATTTTGACGATCCCCGAGTTCATTACAACGAGTTTTCTCCTGACGTCCGTATGTATCTCGCATAACTCAAAAAAATTATGTCTTAGAAAGTTGAAATTTGGTACGTAGACTCCTAGTGGGGTCTAGTTGTGCACCTTCCCTTTTGGTTGCTTTCGAATGTTTCTAAGGGTTTTTTTACACCTTTTTGGAGGGAAATCATTGTTAATTTCAATGCTAACTTAAGTGGTGTTATAATTTGTCAAAAACTTGGAGATATATCGCCAAGCTTTCAGCCGCAAAGTTTTGTTGCCAACTTGGCGACAAATTTGGCGAATTTTTTTTTTTCCAAATCTGGTTTTATTTTGGCCACTATTGGCAATATTCAGAGAGTTGACCATTAAATTACGTTAAAATGTCCAATTTTGGGAAAATCAATCTGAATAAACGTTTTTTTGCTTCGGTTCGCAACAAAATATATTTAAAGTGTTTCTTTGCATAATCCAAGGCACTACTGTCATTAAATTGACGTAAAAGGTAGTCATGTGATGCACACATCAGCTACTTATTTTATGTCCCGGGTATTTACATTATAAAGAAAATGAGCTGATGTGTGCATCACATGACTTCTTTTTACACCTATTTAATGTTATTTCCCCATTATTGCAGTTTTAATGCGATTCAAGAGTTAACTCTCTAAATATCACCAACAATGGTCACATTAAAACCAGATTTTAAAAAAATTGCCAAGTTGGCGACAAAACTTGGCAACCAAGAGACTGACGATAAATCGCCAAGTGTCCTTCAAATTATAACACCATTTGAGTTTGCATCGAAATTAACAATGAATTCCCCCCAAAAAGGTGCAAAAGACCCCTTTTGAAACACCCGAATGTAACCAAAAAGAGAGGTGCACAACTAGACCCCACTAGGAGTCTATGTACCAAATTTCAAATTTCTAGGACATGCCGTTCTTGAGTTATGCGACATACATACACACATATGCATATACGCACATACATACCTACATACAGACGTCACGAGAAAACTCACTGTTATTAACTCGGGAAATGTAAAAATGGATATTTCGGGTGTCTATACGTTCTTAGGAACATATGTAATACTTTGCTAATTTAGATTTTTTTTTTAAAGCTTGCTCATATTCTCTTTATTTTTTTCTCTTGGCTGATCTTGAGGCAAACTAATAAAAATTTTAAATTTAATTTATTTTTCATTGCTTATTTAATCACGCTAATTATGACTCTCGCAAAATGATTTAAAAAAATCAACTTAATACAGAAATAGGGCCAGTTTAAATAAATTTGCACCTGTATGCTAAATTTTGTCTGAAACCTTGCCTTACTTCTTGAGATAATAGTAGTCATAGTAAATGAGAAAGAATATCTGTTTGCGCCATCTCTTTGAAAGGATAAACACTAATAAAATTATAAAAAAAAAATCAGCACCTTGTGTTTTACAAGGTCTGCAGACCAAATTTTGTCTGAATCCTTGCATTACTTCTCGAGACATAGCAGTCACAAATAATGAGAGAAAAACGTTCGACTGCTCCGCCCTCCTGAAGCTATAGGCACCAAATCGAATCATCTGTACCTTCTGGGGTCTACCCTTTTTCTAAATCCGTCAATCACTTCTTGAGATATAGAAGCCTCGCATGACATAGAAAACGTTGCACTCCACCCTCTTGGAGAAAATGGAACCAAAACACCATTCAGCACCAAATCACATGTGATTCCATGCTTGTACGAAATGTCATTTGAATTCATATTGAAGTCTGTTTTGAAATAGAGATCACAAAAATAGTAATGTGTAATATGCAAACTATACATGTAATACGTGTATATATATATGTAATATGTATAAAAGAAGTGAACATTTTAAGTAATATGTAAACTTATATTAAAAACTGAACATGTGTCGAGAACGTGGCGCCCGCCGAAGGCGGCTAGTATTTAGTTAAAAATTGTCTTTTATTAAGCAAAATTGAGTGTTTCTATTTAGATTTTGTTATCGGGATTCTCGAGCTTGTCGAGATTTTGACGATGTCGGGATTCTGGCTTATCGGGATTTTGACTATGTTGGGATTCTGGCCAGTCGGGATTTTGACCTTGTCGGGATCCTGGCTTGTCGGGATTTTGACCCTGTCGGGATTCATGGCTTGTCGGGATTTTGACCCTGTCGGGATTTCGACCCTGTCGGGATTCTGGACAGTCGGGATATCGGGCAGTCGGGATTCTGGCTTGTCGGGGTTTGGGCTGTCAGGATTTCGACCCAGACCCTTCAACGAATACCAATACTACAAAATATCCTTTTTAGGGAATTTTTTTTTGTTCTGGCTTAATTGTAATTACATTGCTTGAATTCCATTCAACACCCATTACAACAAATAAAATTTGCGGCCCCTTGAAGTTCGTGGGAATGGGATTTTACTGTATATTATATGAGGGGGCATGAAAGATTTTGGTGCTCATAAGGGAGCCACAAGTCAAAAAAAGTTGAGAAACCCTGTTCTAGACACACATTTGGTTTTTAAAATATATTTTAAACTTATTCATAAGCTAAATAAGCTTGTTCAAAATTCCTCAGTTTTTAAGCATTAGGGGGGAAAATATGTTTCATAAATATATTAAACGCATCACTTAAACTCTCAGAGCATATTGATAAATTATAAAGGACACGCCAGGGAGATGGAAAAACTTGAACTATCATCATGGTAACACATTGATTTCCAAAAGCAAGTACAGTATTAAATATATTCCTTGTAATCCTAGCAAAAAATTAAGTATTTTTGAGATACTTTTGTCCCCCTCACAATTATTGGGCACTTGTCTTCAAATGCTGCCCCTTTAAATTTGGTTGAAAATGGGAGAAGCCGGAGTGTCCATAATAAAGCTCTGGAAAAATAAGATTTTTTTGTGTAATGCTGTGTTAAAAAAAGGCACAGTTTGGGGTTTTAATAAGTGATTTTTGTAGTTTTCTAAGTGTCTTTTATAAGTGAGACAGACTAAATAAACTTTGTTGAAAAATTTTGAATTTAACATTAACACAAACTTTAGTTCATAATGCATGTATATATAAACAATATTTTGCAAATATTTATACTAGTGTTGTCAATAGAGACACAGAAGCTTAATGTACAAGAATTCTAAGGCTCATTATGTTTGTGAAAAGAGAAACTTCAGTTTATTATCTAAGTATTTCAAATAATAAAATATCACTATTTGCCAAGGGAAATGCTTAGAGACTTCTTAAAACCTGATTTCAGTTGAAAATGTTTACTACTACTAGAAGAAGGAGATTTTCATGAAAGTAAAGACAACATAGATGATATGTTGAATGTCAATTTATTGGAGGTACTTCCTGAAAATATTTTATGTATAAGAATTTAGATTTATTTATTTGTAGACAATCTTAAATCATTGCAAAGTTTTAGCTGACTTATAAGCGTTATTTTTGCCTTCAATGTGAAAGAAGGTGAAGTTTTGTTTACATTTAACAAACTGACAGTTAAGTTTTCAAAAAGTCTGAATTACCTTCAAATATTTTGAAAGTATCTTTTTCAAAATGTGTTTCTGTAGTTAAGAAGTAAGACATCAATTTTTTATAAATCTTTAATTATAAAAAAGAAAAAAAATCACAATGAAAAAGAAAGTGTGCAGTACAATGCAAAACAATTTTACTTGAGAAAGACAAAATTTCATGCATGTACATAAGAAAATGATATCACATAAAACTGTAGAGTATACAAGTTTAAATAGAATTAAACAAAATCAATGGAAAATCTTACACTTTAATATAATTCTTCACCTATTTTTCATAGAATCAAATCTAAATTAAGAGAATTTAAATCTTTTATAAATATACATGTATCTTTTATATGGCACAAAAAAGTAATATCATTAATATGTTATAATAAATTTTAACAACTTAAAATATCACAAGTTTCAAGGCATCTTCTGAGCTGGTGAGTTTTTTTTCTCTTTTACATTTTACTATGACAAATATAACGTTCATAATAAAGTGCATCATAACTGTAACAATATTACAACTCTAATTTCTATTAATAAGCACATGCCAACTGGAATTGCAATACTCAATTATTTGCGGATCGTTTACTTCTGGTAACCAATGTCTTTATAATTTAAAGCTATGATGCTGTCAAAAGACATACAAAATATAACAAACATTTGAAGCGGAAATTTATGCATTTAGAAGTTCAAACAATTTTTGCTTTCACAAACACAAACCTTTAATAAAATCCTTTTGATAAACAAGGCATTAAACTTGAGATTTTGAAACTGGTTTACAAATTTTTCTGTCTAAATCATTTCATACTGCCATTTCAAATTAATTCAAAAAGTACATTTTTATGAAATATGTGCTTTTAATAAAAATTCTATGAATTTGAAATGGAAAAAAGTATTTTGGTATAATTGCTGTGACACGAGAAATTACTTTTTGCCACTACAGTGATTATTACACAAGTAGCTTATTTAAGCAAAATATTTTTTTAATAATATGATGGCAATAACAACACAGATTATATTTTTGGGAAAAAGAGCAAATATACTATCATATAAAATGTCAAAAATACATAAAAACATAAATTCAAATGCCATAACTGCTTGCCCCACCATGGTACATAAACTCAAACATGTTTTTGTGCGGTAGATAGGGACCACATAAAAAAAACTTTGTTTTAAAAGGAATTTAATCTATTTTAAAAAGAATTTCCTCAATTGAGTCCCAATCTGATTGAAGTTTTCACTTATCGCACAAAAAAAAAAAAAAAAAAGGTTTGAGTGTGTACTTTTACTAGAAAAATGATTAGTACTTTTTTTTCTTTTAATATTATTTATTTAATTATTTATCTATTTTCCTTCAGGAGAGGGGGGGAGGGGTTGAGAATAAAAACAGTAGTAGAAAATATTTGAAACTGTTCAAATATATGTCCGTCTTCAATTCTGTCACTAAGCATTCAAAAAAGTTGCATAGAAATATGCTTTTTAAAAAATTAGTTTTCAGTAGAAATAAACTGACATCTTCTAGAACTAAGCAGAGTATAGGAAATAATATTGCGTATGTTACGATTTTAAATTGATTTTATGTTACTTAAACTCCGCTCTGACTTAGCCTCCTGCACATTAGGGTTATGACTTAAATGTTTTAAACAATTTTTTCTATCTTCTGTGGTTACAATTGGTGAATATTTGTGTCCTGATTGCTAAAAACACTATTGATTGTTGTACTATTTAAAATTGTGTGAATTAGTGATTACCCAGAGAAGAAATTTCCCATCTCCTCTCCTCTAAGTCAGTGGCGGGGCAATTAATGATTCTTACAATTTCAGAACTGCACATGGAAAATGAATGCTAGTTGAAGATGCAAAATAGTCCCAGATTTTGAAGAATAGTGAGAATTTTGAGAGGTCACTAACTACATCCCTTTACACATTGATAGTGTGTGATAGACTAAACCATTCCATTTAAGATTTTCTTTACACAATATTGCTTTAAAAAACTTTTGTATGTTCTCAATAACTAGCTGTTCTTAAAGTAAAATTGAGCTAACACTGAAAAAATACTTGTTCCGAGTTTTTTTTTTTTTTTTTGCATTAAAGGATAATTAAAATTCGAGGGTTGGTGTTTGAAGAGATGTATGTAAACTGCTTGCTCGTATAATCGGATATTTTTGTGAATGGTATGAAAAGTTATTGGTAAGTTGGTTTTATAATTGTGTATGTGTTACATACACTATTACGTTTCCTTAAAGAAACTGGTGCATTTTGCATAATTAAATGGGGGAAGATTCTTTTTTCATTCACAATGTGAGATGGAATCTTAAAACAACGTATAATCTCATTTTGTACTTCTTCATTCCTAAATGAAGGACATCACTGTAAATATAGTTTGCTTTCATTTCAAATACATAACAGAAGCCTGGTTTTGATGGATAAAATTTTGAAATTCAAATGTTCTGTATTTCAAGTATTTCAGAAGTAAACGAACAATGTAAAATGAAAGTATGATTTAAAAAAAAAAAAGAAAGAAATAATAGAGCAGCTGAAGAAAAAAATTTAATGTGTTATCTGAACAGGAAAGTACTTAAAATATATATTTTTTAAATCCAACTATGAATTACTCCATATTTTAAGCACAAAGCTTAGAAAATCAAATTTTCTAAGAAAATGAAACAATTTATTTTTTTCATTTACTTATTTCTATAGCATTACACTTAAGAGCATAATTATATACAACTGTAAATACTTAAATTTTTTTCAAGATCTGAATAATATAAGGCCTTAGCCCATATGAGTTTTAATGCTCAAAAATCCTATTTTAAACGGATGAAAATTATTAAAGTGTTTAACGATGAAAAAAATATTTGATGCCAGATATTAATATGCATGGTGAGTCTTTTAAAAGAAGCCCCATGAAACACATGAAAATAGTACTGTGATTGAGTAAATACAGTAGAGTAACAAGAACTTAAGAGATGGGCTGGAAATGGCCACTAGATCTAGTATTCCGGATGGCTGTTTTTCACCTAGAAACCCCAGGCACAATCCCTGGCATGGGAATTAACTACCATTTTTCTCAGACTCCATGCTAAAAGGTAGGCAGTTTCAGGAAAAAAAAAAGTGATTTTAAAGCATTTGAGCAGATGAGATCACATATTCTTAAAAGCACAGACAGAGACATCATGTAAAAAGACCCAAAGAGCTGTGATAATATAAAACTTTTTCACAAACAGTCAGTGTTCTTGCCTGATGTTCTCCAGATTTATCACCACATGATTTTTTTTTCTTGGAGTTGTAAAGTTACATGAGTAGGAACAAGCATCAAACTTGCAGGGCTTCCAACTGGTCCCCTTTTATAGTTTCAAGTCCTCAGAAATCTGTGTTTTTCCTTTACAATATCAGTTTTGTTTTGAACTCTCCCTGTGACTTCTTAGATCAATTTGCATTTTTTCGTAATGACTGTTGTTCATACTTCTGCTCAAATAATTTTCAAATTTTAAATCAAATGGGGCACTACAGCTAGACTCCGAAACTACTGGTAGATGTAATAAATACATTACAATTTCTTCATATTGGCAGAAGTAGTTTTAAATAAAAAAATAATTTACCAGCCAATGAAGCGATTAAACTTGGTCACTTATAAATAATGGGCAAAGTGGCCGATTGCTGACTACTATAAAGTAATCAGTGCATCCAAATTTTAGCCTTTATAAATTAAGATCAGCCCTTTTTGAAAATTTAGATTCCTTTTCTCCCATAGGACAAACTAAAAATCAGTTGGGAGCTCTGCACTTGGAAGTACTCAAGACCAACATTATGACACTTAAACAGGCCTTCCCACGGGATGCTTTCTGGAGCACGTGGTCTTATCTGCACAAATGGCATGAAGTCAACAAAGGATACACACAGCATTAGCTCAGTATATTAGTGTCACAATACTTTAATAACTGACTACCCTCTTTTTTTTGTATGGAGTGCTGGTGCCAAATAACATTAGCACACAATAGGACAAGATCATATTCCTTACTTACCCTTTATAAGGAGAATTTTTTGTACTCTCCCTCTCCTTTAGGTAGACAGTCATTCATACAAATGCAATTCGTTCAATAATATTTCTCCTTGCTTGATATTGTATGTTTTACATTCCTTCTTGTGATACTATAAAAGTACTAATTATCATGTCTGTATTGAGGATATCATGTCTTTTACGGTTTTTTGTGAAATTCTTAAAAGTAAAGAGTTTTCTCATTTTATTTTCATTTCAGAGTATTAATTTATAATATTATTTAACTGAAATTAATTTGTTAATAGAAAGGAGGAGTTTTAAATATTTTAGTTGCGCTATTTTTTTATTAGTTTTTGTATTCTGCATATAGATTAACCACCATGTGACTTTTATTTAAATTATGTGATGGTTGAACCTTCAAAAAATATTAAATCTATGGAAAACAGAGGTTTGGTATAATTTTTAATAATTTAAATGTCTTTTGCTGTTAGGTGATTTCATCTGCACTTTATATTGGGTGTATTTAATAAAAATAAGTGATTTAGTTTTAGTATGAATTAATATTAAGTATTAATTTACATGAAATGAAGTCTACCTAAAGGTACAGCTGAGTATTGAGCCTTTGTACATTTTGCAATAACAGTTCAAAGGACACAATTTTTTATTTTCAAATTGCTTCTATAGGGAATTTCATGAAATATAGGAATATGTTGTTGTATTTAAACGTAGCCTTTCAATTATGAACCCAACTTTTAACTATTGAAGTTTATAAATTAAAATGCTAAAATGGTCCCTTGGAGCAACTCTATACTCTCTAGTGAAATAATCTAATTGCTGTAATCATTGCAGGTGACAAAATCAGACTTAAGGAAGTTTTCAGACACTGATATACAAGTTTTTCATCTGAAAAACCTCTATTAAATGATGTCATTGCATTGCGTCTCAAAAGTAATGTATAGCAATTGAATTAGTTGCATAAAAGATTATAGGATTATATATATATATGTTTCAATTTGCATAGTGCATTTGGGAACCTCAAGAACTCTGTTGTCATGTTTTCTTATCTAGAGCCCAATTTTGTATACTCTACTACAAAATGACCTTTTGACTTTTGTAGCTAACTTACCCCTATGCTCTTTTATTTCAAAGTTTATACCCCAGATATTGTTCAGTTAAAACATTTTATACATAAGAATTTTTTTTATTACATGCTGATAAATAAAACTTTGTAGAAATTGTAGAAAAGATGGGGGAAAAAATATTTTATGTGAATAACCAGAAAATATATAATACAGATATATTTATGTTATATACAAACAAATAAAAAAACAATAAATAACACCAATATAACAGGAATTTGGAAAATAACTCTTCAAATAAAAGAATATGAAACATACTAGACTTTGATTAGTCACTGCTCTACTAAAATTAGAGATTTAAAATGTGACTTTCTAAATAGTATAAAAATGTGGTATTTGAACAAAACTCAAGTGAAATGTGGAAGTGGTCTTGCCTATAACTAACTACCACTGCATTTATAAATACACTGAACAATAGTGCCAGATATTTGCTTGGTTTTCTCCATACTCTATGAAATTTGAGAATTACCATTGTTAAAAGGAAATACTTGTGATGAAATTTGCAATTTTTTTATGCTGAAGATTCGACTTTTTGAAGATATATGCTATTAGAAGATAAAATATGTTTTCTCTTGGAAAATGAGGTTTAAGTAGTGATCTAGTTATGTTGAGGTCAGTTAAGAGAGAGTGAACTGTATTGACTGATGGTTAACATTATGCATGACTAAAATGAAGCTAAAAACAACAAATATTCACAAATAGAAATGACACATGACATTGTTCAAATATTAACCCATTTACACATTTTTATTTTCATAAATAAGAATAAATTAGTCTAATTTCATAATGACTAGTATTCAACATGGATGCAAATATCAAGTGCGTTCAATTCACTAAATGCTTGAGAAGTGTCTTAACACATTCTTAGTTTTTAGGAAGAAAAAAGAGGAACATTTATAAAACATTTAAAAATTGTCTTTAAAAGGCACTGACTTACTTAACTTCCATGATAATGATACTCATTGTAACAAAAAGACATATTTTTTCATAATAATAGGTAGCTTTCAATAAAACTATAAGCTCGGTAATAAATTAGAATCAATTGAGCAAAACGCAATGAATAACATGCATTTCAATAGATTGGAAGAAAATTTTGTTGTATTTAAAAATACAAATTTATTTTATGAATGATGGCAAAGTACATCATGAAAAATAAATAGAGGAATAAACAATGCCATTTGTGTTTCTATTAATAAGCATCAGGGCATGCTTAGGATTTGAGCAACACTGGGCGAGTCATATTTTATTGATTTTCAAATTTCTTAAAAAACTCGATGGCAGTTCTGGGAGGAATGGATAAGGACTGATAAATGGTATTAGTACAATTAAAGTTGCAACAAAATTAACACTG
The DNA here is from genome assembly GCF_026930045.1 of Uloborus diversus. Taxonomy (NCBI): domain Eukaryota; kingdom Metazoa; phylum Arthropoda; class Arachnida; order Araneae; family Uloboridae; genus Uloborus; species Uloborus diversus. Next base: position 97,625,286 of record NC_072733.1, read on the forward strand.
CATTATTGTTAGATAATAAGCTGTAAGTATTGCATGATCTTATAGTTAGATGAAATACTTGAAAAAAAAACCTGATATACATAGGAAAATGTTTGAAAATTTAAAATTTAACTACTTTATGAGGATTATTAACAAGCAGTTATTGTTGAAATTATTTCATCATAAATTATGAAACCCCAAATGATGTGAAAAATAAATATACAGAAATTAGCAAATATAAAATCAAAAAATAGTTACAAACAACTACGAACATATTATATGTAAAACATTTTGTTTAGCTTTTAAAGCTGAAAAACTGTCTATTGAAAATATCAATTCAAAGATGAAGCATCATTTTCAACTTTAATCAGTGCTTAGGATGAAAGGCAAGAACTAGTCATTATTGATATCAAATATATTTTATCAATTTTAAGTTAGAAAATGATTGCTCTGCTCTGGGAATGGTTACAGAGACAGTCAAAAGAATTCTTAAAGCTTAAAGCTATGACAAAGTTGGGCACAACATCATTAAGGCTGTTTTTGAACAAATATTTCAACATTTTAAACAAAGTTTTTGTATCTTAAATTGGGTGGATAAAATCTCATTTTGGTTCATAATTTTTTTACATTTATGTCATCAAGTACAGTTGCTAAATGAATGCAATTATTTAGCAACTCACTTTCACATTTTTTTTAGTATAGTGATATTAAATATTAATCCAAGAGGTTGTTCAAAGCATTTAAAAGTTGAAAGTATTTCTCAGATGACATTGCTTATAAGAAAAGATTTAAGAAAATGAAATACTTTTCTTGGGGATAAAAAACGCTTATGTCATTTCATTCATTCAAGCTGTTTTGTTGATCTTTCAAGCATTCATTCCAAGTTTACCCCTGCTAATCTTGAAAACGAACCCTTTCAGATTAGCCATAGCAGGCCAATAAACTTCACCATTAATTCTTTTGCATTTAAGTTCTCAAATTTTCAGTTTTATTTCTCTTTTGAATGTGTTGAAGTTACTTTGATAAATTGAACGAATTTGTAAAGATCAGTTCAGATTTAATTGATCTCTTAACATTTATATGTTCCAAGTATAATAATAAAAATTAATACTCTTTTTGGAGGGTTGATATTATTATTTTTTAAAATTTTCTTTTCATTTCATACATACTTTAAATAAAAAGAAAAAGCAAGAAATTTAGCAGCCGTGGACAGCTATCCAATTTGCCAACCCCTAAGCACAGCCCTGATAAGAATGACACTTTTTGATTCAAAGAATTCGTTAAAAATGCATTGTAAAATGATCACTGTAATATGCTGTCATGAGTTGTAATATGCTTTGACGATAATATACTGAGCAACAATCTGATGGCATAAAAAATCAGACTGTCCATATTTGAAAATGTTTGTGCTTTTCTCCTTTGCAACTAAAAAGACATTGTGCATTAGGGACACAGTGAAAAGAATTAATTGCATTGCTGAAAGGGGCGAGGGTTACTTATATCACAATACATATGTACTCCAATATGTATGCAGGACATATTATTCTTCATGGGGGGGGGATAACCCCTCTTTAACCGCCCACCTCTGTTCTACCCATTATGCATATTGAGTTCAATAAATTGAACAGACACGATCATGTACTTTAGATATTTGTTAATGATCAAACATAATACACTTTTAGAGAAACATCCTGAAATTATGACAATCAAAAAACTGGCTCAGATTATCAGAGCAAAGTTTCTGTATTACTTGCTTAATGAAATCAAATGTAATTTACTAGAAGTTTGTTACAAACCTATAAATAGTCCCCCTCATAACAGATGAAAAATTCAGGAGGGATAGGAACATTAACCAAATTACTTCATTGATATTGAATGGCTATGATCAATCTATAAAATAAAAATAGTTAGATAAGCTTATGGATTCATAACTTAATATTTTTAATGAGCATTTAATTGCACTGAAATGAGTTTTTTATGAGCACTCACATTCCTGGTTTAGGAAAAGAAAGGGAAAAAAAATACATATTTTCCACGGCATCTATTTCTTTTCTTTCTTTCTTAGGTTTTACATGCACAAAAAGGATAATGTGATTAGATTCCAATTTCTTAAAGATTTTAATCCTTTTTTGAATATTTTATCAGTAACATGTTTACTTATGTAAGTACTTTTTCTACTGAAGTTTTACTGCAAAAATCCAGTTGTGACTATTTTGAGGAAATCTACAAACTTATGCAAATAATAATAATAATAAAAATGTCATAAAAACTATTACAATGAGATTATAACTTTACTAATTGATTTCAGACTATGTGTTGTTTTACAAAAGTTTGTCAGGGCTAAAAGAAAATTTAAAAAAAAAAAAAATAGTGGGGAAGGAAGCCTCTTTGATCTTGATGGTAAATTTATTTTATCGACCTAATCTTTGAGTTTGTCAAAATATCTAACAAAAAATTGTATATAAAACTAGTCCTGACAAATCCTAACCATTGATGCAACAATACAAACAGTTGATGATGATTTTAGATTTTGTAAGGGTGGATCACCACAGTAATTATGAAAAGGAAGGTTATCGTGACTTACAGGTGCTGGGCCGCTGAGAGCATATAACTTGACCGCTGTGAAAAATAGACATGAGGGCCCTCATCTGACCCCTACCTAAAACCGCTTCACTTGGTAGTCCTTTTGCCGAGTTGCGGAGATTTTTCCACTGCTGCTCTCACTTTTTGGCAGCTTTGCGTACATACAGGAAAAGTATCTCGGCAAAATTTTCCTACTTTAAGATGAATATGCAAATGAACACAGTATTTTAAAATTGCATAGTGTGTTACATAGAGAAACAGAATGAACATTATGACTATTAGGTAGCACAACGTATTAAAACTGCTAGAATATTTTTATGTGCATTTAAATTCTCAAATGAGGCCCAATTAACCAGTTTTCGTATCCTTTTCGCAAAACAGATCTATGACAAATGGGGCATTTTCTCTGTTCATTCAACCATTTACGAAGACAATATTCATGAAAAAAATGATTGCAACGAGCTATGCGAACAATATAATTATGTACAGATAAATTTTCATAACAAATTGTACATACATCATCAGCTTCCATTTTTTCTTCCTCGCTTGCTATTGGTAAGGAGCGAACACAACTCAAAATTTTCAGTCTCATAAAAAGACTTTCACAAGCACAAATAAACTGCAAAAATATATTGCAATATGAATGAACTATCAGAAAAAAAAGTCTTAGTAAGCTACCAGATTCAAAAAATGCATATATTCCTCTCATTAATATTAAAACTCCCAAAATAAAATTGATGAAATTTTTTGTACTTTCAAGGCAATAAACATAATCATCAAGTTCAAGCCAGACATCTTTTAAAAAAATGTGTATCACATTCAGTATATATATAAAACAGCTAATTAAAACAGAAACTAAGATTTCAGTGACAAGGATAATAATAGCTACAAAAAAAGAATTGTGAGTCAAATTACGCCATAAAATTACAAGCCATATAACGCAAAAGAAAAAGATCAGGGCAGCGCTAAGTACAACTCTTGAATGCTTTACAAATGATCTATTACCTGTTAAACTTAGAGTTGTTAAAATACTATAAATATGTAAATTAATTTTGTCTAAGACCATGCAGACACACAGCCCAGCAATACTTACAAGAACTTTGTAACGACTTTCTGTTTCTAAAGAGGTAATTCCTCTCTGTAATGCAAAAGCTATTACTAAGCAGCAAATTTTGATTTTGATACTTTGCTGCTCAGCATGAGGAACAAACAAGAAATTTTGCACAGGTATATAAATGAATTTGTCCACAAAAACAGCAAGTAACATTGCTGTCCCACTCAACAGAATTATGTTATCACAGCTGTTCAGTAATACCTTGTTCAATATAAATGAAAACTGAAATGCAGTGTTGTTCAAGTGTTCTATTTCAACATATTCGATCAAATTCAAATCCTCATGCATGAAATATATAAGCTTGTTAAACAAACGAAGACTACAATATATTTGTAAAGTACCTGAAATGTGATATTTTTCCCATACGTATGTAATTGTTCCAGAGACTCCAGAAACTTCATACAACTCGTTAAGATTGCTAAATTGCACATATAAAACTTGCAAAATATTTGGAATGTTTTTTAACAAGTATAAAGTTACAGCAATGCATGCTAATAATGCAACAAGAGTAGGAATAAAAATGAATACATATGAAGAAATAACAACATTCAATAGTGTAGGCAAAATAAATGTAACCCCTACCAATATTTTTATGTGAGGAAAATTTGGTAGACTCATAGTACAAAACCAAAAAACAAGAGAGAAGATTGTTTGTGACACATAGTGCGTAAGGGCAGTGTAGATTGCATCAAAATTTCGATTAAACAACTCATTCTGTAATGAAGAATGTTCCTTGAATTTCAGGCAATATTTGTAAAACTCTGAGTTCAGAATATAGGACCACATTAGAACACTTGCAGAGAATATAAAAAAATAAAATATTTTTAAATTACGTTTACTTTGCATGAAAACAAGAAGTCCAAAGAGAAGTCCTGTAAAAGAAAACAAACTGTTCAATTCCTTTTAAATTTTACACACAATAAATTTTCATGAAATGTGTTTCATGAAATTCTTTTATTAAAGACTTGAATAATATTAATTGCTTGAGTTTCAGCAAGAATGGAAAAAAAATAGTTTAATATTACACATATCAATATCAGAAGAAAATTCTTACACTACAAATTTATAAAGGAGTCAATGGGTAAAAGAAACAACAGATAAATACGTTCGAAATAAACAATCAATAGGTAAAGATTAATAAATAGGTATATAGATCAATCTAGATCTATACTGGTTCTTTTAATTAGAGGGATCCTGTTTTTTTTTCTGTTTTTTATACGTCTTTCAATAGTTAAAGAAATGAAGTATTAACTATTAGTTCTTTCTATTCCCCTGAGCATGATGCTCCCCCCCCCCCCCAATTGGTGGTCTGTGTCTGCCTCTGACCCTAGGGCTGCAAGATGTAGGGATTTCTACATTGTGATGCATTGTCAATTTTGCATCGTTATTCATCAGGATCAGTGGTTGTAAAGCAGGAGCATGCATGGGGGGCACCCGTTGGCCCAGGTCCGAGCCTGAAGCAGGTTGATTATTTATAATACCGTGGTTGAAATATAGATGCTTGGGTTTATCAATAGATCTATTTCAAACAAATCTAAAGAAGTTCTTCTGCCCTTATATAGAAGTTTGATAAGACCTCATTTGGAGTATGCCGTTCAGTTTTGGTCGCCTTATCTTAAGAAAGATATTAATGTATTGGAAAGGTTCAAAGGCGGGCTACAAGGCTAATAAATGGACTTTCTCATTTAGACTACGATTCCAGGCTTAGAATGCTAAAAATGTACTCTTGAGCAAAGAAGAGACCGAGGGGACATGATTCAGTTGTTTAAATTTATTAAAATGAAAGATGTTACAGGGCTAAAGTTTAGCACTGAAAACAGGACAAGGGGTCATTGTTTTAAGCTATTTAAATCTCAGGCTAACATGGATATTAGGAAAAATTATTATTTTAGCAGGGTAGTGGAACCTTGGAACAGCTTACCGGAAGAGGTGGTAATGAGCAAGGGAGTAGATAGTTTTAAGAGGGCCATTGATCTTCACTGGGGATTGTAAATTGACTAGGACCAGCCTAGCTGGGCCCAGAGCCTGTTGCTGGTCCTCACTTTTGTATTTGTATATTTGTACAGTAGAAGACCGTTATAACGCCGACCTGCATAACGCAATTCTCTATAAACCGCACTGTTAAATCCCTTGCATACATTAAAGTAGAGGGCGTGCAATTACAATTTTGTCAGAAATCGAAGGTGTTTTAAATTCCCGGCCTCTCATACCAATGTTATCAGAAATGGACAATTTTGAAATATTAACACCAGGTCACTTTCTTATTGGCAGACCTATCACTACCCTTAGTGAACCACAATTGATTGATGTTAAGGAAAACACCCTTTCTAAGTGGCAAAGGATTACCAAATTTAGTCAACGAATTTGGAAGTTGTGGAAAAGGGATTACTTAACCCATTTACAACAGAGAAATAAATGGAGATTTAGCAAAAATGATGTTAAAACAGGGACTCTTGTTCTCATTCGAGAAGAAAACTTGTCATCGACAAAATGGTGTGTTGGCAGAATTATTGAAACGAACATTGGTCGTGATAATAGAGTTTGAGCAGTAAAATTATGTTTGCCAAGTGGAAGCACACTAATAAGAAATGTTAGAGATGTTTGCATTCTTCCAGTTGAAGAAACTGTTTAATTTTTATATATAGTTTTGGAACTAGGATGTTTACTATTTTTGTGCTTGAGTAAATAATGTTTAATTTGTTCTTGTTATCAATTGTTATTTTGAACTTTTTGTTTTGAATGTTGTATTGAAATAGCAATTTGAATCGCGGGGGAGTGTTAAATCCCTTGCATACATTAAAGTAGAGGGCGCGCTGGCAGTGTGCGTCAAGTAGGTGCGCATACGTGCCCCTATATTATAAAAACTGATTTGATTATTTTTGCCAGTTAGTTAGTTGTTAGTTGTTCGTTGGTTGTTGTCAGTTGTATTTTCTGTTAGTGGTTAGGGCGGTGTTTTCAGTTTCTTTAGTTCATTGTATGATTTTTATATTTACATGTTTTTAATAAATGTATTGTATTGTTCGAAATGAGTTTATTGCCTATTGAAATACAGTCCACATAACCTACACAAGAGCATCGTACACGCACTACTTTTCAGAAGTAAACAATAAGTTTTGAAATGGAAAAAATCCTCCTATTTTGCCTTGCAAACATAAAAATTGTTAGGAAAATTAAATTTTGAAACAGTTTTTCATCTTTCCATCTTGTTTCAAAGCTTTTAAATTGAAAATGAGTACTCATAGTAAACAGTAAATACCAGCTGGCTCTTGAAAATGCAGCTGTTATGCAAACCATGAAGCTAGCAGAAGTACAGGATTTTGATTGTGAATTATATTTATTTGTGAATAACTAATTGTAATATTGGTGCTTTAATACTCATTGCAGATAAAACTTATTCTGATATATTCTGAATATTAGTTTCAAAATTTGTGAAATGATCTGTATAACGCAAAAGCTCTGGTCACGAGGTGTGCGTTATAACGGTCTTCTACTGTATTTGCAAGTAGTGCCTTACTGTAGTAGCTACATTTTTTAGTAGTTTGTAGCATATTACTTTTTAAAAAAAAGTATAGTGAGTAGTGCAATACAAAAAAAAAAAGTTTGTAGCGATTTCTGCACACAACTTTTAAATAAAGTTTTTAAAAAAAGGAAACAAGGTTAAAAAGAATCTGACTGGTGCAAATCTTATGCAAGTACATCAGCGGATGCAATGAGAAATGAGACTCATTAAAATGTGAGCTGACCTCAGACATATCATTTTGACACCATATGTTTTTTCTGTTTAACACTATTAGTTTGTTTGGCATCGTAGTTTTCATATTTTGCCAATATTCACATTAAATAGAGTGTGGCCTAGAAAGAAAAGAATAAGTGATAAATACAACTTTAGTAGTACATTTGTGCTTTCTGGCATCCAACAATGTCTCTTGGATGAACGTTTTAAATTTCAATGGGATGATTGTTCCAATATTCATCTTTTGGGGGAGGTTGGAAACTCCGGAAGAAGTGGTAAAAATAAAATTTTAAGTGAGATCTTGAATGATGAGAAGGTGAGTTTTTCTTGGGCACATTGGTGAAGGGCTCACCTGGAAGCTTTTTAAATTTGCAGTCCTAAATACCTATTTGTAGACCATCCTTGATGATAAGAGAAGGGATGGGATTCAGGAAATTTTTGAAATGAGTTTCAAAAACGCACTTCTAGGCCACCTTTGGTGTTGCAAAGAGATCAGAAAACACGGCGTCTATCGTTCAATTTATACACATTTTTGTCAGTTACCTCAGCGCTCCCAACCCTTTCCTTCCCCCATCACTTAAAGTTTTGCCTTGTCCAGCTCAAAACGGTTGGAAGAAAGAAATGGCGTCCAAGATGTCTAAGCAATAAGTTCAATAAAACTGTCTTGAAATCTTTGGGTATAGTATAGACCCTCCCCCCCCAAAAAAAAAAGAAAACAACCAACGACTGGTGCATTGGGCACTAGGGTGGGACATTATCCTATAGTTAAAAAAAAAAAGCTTCCGATTTCCATCGGGCAGGGCAAGAGAAAGAAGCCAAATGATGTTTTAAGGTTATATATAAAATTTCCTTCGATTAGGAGTTTATTTTTTGCCTCCGGATTGAGTTTGAGAAACCTGTATTTAAGAAAAAAAAAATCTATTTTCATAATTAAACAGAAAAAGAAAATTTGAAATATATATAACAACTTAATGTTGTCCAAGTATTAATCATTTATTTACAAAAACGTTTATGATAATCATTAATTTTCAAAATTAAAAATATTCATTTTAAAATAGCTTGAAAGTCCTTACTACCTAGTTTTGAAATAAGTTTCCTAGACTCCCAGTGGGTTCTTTATTAAAGCTTATCTTTTTACACAATGTAGTTGTAACTTACGTCAATTTTAACTGCCCTTCCACAGGGACGCCCATCCTCATAGGGTGATGGCACCCCCCCTCCTTCCCATGCTCAAAAGTGCCCCCCAAAATGAGATCCCCCCCCCCAAAAAAAAAAGTAAGGTCGAAAATCTGTAAAATCTACCCTCTTAAAAATTTTAATCCCTCAGTCTGCGCCATATGAACCCCCCTGGTTGGCACCCCTGCCTTTCAATAGCCTGTGTGTATGGCATGGCAGGCATAGTAGTAAACAGTTCTTTTTTGCCTGAAACAAACTGTTGAATACAGTAGAAGACCGTTATAACGCCGACCTGTATAACGCAATTCTCTATAAACCGCACTACTTTTCAGAAGTAAACAATAGGTTTTGAAGTTTAAAAAATCCCTCTGTTTTGCTTTGCAATTATAAGAATTCTTAGGCACATTAAATTTTGAAAGTTTTTCATCTTTCCATCTTATTTCAAAGCTTTTAAACTGAAAATTAGTACTCATAGTAAACAGAAAATACCAGATGGCTCTTGAAAATGCAGCTTTTATGCAAATCATGAAACTAGCAGAAGTGCAGGATTTTGATTGTGAAACATATTTATTTGTGAATAACTCATTTTAATATTGGTGCTTTAATACTCATTGCAGATAAAACTCATTCTGAAGTGCTAATATATAGATATATTCTGAATATTAGTTTCAAAATTTGTGAAATGATCTATATAACGCAAAAACCTGTATAACGCAAAAGCTCTGGTCCCAAGGTGTGCATTATAACGGTCTTCTACTGTATCTTCTTCAGAGATCGATTTCAGTATTGGTGAATTAGACACATTTTTCCAGTCATTGAGATCAATGTAAGATTCTGCATAAAATTTAACAATAAGAATGTGAAAAAGTTGTCTTTTGGGAGTTGTTTTTGCTGAACACTATGAGCTTCTAAAATCCAACAGGCTGCGAATTCACGGATGTGCTGTTCCAAGTCTGTCAGCATTGTAATAAATTAATTTTCAGGACATATGAAAACACGATCTCTTTGGATTGCGGGATCTATTTTTCACTTCAACGCATTGGATAAATATCTAGTTGCAGTGATTCCGAGCCAATCTGCACATAAAGGGTAACTTTTGATAGCAAACCAGATTGGAGCATAAACGTTGACGAATTATATCGAATGAATTATAAAATTTTCAGCAGGAGATTCAACTGAAACACACAAATGTAGAATTGTATTAACATGAGTTAGTCATTGAACACGAGACATTTTGCTAGGTTTTGACTCTCGCTAGGGCAGATTTTCGTTCTATTTTGCGATTCTGGCGAAGCATGTTTTTCTCAATAATTTCTGAAGTGGTGGGGTAAAGTCAGGGTTGGCCGGATTGGACCCAATGGGTTTTTTTGAAAAAACCCATTAAAAAAAACCCATTATTTAGCCCACTTTTGGGTTTTTTAAAATTTTCGGAGAACTTTTTTTAAAAAAATAATTAATTTAAATACTTTTACAATTTAAACTTCTTTTTTATTTCTTCTTCACAATAGGCAATGGACATAAAAAATGAGTTTTGAACTTTAAAAGTATTTCTTAACTCTTAAGGGCATTAAAAAATGTTTCAGAGATTTCAAATAAATATATTTAACTTTTTTCCTTCAACTGGTCAATAAGGAACTCAAATTATCTTGACTAAGTCCTGTCACGTCAGATTTTCACAATATTTGCAGATTGTACAAAGGATACTACTTTAGCTAAAAGGCTCTCATGTGAATTATTTTCTGCAAACCAACATGTCACAAAACTCGAATAAACAAGGTATATTTTTTAGAAATTAACAGGTTTTACAAATGGTCGGACAGACAACGGAATAGGATGTACAGTATTTTCATTATCTTATGAAAAAATTTAATATTTCTTACTCTGTACACAGAAATAGAAAAACAGGCAACATAAAATTCAAAGAAATGTCTTGATTAAGCTGGAATTCAGTAAAAAGGGATTGACTACTTGATAAACTACTTGAGGTTCTACAGTAGTTTTGCATAACAAAATGAAATACAATAAAGTAAAATACAAAAAAAAAAATGTTGAAATTAAAAACGAACAAATAAACAATAGATTTTATCACTCAAGAAGTAACTTTGCCTTAACTGTTGGTAATCATGGAAACTAAAAAAATTTGAAACTTCACCATTCTTGAATTTTGTTGTCTTTTATACCTTTCTTCAGAAAACGCTGAATTTTCCAGCTTTTTTTATCAAGACAATTTTTGTGCTTTGTCCATATACTTATGCTACAATATGCTATGAGTACCCCACCTTTCCCCTAAAAAAAGACAAAAAAACCCAAATTTCTTTTAAAAAACCCAGCTTTAGTTGGGTTTTTTTGGGTTTTATTTAAAAAACCCAAAAAACCCTGGGTCCATGGGCTTTTTTTAAAAAACATGGGTTTTTGCCAACCCTGGGTAAAGTACTGCTGAAGCAATAGCTACTCCAGCCCTATCGGGTACATTGTATCTATCACATGTACGTGAAAACAAATTAAAGTTCACTGTATTGCTTGTAGTAGTAAATTTATCGATATAAGCGTTTGTAGCTCGAAGCTTGTAAAAGTCCCTTGAATTCATCCTCACTGTCCGTATCGGATAGATGAGATGCGATGAAGTAATGTTACTAAAACTGTCTTCACTTTCTTCTTGAGGCTGAAGCTGCAATTTCTCTCCCTCTCTCATGTTTTTTTTTTTTTTTTTCTTTTTTTTTTAATCTGACAAATGTGGTTGTTAATATCTTTGCATTTGCAAGATGAAGTGTCAAATAGCAATTTACTAGCTTGGCAAAATGATTCTGATTATTTTCTTAGTCATTTTCAGATAGGATTTAAAAAGGCAGGGAGCATTTGACCTTATTCCCACATTTCAGCGAATTCTAACACCTGAAAAGGCAACTGTGAATTTAAACCAGGTGCAAATTGAAAGTTTAATCACATGTTTCTGTAAACGAAGTAACATTTATTATTATTGCAATCTTACATGCAACATATCCTATTTGGGTAAGGAAATCCAAACTTCAAACTCAATCCGGAGGCAACAAAGGCTTATCAGGTTGGAACAAAATTTCACACATGTTAGTTTGAGATCATTTAGCACTTTTTTAATCCCCTGCCCCTTAACATTTCGATTTTTTTTTTGACCCATCCTATTGGGCACCTGCTCTAACACCTACATGGCCAGTCCGACCCGAGGCTTGACTTGAAATCAGGTTTTTGGTTTTTTCCCTGATTTTTCTTCTAAAAGCAGGGGGATCGACTTACATATGAGATCGACTCATAGACAAGTACATACGGTACTGCACCAAATTATTAGTAGGTCTCAATCAATACTTAAAATGTTAGTAACAAGAACTTTATCATTTTATATTAACAAAAAATATTTTTGACACAACAAAATATTACAATACAAGTATCAATTTTTGAAAATTACTTGTGTTATCAGATGCTTTTGTCTTCAGAGATTATTTTTCCGTAACTGGAGTCAACAACATGCATTACTACATAGTTAAAATATTACCAGATAGGTGTCCAGCATAAACAATCTCACCATCTCACTTTCCCCACTACAAAAAGCTACAGAAAAATGAAAAATTTTTTTTTGAATATAGAAACCAGAGAGAATAACAGAGCGGGAGCTAGGGAGAGCAAGTTGGAGCCCATACCCCAGGCGGTGCGTTTTGTTTAAACTCGATATAAAATTAAAAGTAAGATGGGAATGGGCAGTTGTTTGAAGTTTTTGCTCCAGTTCGGAAGAATCTGAGGAGTGGACACCATGTCTCACCATAAAAGTTACAAACACTATGTGATCTAGTTTCTTCTAAACATGCAATTTATTTACCTGCCTATATCAAAGAACATTGAAGAAAAACCAGAGGTTTACAGTTAAAATGTAAAATAACTTAAGATGGAATTTACAGTTGAAAGTTAGGAAACATTAAAAAAAAAAAAAAGGATAAACACATCAAATGTTTAACGGATAACAAACGGTGAACAGGTAAAATAAATGTTCTTGAAATACCGAGAGAAATGATATAAAAGTTGTGTACAAGTAAATGTTACATTATTTGAAACAAACTGAAATGAAAGTTTTATCAAGAGAATCTCACCTGTTGAGTTCAGGACTTTGTAACAAAACATGCTGAAATCTAACGAGAAATTTTCAGCCGAAATTCCATTTCTGAATCCCGTTAAAGTAGTAACAACTTTGGTTAAAAATCCCCATCCGTCAATGGAAAAGCTATATTTATTGCAAAATAATGTCTCAATAAATAGACAAATTGGTAATCGTATAAATATTTCCAACAAATATGATTGCTTTCTTTGGAGGTTGTAATCTAAGTCTGAAAAGCTCGTATCCATTCTTCTTTGAGAATCGAAAGACCAACACAGTCACATCGTGCGGTGTAGCTGTCAAAACAAGAAACAAGATCATAAACACGGTAGAAACAGTACAAATGCAGCAATTGATCTTGGATGCTCGTATCGTAGCCTACGAGAATCTGTGCTGTTGCATGCAGAGCATGAAGTGTATCAGTGTGACGTCACTCCCATACATGCCAGCGCTACTTTTCCATGCTATTTCTACGAGGACACTGAGTGAGGTATAATAATTGCGAAATTAGGAAAGGTTTTATCGATTTCTTCGTTTTAAAAAGGACTTATTTCAATACCAGGTAAGTTGAAGTATCAAATGCAATCATTCTTATGTTCATTTTAGATGCAGATTTTATTTGAGAGTTCAATAAAATTTTGTTTACGTTCGCATAGTGAACCATTGAGCCACCATTCTGCATGTGGTGTTACTATATAGTCGTACATTTTCCTTCCATCAAAAACTATTTGAATTGATGAAACTATTTCCATATTAGATGAGTAAAAGTCACCAAAAAATCCGTATTTCACGAAATTTATGGGGTTTTTTTTTCGGTTTTTCAGCATAACATAAACGTTTGTTTACATTCGTTGAGGTGAAGTGTTGTTAAATTTGCTTCTTTTTAAAAAAATTCTGCATATTTCTACTCAGTCATGAAGCTTTTTAAGTCATTTTATAGTATTTTAAAGCATCATATGCAATGTGTATGTTATAAAATTTTGTTTATAATCACTGAATGAACCACCCTGCTCCACGTTGTGTTGCTATAATTTTTAACTCTAAACAAATTCGTTACACATTTTCCTCTAATTAAAAGCAAGTTACATTGGGATTAAATAAATTAAAGTCACAAAATAAGCGGCATTTCCTTAATTTTATGTGTTTTTTCTGTTTTTGAAAAAAAAAAACGAATGTTTGTCTACGTTCGTCGTACCGATATCCTACGTTATATCGTTTGCCGGTTCTGTTTATTCTGCAGATATTAATTTCTTTTTAGAACTAATTAGCCTTAAGTTTAAATATTTTGGTTCAAAGTAGGTTAGAGCGAGGAATGCAATAATTGTGAAGTATAGTCTCCACCCATATGTTCCATGTTGTGATTTTCACTATTCACTAATCACTGCAGGTTTTTCTTGGATTATGCACCATTTGCATGAATAAAAGATTAAAGTTACAAAATACATATACGTATTTCATTCATTTCATATACCATTTTTTATTCTTCAGAGTAAGACGTTTGTCCTCATTTGTTGAACCTATATCCATCTATAATGTCATTTGCTGTGTAGTGTTGGTGTTATTTTCTGCTTTTATTAATTTTTTCTAAAACTTTTATTCATAGCTTTACATTAAAAAAAATTATTGCAGATCCATTAATGTCTAAAGCATTTAAACAGAACATTTTGAGCAGTGATGCAAAGATTTTCTAGACATAGTTTAAACTTTGGAAACTATGTTGTCAAAAGCGACAAATTTTAGTAAAAAAATTTTTTTTTTGAAGAAAGTTATATGATCGTGACAATACCTAAAAGAGGCAAGGTGAGGGAGAGGGCAACTCCGCATCTTGCTTCAGAAAAGAATGGAATTCCGGGTTAGTCTAGGTAGAGTCCCTATATGAAAACGTAGTTTTCAGAGTTGCGACAACAGCTACGCTCGGAAAGCGCAACCGGTTACAGGGGGAAGATAGGGTTGCCGCCGAGCTGCAAGATTGGCTCCTTGTTCGCTTTCAAGTTTCGTTACAAAAAATAGTCACAAGCGGGAGCGGGAGGAGTGGCTGAAACGGGTTCTGAAGGATGTAAAAGCACGCAGATTCGAAAATGCATGCAGTCAATAAATGAAACGCTCGATTTTGATTCAAACATTAAAAGACAAAATGGCCCTGTGTTAGCAAAATTAAGAGCAGATTTTTTTTCTTAAACCTTATTCTCTTTAATACGATCAATTTTAAATTGATCAAAAGATTCCGAGACAACGAAAATTATATTATAATTTTAATTGATTCAAAATGAATGAAAGAATAAACACTGATTAAGAAAATTAAAATAAATAAATAAGCAACAAATAACGAACATAAAAAATTGCTTGTTTTTGCTACATTAAATTAAGCTTTATAAAGATTTTTGAACATAGAAATATTTCTTGTATTGATATCAAAAGCATTACTTATTTTTTTTCTATAAAAGGAAAATATACACTTTTCTGATTTAAATGGAACAAAGTTTAGCATTAGCTTAAAAATTCCGAGAGGAAATGTATGCCTAGGATGCCTACCTACGGGGGGGGGTGCTGTTAGGGGTGTGGCACCCATGTATATGCAAAGGAAAGTTTGAAAGAGTAATAAAAGAAATATGTAGAAGCTTAAAACAAGGTATCCTATCCAGGCCAGGATCTATACATTTTAGGCCTCCCTGCAACAAAATCTGTATAGCCCCTCCCCAGAGGTCATCAGTGTATATTTGTAACGTTAAATAAGTCTTAGTGCTAGGTTTTTTCAATTTTTTTCTTTAATTTAAGAGGCCGTTGGACCCTTTAAGACGTGGGGCACCCCACACTGCAGGGATCCTATCTCGCCCCAACCCACTCCAAAAAAAAAGAGATTAAGCACCTCTGAATATTTTAATGGTTTAGTGGGCACACCTAGTTAATAGATTAATTTGTATAAAGTTGAAAACTGAAATTATATTAATCAGAGGTCATTTCCAAGTAGCATTGAATCTTGGCGCAATATTGTACTTGGTTGGCTGAATGTTGGCGTACGATTTACACCCAATATTGGCTGAAGCTCGTAGGGGATACATTTTAACAATATTGGCCAATATTGCTATTGCAATCTTGAGCCATTATTGCATGCCGATCTAATGCCAATATTGGCGTTACGTTGGCTAAATAGAGGCTCACAATATTGGCTGAAGCACGGAGGGGATACATTTTGACAATATCGGCCAATATTGCTATTGCAATCTTGAGCCATTATTGCATGCCGATCTAAGGCCAATATTGGCGTTACGTTGGCTAAATAGTGGCTCACAATATTGGTTGAAGCACGGAGGGGATACATTTTGACAATATTGGCCAATATTGCAATCACACTCTTGAGCCATTATTGCATGCCGATTTTAAGCCAATATTGGTTAAATAGTGGCTTCCATTATTGTTATTGTTATATACACTGCTGTCTACATAAAATGCGACATCAAGAAGGTGCAGTCAGAATGATACAAAATTTTACACTTGATGGCAACATTGATTACAAAATGAAAATAAAATGAACATTTATTACTGGAAAAATCCCAAATGAATGGAGGTTTAAGTACCCTGTTGAATCAACTCTAGCTTGAATGTACATCACGATACAGTCGAACATTGAGGTATACTAGTCTCATGATGTAATAGGTCAATTCCTATCAGTTAATGTAAAGCACTACTAATTCAATCAAACTCATAGATTGTTCAATTTACCGTCAAATCATTCCAGATATGCTCAATTTGTGACAAATCATGACATCACGCAGGTCAGAAAAGGTGATAATGTGGGAGAGGACCCCCCCCCCTGCTGTGTGTGACGGTGCATTGCCCTATTGAACACGAGTCTCAACACTTGACAAAAATGTACCATTAGGTTGTGATAGTGCAGCGAATCAATGTTAGAGGTGATCCTGTCCCACACACAATATAGCACCCCATAGCATCACTACAGCTGTCGATGTGGTGTGCTCCTAAAAAGCAGGCTTTATTAGGGTCGCATACACTTGGAGTAGGTTCGAGTTCAAATCGATTTGTTAGCAACCGAATGGTTCCTGATTGCTCTCATAGCGATGAATCCAGATCGAATTTGGCAAAAGTAACATTTTTGTAAGGTTATGGAGAACACTTTGTGAACTACCAAATAATGCTTTTGCTTTTCAGCGGCATACCCCACCCACAGCTGGGACGCCTTTATGGGTTGAAATCATGTACAAAACATAGTCACTTCTAATATTGATCCACAGCACTACGACAGGTCACCCTGCGGTCCCCATGACACCAAACTGCGTTAATATCATTATTCAGTCACATGTGTTGGCACTCATGGCGGGGCTCCCAGGAAGACACTGCTTGATCACACACAGCAAGGGTGTGAGAGGACTTCCTTTTCCACTTTCTATGTCCAGTGCATCACCCTGCTTTGTCACAAATTGAGCATATCTGGGGGGATCATTTGAGAAGGTAAATTGTGTAGGCTATGAGCTCGATGGAATTAGTGGCACATTGACATTTCTAGTACCTGTGTACTAGGATATCCTACAAGACTGCTATGCTTCAATATTTGACTGTATTACCTCGTACATTCACACAATAGGTAGCTTGACAGGAGACTTAAACCTTCATTCATTAGGGATTTTTCCAATAATAAATGATCACTTTGCTTTCATTTGTAATCACTTTCTGATATTGTTGCCATCACCAGTATAAAATTTCATTTCATTCTGACAAATCCATCTTGGCGTTGCTGCATTTCATGTGGCCAACAGTGTAGCTAGCTGTTACAGTTTAACCAGGAATGAAATTGCAAAGGATCCCAACAATTTCAACAAAAAGGAAGAATGAATTAAAAGTCGCCTCCCCCTGGAAGCTTCGACCACGTAAACACTGAAGATGACTGCCGCAGATGCAGTCAAAACGTTTGGGGTAACAACAATCAGACCACAGCACAACAGCCCGGATCTCACAACACCATCAATTTAATTCATATTAAAAGTGCCTGATTAATTATTAAACGTTGGTCAGAAAAAAGAGAATGTCTTATGACTGTGCACCAACTAATGCATATTTTTATTTCTGAATCATATAACTGTAAAAGTAGCTAACAGCAGCAGAAATGAAACAGCTAATGCCAAGTTAACTCCATAAAAATTGATTAAAATGTAAAATGAAATATTAGATATAAATAATAAAAAGAAAACTTAACTTTAATTCTGCATATTGTAATAATAATATAAGAAAATGAAGAGTGATTTGAGGATGCAATTACTATTTTAAAGAATTAATTTGTGCTAATTCAAAATATCGGATATATATCAAAATATCAGATATTTCCTTAACTTACTAACATTGCTACAAATATTAGTTACAAAAAATCCTGAGTAGAATTCAGATTAGAGTTTATTCTCCCTTGACGAACAAATAGAAAATTTGTACAGATTTGGTTGCTTTGCAATTCTACGGTTGCAAAGAAAGGAAATGTTATTAAAATACAGAGCAAAAATTGCTCAAAATCTTTACTTGACTGTTTCCTTTATTTATAATAAAACATAGTTTTCAATAAAATTTGTTTACAATATATAATTTTAAATCCTTAAAACACATTAAAAATAAATAATAAACTTTTAAATTTGAAATAACTGATTAGTAAAGCTATTTTGCATTATTGAACAATTAGTGGTAGGAATTTTTATTACTTTTTAAATATATATATATATATATATATATATATATATATATATATATATATATATATATATATATACATATATATATAAACATCACTTTTAAGCACCTTTTTCTTTGAACTGGATAGATAGTTACAGAAATAGTAACTTAATTTTACAAGAATCAACTCCTTCAGTAAAATGTTTGAGCATGTTTAAGTAAATCATGTAAGTAAACCTTTAAAATTTCTTTATCAAATACTCCAGCATATGTCTAATATTTTCACATAGACAACAAAAAGTACTAAATAATGAACTAACAATTATTGTCAAAGAAAAATAATAAGCTCTAATTCACAAAATTGGCATTCTTTATAATAAATGTGGAAACAAATTATATTCAAACCTGATTTTGTGTGGTAAATAGGGCCCGTATTAATAAATTCACTCAAAACTTCACTTTTAATTATAAAAAATGTTTTAGCAACACAGTCTCACTTAGAAAATAACCCAAAACTTACGAAACAACTGTAGGAATTTCTTCTTAAAACAAAGTCAAGATACTGCAGCTACTTGGAATCTCGCCAACCTTTTATAATCTGCCTTTAAAGTATGCATCACAGAAGATTTCATCACTTTAAAATACTACTGAGCACTCGTTTTATAGACAAGTTAGCCAATTGAGTCCCAATTTGATAAAAATCTTTATGTACTGCAAAGAAAAAGGACTCCACAGAAACAGGTTTGAGTGTATTGCAAACTAAGTTGTTAAGTAATTCTTTTTTTAAACACATGTAATGTAGGTGACAATGAACACAGAATAATCTTTTAATATTTTATTATTGATGCAAATGTAGGTTGCACTTATTGCAGTGAAATGATGGACAAGCAGTTAGCAGTCTAATACATATATCAGAAAACTAAAACACATAAAAAAATACTTCCACTTACCATAATAAAAGGAAAATTGGAAATGAAAAAAAATTAAAATGTTGAAAATGATTAATAAACTCTTTGCATTTTAGCTTTCTGACATCACTTTTAACTCTGAATTGTCTTAGTTATGATAAAAAATAAAAACATTTATTTATTTTTATTTATTAAACAAATAAAAAATATTCTATACATAAAGCAAAAGAACTTTCAGCTTACTTTACATGTTTTTTCCCCTCAACTTTAAATTTCCAAAATCTTCAACAATATTAAATTTAAATCTATTTGATATAACTTTTAATAGCCAAAAGTGTACGAACACTTAATTTTTTTAAAGAGATGACCTGAAACAATTTATAATTTGTTTTACGGTTGAAAAAGAATATTCACAAGAACAGTTGGTTAAGGCAACGGTGTTAATATAATTATTTGTGTAAAGCAAATGGACAAATTCCACGGTGTTGGACGTAGAATTTGCACAAAATTTATCAATAAAAGTTCAGATTTTCCAGATGAAACAGAGCCTTTTTTTTTTTTTGCTCAATACTTATGCATGTAGAAACTATTTAAAAAAAATCTACGAAATTTCTAGAGAAAAGTTCCAACTTGAATCATGAAAAACGTCATAACGTTGAACGTGCATACCACAGATTTTTGCCATGTCATGTCAAAAATAAGGGTTTGGCATGAAAAAATTCAACACTGGTGTAAAGTCATAGTTAATCAAAGAATCTTGCTTTTTTTCGACTTCGGATACTATTTCTTGAAATACTAATTATTAGATAGAACTTCAATTATTTCTGAAACGATGTTTGACGCTAAATATTTTACACTACCTTTACTGCTATTTAGTCGTACATGCTCAGCTGAAAATAGATCATAGAACTTAATTCTCGTTCTGTAATGAGCCAAAAGTCTTATTATCATCAAAATGCAAGTTCACGTAAAGAAATGAACTTGGTAGCATAAAATTAGTTCGTAAAATTGTCTTTCAGTACTTACACTCAGACTTCTAAAAGTTTACTAGATTATTGTCAATAAGATTAGGTGTTTTGAGCACTGTGAAAAGGAATGTCGATTTCCAGTAGAAATTTGAATTTTCATGGAAAGTTTGTCTCATGATACATTCTCACATTTTCTGGAATTTTTCTTTTAGAGTTCTGGAGAAAATTCCTACCACATCCACAATGCAGGATCACGAAAATAAAAATCATAAAAATTATCTTGAATCTTCATATATTGATCCAGAATTTTTAAAGTCAAATATCGATCCATAACTTATTTCAGTTTTAAATGTTAGTTCATAATTCACAATGCTTGACGCAATTTAGAATGCCACTGTTTGATTATGATTTTCGAGTTTTAAAAACACAATGTCGATCCAAACTTTTCACTGTTCCACATCGTTTCAGCAATTTCTTCAATGTTGGATACATCTATCCAGAAATTTATTCAGCATTTAAAATTTCTTCATAAAAAGAAAATCCTTCTTTCATTACTTTTATTTTGGATGACAATGTTCATCATTGCAAAAGAAAGCTTTTTCATTGAGATGCTCCAATAACGCTTTTCTCTTTCGCTTTTTTGAGCTTCAGAGTAGATTAGACACAGTTAAAAAAATCACAGATGAGAATGATAAAATATCATTTAAGAAATGAAGGCAACAATAAAATTGTAAGGAAAGTATCTCCGATATTCGTACAAAAGCATTTACCATGTGCAGCGAGCGAGAACAATAACACAAAATGTGCAGACAAAGTTGAAGTTTCTTTTTTACCACGTTTCAAAAAATTACAACTGTGTTTAAAGTGAACTCAAATATCTTCATTTTTGAGGACTATCTCTACGTTCAACATTTGTTTCAGCATTTTAAAACAGTTTGTGGAATTTCAGGCAATCAGGCTCAATGTTTAATTGCTCACTTAGGAAAATGGATCATTTTTCAGATTCGTTTCAAAATCGGTTGAACATCAAAGAGCCATCTTCCGCCCAATATTGGCTTTCCAGAATTCAACCAATTTCTCGCCAATATTGTCTCACAGCCTAAATACAATAATGGTTGAGTAATGTTTAGCCAATATTGGGACAAGATTGTCTGCCAATCTAAGTACAATATTGCCAATGCAATGAGAGGCCAATATTGGCACAAGATTGTCTGCCAATCTAAGTACAATATTGCGTATGCAATGGGAAGCCAATATTGGCTTAACATTGCAAAAATCGTGCCAATATTGGCCAAGATAATGCCAACGTGAACAATCTCACGCCAATATTGAGCCAAGATAAAATGCTACTTGGGTTTTTATTTGAAACTAGATGCAGATAGAAATATTCAGAAATAAATTGGGAAGTTAAAGAGGGGGGGGGTCTATTTTGACACATTATATTTTTTCAACATTCTTATATGCATAAGAAACAGATGTCTCCATTATTTTATATTTATTTCTTGAAAGTACACTATCTATTATTTAAAATTTTCAACAACATTTCTATACCAAAACAATACTAGAATGAAAGGTACTTAGATAGTAGACATTTTTTTAATGAAACAAAATTAAAACAATTCAGAGCACCAAAAAAGGACTTGTACTTATTCTGAATCTTTATGACAAAGCAAAAACTAAAAATTGAAAACAATTTAGCATGAGGAAAACTCATTTATTTCATGCAAGTTTTCAGATCAATAGCATGATTTTATTGTTGTAATCTTGTTGTTGTTGTAAACAACATAGATCTCTGTTGTTCAATTTACTTTTTGGTGTTATTGTATCTATAAACTTTATTTAAAACACAAAATTTTCAGCATTTTCATTCGAAAAAGAAAACATTAGTTTAATTAAAAACTTCAGTCACTAATGGGCTAATCTTCAAAAAGTGCAACATTGCTGTCACATGCCTTTTACAGTTAAAACAAAGGAATAATTTATTATTTTTTAATTTCAGCAAAAATATATCCATTTAAATCTGCCGACAGTTTTTTTTTTTTTTTGTAATAATTTTTATTTCTTTTTTTTTTTGGTTTGCAGCATGTGAATTCTCACCTCCATGTGTTAGAATTTAATTGATTCAAAATAAATAAAGAGATAAAAAAAGGTAAGAAAATGAAAATAAATAAATGAACGACAGATAATGCACATTAGAAATTGCTTGTTTTTGTTTCGGAAAGGCAAACGTTGTAAAGAGTTTTAAATCTAAAAATATTTCCTGTAACCATCTAAAAAGCAATATCACTAATTAAAATGGTTTGCTATTAAAAAAAATGCTAATTAAAATTGCATGTTTAAGTTTACGCTGTACAATTTTCTGATTTAAATGTGATTAAGTTAAACATTAAATTAAAAATTTGAAAGAAAAATATGCAAAGTAAAATTTGAAAGTTCAATACTAGAAATAGGTAGATGGTCAAAACAAGGTAACAGCTCCCCCCCCCAAAAAAAGAAAGAAAGAATACCAAGAACCTCTAAATACTTTAGCGGTTCAGTAGGCACTCTTGGTTAAAATATTAATTTGAATAAAGTTGAAAATTATTACTTTAATTTGATGTAGATAGAAATATTCAGAAATAAATTGAGGAGTTGAGGGGGTGTAATTTGAAACATGACTTATTTTCAACTCATATGAATAAGAAACAAATGTATCTATTGTTATTTATTTCTCTGCATCACATCATGCATCTATTACTTACATTTTGAACAATATTTTCAAATCAAAACAATATTATAAAGAAAAGAAAGTAGACAGTTTCTTAATGAAACAAAGAAAAAAATCAGTCCCAGCACCAGTAGAGGACTTGTACTTATTTTCAATGTTTGTGGAAAAGCAATGTTTACATTTAATTTTGACAGAGATTTTAAATACAACTTAGCATGAAGAAAACTCATTTATTCCATACTAACAGTTCAGGTCATTACAACATAAAGATTACAACAAAAGTCTCTAATGTTCAATTTATTTTTTGATGTGGTTACATCTGTAAATTTTATTACAAACATAGAATTTCTAACATTTTTACACACACACACAAAAAAAAAGAGAAAACAAAGACATTTTTCTCAATGAGGCAATTAAAATCAAATTCAGGGTACCAAAACAGAATTTGTAGCTTTTATAGATTTTGGGGCAAACTATTATTGTCAATAACTGTTTAAGTAACAAAATAAGCAAAGATTAATCTTTGTGTTTTCTGAAATGCAACGTAACTTTAAAATATTCACATGTTCAAAATGTGGTTATTATTATCAAATTTTTAAAAATTCTTTACTCCAAAGTATGATTTCCTAAAACTAATAACTATGGACAAAACACAAGTTTAATCAAAAATTTCAGTCGTTTATAAGCATAGAAAAACAAAGAAAATAAATTTTGTTATAGACTTTACTCCCATCTACTCAATTAGGGAGTTTCGATTAGACAGGGCAAAATATACTGATGCTTGTAATTTATTTTCTTTTATACTATTTGTGAAGTGAATGTTTGTGAAAAAAAAAACCCTTGATTGAAATAAATTGAATTTTTGTTCAGATTTTTTCATATAGATTGCAATTCCATTCATTACCCTGTATCATGGATGGATGAATTTGACCTATATTCCAACATCCTGAAAAATGCTTCCAGAATTTAGTCAGAAACAGAGAAGGTGCATTGACAGTCGGAAGTGGACTAAGATAACAGTTGCTACCTATCCTTTTCAAAATTGGAGTTATTTGCAGTTATTCAAATCCTGTCCTGTAGTTTAAGTGGGGAGAAAAATCTCTTCTTGAGAGGGGGGGGGGATTTCTGGATAACTACACAAAGAGAATAAGCATCAATGAACTGTTCATTTAATGCTGAAATAAACAAACCTAAATATATCTTTCATAATTTTATGTATACCTGAATTTTTTAGCCTTGCATTGAATACCGAAAAATTTATTAAAAATCTAAATTGAAAACAATATTTTTACATGACAAACAAGCATAAACCTTAACGCATTTGTTTTACAAAACAAATTCAAACCTCTAAATTTAGAGACTCAAAACAGAATTCCAGCTATTTCTCAATTTCTGTTGCAAAACTATTGTTTGTTTTACCTCTTTACATTTCAATATTATTATACAAATGAATGATAATAAATAATGAATGATAATAACAAATAAAGCGTGACAAATCAGAAATACAGCACTGTTTGTATGAAGAAGATCAAAATTTCATTTAATTACACTATTTAGCATTTAAAGACAGAATTTTTGTTGGTTTGCATGTCATTGCTGAAAGTCCAAAGACCATTTTAGCAACAAATTTCCTGAAGTCATCAGCATAATAAGAAGCATAACAAACATGAATGGCATATTATGTATGGAAGTTTATTATTTTTTTTTAACAACTTCATTAGTTTTGATAAAGCTGTCATGCTAAGAAAACTTGGAAAATGATTTCTGGACATCCTTGTAAACTAAATATTGGAAATCATTCTATTATACAATTCTTTAAGCGAACAGTACAATACTATCATGAGTTTTCTAGAACATCTGCATCAGGGCTATAGTTCAGCTAGTAGTTGAGCTTTCTTCAAGTTGCAGAATATCTGGAAGAAACATAAAAAACATTAAGGGCAAATAAATTTAAAAGCAGATGTAAAACTCTTCAAATGTGCTAAATCATCAATACGGCTGAACACAAATTGGCAGGAATGTTTTTTTAAACTAGTTCATAAAATTATAACTGGAAAATAAATAAACACACTTTAATTGAAATAGAGCTGTATTTCAACTACTTTGCATTAAGTGTGTTGTAAAATTTAATTTCAAATAACAGGGTGTGTTTTAAAAACACTTGAAAAAGTAAAACACATATTACAGGGGAATATTTTACATAATTCATCAGTCTCTTTTGACTAGCATAGATTGTTTTTCATTTAATTATGTATATAAAATTATGTACATATTTGTTACTGTGCATCATCTTTGCCTTTAAGAAGAGAAATCATCAGTTTATGATGACTAAAATAAGTAATGAACGTTCGTGATTCTAAATTTTTTAGGAAACGTGAGAAAACTTGCTTGTTTTTGCTGCACCTCACTTAGGAATATTCACAACAAAATTGTAGAGGGAGGTGGGGCACGTTGGACAAAGGGACATGTTGTACGGGTTCCAATTATTTGAATAATATTAATATTTTTTATTTTATTTTTTGATCAACAAATAGCTCCTATGGTCCTACAAATCCTATAATGAAATCACATGGTACATTTATATTGAACAAATTTTATTCCAGAAAGTGTTATTTCAGCAGTCCTGAGTACTTTTCAGAAAACTATGAATTAATTTTTTTAATGGTTTTAGTCAAGATTGCGGGAAAAAAAATTGAACTCCTGTCTTAAACTTTTACGTGAATGCTACTACCTCATCAAAGCGCTTACTTGTGATTGTGATTGAAAAAATGTGAGTGCATACTAAAGAAATTAATTATAAACTGTTTTTGTTTGTTTTTAATATATAAATTTAAGTGAAGTAAAAATATAGAGAATGCAATATACTGATGCTTGAATTTAAATTCTTTAAAATAAAGCCACATTTTTTAGTAAATTCATTTATCTATACCTGATATTTCAGCTGGCCACATGAATCAGTTTTGAAAGCCATCACTGTTTTAGAGCATTTGAATTCCCCTTTATTTCAATGTTCTATTTCCTGACAAAAGTATTGATTTTCTAAAGACTTCAACAAA
Source organism: Uloborus diversus (assembly GCF_026930045.1). Classification (NCBI taxonomy): domain Eukaryota; kingdom Metazoa; phylum Arthropoda; class Arachnida; order Araneae; family Uloboridae; genus Uloborus; species Uloborus diversus. The sequence goes on from NC_072733.1 coordinate 97,651,300, forward strand.
TTAAGATAAGCTCTGATAAATTGAATATTTATTTATTTATATATTTATTTTTATGAGTGGTTGAAATGAACTCGGATGCAATTGAATTACTTTTTGAGTGGGTGAGGCAAAATAATGAACATGTAATAAATGAATATAAATAATGAAAGAAAAATTACTTTATAGTTGATGCATTATAATAATAATATAAGAAAATAAATAACTCTGATTTAAGGAAGCAGTTACTAAACACTTTATTTTGCATTGGTTGAAAACATCGGATGAATATCAAAATATCCAATATACAGTCGATTCCCGCTACAAAGCGATCCGACTTACGCGAAATGGCTATAACGCGATTTTTTCAACAGTAAAGAATTTTTGAGCTAGCGTGAATTCCTCGCCCGCAACATGAAAATTTTCGGAAAGGAACCGCGGTGAGTAAGTTCTTTTCGTGAACGGACCTTCATCCCTTTAGAATCACTGAGAGGAGAAGTATCCACACTGTACTAGTCTTTTATCGCTTATATAAATAACTACTTCTCATTTTCCATTATTTTTTTTTCATTCTAAATGCGAAAGTTAACGAAATATAACGACACTTAGGAGCGCTGCTTTATCTAAAGTTGGCGAAGATAGAAAGAAAACGAGAACGTTTCTGACAATTAAAGAAAAGGTAGAGCTTCTTGAAAAGCTGAAGCTGAACCAAAAAATGCTTCGAAGGGTAGCACAACAATTAGGTATGACGGTATGAGTGAATCTTCCATACGTACAGTTAAAAGTCAAGAAAAGGAAATCCATAAAAGTTCACCGAGTAATAGTATCCAAGTAAAATGCAAAAATTATGGAAATGGAAGCTGTTTTTTATTGTAAATTAAAGAAACCAGGAAGAGGGGTAATGCCATAGATGGAAACTTTATAAAAGAACCAATGAAGCAACTGTATTTAAAAACATATTAGAATAACTGCAGCATAAATCATCATTTTCACTTTTTTTAAGTTACAAATATCATTACTGAATCAACTGTACGGTACAACTATAGGGCATTTGTTCTCCTTACTACATGCCGTACGTACAGTACTGGTTTATTCTATGTCTTTCTTTCCCATTGATCATTGTTTTTGTGCATCATAGCAGTATTTTATGTTGAATAAAACGGCTTTTTTTTAAATACAAATAAAAATTTAGTTCTTTATGTAAGAAACAGTAAGGTATGGTTAAGAAAAGGTTTTTAACTGTTTAAGGGGAACTGATGTGATATACCCCACCCTTGGCGACTTTTTCCTGTTGGCGCCAAGAAAGCGTCGCCAAGAAAACGATGTATGACGACATATGTCATACATCGTTCTTAGCGATGCTTTTTTAGCGCCAACAGGAAAAAATCAGATAAAAAAACATGATCAAAGCACTTCAGAACACAATATATATATAAAAACAACATAAAAGCACAACAAAAAACATCACGAATATGTGCTACAAAAATGTACAGGGCTGGGGTTTTTTGTAAACATATTAAAATACAATGAAATAAAATATTGTATTAATTACAAGTCGAAATTAATGCATTAATTTTTTTTTCATCATTTCTCCGGGATACGAGCCCTCGGTCTCATAGTACTTTCGTAATGAGACCTCGGCTCGCCGGCCCTGCCTCGGTCTCATTACGAAAGTACTATGAGACCTCTGGCTCGCCAGGACCTCGCTCCGCTCGGTCCGTTATCCCTCCGACTGTTAATATACATTACAGTCGGAGTATAGTCACAGTTATGTATATTTTCATGGAGACACCCAAGGGTGGCTCCTTCCGTTCAGTGTACAATAATGACACAGTTTTAAGTGTGAAATATGCACCATTATTGTGCAGATTTATTAATAAAATTCAGCATTTTTAAGAGTACAACCGAAAGAACTTTCAATTGTTAACATAAAATTCAGTACCTAAAGGAGGCACGTTAATAGAATGTCTAAATAATTCGTGGCATCGATAAGAATTAACTTTTAGAACAAAATAACCGTACTATTTCTTTAAAATTAATTTACATACAGTAAAAATAAAGTTAAAAACTACAAGAACCCCTCAAGGATTTGTAAAAACAAAGAATTTTGGAAGTGAGAGGTTTTTTTTGAATTCTAAAATAAAGAACTTACCTTTTTATATGGTATAAATATTCACACTCAGTCTAAAACAATACATCATATGACAATGGCACGTTACAGATACACACCACGTTGGAGTTAACTTTTAATTAACCTTCAAGTTTGAAGAAACTGGCATTTTCTAATGTTTTTACTTCAAAACACAACTACTGAATTTAAACTAACACAAAATAAGCATTCCTGTAAGGTATATTGCACGAAACAAACCACGTATCTCTCCTGCGTGAAACCCAAACAACCCAAGTAAACAAGTTTGAACAGATCTGTAAGATTGCCTTTGGGTTGCTAAACACAGGTTAGTTTGGCCAGGGATGCCATGCAAAAAAAATTATCGCCTCATTGGCGAGAAAAAATATTTTAATTTTGTGCAAAAAAATCGAATGTCGCCAAATGGGGGGGGGGGGGGTATATCACATCTGTACCGTTTAAGGTTGTGTTTACATGTGTCTAAAATGATTGGTTATGTTTATAAAAGTTTTTACACATACCTTTTTCCACAACGCGAAATGTCGACTTACGCGAGGGATCTTGGAACGCATCCCTCGTGTAAGTCGGGACTCGACTGTATATCAAAATATCGGATATTTTCGATCCCTGATCTTTACAGATAATCTCAAAACCCCACGATGACAGTCTTTATTTTAAAATGCAATTATACATTAATTAAAATTTAACTCCACATTAATCGAGATAGGATTATTTAAAAATCATTTTCCCACCAAATATCAAAATTTTTATGAACTTGATGTGGGGTGAGAGCTTCATGTACTTTATTTTTCTGCTGATCTAGAAGAGTAGAATTCTTCTAAAGTTTGATTCCAAGAAACGGGTTGTGTCATAATGACACACGATAGACGTGAAACATTTTAACTATTCATCAAACACTTTTGAACAGATTGTGTTTCTTATTCATATTTTTACATAAAATTATATACATGTGTCCACTGATAATGATCATCTTCTTCCTTCTTAAGAAGAGAAATGATCTGTTTATGACAAATGTACATATTGATCTCCGTGCTGCCTGAACGCAGTACATGCAACCATACAAAATGAGAAAGGAAGCGAGAAGAGTGTAATGTCTCACTTTTCTCCAATACCTGAAGGCAAGCAAGCCACTGCTTTCCTACTAACCGACATTGCTTATCCCCACCACTTTTCGTCACACAAAAAGATTGGATCATAACTTCAAAGCCCTTGCATAAAAAGTTTCACTTAAAAAATCTTTGATTCAGCATTTTATCATAAAAGTATTGATATTTCAACACACAAAACTTTAAATGTACCTAATTTCTGACAAACGAGCTGTGGCTGGAAGGACTTTTACAATCTCAAAAACCCATGATAACGGTCCTGATCTCAAAGGTAATTCAACCCTTGTTAAAACTTAATTATGTATCAATCATGGCCATAATTATTTAAAAATCATTTTCTCAATAAAAATAGAAATTTTTACTAACTTGAAGCAGGGTGATAGCATGCACTTTACTCTTCAGGTGATAAAGAAAGAGTAGCATATGTAAAGGAAATAACAAGGCAACCTAAAAATTAGTAACCCTAATTAGAGCATAATAAAAAGTACCAACACACTACTTGAAACAAACTTAGAACATCTCAGTTTTCTGTTTATGATGGAACACACAGCGAGTGACATGCTTGTTGAATAAAAAAGAGTAAATTACCAAAATAAACAAAACTGCCTACAATTCATCAATTTTTTAATAAATAGTACATTTTAAATTTTCTCGCTCAACCTAAAAAATCTATAAAAACTGCCGTGTGTCAAGCAAGTGTTCTACTTCATATCCACCTCAAACGCTTTGGCAAATTCATGTGGTGACATTAATTTCATAATTGAATTGACATTTTTTTTTACAATTTTTAACTAATAAATATTTGGCAGAAAATGATAACAAATCGTTTTTCCTTAAATCTAAATGTTATTAAAAGATACTGCCAGCAAGCATTGAAAGTTCTATAATTTATAAGCATTTTATTTCCTCTGCATCTCCTTTCAAAAAACAAAAATTTGACACTGTAAATACTTACGTTGCATAAAGAGAAGATTTAACTTGGAGTTTTATAGCTTGAAGGAATATTAAAAACGATACATAAGTCAATTTTTGTCAATGATCGGGAAAAATAAAAGCCCTAACATTAAAACATAAGTTAAAATGGGTTTTAATATCAAGTCACATTTATTAAAAAAAAAAAAAAAAATTCTGCAACATACAGCATTTATAATACAAATCACATGTTAAGACATCCTCACGTACATCACAAGTGTGTGTTTTGTTTACTTCCACTCGTCGCCAAGCACGAAATTGATCGCGCCAAACCGAATACCGAGATCTTTCGTTAAAAACATTTAATTTACACAATTTAAACTTTTGCCTTGTCTTAAAGTGTTGTTTTTCAATAACGTTGTGATTGGAATAATCGATTTAACAGGAAAACTAACTATAAAAGACCCAAATAAAGTGTCAGAAGGGAATTTTAGCACACCGGAACACATGTTCTTGATATAATTACGCATTAGGTAAAGAAATGGGAATGGACTCATTCAAGTAAAGCTACATACGTATAATTTGAACATTGTAGAACAGTAATATGAGCATTAAAATCTTGGACTCACCTTTAATTTTCCAGATTCTGGGTTTTTCCACAGCACTGTCATACGCTCCATGTTAATCCTACGGGAGAAGAAGAAACACTGCCTCAGGCGGTCTTCGACCAATAGGAAAATGATGCCGCGTTGTCGCAACTCTGAAAACTACGTTTTCATATACGGACTCTAGTCTAGGAAAAGTGTCGGTCTTTAAGCTGTTCTACACTGTGACTTTTACTATCAATATTCCAGGTATTTTGTTTAGGTGCGTAATACCTTCAAGCTTGCTTTTAGCCAACACTCATTTTTCAATGTCGTTCAAACATCATTTCTAAGAATATATACTGAAAATTACTTAATTGAAATGTGTTATTTACATATAAATCTGATAATTTTTGAATATTTTAATGAGAACATTTTATCCGTTTAGTTGTATTTATGTACATCTTTTGATATATTCCTTTTTCCTTTAGAACCGTGAATTTTTTTATACACGTTTGCAAGCACTTCAGTGAGCGTGATGACTCAGATTCCCAAAAGATGAAAAGCAGGAGAAAAGTGGACCAGAAATATAAGGTATAATTCAGTTTTGTTATGGTAATATCTATGCATAATCATTTAAATAATTTTATACAGTAAGAATTAAAATCATATTCAGTTAAAGTCTGTTTCGTCATTCAAGAACCCGACATATTTATTACCTTTTACCTACATTACTGCTAAATAATTATAAGTATGTATCCCGCACAAGAGCTATCACTTGAGTGATAAATCACAAGTGATAAATATCAAATGTAAAACACGGCAAACGAGGAGAGAAGAAAAGATGTTAGTTTCATGTATTAAATGGAATGCCGACTATTTACACATTACATTTTGTCCTAATGACTTCAGAGCTACATTTTTTCCTTAAACATTACACCCTGTTCTAGGTACGCTTGCCATGCCACAGCTTCGTTCATTTTTTAATAGAAGAATTTATTTCAATGACTTAACGAACATCTATCATAAAGACAATTATTTCATGGTAAACTGTCATTCATCTTTTATTTTATGTAAATTTTATTTAGAAAGTATCAGATTAGTCATAATTATTGTTCTGCAAAAATTTTGCATATTTTATGTTAAAGATTTTTTTTTTTATAATTTAAAGATAAATATTCTGTCACCATATTATTACTTCAGCTGTAATTATTTCTTTTTTACTTCACCTTTTTTTAAATGTATTTATCTTTCTGTGATGGGATTATTAATGTTCTATACTACTAAAAACAGTTTTCTCCACAGAATGGAGTAGCAAACCTCTTTTTTTAGCCTACTTTCCCAGTAAAAGTCAGAAAAAGAAGAAAAAAAGCATGAAAAAAGGCTTAATGCATCTTAAAAATATCGCGAAAAACAAAAAAAAGTCAAAAATAAATAAAATAATTTAATAAATATTGAAAAATTAAAAATTAGAAAGTAGGGTATTGAGATGGGAAAAAATGTCTGTCTGTCCCCCCCCCCCCCCAATAACTTTTGAATGAATAGTCCGATTCCAAAAAACTTTTTTTTGTTCGAAAGATCTCGGCGAAGACACCTCATTCCCATACTTAATTTTTTGATTTGAACTATTTTTTGTTCAATTTTGAACAGTTCAAAAAAACTTAACATTAGCGCCTACGGGGAAATTCAAGGCAATTCCGAACTGTGAGGCGAATTTGCTTCAAACAAACTTTATAGGAAAAAGCTTTTGATGAAAAACTTGTATATAAAATATCTTTTTGATTTGAACAATTTTTTGTTCATTTTTGAACAGTTCAAATCCCTTAACATTAGCGCCTATGGGGAGACTGAAAGTCAATGTAGATTCCGTACTTGAAGGCGGATTTACTTCAAACAAATTTTGTTGGAAATAGCTCTTGACTCCCAATTCCAGACTCCGACTCTAAGAATTTAGGGGCGCCTGACTCCGAATCCGACTCCTGTGCCCGACAATTAATCGGACTCCGACTCCCCGACTTCGAAGCTTTGGCAAAAATTTATACCCAGAGGACAAATGACTGACTCCGATTCTTGGATATTCGTATCCGACTCCTTTATCCTAAAATGAAATTGACTCCGACTTCGCTGCTATTGTTTTAACTGTGAAATAATTATTGTTGATATGACTTGTTTTTATTTTCACGCTAAAGTTTTAATTTAGGTATTCTGTTTTCGGCGAATAAACTCGAAGTCATTTATGTTTCTACATAAAGATATGCTCAGACGATTTTTTTTTGACAATGAAAAGTATTTCTTTAAGTTGAAATTTTTTGTTCTTATTTATTTTAGCAAGTGCATTAATTCATTAAAAAAATTATCTTTGGCAACAGGGGGAAAAAACTTTTTTTTTTTTGATATGATGTAGGGTCTGGTGGGGGAAAGTGGTCAATGGGGTAAAGTGGTCATTCGTCAAATAAATGGCTATAGCTTGGAAATAAATGTCCGAATGAATATGAAAATTTTATTATAGAGTAGGACAGTTAGAAACTACATTTTGAATACAAAATTTTACAACTGGCAAAATTTTATTTAGTAAAAAAAAATATTTTGTGTGAATATGAAAAGTTTTCAAATTTAAACACCTCTTTTAACTTCCTTGAGAAATTTTGTTTGTTAGAATTATGAACAGATTGACTGCATAGAAAGCTTCCTAAATGTCTCAAGAACTCTTACTCATTAGCAGTTAGCTGAATCTCTTTTAGATATTTTTTTAGAACAATTTAAGTAAGATGGGGTAAAGTGGTCATAATATTAGGCTTAACAAATATAACTTACTTCTAATGTCACTAAATCGTTAAGTATAAGGCAGATATAAATTAAATATTAATTTCACTTAATATGTATTGTTTTTACAGTAAACGGGGTTAAATATATGAGTATATGCATATGCATACGCATATACTCGTGTAGGCACGTACGTATGTGTATTCACATAAATCCACCAATAAATACGTATATGGGTATCTCTGCAAGTATTTTTAATCTATACAGATATGCATTCGACTATACATGTATATACTCGCTTATACTCGTATATATATATATATATATATATATATATATATATATATATATATATATATATATATATATATATATATATATAAGCACTTATATACTCAGGTAGACACGAATATATGCGTACGTACTCGAGTAGACACTTACATACAGGCATATGATATACAAGTAAACAAGGTGAGTTTAAACTTTTGGGAAAATTATTAAAATGTGTTAGAGGGAAGGATAAGAAGCAAGAATGATAAGGAACATATGGTCACAAACACAATGCTGACGCGCTACATGCACGCAAAGCCAGAAACCGATGGATGCAAAACAGGTCGAACAAATTTATTATACAAAGAAAATTTTACACAACATTTTAGGTCTTAAGAAAGTTTTAAAGTGATTGATGAAATTTGCGGCCTGCAGCTGTAATACGTGTGCGTCGCAATCACAGAGCACTCTCTGTTGCAATAACGAGACTTTTGAAAAAGTTTCATCTGTCGCTGCGCCTTTCTTGCGATGCTTGTATTAGAGCTACTACAAGCCGTAACTTTTAACAACTGCTCTAAATATTTCTTAAAAACTAAAATGTTGGGTAAAATCATATTGGTGTAACAAAATAGCAATTTGTTTACATCCATCAGTTTTTGGCTTTGTGTGCATGTAGTGCGTCACCGAACGCAAGTCGCTTAGAATTCTTTGCATTTTATCTTCCCTTCTCACACTCCTAAGATTTTTGCCCAAGAGCTTGGATTCATTCTGTAGGCACACATGTATATAAGCTTATATACTCGTGTATACATACATGTACTGGTGTATACACGTAAATGTACGTACATAGGTCTATACAGGTATATAATCGTGATTGCACGTATACATACGTATATACTCGTGCTTCACAGTATATATGTGTGAGTAGACACGTACGAACACGCACTAGATGTATCCACGAATTAACTCGTGTATACCCGTATATGTGTGTATGTGTACTTATATATGCGTGTATACGTCTACAGTACACGTATATACTCAGATATGCACGTATGTACTCGAGATACAAGTGCATACACACGTATAATGTTCGTTTATACGCGTATATACCCGAACGTACACGTGACATGTATATAAACGTGACACGTATATACTCGTATAGACACGTATACACTCCTGTAGGCAATCACGTATACATGCTTATATACTCGTGTATACACGTGCATACTTCAGTAGGCACGTGCATGCATGTATCTGATGCAAGCATGTATCTACTCATATATGAACGTATTTACTAATGTTTACACGACAGGTATATACTCGTGTATACACACATATGCTTGTGCATATACTTGTAACTATAAAAATAACCGAAATATATAAATATTAGGGTTGTTTATAATGGTTTTGCATCTATTTTTAACTATGACCACTTTACCCCATGCTATGACCACTTTCCCCCACCCCATGGAGTAAAGTGGTCATAAATACAAAGGGAAAAGAAAGTGTTATAAAACTACTTAAATCAATATTTATTTTCCTAAAACTCAAAGTACTGTGTTCTTTAATAATGCAATGTAAAATAAAAACAAAAAAGTTTAAGTGTTTAAAGAATTTATTGTATCTATTATTCACATAAGTTGAAAACCTACGATTTTATGACCACTTTACCCCACCAGACCCTATTTATTTTAATGAGGTTATTAATTCCAATTATTATTTTTTCATTTTGAAAGCTGTTAAAGAATTTTTTTAATGGAAAAAAAGTGTATCAGCTGCTTTGTTTAAAAAGTGCTGCTATTTTATTTGTTCGGTTTTTTTTAAGCATCTATTTTTTTTTAAGATGAGTGAGGAATATTTTATTCCTAGAAATTAGCTTAAAATATTAAAAAGATATTTTTGAAACACTTTGCGATTTTAGCTATTTTTGAGGATATTGATCAGGTACTAAAAAGTAGTATCGGTATACGGGAAAGTAGGCTCGTATAGTTCTAGACGGAACTTCTTGTAAACCTTTCATACTCAAAAAGGATTTGTGTGCAGCATTTTTTCCTTCTAGGTCATCCAAGGTTCATACTCTATTTAGATAAAAAAAAATTACATGACTTTTTCATGACTTCAATGAAAATTTTCATGACCGCGTTATACGAAGAGAATAGCACTATAAAGTTCTTACGAGTGATGGAATCAAACTCGGATGCAATTGAATTGCTTTTTTTGAGTAAGTGTGGCAAAACAAAGAATGAAATTTCGCTACTGCAGAATGTGAAACATAAGAAGTGTTGAAAATGACAGTAAATTCAAAATAAGTGATGTCCAAGTAGTAAAATCACATCGAAAAAAAAGCCAAGCGGCTGCAACAGAAGTGGATGCAATGAGATTTCAAAGTTCAGATTTGATTTAGGGATCGTTCAATTTTCCACTTTTAATAGCTTTTATGTGCTATTCTGTTAAATCACTCAAGTTTTCTAATGCTCCTTTAGTTAATGTTACTTTCTCTTTCTCTAAGACATTTTTTCATGACTTGAAATAAATTTCCATGACTTTCCAAGTCTGAAATTCGTTAATTTTTTTTCAATGACTTTTCAGGATTTCCATGTCCTGTACAAAATATGGTCATCACAACTAGAGTGTCTGGAGTCATTGGCCTAGCAATAAGTTTTTCATATAGACTGATATTCGCTTACAACTTAAGGTGTTTGTATTGAAAATGTACATGTTATGAATGTATGTAAAAAAATTAAGTTTTATGTAAAAAAAATTGAATATTATTTTTGCACAAAATATCTAACATTCAAAAGAATAAATCTTATTTAAATATATAAGTAAAGTATATATTTGTCTTTCTTTTTAACGGGTATTTAATTCAAGAAATGTCAGAGAAATTAAATATTCATTTCCTGGAAACGTAGTTATTCTCAAAGTGGATTATTAAGGCATAAATTTTTTGGCAGAAACTCTCTTTTAAAGAACAAAAGTAAATTGGATGGACTTTTAAAAAAAATTTCTTCACTGTTTTTTAATATTTTTTTACTATCAAGAATGTTTACACAATTATGAGTAATTTAATGCAATGTAGCAGATGGAGATACACATTGTTTATCCAATGTTGTTTTGGTAGGAAGAATAAAGGGAATATTTCCCAGAATAGTTTTCACCAGCTTCCAATATTAAGTTTTCAGCATAGGTTTCTTGTACGGGAGGGGGAACTGCTCCCTCACTTCAAAATGTAAAGATGACTGCTCCCTCACACATTAGAGCTTGATTTTTACAGGGTGGATTAATTTATTTCATGAAAACAAAATTTACAAATAAATCAACTCTTCTCATATTTCATGAGAATAGAACTTTCAATTGGAAATGGGTAGTTTACAATGGTCATATAATGTAATTTTTTCATGCTATGTTCCAAATTTATAGAGGCCTTTTAACCAGTAAGAAAAAGTGTTAAAAAATAAGAAAATAGCCCATTTAAAAATAAATTCAGCTATGGAGGTGCCGAAGCCTCCTCATTTCTTTTGACACCCCCCCCCCCCCCATTTTTGTGGTGTACCAGATGCCTATGATTTTTAGGAATCCCTTAAAAGATGACAGAGACTCATATAAATTTGCATTGCGGTAAGCCGCTGCATTTATTTACATTTATTACAGTTTTTTTTTGTGTCAACATTATGTGTTCTGCCAGATGTCAGCGAGAAGCTCACTTCTTTTGCATTAAAGAAAAGGGCTCATGTGTGACAAATCAAAACATTTAACAATGTTATTTGAAAAAGGAATGAATATACACATTTTATACAAACTACCAAAAATTTATACATAAAAAATATGATGATAAGAATTGTAGAAATATGGGAAATAAAGAAGACAAGGTTTATTTTCAGTTATTGAATCTAACTACATACATAAAGTAATTTGAAGAAAAAATCATGGTATGGAACTAAGATTTTAGAAATTAAAATCATGGTGATGCAGTTGTTGTGAATGATACAGATATAAATCAGCTGTTTTTTAAATGTAACAGATAATGAATGCTACTGATTCCAAAGATATTTTGAGAATTTGGAATCCGTACCTAACATTTTTTTCTTAATCTGAAAAGTTGTACCAATCTTCCAAAAAGGTAACAGTAGGGATATTTAAACTATTTCACTATTTTCATTCAAGAAAGTCTGAAAAAAAAAAAAAATGCATAAATATATCATACAGTGCATTTTAAAAATGTAAATAAAAACATGTCTTGTAAAGTACATACAGTCAATTCTCAAACCCACTGACCTGAAATCCGTAATTGAGTCAGTGAGAAGCAAAGGGATGTAAGTGCCATCGGAGATAACTGGGACAAAAGGTAGGTGAACCTCTCCTCTGTTTTGGGGTAAAAGATAGTAGCAGAGGGGTGTAGAAAGGACACCTGTTGGCTCGAGCCTGAAGGGGGCTCGAGATTTTTTCAATGAGGGGGAAAATATGTTTAGAGTCGCAGAATAATTTGGAGGGGGCTCATAAAAGTCATTTGTGATTTTTGACAGTTGCTTTGATAAATGTTGAATATAGAATAGAAAATCATAAATATTTTACATATAATTAGATATAAAATAAAAATCTAAAATTATTCAATGTATGCTAATAGCAATCTTTAGAAATCCTTAGAAAAAGTAACTAGTCCTTAAACAGAATGACTGGTCAACTAAACACCAAATGTAGTTAAACTTGAATTGTGTTCCTACATCAGATAGTAACTAACAAATTTCGAATAGTGAACTTAAAAAGGGTTCATGAAAAGCACATTTAATACATCCAGAAATTTAAAAATTTGTTTTTAATATTTTGAAGCAAAAAATTACAAAACAAAACAGAACTTTACACTTAAACCTGTTTTTGTGCGGTCTTTTTTGTGCGATTTAGCAGTAATTTTCGATGCAAAAACCTTTTACAGCTACTCATGAAGTTGCGGACAATTATTTTATTAGAATTGTTTTCATGCAATCAATATTCACTGCACAAAAACATGTTTGAGTTTATTGAATTTAATGTTTACTAGTGGTTTAAAAAAAATATTCTAAAGGAAATACCATTGCATTTCTGGAACCAAACTAGCAACTTTGGACCCCAATTGTATTTGAACTTTGGCCTATGTAAACAAATCACTCTATCTGGGCTCATAACTAAGGCGAATTCACTAAAATCCAGAATTTGTTCAGATCCATGACCTTCAAAGACGTTGTGTTTGGTACAAATATAGTTTTTCTGTGAAAAGCAAACATTAGTAATATTAAACAGTAAGTTATCACCTCGAAGCCAGATATAAGCCAGAAATACATGCAATATACTGACAAACTAGTTATCACGCACAGCGAGTGCAGTTTTGTCCTTGTTATTAACTCATCAGTCTGGAATAGTGAATAACCAAGCTGGAGATGTATGTGAATCTCATTGAATCTGAGTGTGCCAAAAAACTGGTAACTACCAGTTTGCTGGAATTCTCAGGATTGATGGATATGCTAATTTTGCTTTAAAAATAGAAATTAATGAAAGAAACATGAAAAGTTATTACATAATCCAAAAGGTTTAACAAAAATATAAAATTTCTAATTAAACCCCATTTATATACACCATATAAACCTTACATCAACACCGGATAAACTCCCCAATAGTACTGGATATCTTTTAAAAATCTGCCAGATATCCTGTCCGGAGGGGAGCGGTCGGATCGGATATCACCGGATACCGGATAGAGAAAAATTAGCCGGATAGCTACCGGGTATCCGGTGCATCCCTAATTGCAACCATTTTACTTAAATTTTCATTTTTCATAAAATCTTCAAAATGTAGTTATAATTGGCTTCAATTAAAAATTCGTCTGAGAAAAAATTACCTAAATTTAATCAAATGAAACTATTGCAAATTAAAAAGTAAAACATTAAAGCTGTAAATAATATGAAATTTCTGAATTACGGATGATTATTAAATACTATTGTTAGAGAAAGCCTCACCCGACAGCATCGCAATGCTGTGATTAGGATCTGCGTAGGCTTCACAATGCTGCCAGGTCAGGTTTGCCCCGACTTTAGTCTCACGGACTTGAACTCGATTTTTTGGTGTTTGGACCAGGGACCAGGACCCCTAATTAAGACATCAGGGGGCCCTAGGTTGTCGGGGCTCCTCTGTAGTCAATCCTTACAATTTTAACGTTAGCCAAAATAGTTAAGGGCCTTTGGGGGTCCTAGGTAACAGCCTAGTTTGCCAATTCGGTAATCAGGACTTGGGTTCGACATTGTTTTCACTGGCCTTGGATCAGCGGATGACCAGTGATTTATAACGCTGCTCATGGGAGAAAATATTATTAGCACTAGTGCCAACTTTTGGAAGCGGGTATCAGTAAAACTTTTATGTGAATATCTTCCCATCTAATTAAAAGTTTTCTTAAATTAAATTAAGAGGAGGTAATCTAGAACTGTGGTTTTCAATCTTTCTGAATTCATGTACTGCTCTTGAGTATCATTAACTATGGGTAGCTCCAACAGCAACTGTTCCTTTATTGATATTTCTTAAACATCTAAATTTAAAATTTAACATGCTATGAGCATGAACAAGTCACACATATGATTTTTGAGCTCTGGCTTTAACTTCGTTCAAGAGATAATAGAATTAATGTCTAAAAAATACTATAAAATCACAGCAGAAAAAAAGGTGATAAATGAAATAATACAGGGCAGGCAGATATTGGTTCAACAAATGCAAACACTTGCCTTACTCACAAAAACAAAAGCAGTACATAAAATGAATGAAATGCAGTTCACTTTGTCGTCTCTGACTGATCTATTACCCATGCAAATGGATTTTAATGTAAGGAAAACCTGCTGTGCTTAGTGAACAGTGAAAATTGATGCGTTGCAACACCAAACATGGTGTTTCAGTGAACATAGACAATAGCTTGCATTTGTTTCTTAAACTTACTTTGAACCATATGAACAAAATTAAAGACTAATAAATTCTAGAAAGAATTTAATACCAGTAGAATAAACGGTACCAGCAAACGTTATAACGTAGAGCAGCGGTTCCCAACCTTTTTCTCTTTGCGAACCCCTTGGAACAGGCAAAAAAGTTCGCGAACCCCCTGATGTTGAAATTAGTAACATGTAAGAAACAATAAAAAAGCAGCATGTTTGCTTTCCATTTTTTTCAGCATTTGATTGAAATAAACAAAAATATAATTGTAAAATATCATTAAGTGCAAACATTGATAAAAAGTTAAAACTACATCTACAAGAAAAATTATAAACAAGAAGTTTTATAAACCAACTATTTTTTTAAGCATACTTTAAATTGGGGAAAAAATCCTTAATGCGATATTTGTGGCTGTTTGACGGAACAAAGAAACTGAAAGTTTGGTTCAATGTCTGACAGTTTGAGTCTTAAATCAGGCTCTGTATTCAATCTGCTTCGGTATTTATCTTTGAGATAAGTATAGGAGGAAAATCCTTTCTCGCACAGATATGTTGTACAAAATGGTAATAAAATTCGAATTGCTTTTTTGGACAAAACGGTGTAGTCATTTCTTACACTGAGGCAGAAGTCAATTAACGAGAGCTCTTTAAAGGTAGTTTTCAATGAATTATCACAGGATAACTCGATGAGCATTTCCTTTTCAGGTAATGTCAGGGTGTTCTCTAAGCATGGATTTCCTTCAAAAGGATTGCGTATCCAGTTGTTTGAGAGAGGGACGTTACGCCTATTAGGAAAATACTCGTCAAAAGTTAGTTCAAGATGTTGCAGATTTTCACATACATTTTTTTTAACGCTTTTATCAAGTTTCATTGAGTTTTCTAATAAAAAACTACGAAGAACGAGAAGAGAAGTGAAACAAGAAAACTCACCCATTTTCAGGCATTCTATCCAGAAATCCAATTTTTTTACCATAGCTTCAATTTTATCATATACAACGAAAATATTAACAACTGCACCTTGCAAGGATAGATTTAGTTCATTTAATTTTGAAAAGATGTCAGCTAAATATGCAAGCCTTTGCATCCAAAGAGGATCGAATATGCAAGTGGACAAGTGAAATGGATGATCAACAAAAAATGCTTGGACTTCTGACTTCAATTCAAATAAGCGTGTCAAAATTTTGCCACGGGAAAGCCATCTAACTTCTGTGTGAAGAAGTAAAGTAACATGAAGGCTTCTCAATTCCTCACAAAGCGCGTGAAATAGACGGCAGTTTGTGGCACGTGATTTTATGAAATTTACAATTTTTACCGCATCATTCAAAGTAGCGGATAATTCTGCGAGAATACGCTTACATGCTAATGCTTGTCTATGAATGCAGCAATGAGTCCATTCAATTTTCTCGTTGATCTTCTTTACTCGCACCACAAAGCCAACAAATTTTCCTGTCATTGATTTTGCACCATCCGTGCACACACCCCACACACAAAGACCAATCTATTCCATTTTCTTCAAAGTAACTGTTGACCAGTTCGAAAATTGCTTCTCCAGTTGTGTTGGTTTTCAAAGGTTTTGCAAATAGTACATCTTCTTTAATTGTATCGTTAAAAATATACCTAACATAGACTAGTAATATTGCAGCGTTTGCTACATCAGTCGACTCATCAAGCTGGATCGCAAAATTATTCTCTTTTATTCTATTCACAAGTTCTTTCTCCACATTACTTGCCAAATCAGTAATTCTGCGTGATACTGTGTTGTTTGATAGCGGAACCAGGTCAATTTTTTTTGATGACTTTTCTCCCAGCATACACTTAGCAATATCTTTAGCACACGGTCCAATTAAATTTTCTGCAATTGTATGTGGCTGTCCAGATCTTGCAATTCTATAACTGAATCGATATGAAGCTTCAAGGGCCATTTTACTATCTTCGTTGGATTCTAACAGGAACGTAGAGACGCTACACTTTTTATTATATTCCAATTTTCTTTTAAAATATTCGATAGGTTTGTCCTTGTGTATCGGATGCTTTGTTTCGAGGTGTCTTCTCAGAAGTGACGGTTTCAAACTGCTGTTCGCTAGAACTTCGTTGCAGAGAAGACAAAGCGGTCTAGGTTCAGACTCTTCTCCAGTAAAATAAAAGCCCATTTGTAAATAGTCACTCATATTTTCGCTTTTCTCCTTTTTTCTCCCCTAGTTCACTTTTCTGTTTAGTCGGGGGAGGCGGCAGTTCATTACAGCTATCTATTTCAATATCCTGTGTTGATTCGAAAGTTACTGCAGATGTTGAGGGTTGATCGATTGACTGCTTGTCCATTTGTCGCTCAACCAAACTACCAGTTTTCAACCATCGATCCATAACAGCAGAAAGTTATTAAATCATAAAAATTACCAACACGATTATAACTTCACAAACAGAGTAGCAAGTTCACATAGCAAAACCAATTGCAAACAAAATCACTTGTTTTCAAGCATCTCTAAAGTTTCTAAATACGTCTGTTAACAACTATTTCCCCAGAACTATGAGCATGCTGATGTTATATATTTTTGAAAACGAACAGATGGGTAAAATCCAGTAATAAATTTTAAGTTTGGAGCCTTTTGCTGTCATGTCTGCTATTCGATGACTGAATTCGACGGAAATTCCCGAGTTATATTTCAACCAGATTAGA
Source organism: Uloborus diversus (assembly GCF_026930045.1). NCBI lineage: Eukaryota > Metazoa > Arthropoda > Arachnida > Araneae > Uloboridae > Uloborus > Uloborus diversus. The sequence goes on from NC_072733.1 coordinate 97,668,675, forward strand.
AATAATACCCCTATGATGCATTGTTTGAGAATTCTTTATTTTTTTCGACATATGTATATTATGTATATTGTTTGATTGACTCCACGCTATGGCGCCTTTTTAAGGTCATCGTGATCCCCGCCACAGCTTAATACAACGTTTCTGCATGGCGCCTCGCAATAAAGAAGGAAGGATATCTCTTTTTGTTGTCTATCGAAAAAAAAAATGAGAAAATTTCTTTTTAACCAAGATTATAAAACCGCTGAAAGATTTTTTTTTTTTTTTGAGCTTAATACAAGAGTCTGGCGCGTTTTCAAATTAAAAAAAAATTTAGTAACTATGTGTGCAAATTGAATATTTTATAATTTTTTACCAAACTAGGAAAAATCCGCCATTGCACCGAAATTTTCGTGAACCCCCTTCCTGCACCTCGCGAACCCCTGGGGGTTCGCGAACCACCGGTTGGGAACCTCTGACGTAGAGGATGTTATCGGTACCACAAACGTAAACAAACATTATCTTATTTTAAAAATAAATAAAATAGATTAAAATTAGGGAAAAATGGTTTACTTAATCTCAAAGTGAATAGCTTTTTTTAAGTGAAAAATGTGTAACGAATTTGTGTTTCACGAGAAAAATAGTAGCAACACAACGTGGAACAGGGTGTTTCATTCAGTGATTATAAACAAAATTTTATGATATACGCATTGCATGTGATGCTTTAACATGCTATGAAATGTCATGAAAAGCTTCATAACTGAGTTGAAATATGCAGATTTTTTTTTTTTAAAGAGGCAGAATTAACACCAACACTACACCTTAACGAATGTAAACAAACATTTATATTGTTCAGAAAAACCGAAAAAAAAACCCCCATGAATTTCGTGAAATACGGATTTTTTGGTGACTTTTACTCATCTAATATCGAAATAGTTTCATTAATTCAAAGTTTTTGATGGAAGGATAATGTGCTACAATAACAGTAACAACACATGCATAATGTGGCTCAATGGTTCTCAACGCGAACGTAAACAAAACTTATTAATCTAATTCTCAAATAAAATCTGTACCTAAAATGAACATAAGACTAATTGCATTTGATACTTCAACTTACCTGGTATTGAAATAAGTGCTTTTCAAACCGAAGAAATGGATAAAACCTTTCCTAATTCCAAACATATTAGACTTCACTTTTCTCCTCGTAGAGATAACGTGGGAAGCGGAATGTCTGTAGCCTGGAAGTGACGTTTTCAGTTATATGTTAGACGTCACTGAATGACTTCACCAGCAGATAGCCAATCAGAGAAAAGCACTTCACGAAAGCTCTAGGATGTGGATATATGCCGAATGCATAGAGATTTTCTTACTGGTGGGTAGGAGGTACTAGAGTCCCTATATGAAAACGTAGTTTTCAGAGTTGCGACAACGCGGCATCATTTTCCTATTGGTCGAAGACCGCCTGAGGCAGTGTTTCTTCTTCTCCCGTAGGATTAACATGGAGCGTATGACAGTGCTGTGGAAAAACCCAGAATCTGGAAAATTAAAGGTGAGTCCAAGATTTTAATGCTCATATTACTGTTCTCCTATTTCTTTAACTATCGCGTAATTATATCAAGAACATGTGTTCCGGTGTGCTAAAATTCCTTTCTGACACTTTATTTGGGTCTTTTATAGTTAGTTTTCCTGTTAAATCAATTATTCCAATCACAACGTTATTGAAAAACAACACTTTAAGACAAGGCAAAAGTTTAAATTGTGTAAATTAAATTTTTTTAACGATAGATCTCTGTATTCGGTTTGGCGCGATCAATTTCGTGCTTGGCGACGAGTGGAAGTAAACAAAACATACACTTGTGATGCGAGGAGATCTTAACTTGTGATTTGTATTATAAATGCTGTATGTTGCAGAAATTTTTATTTTAAATGAATGTGACTTGATATTAAAACCCATTTTAACTTATGTTTTAATGTTAAGGTTTTTATTTTTCCTGATCATTTCTTCGACAATAATTGACTTATGTATCGTTTTTAATGTTCCTTCAAGCTATTAAACTCCAAGTTAAATCTTCTCTTTATGCAACGTAAGTATTTACAGTGTCAAATTTTTGTTTTTTGAAAGGAGATGCTGAGGAAATAAAATGCTTATAAATTATAGAACTTTCAATGCTTGCTGGCAGTATTTTTTAATACCATTTAGATTTAAGGAAAAACGATTTGTTATGATTTTCTGCCAAATATTTATTTCACCGACCTATATAACGCAATTCTCTATAAACCACCGCACAACTTTTCAGAAGTAAACAATAGGTTTTAAAGTTAAAAAAATCCCTCTGTTTTGTTTTGCACACATAAAAATTGTTAGGCAAATTAAATTTTGAAACAGTTTTTCATCTTCCCATCATAATTCAAAGCATTTAAATGTAAACTATTATTCACAGTAAAAAGGAAATACCAGATGGCTCTTGAAAATGCAGCTGTTATGCAAACCATGAAGCTACAGGAAATGCAAGATAATTCACTTTCTTTTGATTGTGAAACATATTTATTTGTGAATAACTAATTCTATAATTAGTGCTTTACTACTCATTGCAGATAAAACCCATTCTGAAGTGCCAATATAGATATATTCTGAATATTAGTTCCAAAATTTGTGAAACGACCTATATAACGCCAAAACCTGTATAATGCAAAAGCTTTGGTCCCAAGGTGTGCGTTATAATGGTCTTCTACTGTAGTTGAAATTTGAAAAAGAAATGTCAATTCGATTATGAAATTAATGTAACCACATGAATTTGCCAAAGCGTTTGAGGTGGATATGAAGCGCAACACTTGCTTGACACACGGCACAGTTTTTATAAATTTTTTAGTTTGAGCGAGCCAATTTAAAATGTACTATTTTATCAAAAATTTAATGAACTGTAGGTATTTTTTTTTTTTTTGGTAATTTACTCTTTTTTTTATTCAACAAGCATGTCAGTCGCTGTGTGTTCCATCATAAACAGAAAACTGAGATGTTCTAAGTTCGTTTCAAGTAGTGTGTTGCTACTTTTCATTATGCTCTAATTAGGGTTTACTAATTTTTAGGTTGCCTAGTTATTTCCTTTCCATGCTACTCTTTCTTTACCACCTGAAGAATAAAGTGCTTGCTATCACCCGGCTTCAGGTTAGTAAAAATTACCATTTTTATTGAGAAAATGATTTTTAATTAATTATGGCCATGATTGATACATAATTAAGTTTTAACAAGTGTTGAATTACCTTTGAGATCAGGACCGTTATCATGGGTTTTTGAGATTGTAAAAGTCCTCCCAGCCACAGCTCTTGTTTGTCAGAAATTAGGTACATTTAAAGTTTTGCTGGTTGAAATATCAATACTTTTATGATAAAATGCTGAATCAAAGATTTTTTAAGTGAAACTTTTTATACGAGGGCATATGATCCAACCTTTTTGTGTGACGAAAAGTGGTTGGGATAAGCAATGTCGGTTAGAAGGAAAGCAGTGGCTTGGTTGCCTTCAGGTATTGGAGAAAAGTGAGATATTACACTCTTCTCGCTTCCTTTCTCATTTTGTATGGTTGCATGTACTGCTTTCAGGCAGCGCGGAGATCAATATGTACATTTGTAGTTACTTACTTTAGTTATCGTAAACAGATCAATTCTCTTCTTAAGAAGGAAGAAGATGATCATTATCAGTGGACACATGTGTATAATTTTATGTAAAAATATGAATAAGAAACACAATCTGTTCAAAAATGTTTGATGAATAGTTAAAATGTTTCACATCTATCGTGTGTCATTATGACACAACCTGTTTCTTGCAACTTTAGAAGAATTCTACTCTTCTAGATCAGAAGAAAAATAAAGTACATGAAGCTCTCACCCCACGTCAAGTTCGTAAAAATTTCGATATTTGGTGGGAAAATGATTTTTAAATAATCCTATCTCGATTAATGTGGAGTTAAATTTTAACTGGTGTGGAATTGCATTTTAAAATAAAGGCTGTCATCGTGGGGTTTTGAGATTATCTGTAAAGATCAGGGTTCGAAAATATCCGATATTTTGATATACAGTCGAGTCCCGACTTACGCGAGGGATGTGTTCCAAGACCCCTCGCGTAAGTCGAAATTTCGCCTTGTGGAAAAAGATATGTGTAAAAACTTTTATAAACATAACCAATCATTTTAGACACGTGTAAATACAACCTTAAACAGTTAAAAATCTTTTCTTAACCATACCTTACTGTTTCTTACATAAAGAACTGAATTTTCATTTGTATTTAAAAAAAGCCGTTTTATTCAACATAAAATACTGCTATGATGCACAAAAACAATGATCAATGGGAAAGAAAGACATAAAATAAACCAGTACTGTACGTACGGCATGTAGTAAGGAGAACAAATGCCCTATAGTTGTACTGTACAGTTGATTCAGTAATGATATTTGTAACTTAAAAAAAGTGAAAATGATGATTTATGCTGCAGTTATTCTGATATATTTTTAAATACAGTTGCTTCATTGGTTCTTTTATCAAGTTTCCATCTATGGCATTATCCCTCTTCCTGGTTTCTTTAATTTACAATAAAAAAACTGCTTCCATTTTCATAATTTTTGCATTTTGCGTGGGTACTATTACTCGGTGAACTTCTATGGATTTCCTTTTCTTGACTTTTAATTGTACGTATGGAAGATTCACTCATACCGTCATACCTAATTGTTGTGCTACCCTTCGAAGCATTTTTTGGTTCAGTTTCAGCTTTTCAAGAAGCTTTACCTTTTCTTTAATTGTCAGAAACGTTCTCTTTTTCTTTCTATCTTCACCAACTCTGAAAAAAGCAGCGCTCCTAGGTGTCGTTATATTTTGTTAACGTTTGCATTTAGAATGAAAAAAAAATAACGGAAAACGATAAGTAGTTATTTATATAAGCGATAAAAGACTAGTACAGTGTGGTTAATTCTGCTCTCAGTGATTCTAAAGGGATGAAGGTCCGTTCATGAAAACAACTTACTCACCGCGGTTCCTTTCCGAAAATTTTCATGTTGCGGGCGAGGAATTCGCGCTAGCTCAAAAATTCTTTACTGTTGAAAGAATCGTGTTATAGCCATTGCGCATAAGTCGGATCGCTTTGTAACGGGAGTCGACTGTATATTGGATATTTTGATATTTATCCGATGTTTTCAACCAATGCAAAATAAAGTGTTTAGTAACTGCTTCCTTAAATCAGAGTTATTTATTTTCTTATATTATTATTATAATGCATCAACTTTAAAAGTAATTTTTCTTTCATTATTTATATTCATTTATTACATGTTCATGATTTTGCCTCACCCACTCAAAAAGTAATTCAATTGCATCCGAGTTCATTTCAACCACTCATAAAAATAAATATTCACTTTATCAGAGCTTATCTTAATTTGTTGAAGTCTTTAGAAAATCAATACTTTTGTCAGGAAATAGAACATTGAAATAAAGGGGAATTCAAATGCTCTAAAACAGTGGTGCCCAACATACGGCTTTCAAAACTGATTCAAGTGGCCAGCTGAAATATCAGGTATAGATAAATGATTTTACTAAAACATGTGGCTTTATTTTAAAGAATTTAAGTTCAAGCATCAGTATATTGCATTCTCTATATTTTTACTTCACTTAAATTTATATATTAAAAACAAACAAAAACAGTTTATGATTAATTTCTTTAGTATGCACTCACATTTTTTCAATCACAATCACAAGTAAGCGCTTTGATGAGGTAGTGGCATTCACGTAAAAGTTTAAGATAGGAGTTCAATTTTTTTTCCCGCAATCTTGACTAATACCATTAAAAAAATTAATTCATAGTTTTTTGAAAAGTACTCAGGACTGCTGAAATAACACTTTCTGGAATAAAATTTGTTCAATATAACTGTACCATGTGATTTCATTCTAGGATTTGTAGGACCATAGGAGCTATTTGTTGGTCAAAAATAAAATAAAAAATATTAATATTATTCAAATAATTGGAACCCGTACAACATGCCCCACTGTCCAACGTGCCCCACCTCCCCCTACAATTTTGTTGTGGATATTCCTAAGTGAGGTGCAGGAAAAACAAGCAAGTTTTCTCACGGTCCCTAAAAAATTTAGAATCACGAACGTTCACTACTTGTTTTAGTCATCATAAATTGATGATTTCTCTTCTTAAGAGCAAAGATGATGCACAGTAACAAATATGTACATAATTTTATGTACATAATTAAATGAAAAACAATCTATGCTTGTCAAAAGAGATTGATGAACTAGGTAAAATATTCCCCTGTAATATGTGTTTTACTTTTTCAAGTGTTTTTAAAACACATTCTGTTATTTGAAATTAAATTTTACAACACACTTAATGCAAAGTAGTTGAAATACAGCTCTATTTCGATTAAAGTGTGTTTATTTATTTTCCATTTATAATTTTATGAACTAGTTTAAAAAAACATTCCTGCCAATTGTGTTCAGCCGTATTGATGATTTAGCACATTTGAAGAGTTTTACTTCTGCTTTTAAATTTATTTGCCCTTAATGTTTTTTAAGTTTCTTCCAGATATTCTGCAACTTGAAGAAAGCTCAACTACCAGCTGAATTATAGCCCTGATGCAGATGTTCTAGAAAACTCATGATAATAATTGTACTGTTTGCTTAAAGAATTGTATGATAGAATGATCTCCAATATTTAGTTTACAAGGATGTCCAGAAATCATTTTCCAAGTTTTCTTAGCTTGACAGCTTTATCAAAACTAATGAAGTTGTTTAAAAAAATAATAAACTTCCATACGTAATATGCCATTCATGTTTCTTATGCTTCTTATTATGCTGATGACCTCAGGAAATTTGTTGCCGAAATGGTGTTTGGACTTTCAACAAAGATATACAAACCAACAAAAATTCTGTGTTTAAATGCTAAATAGTGTAATTAAATGAAATTTTGATCTTCTTCATACAAACAGTGCTGTATTTCTGATTTGTCACGCTTTATTTGTTATTATCATTCATTATTTATTATCATTCATTTGTATAATAATATTGAAATGTAAAGAGGTAAAACAAACAATAATTTTGCAACAGAAATTGAGAAATAGCTGGAATTCTGTTTTGATTCTCTAAATTTCGAGTTTTGAATTTGTTTTGTAAAACAAATGCTTGTAAGGTTTATGCTTGTCTGTCATGTAAAAATATTGTTTTCAATTTATAGATTTTTAATAAATTTTTCGGTATTCAATGCAAGGCTAAAAAATTTAGGTATACATAAAAGTATGAAAGATATATTTAGGTTTGTTTATTTCAGCATTAAATGAACAGTTCATTGACGCTTATTCTCTTTGTGTAGTTATCCAGACATCCTCCCCCCCCCCCTTTCAAGAAGAGATTTTTCTCTCCACTTAAACTACAGGACAGGATTTGAATAACTGCAAATAACTTCAATTTTGGAAGGGATAGGTAGCAACTGTTATCTTAGTCCACTTCCGACTGTAATTGCACCTTCTCTGTTTCTGACTAAATTCTGGAAGCATTTTTCAAGATGTTGGATGGTTTCATCCATCCATGATACAGGGTAATGAATGGAATTGCAATCTATATGAAAAAATCTGAACAAAAAATTCAATTTATTTCAATCAAGGTTTTTTTTTTCACAAACATTCACTTTACAAATAGTATAAAAGAAAATAAATTACACGCATCAGTATATTTTGCCCTATCTAATCTAAACTCCCTTATTGAGTAAATGGGAATAAAGCCTATAACAAAATTTATTTTCTTTATGCTTATAAGTGACTGAAATTTTTGATTAAACTTGTGTTTTGTCCATAGTTATTAGTTTTAGGAAATGATACTTTGGAGTAAAGAATTTTTAAAAATTTGATAATAATAACCACATTTTGAACATGTGAATATTTTAAAGTTATGTTGCATTTCAGAAAACACAAAGATTAATCTTTGCTTATTTTGTTACTTAAGCAGTTATTGACAATAATAGTTTGCCCCAAAATCTATAAAAACTACAAATTCTTTTTTGGTACCCTGAATTTGATTTTAATTGCCTCATTGAGAAAAATGTCTTCGTTTTCTCTCTTTTTTTTGTGTAAAAAATTTTGAAATTCTATGTTTGAAATAAAGTTTACAGATGTAACAACAGAGTATTTGTTGTAATCTTTATATGGTAATGACCTGAACTGTTAGTATGGAATGAATGAGTTTTCTTTATGCTAAGTTGTATTTAAAATCTCTGTCAAAAATAAATGTAAACATTGCTTTTCCACGAACATTGACAATAAGTACAAGTCCACTACTGGTGCTAGGAATGATTTTTTTCTTTGTTTCATTAAGAAAGTGTCTACTTTCTTTTCTTTATAATATTGTTTTGATTTGAAAATATTGTTCAAAATGTAAGTAATAGATGCATGATGTGATGCAGAGAAATAAATAAATAACAATAGATACATTTGTTTCTTATTCATATGAGTTGAAAATAAATAATGTTTCAAATTACACCCCCTCAACTCCTCAATTTATTTCTGTATATTTCTATCTACATCAAATTAAAGTAATAATATTCAACTTTATTCAAGTTAATATTTTAACCAAGAGTGCCTACTGAACCACTAAAATATTTAGAGGTTCTTGGTATTCTTTCTTTCTTTTTTTTGGGGGGGGGGGATTACCTCGTTTTGACCATCTACCTATTTCTAGTATTGAACTTTCAAATTTTCCTTTGCATATTTATCTTTCAAATTTTTAATTTAATGTTTAACTTAATCACATTTAAATCAGAAAATTGTACAGGGTAAACTTAAACATGCAATTTTAATTATCATTTTTTTAAAATAGAAGACCATTTTAATTAGTGATATTGCTTTTTAGATGGTTACAGGAAATATTTTTAGATTTAAAACTCTTTACAACGTTTGCCTTTCCGTTCATTCATTTATTTTCATTTTCTTATTTTCTTACCTTTTTTTTATCTCTTTATTTATTTTGAATCAATTAAATTCTAACAGATGGAGGTGAGAATTCACATGCTGCTAACCAAAAAAAAAAAAAAATTACAAAAAAAAAACTGTCGACAGATTTATATGGATATATTTTTGCTGAAATTAAAAAATAATAAATTATCACTTAGTTTTAACTGTAAAAGGCATGTGACAGCAAAGTTGCACTTTTTGAAGATTAGCCCATTAGTGACTGAAGTTTTTAAATTAAACTAATGTTTTCTTTTTCGGATGAAAATGCTGAAAATTTTGTGTTTTAAATAAAATGTATGGATACAATAACACCAAAAAGTAAATTGAACAACAGAGATATGTGTTGTTTACAACAACAACAAGATTACAACAATAAGATCGTGCTATTGATCTGAAAACTTAGCATGAAATAAATGAGTTTTCCTCATGCTAAATTGTTTTCAATTTTTAGTTTTTGCATTGTCATAAAAATTCAAAATAAGTACAAGTCCTTTTTTGGTGCTCTGAATTGTTTTAATTTTGTTTCATTAAAAAAATGTCTACTATCTAAGTACCTTTCATTCTAGTATTGTTTTGGTATAAAAATGTTGTTGAAAATTTTAAATAATAGATAGTGTACTTTCAAGAAATAAATATAAAATAATGGAGACATCTGTTTCTTATGCATATAAGAATGTTGAAAAAATATAATGTGTCAAAATAGACCCCCCCCCCCTCTTTAACTTCCCAATTTATTTCTGAATATTTCTATCTGCATCTAGTTTCAAATAAAAATGACCTCTGATTAATATAATTTCAGTTTTCAACTTTATACAAATTAATCTATTAACTAGGTGTACCCACTAAACCATTAAAATATTCAGAGATTCTTAATCTTTTTTTTTTGGAGTGAGTTGGGGCGAGATTGGATCCCCGCAGTTTGGGGTGCCCCACGTCTTAAGGGGTTCAACGGCCTCTGATATTAAAGAAAAAAATTGAAAAAACCTAGCACTAAGACTTATTTAACGTTACAAATATACACTGATGGCCTCTGGGGAGGGGCTATACATATTTTGTTGCAGGAGGCCTAAAATGTATAGATCCTGGCCTGGATAGGATACCTTGTTTTAAGCTTCTACATATTTCTAGTATTACTCTTTCAAACTTTCCTTTGCATATACATGGATGCCACACCCCCTAACAGTACTTCCCCCCCCCCGTATGTGGGCATCCCAGGCATATATTTCCTTTCGGAAATTTTAAGCTAATGCTAAACTTTGTTCCATTTAAATCAGAAAATTGTATATTTTTCCTATTATAGAAAAAAATAAGTAATGCTTTTGATATCAATATAAGAAATATTTCTATGTTCAAAAATCTTTATTAAGCTTAATTTAATTTAGCAAAAACAAGCAATTTTTTTTATGTTCGTTATTTGTTGCTTATTTATTTATTTTCATTTTCTTAATCAGTCTTTATTCTTTCATTCCTTTTGAATCAATTAAAGTTATTATATAATTTTCGTTGTCTCGGAATCTTTTGATTAGTTTAAAATTGATCGTATTAAAGAGAATAAGATTTTAGAAAAATCTGCTCTTAATTCTGCTAACACAGGGCCATTTTGTCTTTTTTTAATGTTTGAATCAAAATCGAGCGTTTCACTTATTGAACAGCATGCATTTTCGAATCCGCGTGCTTACATCCTTCAGAACCCGTTTCAGCCACTCTTTCCGCCCCCGTTTGCGACTATTTTTTAAAATGAAACTCAAAAGCGAACAAGGAGCCAATCTTGCAGCTCGGCGGCAACCCTATTTTCCCGCTGTAACCGGTAGCGCTTTCCGAGCGTAGCTGTTGTCGCAACTCTGAAAACTACGTTTTCATATAGGGACTCTAGGAGGTACCATCTTCTTCACTAAATGAAATAGAATATGGAGTAACATTCAGAGCTGGCAATCTTTTAGAGTCCCTATATGAAAACGAAATGGGGAAATTGGGCGCCGGCCACATAGGGTGCTGGGTATATTGGGCGCAGAAACATTGGGCACAGGCATATTGGGCGCCGGGAAAATTGGCCGCCTTAACACTGGGCGCCGGAAACATTGGGTGCCGGGAATATTTGGCGTCTAGGTTTTGGGCGCTGTTCAACATTTTCGGTGCCCAAAAACTGCGTCCTATCGACGACGCCCAACTTTCCCAGCGCCCAATATTCCCGGCGTCCAATATGCTCGGAGCCCAATGTTCTTGGCGACAAATAAGTAAATAACCTCATATTTAATAAACAGTAAGCCCTTTTAGCTTCAGTAAGCATAGTAATCTCAGCTTCAATGAGAGAATATTGGGGCCTCAGTGGAGTGGCTGAGTTTTCAAAGCGATTGCTTCCCATTCGGATGATTCGACTCCCACCCTCGCTCCGACGATATGTGATTTTTCTTCTTTATGTTGCAACATGTGTTGATTATATGTGTATTATGTACTATATATGGTATAAAAATGTCGAAATGGGAAGATTCGGCGCCGCATATTGGGCGCCGGGAACTTTGGGTGCCGAGCATTTTGGGCGCCAGGAACTTTGGGCGCCGAGCATTTTGGGCGCCGGGAACTTTGGGCGCCGAGCATTTTGGGCGCCGAGAACTTTGGGCGCCGAGCATTTTGGACGCCGGAAACATTGGGCGCCGAGCATTTTAGGATCCGGGAATACTGGGCACAATACTAGAGTGGTCTAAACACTCGTCTATAACTGATCTAAAAACCGTCTGTAACTCGTCGAAATGTCCCCTCAGAACAGTCGAAAGCTGTCTTATACACGTCGAAAAGACGACTACAATGGATGAAAAATGGTGGAATTAGATCAATAATAGACGATATCCATAGCGCTAGATAACGTTACTAAGAACAGTTATAGATGATCTAAAAAACGTCTTCTAGGTGCGCTTATTAACGCAGCACACATTTTTTCAATTCTGGACTCTTAATTGTAATGTTTATACGACACATTACACTTTCCTTAACCTTTTAACATTCATACATATTTATCTAATCTGCCAGTTCAATTTTTTAGTACTTATTGCAATTACACTATTAAACTTAAAACCTTATTTTCAATTTTTCATGTGTGTAAGCTTATTTTTTTTTTATACAACAGTCTTATTTCCATATATCATTTTGAAACAGAAATCATCAACAAGATGAATAAGCTTACCGAAATCAATAAGGCGCTATTCACCAAATTCCAAGCCACGCTTACTCTTTTGAACACTAGGTGGCAGGGCTGCACGGGGTCACTCAAAACTTCCGGCGGAAGTCATATTTGTATTGCTTCTTACGACGAATTGCTCTGTTTACGTATCTGTAATTTGATTGAATTTTTTAAATTAATCATGAATTTCAAAGGCGCAACATTTTCGTAAAAAGAGCGGATGTTGTTCTGCTTTCGGGTACAGCATGAAGACAGGAGCAAATAAGATGTCAGAAATAAAGATGTTCAAATTTCTAAAGGTCCTGATGGTCGAATCAAAGCCAATGCTTTAAAGCGAAAGGATTGAATCTTAATGAATATTATGTAGTAAACACACTTTGTGCGAGGTATTTACGAGCTGGAAACATTCACCTTAATTTCATCAGCTTTGTATTTTTGCTGTAATGTATGAAGATCTATATTGATCTATATTAAATTGATTATTAGAAAAACTCAACCAGAACAATTTTTTATTTGCTTCCTGCAAAGCTGAAATTTTCCTGTGCTTTGACGGGTTTGAAACAGTTTGATTTGTGTGATTAAAGTAAAGAACCACTATTCATTACCTCATGAGAAAAAAACTTCCCATAGCTCGAACTATCAATAACTCGAACCATTTAGCCCGTCTCTTGGGACTTCGAATTATTGACGGTACTTTAATATTAAGGGCTCTAATTGTAAACAAATTTAGATACTCGACAATCGGTAAACAAACACATTAATTAAAGTTATAGTATAGTATCATAGTACAGCTATTGGTATTACATTCAAAGCAATTTTAACGCAGGAGAAAGCACTCGGAGATTAAATTTAAATTTTGTTATCTTTCATTTTTTTTATGCCTATCTTGCTACAGAAGCAAGTTGATTAAACAAAAAAAAAAAAAAAAAAATGATGAACAAATATGTAATAAAATATATTAAATATCAAACCTGAAAATTAGGTATAGCAACTGTAAACCAATAAGTGTGTGTGAACTGAAAAGCTACAACAGGAGAATTGATTGAATATGACACCAAAACTCCCTGTCATAGCCATTCTGTGTGAACACAGTGCAGAAAAGCTTCCATCTTTGAAAAAATAGCTTCAACTTAAGAATAGGAATTACAATTCACAACGTACTTGCAATCCAGTAGATTTGTGATTCTTGAAGGCAGACTTTGTATCAACTTTATTTCTGTTTAGGAGATATTCATAAATGCTTATCATTGAAATCGCGGCAATGATCGACAAACGAAGACTCGTTTTTTTTTTTCTTATTTCTGTATTTAAAGGATCAGGAAAATCAGATCCGTTGATCGACAATTTTTGAGAATAGCAAAGCCTATTATACTCATTTCATGCATTAAAATACGCAAAAGACATGATTCTACCTAGAACTGAAAGAAAACAAAATTGCCTGAACACTGTAAACATCAATCGTTAGCAATAGATTCGCCATCCATCTACTAAAGGATCGGAAAGGTCACAGCCATTGAAAGATAATTTTTAACAATAACTAATTTTGTCTTTCTCATTTAATGCATTGAAATACGCAGAAGACATAATTCTGCTTTTTAAAGAAGCACAACAAAATTGCTTTGAACACCTATCTCTAGCAATGGAGATTGGCGCTTAACCGGAAATAAGACTCGCTACTTCCGGTCTACGTCAGTGGTTTGTTTGTTTATTTAGGATATTTGGTGAATAAAACAGACGCTAAAATATCAGGAGTAAAAAGCGGCGGTGATGCTCAACGTACGTTGAAGCACGTGCTTCAACACTAATAACATAGCAACAAGTGTTGCCAATTATGTCAATAAATTATAAATATCATCATTGTCATTCATATTTTTTAAAAATAAAGTTCTAGCCCTTTAACCGTTGTTACATGAACTAATGAACTATTTTTAATTCACTTTTGCAGCATTTAGCTCCCCGCAATCCGCTTTCACCCATCACTGTTTGTGTTGATTCTACTGGACACTTCTATTCGACGTTTAGTAGACGACCCTTGTGGATGATCTAATTTACGTCTGTAAAGGATAACTAATAGACGTCCAATTATAGACGTTTAATAGAATATCTAGAAATGTCGTTTATTAGTCGTAGAAGAGATATCACCTTTAGATGTAGATGAGTATAGATGAGTTTTAGATGAGTTTCGACGAGAAATAGTCGTTTTATAGACGAGTGTGCTATGTGGGTACTAACATTCTTCCGATAACATTCCACTCTTCAGCGGCAATACCAAAATGCGAGAAAACCAGAATAAACAAAAATGTCTTGTCACGTGTTTTGTGAGGAGATTGAGCGTCTCAGTATTTCAGCATCGCGCGGAAGGAAAGTTTCTGTGCCATATGGCAAAACATGACAGAGACAAAACAAAACAAGAGTGTTTAACAGCCTGCTGGCTGTAAATCATCGGACATGGGGCAAATATTTCTTTTTTGTTTTGTAATTAGAAATGTTAAAGGCAGAAGGTGTGGCAATTTCTTCTTCAGCAAATTGATGTGCCTGTAGGTAGACAAAACATAAGAAAATTCAGTTGTTACGATTAGTGTGCTTTTGCTACTCAAACTGAACTCTACTTTTCCTCTCAGTGGTTTTGCAAGTATGTTTCCACTAGAGTAACCCGTCAGTATTAACCACTCGAGAACAAAAATGCAAAAGACAAGAATAAATAAATAGGGGAATGTGGGGCAAAGTGAAATAGTTAATTTACTTTTTTTTTCAAAATGAACAAATTAGAAAATCGTTCTGAAAATCACGGTACACAAAGAAAGAACAATATATTTTATAATAAAACTTGCATTGAAACATTAATTTCAATTTTTGGCTGTAAATTTGTACCTTGAAAAAATAGAAATTTTTCACTTTTTTTTTCATGGGGCAAAGTGAAAAATAAAATATGAAACGTTTTCTATTCGATTGTTAAAGATATTTTTGATCTGATTATTGACTAAATAAAAGAATTAATGAACAAATGAAAAGGAAATGAAACCATAAACGAATAAACAAATAAGTTAATATGTGAGAAAGATAAATGAATGAATTAGAAAATAAGTGAATGAATGAATAAATAAGTGAAGTATTAAATGAAGGAATGTAAATGAAATAAGTGATTTAATAAAGGATTGAATTAGTGAATAAAAAGAACAGTTTCGCTTTGTCCCACTCGCTTTGTGCCGCACGCATTTGGTTAACTGTGCATGTCCAAAGCGCTTAAAATAGAAATAAGCTTAATATTAAATAAATAAGTACTTTGTCGAATATAAGTAGGTCTCAATTAATGTTTCAAATGTTAATAACAAGAACTTTATCATTCAATAGTAACAAAAAGTTTTGGAGTTAAAACAAAATTTTCCAATATGAGCCCAAGTAGCACTTATGGTGGGCAAACGGTTGGTCAACGGTCGAGCTCATGGTTGGCCAACGGTGAGAAATGTCCGTTTTGGCAAACTGTTAGCCAACCAACCATTTGCCAACGATGGTCCAACCGTTATTTCTAACGATGGCCGAACCATTTTTCCCAACGGTTTTTCCCAACGGTCGCCCAACGATCAAATAAATGCCCACAAAGAGTAGGGCATTTTGCATTGCTTAAATATTAATAGAATGCATTTAAATTTAGCCAATATTTAAGGACCCATGCAAAGAAACAGGAATTCAGTTTTGTCATTTAAATATTAGCTAAAATTAAATGCATCCCATTAATAATTTGAACATCAGAAAGTATTTCTGTGGCTTCCCCTAATAGAGTCGGGTAGTTCTTTCAGGGCAAACATGCTTATTTATTTATTTATTTTCTGCATTCAATTGCTAAATAATTTGCTTTTTGTCAGACTTTGAACAGAGTTCTCACTCTTGAAAGGAATAAAAAATAAAAATCATAAATAAAGTTAATAAGGTTTGAAGACATTTTAAAGCATGTTTCTTGAAAAATTACTTTAGTTCATGAACTGAAATCAGATTTCTGATTCATTGTATTTGAAAACATTAATTATGTAGTGTAAAAAATAGTATACAACAAAAGCATTTTAAGTTATCCTTTATTAGACATACACATGTTTTACATGAAACAATAAATTATGACGAAAGAAGAACACATTACAATAAAACTTTCACAAAATTCAATAAAATTACACACAAAAAAAGATGAATTAAACATAAAGACAAATTTTTGCTCAAAGTTTCTAAGAAAACAAAATTTCCTTTGATTTAAGGAAATTAATCAAAGGAAATGGTAAAATAAATATACATCTTTCATAAAACGGCAACAATATTAAATCCGTAAAAAATGCCGACACCGGTTTCAAGGAACCCCTTTCTTCAATGCAGAAAAGGCATCTCTCAAAATGGAAAGAGGACACATCTGTCAGCTTTGCAGTCAGAACATTTTTTTCTGTAGAATTTGTGGTAAAGGGAAGTGTTCTGGGCATTGTATTGCCTTGAGTTATGTTCATAATGGTATTGCAACGGTGTCACGGTAACCCAATTAAAAATCAATACTTTTCTCTTTCAATGAGCTCTCAAATAAAAATACATTTTCAAAATCAGTCACAAAGTTACTAAAGCGAACTCATTTGATAAGTTCTGAAATTGAAGCAACTGTCAATTGTTGTGTTGTCAAAATATCTTAACAAATTTACTCAAACACCAAGGAAAGCCTTTAGTGATTAATATACAATTAAAATATGCATTTGTTAACTCTCAAGTTTAGGCTTTGAATTTTTTGTTTGTTAAGATTAATTGCTGTAATAAAATTTGAATTATGCATACAAAACAAATAGTTTACTGTCTACTTAAATATGAACACAAAATAGGTTATCAAGGATTCATAGATTGCTTGCATGTTTCTTGGAAGTCTTAACTCTTTAAGACCGGGAAGGGGGGAATTTTTTACTACAGTTAGGTCCTGACTTTTTCGATCAAGCTATTTTGGAAATGGAATCGTCCACTCTGAGACCCCCTTCGGCAGCATCTCGTCAGTTCTTGTGTGCACTAATTACAGGAGGCGTGGTAAGCTGTCACCTTAATCGCTGTCGCGCTTCAGGCGTGCAGCTTTTATCGCTATTTCCCTAGGCTAGTGTTTATCGCGTATGTTGGTTCAGCTGTCTGCGATCTATAGACACATGGGATGTTTTAAAATTAGGAATAAAACATCTGAATTGCAAAAAAAAAAAAAAATATTCAAAAATCAAAAGCAACTTCGGAATGAAGAATTTCAAAGGGAAAAAATAGAACAAGTCGCGTGAATGAAAAAGAATGAATATAAAAGTTTCTTCATTTCCCCCTTCCTCCCGAAATGCGAGCATCTTCACAAGTTATTAGCTATCAATCATTGTAGTTGTATTGCCATTGGGAATTGTACATCGCTGTCACTTGTCCCATCAGTTAAAAATACTTCGGTCGGAAGAAAGGATCTTTGAGGTGGTCTCACAGCGTGACTTTCCATCAGTTCCTAACCATATTGCTAATAAGTTCGGTTTTTTTTTTTGGATATCATGTTCAGCCTACAGCGCAAAATGCCTAACCTTTCTAGCAGCTTTAGTTTTTGGAAACATTTCTCCCGATTTCGATTGATTAAAAAAGTTTGAGCACAGCCAATAACTTATTCTTCTGCAGAATAATAAATTATAAAACATATAGTTCTTTTTAATACATGTTTTCCTTTTTTATAAAGTTATTGAGAAAGGCTATGATAAAATTATAAAACATTCTTTTTTCAGAAATATAAATATTTTTTAGATTTTTAAGAGACATATTTTAGAATTACAGAAAATCAGAAAAAATATATGTAACAGGGGCATGGCGAGAGAAGGTTTGCCGGGTTGATTCCCAAATCCCTTAACTTTCGCATATTGATTGTAAATCTTAATATATCTTATACACATATATTAGCCGCCTTCAACGCGTAGATGATATTAATCATAAATAAGAACATTACAGTTCAAGCACAAGCTTAAGATTTATTATGCAATAATTTAAATTTTCCAATTTCAATCAATTCCATTTGCACAAACTGATGAGAATAATTACTGAAAGAATTGTTTTGAAACTATTTTCAAACATTTGGAAGAAATTGCACCCCTATCTCTTTTCCATTTCTGAGTATACTACGGACAAGTAATAAAAGCTATCCCAGTCAGGAGAAAAAAAAAGGAAAGATAAAAGAAAATAATAGAAAGATTATTTTTCAAGAGTAATAATGAAAAAAAAAAATCTTTTCCTCAAAAAACGGGGGTTAAGAGAATACTTAGTGGGGAAGCCACGAAATCTTATTTATTTCCCCCCTTTTTTTCTTTTTTAAAATAAAACTAGTCTATGTAATTGGATTTTGACATTACTTATTAAATGACAGATAAAAATGGAGTTTGGCGTCAAAATTTGGGATGAATAGCCACCGCAGACTAACTCTTCCAGATCCGGATTTAGTGGAGGGCAGGCGGGGCTACTGCCCCGGGGCCTCCACAATAAAATTTTTACAAAATATCCTAGCTTTCACGGGTCGAAAATATCGGATATGTACATATATATCAAAATATTCGGATACACAGTAGAAGACCATTATAACGCACACCTTGGGACCAGAGGTTTTGCGTTATACAGGTTTTTGCGTTATATAGGTCATTTCACAAATTTTGAAACTAAAGTTCAGAATATGTCTCTATATTAGCACTTCAGAATGAGTTTTATCTGCAATGAGTATTAAAGCACCAACATTACAATTAGTTATTCACAAATAAATATGTTTCACAATCAAACGAAAGTGCATTATCCTGCACTTCTGCTAGCTTCTTGGTTTGCATAACAGCTGCATTTGCAAGAGCCATCTGGTATTTTCTGTTTACTGTAAGGGGGGTACTAATTTCCATTTAAAAGCTTTGGATTAAGATGGAAAGATGAAAAACTGTTTCAAAATAACAATTTTTATGTTTGCATAACAAAACAGAGGTATTTTTTTAACTTCAAAACCTATTGTTTACTTCTGGAAAGTTGTACGGTTTATAGAGAATTGCGTTATATAGGTCTTCTACTGTATATCAAAGTATCGGATATTTTCGAAAATATGATGATCTTTTCGAACCCTGATTAGGGGCCTCCACTCCTTCGTTTGCCCCGGGGCCTCCATACTTCCAAATCCGGCCATGAACTCTTCCAATTATAATCTTCATTCCAATGAAATAACATAAGAAAAATTCAATTTTTTTGGAGTTTTTTGGTTTTATTCCCGCAAAATAAATTAATACGTAAAATCAATCCGAGTAGAAATAATTTTTCAGTCGATTGTTAATTTTTAACTCTGAAAAGTGAGAGGGCAAGGCCCCTTTACTTTTGAAAGTAAGGTAAAATTGCCCCCCGCCCCTCCAACCCACAAACACACAAGTTGCCATGGTTATCGTATATGACTAGCTAATCGAATATGATAAAGATGAGAGCATACAACTTTTTAACCTAGAAATGCAAGATAGATAAATCTGTACTGAACGAAAGTTTTCTTGTTTTGATGCAACTCTGAAATCGCTTAATTATTATTGACAACAATTTCATATTGGGGGAAGGAGGTGACATTTGTTTTCTCTTAAAAAATGAATTAATTCTAAATTAGTGCTAAAAGTGTAAATGCAACAGATGTAGAAGCACAGATTTAGATTTTCTTTATATTTATCAGTATGTAAAATGCTGTATGACATGATTTTAAAAAAATATCCCCTAAAATTTATTCTGATGATGTTTTCCTGAATAATGCCATTTATACAGAAGTAAATATGTACTTTAATTTGTTTGAAGAATTTAACAATTAATTTATATTTTCAAGGAAACAAAGTTGTGGGATGTGCTACTGAAAGCAAGAGATAATGTCTTTTTAAATTGATTAAATGAATTTAGGAAAGAATTAAATCCGATTTTTTGGTGTTTGTTACACTACAATTGTTAAAGGAATATTACAATGTGACTTAGCGCCATTAGAAATTTCTGTTTATCTCACTTCAGAGACAACTGTTTTTGAAGATTTAAGCAGATTGTCATTTTTCACCTTTTTTTTTTTTTTGTAAATCATGGTTCTGAATTTACATGTTGATAAACTGACTGAATTTCCCGCGGTTGAGCACCTGCTTTCAGTTGAAATTGGAAGCTAAAAGTCTTCCAGTAGGTTGATATCCACAAAGCTAAAAATATTGAGGGGTGTCTCGTTATCTAACAGAAACTTTCTTTTTACATGTATTTTTGAACCACCTGGGGAGGGGACATTTCCACAAAGTGGTGGTTAGTCATTTATTTATTTTTTTCAATAGTTATGTTCGACTTTACAGTTTGCGCCAGTCAATTTAATTTAAAAAAAAAATCTCAATGTAAAATGAACGTACGTGCAGGAAAAAAATTCTACGCAGAATATTACAATCTTTAGACATCGTGATAAATAAAATCCATAACAAAAAGTAATAAAAAAGTATGGAATACTAAAAAGCGAATTAAAAAATTAAAACAATAATGGCAACAAACTATCAAGAAAATAAATGAATAACAACTTAACAGAAAAAACAATGGAAGAAAAAAAAAAGAAATAAATACAAGTAGACAGAAAAAAAAGGAAGATAATCAAATGAGCGAACGCTCGCCGCAAGCACTGAAAGGGGTTTGTTTACTGTCTCTGCGCGGAATCAGCTGTTAAAGAACCCTCCCATTCGCAAAATTTTCTCTACTACTTCAATCACTGACCTTCAAGTGACCTGTGCCCGTGAAAAAGCTTCATGAGGCATCCGCAACTATCCCCGCTAGCCCGCGGCAAAAATTCCGAATTATCACCCACATCTGCCTAAAAGCGGAAAAATCACGTGAAAATACGGGGGTCGTCTCCACGCTGCATTTGCCGTAAAGCATATTTTATTTTAAAAAAGAGGGACCCTAATACTTAAATTTTATTTTTCCATCATGTCAGTGTGTGTGTGGGGGGGGGATCTATTCAGACTCATTCTATATTAAAAAACTCGTTTTTTGCTGGTGATTGCATCACATATCACACAAACACAAATATATTCAACAAAATTAGTCGAGACAAAGGAAAAACTTTTTGTCCAGCCTGCTCAGAAAACTGGACGTTATGTCCTAGCTGTCCAAAAATGTGGACGTTCTGTCCTTGGACCTTTTGTCCGTCGGACATTATGTCTGTTGGACGTTATGTCCGCTGGACGTTATTGTCCGTCGGATGTTCTGTCCTTCGGACATTTTGTCCATCGGACGTTTTGGACCTGGACGTTATGTCCGTGGACGTTTTGGATTTGGACGTTTTGTCCGGATCCCGAATTTCCCAAATTAATGAATAACATGTTGTTCAGAAGAAAACTAGAAAATGTTTTTTTGTGATTAAATTTTTATAAGTGCAAATATATATTATATTGCTAGCAAGTATCACTTTACTCAAAATTTTGAACTCTAAAGGTAAAGTGGATAATACGGTAGTTTGTAAATTGTATAATATCGTAACAAAATTCTTTTCTTTTGACCATTCTGAGAGAACTAGTATCTAAGGCATCTTCTTTAGTCACCCGTGCGACCTGAATACTGGGAGTTGGTTGACCCATGCATACATTTTAACATGTTGTGTGTGTTTTAAGTCCTTATGGAATTATGACCTCCTATCTCACTTTTTGTGGGGCGCTACTGTTTGGGTAACAGTTGTGTGGTGGGGTGCTGTATATTTTCACGAGCAAGTTAAAGCTCTGGGCAGATTTGTTTTGTTTAGATGCCTTCCAAGCTCTGATTTGCTGAGTACTATTTTTAAGTTTCTAAAACTGGAAAGAAATAATTACATTTGGGTTGAAAATAAAAATAATGAAAATAGAAAAGGTTAATAGATGGCGAAATATTGCAAGTAGTAATTGCACACCCGTGTTTCGAGGTTCCTTGTAAACCTGAAGCATGTATATGCAGTTATTTGCAAAGTTTGTGCTTTAATGTTGTACGAATTATCATAAAAATTATACAAAACATTAATTTATAAATCCTAGAATAGAATTTATTTTTAAAAAAGTGGTACAAAAAAGTGAGGATTAGAAGTGGAGGAAATTGAAACGAAATCGTACAACGCATTCATCTTTTCTCATTTTTTGAGGAAGCCAAGCGACATCAAGTCATTAGCAGCTCCCCATTCATGCAGTTGTCGCTATCACTTGCTAAATAGCTATCGGCTAGAAGAAAGGGTCTTCTTCGGGGAGGTCTCGCAGTAGGGTGTCTTCTTCTACCCACCACCCCTGAATTCGCAGAACTCGGCCGGGTACGGGCGGACTCGGATCTAAGTTACAAAGCCGTATACGGCCGGCCTCGGTCTTAAGGAGTTAAAGGATCTTATGGAGAAAATTATAGCTTAACGGTTTTTCTTGAAAGGAATCATGTAACAAAATTTGGCATAGAAGTACTGGCTAATGAAATTTGCTACATTAATATTACTTTTCTAAATATTCTTTGAACCTTCCTTGAAGTTGGTATGCTGTATCCATATGTGCATCATTTTGTACACTATGCAGAAAAATTTCTAAATGCCACAGCTTTATGCAAATCCTTCCACTATCGTTGTCCGATTTACAAATGTGTTATAAAGAGATATTTCTGTACCTCAGAGCAAGATGGATGTAAGTTACATAATCGCAACTTTACAGGAGAAAGGAATAACTTTTTTTCTGCGCATGCAAAGGATGGGACGCGTGCTCTTTCAACCCTGGTAAAAAATCGGAAAAGATTTAAAAAAAAAAAGAATTACGTTCACATGGCTCGATCCGGAATAGGCTTCTACACACAATGCACTAATATACGGAAAATCACAATTTTTTACTTACGTTAGTCTGGCTCTGAGGTACAGTTTTGAGTAATACTTTTTTTTCTAATTCAGAAGCTGTAGTAGGTATTTAGACACAACACTTTTTTACAGCAATAGATGGAATCACTTTCAGCAGAACATGTTCTAAAATTGTTGGCCACAAATATCACAAATATATATCTAACTGCAAATGAATAGCTAATATTACAACTTTGAACAACATAGAATTCCATGACTGGAATCGCAATACAGAGAAAATACACAACACAGATAATGTAACTGTTTATGCTTACTTTCATAACTCATTTCCTGTACTTTCTTAAACTGTTAAGTGTCAACTACTGATAAGTGTACGAGAAAAAAAAAAAAAAAACAGCGTCAGATAGTGTAAGAGAAAATTACTACAATCCTCTTTCGCTATTCATTTCCTGCGTTTGACTCGGTACCTTTCCAAATCCTAAACGAACATAAGATAGAAGTAATATTTTCGCAACTTCGTTAGGTGAAATGAGATGAATCGAAAAGTTTTCTTGAATAAATTTTTAATTTCAACTTTAAAAATGATTTAAATTAGTTTTCACTATCTGTTGGTGGACCACATGAAAATATTTCCGAACTCCAAAAAATTGCTCGCGAAGCACAGGTTGAGAAGCACTGGTTTACATCATACATTACGCGCAGACAAATTGATGAATTTGAACTATAACGTATTAATTTTTATCCGATGGCAATAGAAATCGTTTAGCTATTTCCTGAAAACGTAACTTACCATAACAAAACTCTGATAACAACAATTAATTTAATTAGTTTCTTTAAAATATCCAGCAGTGCAGAACTAAGAACTAAAACACTGCAGAATTTAATTTCAAAGTGCTTCTTTTTTATCACCTTTTCAAATATTTGTGAATTTATGAAATTATTTTCCAACAAAACACCACTGTTAAAAAAATAAAATTAAAAAAAAAAGTTTTTGTAAAAATTCAAAAGTTTCCATTTTCCCCCCCAAAAAGCTTCAAAATGTTCAGAAGTTGTACATATCTAATTCTAAACTGAATATAGTTAAATATATTAACTGGTTGTTGAAACAAATCAAATACTTATATTGCATCATAATAAGTATTATACTTAACTAGTAAATGACATTTCATAGAAAGGAGCTAAAGTAGTATTATTTTAACAATGGCATGATACAATATACGCTAATTACTATATTTATTCTAGAGCACGGAAAGAATTTTAAAGGAAAAAAAAAAAACCTTTCGTAAGTTTTATCTTGCTCGATGCCTAAAAACAACTAAAAAGCAATTTCCCTGTGCTATCTGAAATCTCAACAAGATAAGAAAATAAAACAAAGCAAAACAGCTATAACATAAAACTAAACAGTTAGGCGAGTTTTTTTTTTGTCAGCGATTGCGATAACAATAGCTCGATTCAAGAAAAACGAAAAGCAACGATTTATAAAAAAGGATAGCACACTCTGAAAAGTTTAAAATGAAATGCCTGCAAGTTATTGAGATGAAACAATCGCAAACACGGCACAAGCAAGTTAGGAATGTTTTTCGGATATTCAGAACATAATTCTCTGCATTTCACAAAGAGTGAATGCAAAAAGCACAAGAGATTTCAATTCTAGTTTAAAGAAATTGCAATTATATTTAATTCAAGGTTCAAAGAATTTTCAAACTTACCGACAAAAACCAGTTCCAATGTTAAATGTGTCGACACAAATCCGACAATCGAAGCATCGTAGCAATATAAAAAATTGAAAATGGCGTAGATGAGCAAGCAATTCCGATAACTCGTGACTCTGCGCATGCGTCATCAGAGTTGAGAGAAGATCCTGGAAGGGCCATTGGCGAGCCATCGTAAGATTTTTATTCTTGCCAACAAACAATTTCCCGACGATGACCTATCGAAAATATTCAAGGTTGGGCCAACGGTGGCCAGAAAATGTAAGGCCCTCGTTGGCTCATCGTTGCGTTGCCAACCCACCATTCCCCACCAGTTTTTCCAGTTGGCAACCGTTGACCAACCATCTCCCCACCGTGCGTGCTACTTGGGAGTATTACTTTTTGAAAAATTACTTGTATTATCATATTCTTTAATTTTCAGGGGTAATTTTTCTTGATTGGTATGGACTATATGTGTTAATACACAGTTAAAATATCACTAGGCAGGTGGCAAAAAAATCAGGGTAAATATTTCACCATTTCACTTTGCCCCGCTATTTCACTTTTCCCCGTCTAGAAAGATATTTTTTCATTTGAAAATAAGTCTTATAGTTTAATTATTCGTGAAAAATGTGTTTTCAAACTGCGACGAGAAAAGATTAGTTAAACTCTACATACTTCAAGTTAAGAATAAACGTTAATAAAGATTTATGTTAAAATTATATTAAAAAGAACAAAAACAGGAAGCAATGAATCAGAGAGATTCGTTTCTCCCAGTTATTCTTCGATTTTTTTTTTACTGCAATCGAGTACATTCCCAGACAACCACAAATATCTGTTAGACATCCAAAAAGATCCACCACATATCGAGATATCTGCTGGATATTTTAGTTATATGGCAGACATCCAGGAATATCCAAGTCATGGATTTGGAGTTTCTAATATCTACCAGATATCCAGACTGTTACATGTTTTAGATATGGATATTCGGATATCCACTGGACATCTGGGTACATCCAAATCGTGGATTTGGATATTTTTCACATCTGTGAGATATCCAGACTTTTACATGTTTCAGATATAGATATTTGGATATCCTGTAGATAACTATTCGATAACCTCCATGTTACACAGCAGATGTCTAGGACATATCTTTTTCAAGATATCTCTTAGATATTTGACTTATAGATATTGTTGGATTTATTTACATTCAGACATCTGCATGAAATTGTTTTATTTTTCATGTTTTATTAAAAGACAATATTTTTTATTGCACTGAAATGTGTGGCATAGTGTTAATGAACTGTAACTTAAACGCTTGAGACCTCGTGCTTTCCACATTTTACAAAACGTGGTTAATCAGTTAAGAGTCGAGCAGCCACACCATTTCTCTCGCTTCTTGTGTTCTGTTTTGAACGCAAGCGGTCGCTGAGCTCAATTCTTTGAGTTTGTATTATGTATTAATTTGTATTAGTTTATTTCTTCATGTTATTGTGCATATATTTTTGATATACATTGGTTTAATTTGCATTCTAATTATTTTGAATTTTAGCTGTGATGTTATGCTTTGCTTAATAATTCGTATTAATAAAATTTGTAGGTGAACAATTATTTAGCATCATTTCTTTTCAATCGTTATAATACGTTTTTGACATAACTATGTTCTTTTTTAGCAAAACTAACTTAATGGTTTAACAGTTGAAATTCTTTTTCTAGCATGCTCCTCAATCTATTATTTAATTTTTTTATGTACAGTACTTGCTTATGTGTATGTAAATAAAGATCTTTGAGCTATTTCTGTCGGTTTCTCTAAGTTTTTAATAAAAGGATTAATTTCACTAAAATATTTGTCATAAGATATAATTTTTATATGTTATAATTGTTATAAGATATAATTTTTCAGCTTCTCAAAAAGTGGAATTAAGTCAAAATTACAGTTCCAAACACATTGTACATAATTTGATTATACAGGGTTAGGGAAACCTGAAAAGGCAGGGAGAGTATAGGAAATTTTGATATTTTTTTTACAACTCTGGAAAATGCAGGGAATTTTTTTTAAATTGAAGTGGCAAAAACCAATGCCCAAATATGTGAACTTCCAAAAAAGAAAATAATAATTGAAAAAATAGAGATCAATAACAAAATAAAATTAAGAGATGGTAATTTTTACTTTGAAGTTTTTTTTTTTTTAAATTTTGCTTTAGTACGTTTTTAACCGTCTAGCATTAAAGCAAGCATTGTTTATTGCTTTGTTTGAGATAAATCTTCAATTTCATGCTAAAAGACCTTTTATTAAAAAAAAAAAAAAACATTACCTAAATTCAGTCACAATGCTATTATTTCAGTTATGGTTACTTTTTTTTTTATATATTATTGGAGGAGAAATGATGGAAAACTCATCCTTTGTATAAAAGAAAGATAAAAGGAAATCTGTAAGTAATTACTACAAAGTTTGTAAGACAGATATAAAAACTCAACTTTTTGTATTAATAAATAAGTTATTTATAAATAACTATCAATAACATGGCTGTTATACTGCATTGAGCCTGTAAAATTGTATATATTTATAAATAACTTATTCATAAGTTTAAAAATTTCTAAAGCCCTAAATCTTTACAACTTCATACTATTTGAACAATAAGACATCGTTTATAATATTGTGGAAATTAAAACTGTTCGTAAGAATTATACAGTGAAAGACATATTATTAATTTGTTTAATATTTTAAAGCTGTAAGAAAATTCACAGGTTTTAAAATCATAACTTTTTGTATTAACAGATGAGTTAGTTATAAATATCAACACTTTTACTCATATTATCAGTAAATGGTCTGTTATAACTGCATTGGTCCTTGAAAATGAAGATATTTATAAATAATTTATTTTTTAATACAAAAAAAATGCGATTTTTAAACCTGTAAATTTGCTTACAGCTTTAAAGTATATTTAAAACTACATCAAATCCAGAAAACATCGCTTTTGATATCTCATAAACATCTAAGAGATTTAAAATGCATATCTATTTCATAACTATACGATATCCTAGAGCTATCTGGATATAATATCGTTTGAACATGAAAGAGATATCTATAGCATATCCAAGAGCTATCCAAAACCTCCCTTCCATATCTCCAGCATATCCAAGGGAGATCGAGATATCTCGACGTCGCTTGGATTCCAGACGTTGCAACCTTTTTACCTTTGCTGGATATTCTCTTGGACATTCGGATATGCTATAGATAACTGTTGGATAAGGTCCAGCTTTATAAGCACCGATCAAAGATCAAGTTTCGTTTCAATACGGTATTTGTAACGAAGAAGTTGAGTTATGCAATCAAAAAATCAGCGAATTATACACTCCTGTTTGTGAAAATTGCAACAGAATAAAGGAAGCATCATAGTTGAATGAAATTTAATACACAGTTGAGTGGTAATGGTACAAATAAATGATTACATTTTAAAACCAAACAAACAATAAAAAGAGATAGAAATTAGTATTTTGTGTGGCCACCACGCGCCGCAATAAGAGCTGCTACACGACTCGGCATGGAGTGAAACAAAGTTTGAATATCTGCCTGCAGAAGAGTATTCTTTATTGTATAGCTTGGTACTGTAAAACATCGTTTATGTATCGGGTACTGTTCAAATTGCCCGCAATTCCTAGCAATTGTGATTGTCCATGATATGCTATGGCACCCCAGACCATAACTCTGGGTGTTCGTCCACTGTGGCGTTCGATAATGCACTCCGGAATGTGCCGTTCACCGGCAAAGCGCCAGACACGAATTCGACCATCATGGTGCCACAAATTGAAGCGGGATTCGTCAGAAAAGACGACCTGATGCCAATCAGCAAGCCAACTCCTATGCACATTAGCCCATTGTAGCCTTAGGCGGCGATGGTTTTGCGTGAGAGGAATCCTGTATAAAGGAATCCTTGCGCGCAGACCACGCTGCAGCAGACGTCTCCGAACTGATGAAGCACACAATTTCGATTTCGATTCCGAGTCACAACTGACTACAACTGTATTTATGTCGAGGATTGCATACTAAGTGCCTTGCCTCCATTATTTTTTATACCGATAGATGGCAGCACCATCACCGGATCGAACAGTTAATGAGAATTTAGAACTAGACCAGGAACTAATAGCTACCCGGTGCTAGCACCCCCAGAGGTATCGTTTCACTTGGAGGACATTGAGATCACGAGCATATTTAACGTCGCCCAGTCCCCTTTAATGACGACGGTGGGTCTTCGACCCACCGTCGTCATTAAATGGGACCATCGAGGTTCGAACTCAAGACCCTCCGGCCCCGAATCCGATACTCTACCGATCGGGCTACCACGGCCCTAAACACACAATGAATCACCTGTAGCTGTTGACCACTGTGCTGCCAATTGTCTAGAAGAAGATGTGCGTTCCGTCAGCGCCATACGCACCAGGTGTCTGTCATCGCGAGTTGACGTCACATTTCGGGGTTCACTCCCGGATTTCCGAGCTGTCCGATCCTTGTCCGTTCACTGCTTCCAAACACGCATGATTGTGCAGCTGTTACTCTGCACACGAGCGGCTACTGCACCATAAGACAATCCAGCTTCACGAAGGCCGACGATTCTGCCCCGTTCAAACTCCGAAATTTTTCTTTCCCCGAAGAGGCATAGTAAAGATTCAGTTAACGTTTACTCCAGCATATAACCACCGATAATCATACACGCCTCGCTACAGTCGTCTATTTATATTCAGTTCGATCCGCCGTTCGGAGGGCGCTGCTCAGCATATGCATGCGCTACTGGTCTGCAATTCTAATCATTTGCATATCATGCCATACTTTACATTTCCTGCAACTTTCAGCTCACTCGCGTAAGTCCTTCGTGGTGTTGCAATTTTTTACAAATAGGAATGTATATGTCACATTTCCAGTGGTCTTTTAGGTATGCATTCTTGAAAACCAATACTTTTCGAAAAAAAAAAACAAAACATTTCGCTTTTTTGTCTCGGAGTGTCTGTGCCAAGCAGGCGCTCAAGGGATCTTGTGCAGAAATCATGTCACACTGACGGTTTTCTGTGTCTTGAAAATCCATCGGCTGAACACTTGAACTGCAGATTCAAACCTGATACCAAAGAAATACGAAACCTATGCCCAGTGGCGGATTGGTTGAAAAATTCGGCCCTGGCATTGGGAGATGTAGCGGCCCCATAGCTCTTATAGATATTAAATTTTACCTAACAATTGGGATATCACTTAAATATGAGGAAATTATTCTTAACTACTAAATATGTTTTATTTATACAAAATTTAACATCAGATAGGAACACTTCTGCGCTTTAATGGTGAACAAATTGACAGTATTGGCTAAACCTTATTTTGGGGGAAAATGTGATTGTAACTGTCCATTTAAGTATTTTATAATGCTCGGAACTTGATTGAATATTTCTGTAATGATAACACTGCTTGTCTAGTATGTCCTTTTCTGCAGTCATAACAAGTTACTCTTAATTGTCCTTTTTTATGAAAACTGATCTAGCGATGTTCATGGGTGAAAGACTAGGGCCGTCTTAGAACGTGATGGGTCCCTTGGCACAAACATATATTACTGGGCCCTGTCATAAAGACCCCCTTTTTTATACTGCCATACCCTGACGAACCCCAGACTCAATGCGAGCTCAAAAACCTGGTGGGAGGCGGGCGGGTACGAGTTTGGCAGCCGCTTATTTTCTTTTAAACGTATGTATCAATACAAAGAGAGAGAGAGAGAGAGAGAGAGAGAGAGAGAGAGAGGGGGGGGGGGGGGAGGGAGAGAGGGAGGGAGGGAGAGAGAGAGAGAGAGGACTTAGCTTTCTGGATTCTGGGAGTCATTAAAGTACTAGCAATATAAACTAAATGGAAAGATTAACATTGAGTCTGAAATAGGGGGGTCCAGGGGGCTTCTCCCCTGGAAAATTTTTGAATAGTAGTCTTAAAAACTCAATTTTAGATAGTATTTGGGGATGATAGGGGAGCATAGGTTCATTGTTTCTCCCGCTGTAATTTTTCAGAAGTGGAAATCCAAAAACAGAATTTTAAATTATCTTCGAGTATATGGTACAAAGAGTGGTTCCAGGGGCTCTCCTCTGAATTTTTTTTTTTAAATACTAGCTCTAAAAATGGAGTTTTAGAAGATCTTTGGTGATTTTAAGTCGAGATAGATTCCGAGGCCATCTACCAGAAATTTTTCAAATTGAAGTATTAAAATCCTTTTTTGGCAAAGGCTAGGGCACCGGCAGTTACTCGAAAGTTAAGTTCCAAAAACGAAATTTTTTCAAACGTACAGTGATGTTAGGAAAAGGAGTTTTCAGGAGGCTCACCCCGGAAAATTGAAGCATTGAAAACGAGATTTAAAACGTTCTTCTTTGATGATGCCGAGAGGGAGGAGATGATGGGGCACTTTCCCAGAAAATATTTGATGCTGTTAATTTAAAGACACAGTTTTAGGCCATCTTTGGGAATGTTAAAAAAATGGGAGAGGTTCGAGTACTTTCCTCCAGCAAATTTTCGAAACTGAAATTCCGTAAGCGCAACTGTTGACGATCTTCGATGTTATGGCGGGATTGGATTCGGCTGTTCTCTTATGAAGTTATTCAAAATTGAAGCCCAAAAATTTAAATTTTACACGATCTTCGATGATACTGGGGGGGGGGGGACAATCTGGGAACCACCGGAATTTTTTGGACATTGGTTTTTATCAATTTATTTTCTTTTTAAACTGAAGGGCCCGAATCCGTGAGTTTGTACAGCGTACAGAATGCTTTATTTTTCGTCAAAAAATGTTTGAAACTCACATTTTGGCGACTTTTGGTCTTTGGTTTGATAATCTTAATAATGCAGAATCTTTCATGCTCCTCAATGTTATTTTTTGATTGCATTTTTTAAAATAAATTTACGGGAAAAAATATTTTGTCACTTTTATTATAATTGTTCTAAACAAAACAGGGTCGCCGAGAGCAAAAGCGGATCCGTGAAAAAAATGACATAGGTGAATTTTTCACCGGCCGCGGCTCCCTTTTACACCTTTCACCATTAGGATATTTTACCCTCTGCACGAGTTCAATTTCGAGGAGAGCCCATATTCTCCAACTAAGCTGACATGACCTCACGTCGGCCCTTTTTGTAAGTTGCATTTTATAGCAATTGTGAATTATCATCCATAAATAAAAGCGTCAAAGAGACCAAAAGTATTTTAACTTTTTAAGACCGCTAAGGTATTTCCTTGTTTTTTTTAATTATTTTTTTTTTTAATTTGTTCATTTATTTTTTTATTGTATCACTAAAAATATATTGGCAGCCCCATTTCAGAAATTCCGCCTCCCCCCTCTTCTTGGTGAGGGCCTTGTCTCCCTGCACCCACAAGCTTTAGCCCATGCGTAAAGAGGAGCTGAGGCTGTGTTTCGCAAATTTGCGTTATTCTAAACACATGCGCGCAAAATTTATATTTTGCTGTTAGTAGACAGGCCCGAAAGACTTTGCTGTTAGTTGATCGGCTCGAAGCATGACCGGCCCACCGGGCAAATGCCCGGTTGCCCGCCGACTGTATCCGCCACTGCCTATGCCCAATCACCGAGACACCCAGATGACAAGCAATCAAAAACTATGAATTTCTAGCATGTACTCAATTTCGTTATTCTTATTGAAATGAATATGTGACGCTATAACATGATAATGAACATTTTAATAATAGAAATATGATAAATGAAGCTGACCGGCATCACCTTTTCGTAATTTTAGTTTTTATTACATTGTTACTAATTATATTTTGAAAGTGTTCATATGGAGTACGGGCTGACAGTAATTGGAAAATGAAAATATCATCTTTAAGGTGACATCATGGTTTTATTCTTAGGCGGAAGGCTCATGTCACCAGCAGTGGAAAAGTTATTCTAAGAAATTGGTAATGTATTGATGTCATCGTCGTCCCCTTCGTCCTAGATAAATATTTTGATTCCGTTGTTGAAACTGCCCTTGCAATACAAGCTTGCGACAGAGTAGTTTAAAGATGATATTCTACAAGTGACCGGAAGGTCACTTGTAGAAAAGCAATCTGTCAAAATCATCTTCAAGATTTCGTCAGGAACAACATCCGATTCCGAGAGTTTTGGCACGAATTGGTCATTTCTCCTTTCCCAAACTCCCAATCCGGTACTTCACCATTAAGTTCCTAGCTACAGGTGTACCTGGTGGTGCGGCAGAATTTGATCAGTCTTGATGTTTGCAGCTACTTTGATAATTGATCTGTAACGGAACTCGTTGAG
Source organism: Uloborus diversus (assembly GCF_026930045.1). Classification (NCBI taxonomy): domain Eukaryota; kingdom Metazoa; phylum Arthropoda; class Arachnida; order Araneae; family Uloboridae; genus Uloborus; species Uloborus diversus. The sequence continues at coordinate 97,701,601 of NC_072733.1, forward strand.
GGACTTTTCTGTGGCGAGAGCACCATACCATGAGAGATACATATGACCTCAGCAGCCTCAATGGATTCAGGGGAAGAAGAACTGTTGATAAATATATATATTCGATACATGTTGTATGGTTTTAGATTTCTGCTACATTTTGACAGCAGAGTGTTGTGATCAGTTGGGGATTTGGCAATCAAGAGAACAACCAGGAGGACTTCCTCTCAACTGATAGCTACCGAAGAATTTTGCCATCTGATGACAGCCGTCTTCGCAATATCAACGTCAACATTACCTAAAGCTCGGAGCGTATTTGTCTCGTTTTTCAACAGCTTCATCACTAGCGGATTTGTCAGCTGTTATCATGAAAGTTGGACAAAAACCTTCTTGTTTGATCGTCGTTTAAATTTTCTAACTGACACTAATGTCCTTAAGGTTTATATAGTCTTCTCTTTTTGCCTAACAGTTTTGTCGACTAGGTATCCTCAGTAACAACAAATGCAAATTAAATTAAATCAATGCGTCGTTATCAATTTCCTTAACAGTATATATAGTGATGTACAGTGCTGACGTTCTGCACGTCCTCAGTCCACCAATTCATACTGCATATACGTAATTTTGCAAATTTTCGTCTTATTCCTCGGTAAAGGGCTGTCCATATAAATAATGTCACATTTTTTCAACATTTTAACCCTCTCCCCCCCTGTCACAAAGTTCGTTTTACAAGCTACTTTTCATAAAGATATTCGTATTAAAAAATCCTTCCCCCTAGTCACAAAGTCACAATTTCACGACCCCACTGCTCCTTCCTTAAACATCATTTGTGTTGTAATAATCCACAAATACTTCTTTATTGTCTATGAGGATTGTCGAATTCATTGAGGGAAGAAGAAGTGCGCGATCCTTTCGAGTCAGTTTGAAATTTGTGAATGGCAAGTGTTCCATTTTTTGCCATGAAAGCGCATGTTTGAAAGTCTGTAACTTTTGATTGGTTGAATAAAATGTAACAAAATAACATATTAAATCGAAGGAAATTTAAAGCTCTACAACTTTGTTTGTGACACTTTTCATGAATACTGATCCTGGGAGTAACTAGAAGCAAATGTTTAACAAAAAAAGAGATTTTTTCCGAAAATTATCGATTTTTCATAACATATACCCGGGAAATTATTGGAAATCTGACAAATATGTGTAGAAACAGTTTCGTAGGAAGTTTATTTAGCTTGAATTTTTATTTTAAACGCATTTGTTTTAACCGTTTCCGACATTTTCTCGAGAAACCCAAAATTTTCTTCCCCTCCCTCCCACCTTTAGCTCACCTCTAGGGGCGGGAACTTTAGTATGTTTACTTACTAACTACCCCTAATAATATTCTGAAGTTAAAAATTATCGCACATTCTATGCACGCTACGATGTGTTCATTGACCGGACTACAGGACGACTGGTAATGGTATGCGAACGTAGAGATTCGTGGAGAAGAAGAGGCACGAGAGAGCGCCACGTCGCAGCGTTAATACGCAATATAAAGCTGCGCTGACTTAAGCCATTGACGTATTAGGGATTTGACGTTTGTTGATTGACATATTTTGAAGCAAATCTTTTATTTTTCCTATACGTTGAAAAGAAGATGGAGACTTATGAATGTGTTATATTTTTTTTAATTCTGTTGACTGTTTATTACACCCAACCCGGTGAGTTTTGTTTCAAGTTTTATTATCATTACTGCTATAAAAAATGACTCCTTCACGAAGTGTAAAAATATTTTATATTAATGAAATTAGTTGAAGTGTATTCTGAAAATGTTAAGTGCATAAAATGGAAATATCTCAGAAATTAATATTTAATCAGGAATTGACATATGATATTAATAAAATGATAATATCCCAGAGTGCTAAAAGAGGAAATTTAAGCATTTTTCGATAAAATTAGTTTTACATCAGTTTTGTATAAATGAGTTTAAAAAACATGTAAAAATCATGGTAATAGTTTACATTCTTGATGGCTTTCTTAAAAATTTGATTAAAAGATACTGTGTCAATACGTGGTCGCAGGCGACAAGTCGAGAAAAATGATGTAAAGGACGCGAAACGGAATATTCATGATGATAACCTTTCACTTTAAATCTGTAGAACTAATATTTATTTGATACATGTTTTGTGGAAATTGTTTGTTGTTGCCAGTGAAGTCTGCTTGAAGAAAATTTCGCCGGAAAGGGACAAGCACCAAATAAAATTTTGGAATAATAATAATAACAATTATAAATGCATATGTATAATGAAGTGACCCAAAATTTGGACATGTGTGTTTTCAATAGAAGTATTTAACTCATAAGATATTTTTAACTAATGTATAGACAGAATGGATTATGTGTTAACAATTCATTGATCCATTAAAAACCTTGAGATTCGTTTTATTATGTTATGTTATGTTTACTTCAGATAATACTTTAGCTTAATAGTCAAATTTAAATAAGCCACTGAATAACTTTTGCAATAAAACATGGAAATTTTTAGTTAAATTTAAATGTAAACAGTAAAGTAAGAGTGAATTTTATTCCATCAATGAAAAAAGAAGAAGAAGAAAAAAAAGATTTTATTTTTCAAAAAAAAAAAAAAAAAAAAAATAGTAGACAACTGCTATTTTTTTATAGTAGTTGAAAGCAAGTCCCGACTTGCCTTCCAAACTTTCCTGCTTTCGTTTGAATGTTTGATCTATTGTACACACTGGGGTTCTCACCACGGGCAAAAATGCAGCTTTGATTTCGAAAAAAAAAACTACGAAACGGTTAAACAATATCCAGTGACGGATTTATTATGCCGCAAATATGGCAATTGCGAGGGACCCCACGATACCAGGACCGTAGACAGGGTGGGGACCGTCGGGATAAATCCTTCCACGAAACTCTTGGATACATACTTTTTAGATTCTGAATTCCAATAATGCTGCCGTTTAATTAATCAGCACAGCCTTTCTTGCTTAAAATTATTTCCCATACATTTTTATCCTATACGTTTTATTCTGTCTATACGTTTTTATCCTCACTTGACAATTTTTATCTATTCCAATACTCTCTTACCTTAGCCTGAAAACTTAAATTTTTAATCAGCCACCTGCATAGATAGCTGGTGCATCAAAAAAAAAAAAAAAAAAAAAGGAGGAGGGGGAGCAGCTATTTCAATTCTTTTTTTTTTAATCAAAAATATTCAACCGAAATAAAAAGATATCTGGTAAAAAAAAAAAAAAAACTAATCAATTATTAAAAAATTGATCGTGAGATCCAAATTAAAAATATCATTTCTCTTTGATGAATAACTCTGGTCGGTGTAATATAAATTAATCATCAGATATTAATGAACTAATTAGTTGATTAAAATAATTATTAACCGACTTCAAAAAGGAGGCGGTTATCAGTTCATACCGTGTGTATGTTTTTTTTTTTTTGTTTGTCCACTCATAGCGTCTCACCTAGTGAACCGATTTTGATGATTCTTTTTTTAATGGATAGAGGATGGCTCAACTTAGGTCCCATTACTTTGTTTGACCATATTTGTTCTTTAGAAAAAAAGTTATGGGCAAAAACAGTAAACTTCCCTATTAAATGATTAAAATGATATTGTAGCGAAGTTCGCACTTTTCATCCGTGGATAACGGTGGCTCAGTGGTAGACTTCTCGTCTCCCACACGAGCAACCCGGGTTCAAAACCCGACTAGGACAAAGTGAATTTTACTAAAATTTCGTTTCTACTGTTTCCCGTATTTTCTCGAATGTTCTATTAATTTCTGTATCTTTTCAAGTCTGGAAAGTTCCAGCACTTTTTCAAGTTGTATGTAACGTTCATTCGTGGTTCTGAATAAAGGTCTCGAGTTGAGACTAACGAGTATTCGCTTCATTTGGCTTTCACATTGTCTTCGCTATCTTCATCTACGCGACAATATGAAACTCATTGTTATAAAAGTTTGGTGCCATATAACTGTAACATTAATAGTAATTGTAATGATAATTTTGAATAAAGGCTTTTCTAAAGCAATACAGTGATATAGAGCCGCACTTCTTACTCGGTAACTTCTTACTTTTACTGAAATATCTACATTTACACTAAAAAGAATGAAATAAAAAAATTTTGAAAAAAAAATAGAACCGACTTCAAAATTGCTCCAAAAAGTGAAAAATAATTTTATTCTTTAAACACCATCGATAATACTTTTAAACATAATTTTTGAAATTGGCCCAAAAACAAAAAGTAAAATCCATTGTAACCATGCTTTATTCATATTTTTATCAAAAAATCATCCAAACTTAGGAACGAAACATTTATATCGTTACTCAAATATGCTGTCATCAATGCGTAATGCATGTGGTAGTGAAGAAACTGGACGTGGTTAAATTTATACTTGTAGTTGAGTTATGGCTGTGAATGATTTTATCGATCATTTTTGCGCCAACTTCAAAAATTATGTTTAAAAGTATTATCAATGGTGTTTAAAGAATAAAATTATTTTTTACTTTTTGGAGCAATTTTGAAGTCGGTTCTATTTAAAAAAAAAATTTTTTTTTTGAAACTAATTTTCAATTACATTTTAGTTTAATTTTTGCAAACAACATAATGAACATAATTTTTAAACGCTATTTTCCCCCTGGATTACATGTCTGGAACCATTTTTTGCCTCCGACCATGATCCTCCCCGAATAAAGTCCTAGCTACGGCCTTGCACGACACATTGACTCCAAAGAGAAGTTCAAAAGGCTCATGAAAAATGTTCTTAACAATTCTGTTTATCTCTAAGGGGCCCCCAAAATTGCATTGCGACAGGCCCTCATGCCTGTAAATCCGCCACTGACAATTCCTCATAGGTAAAGTCAAAATAAATAAATACATAGATAATGATGCTTACCAGATTGTTTTCTCTATTAACCAACACTCATATAAATAAGAGAGGGGATTGTAGCCAGAAAGTAATGTTTTCTAATTAATCTTAGAAAAAGTGCGGCTAGAACCTTACATTTAGTTTAAAATTCGTTCTTCACTACAAAATTAATTTGTACCCTGGAACTATATTTCATGTCCCTTTTTCCCTCCTAACGAAATTAAAGAAGGATAGAAAAGAAAATATTTTTTCTATAATTTTTAGAAACGTGCTTTTAGCCGTGAACTGATGGAGAGAGAGAGAGAAAGATGCAGTTAAATCTTCCTGTCATATTTATTGTCAACTCAAAAATTGTTTATTAATTAAGTCAATTCTCATTTCAATCAAAAATATTTGAATATTGTTTTTACGAATGTTTGAAAAAACATTCGTAAAAATGTTTCAAAAAACAAAACACGTACACAAAAAAAGAAAAGAAAGGGCAAAAACCTGTAACTATCTGATTTTTTCAAACTATCTTTCTGAAATCCAATGTTGCAGCGAATTTTGGTTTTCTTCATTTGTTGTTTTATTTTTGCTTCACCTTTTAAAGGAAGGTTAACAGGAATCATAGTAAAGATTAAAGAAATGTAGAGCAAATTTATGCAGATATACTTTTTGTGTTTTAAATTCGTTGCTGAGTACACCCCTCCCCTCACACACAAAAAGGGAAAAAATGGAAAAGAACAAAAATAAAGTGTAAAAGCACTGGGACAATTTTTTAAAACTGAATTTAGGTGATTTGTGGCACATTTTCCTGCTTCTTAGAAATTTCGTGCCCAGGACACAGGCTATGTGTGCCCGTGCGATAAACAGGGCCTGGTTGAAAGCAATGAATTAAGTCACTTAAACATGGGTCCAAGACAGTTACCTCAGCTATAATACATTTTCCATTGAATGTACTCCTAAGCTTGTAAAGAAACCTTTTTACAGTTATGCGTATGAGATTTCAAGTTAAACCTAGTTTAGAGATTGATCAGAGCTCTAATGAGTTCATCATCTGCGCTAAGAAGATTTAATTTTGAAATAACTATAGTATAATATAAAACATAATGAGAATTCTCTGATATTGGAGAAGTTGAGAAAATATGCGAAAAAACTTATACGACTGGACAGTACAAATAATTTTTATTTTGTAAAGATTATTCTAAATATATGCATTGTTTTAAGTTTCATACAGAGTGTAATAATGTATTTTAAAATGATTTCAAACTTCAGTTTTTAACTAAATAAAAAAAAAAAAGAATAAAATAAAAATAATTAGAATTTTCACCTCTTGAATTCAAATTATGTATGTATGCGTGTGTGTTTATGCGTGTGTGTGTGGGGGGAGGTATGTGTGTTTGTGTGTAGGGGGTATGTGTATGTGTGTAGGCATATGTGTTTGTGTCTGTGTGCAGGAATGAGTGTGTGGGTAGTTGTGTGTAGGTGTGTGTGTATGTGTAGGTGTCTGTATGTATGCGTGTTTGTATATGTGTGTAGGTGTATGTATGTGTGTGTAGGTGTTTGTGTGTGTGTACGTGCGTATATGTATGCGTGTAAGTGTAGGATATTCACGCAACCTTGAGAATGTTTTCGCTAGAGGAGCAGCATCGTGAGGCGGCCGGTCGACGGTGATGCTGCAGAGGTTGCTGGCGGGAAAATAAAATGATAGGACCTCAAAACAGTCAAATGAAAGCAATAAGCAATCGTGATTGCTCAAAAAAAAAAAAAAAATCTGCATTTTAATTTTCTGTAAGTATTGTATAACACTAAATTTTTGACCAACTATTTAGTAACAAAAGAGTTAATAAAACGAACAATAATAATAAAAATAGATACATAAATATTTATTAATAATAATAAGTAGCAATATCATTATGGGAAAATAATATTTGCAAATGATTTTTTTAACCAATTTTTTAACGCTTGAAATATTTTTTTTCTTCCTTTTACATAATGAAGGACGTTTTGTATTTACAAAAAAAAAAAAAAAAAACCCTCAAATATCGACCTAAATTTCTATTCACCCCCGAAGAAATGTTGAGTAGTTTTTTTGACCCGACCGCACTTGCATATGTACCTAAGAACGCGTGGACGCTCGAAATATCCATTTCGATTATCCCCGAGTTAATTACCCCAGATTTTCTGGTGACGTCTGTATGTACGTGCGTGCGTACGTCTCTTGCATAACTTGAAAACAGAACGCCATAAAAAGTTGAAATTCAGTATGTAAACTCTTGGCTGGGTCTAGTTGTGCACTTCCCTTTATGGCATTCGGTTATTCCAAAAGGAATCTTTTTCACCATTTTGGAGAAAATCAATGTTATATTAAATGCAAACTCAAGTGATGTTATAATTTTGCTAACACTTACTTTCTTTCAATTTGGCACTATTGGCGATATTTAGAGAGTTATCGATTGAATCACGTTAAAATTACCGATTTTGGGAAAATTAATCTCTGTAAAACTCTTTTTTGCATCGGTTTGGGACAAATTAGGGGTAAAAACATTTAAAGTGTTTCCTTGCTTACTCCAAGGCACTATTGTCATTAAATTGGCGTAAAAGGAAGTCATGTGAAGCCCACATTAGCTCGTTTAATATTAATATTACGTAGAGGATGTGGGAACTGTTCACATGTGCCCCTAGATGTTGTGTTCAAAAGTGCCACATCTAACCATCTATTACCTTAGAACTAAATTGAAAAAAAAAAAAAAAAAAAAGACAACTCTTAATATAATGAAAAAAATATAAATTGGCATAAATTTACTTGAATGTTTATATAATGGTTTGCAATAATTAAGTAAAGATTTATTGTTAGTTTTAAATACAGTAAACTCCCGATTATCCGCCAGCGGATTATCCAAGAGTCAATCGACTATCGGGAACAGGTATTTTCTCGGCAAAAAGCAATTATCAATAGCTGTTTTCTGTCGAAAAGATGTAAATTTGAACTCAGCTATTTTTATTTTACTAATTTTTTGTGCTTTCTACATAGTACATACTTGTACTTTATTGATGTTAAGTTCTGTTGTACAAAAACACAAAATATTTTTACTGTACATATTTTTACTATTTGCAGAAAGTATTATGCATCAATGCAACCAAGTTTTTGAGGAAGGACAATTTTTATCTTATTTGTTCCTCATTTTGAGGTTTATCCGCGATTTTTACTATCAAAAATTCTGCGGATAATCGGAAATTTACTGTATGTTTACAAAAAAAAAGTACAATAATAAAATTCATCACTTACTAAAACAAAGAAGTTGCCACCACAGAAACATAAAATGGCTCATTGCTCTAAAAGTTTGGCCAAGAGGTAGGACTGATACTGCCATTACTTGATAAATTTTCAAGAATTTTTCTTGAAGTTATCTTAGTAAAACATACCATGTGCCCCTTTTCCCCTATATATTGTACACTTTTGGTAATACTATTTCATACAGACACTGTATACAATCAAATTCAAACAGATGAAAATGTGCCTAATTTTTCAGAAGAAAAAGTAGCTGAAATTCCCGGTTTCACTTTGCAATTCATTGAAAACGTTGCAAACCAAATTGTTTCAAATGGCATCACCGCTCTAGAAGTACCCTCAGCCGAGCCTTTGCATCTTTATGATAAGGATTTTTCTTTCAACGATAGTGTTGGAGCAGGAAATATCAGTTTCAATGAAGTAAGATTTTTCTTGTTATTTGCAATCAATATAATTTCCTCTGTACTTCACAACGCAATAATTTACTCAAGTATCAAATGCAATTTAACGATTTAACTGTAAAACAGTTTTTAAAAGTTATAAAGCTTAAGCGTGAGAAATATGTTTTTTTTTTTTAAATCAGATCTTACTAAAAGATTTTTTTGCTTATATTTTTTTTCTGAGAGTTTCTATTTTAGATACATTGGGTTGGCATTGAATCAGAGGGAGCTCTCATGACCCCTTCCAAAGCGAACTGATATACATGACATAGCTCAAATTTATTTTTCTTTAAAATAAAAGATATATGAGTAATAAAAAAAATTTGAAAAAAAAAAAAAATAGAACCGACTTCAAAATTGCTCTAAAAAGTGAAAAATAATTTTATTCTTTAAACACCATCGATAATACTTTTAAACATAATTTTTGAAGTTGGCGCAAAAACGATCGATAAAATCATTCACAGCCATAACTCAACTACAAGTATAAATTTAACCACGTCCAGTTTCTTCACTACCACATGCATTACGCATTGATGACAGCATATTTGAGTAACGATATAAATGTTCCGTTCCTAAGTTTGGATGATTTTTTGATAAAAATATGAATGAAGCATGGTTACAATGGATTTTACTTTTTGTTTTTGCGCCAACTTCAAAAATTATGTTTAAAAGTATTATCCATGGTGTTTAAAGAATAAAATTATTTTTCACTTTTTGGAGCAATTTTGAAGTCGGTTCTATTTTTTTTTCAAAATTTTTTTATTTCATTCTTTTTAGTGTAAATGTAGATATTTCAGTAAAAGTAAGAAGTTACCTAGTAAGAAGTGCGGCTCTATATCACTGTATTGCTTTAGAAAAGCCTTTATTCAAAATTATCATTACAATTACTATTAATGTTACAGTTATATGGCACCAAACTTTTATAACAATGAGTTTCATATTGTCGCGTAGATGAAGATAGCGAAGACAATGTGAAAGCCAAATGAAGCGAATACTCGTTAGTCTCAACTCGAGATCCTTATTCAGAACCACGAATGAACGTTACATCTCCTTATATACAACTTGAAAAAGTGCGGGAACTTTCCAGACTTGAAAAGATACAGAAATTAATAGAACATTCGAGAAAATACGGGAAACAGTAAAAACGAAATTTTTGTAAAATTCACTTTGTCCTAGTCGGGATTTGAACCCGGGTCGCTCGTGTGGGAGACGAGAATTCTACCACTGAGCCTCCGTTATCCACGGATGAAAAGTGCGAACTTCGCTACAATATCATTTTAATCATTTAATAGGGAAATTTACTGTTTTTTGCCCATAACTTTTTTTCTAAAGAACAAATATGGTCAAACGAAGTAATGGGACCTAAGTTGAGCCATCCTCTATCCATTAAAAAAAGAATCATCAAAATCGGTTCACTAGGTGGGACGCTATGAGTGGACAAACAAACAAAAAAAAAAAAACATACATACGGTATGAACTGATAACGGCCTCCTTTTTGAAGTCGGTTAAAAATAGGTTCTTCTCTTTGAAAAGCTTTGTTTCAAAAGAACTGTCACATTTATTTTATTTAGCTTATTTTGTTTAGCTCAGTTCTAAATCAATATAGTTTTATATTGAAACAAAAGTTTTTGCCTGGGCATAGTTTAAAAATGTTCTATAAGTTAGAATTTTATTTTTGACTCGGTTTAAAGGTTTAGAATTATTATAGTTTTAAACTCATTGTAGAACTAACTAGAACCAAAGAAAGACATGTGCTCATAAGAAAAAATATTTATTTGAAAGAAAAATACATTTGTACAAGAAGTTTGAGTAGCACATATTTGTTTTAAGGAAAATTGTTATTATTTTAAATGTGCGTGCATACTTAGTTATATATTGTCTCAGAAATTACAGACGGAGAAGAGTCATCTTTTCATAAGTTTTGGAGGTCGAATAATTTTACTAAGATAACACCATTCGTAAAACAAAGAATCCTAAATTTTCGGTCAGTTCCCAAACTTTTTGGTGCATTCCTTGCTCTCAACATTCGCTCCTTCTTCTCTCTCATGAACATCTATCTTTGGAAACCTGAGCTCATTCCATTTCATAATAATAAAATTCCGTAAAATTTCCAAAAAATTTGACAATATTTGTAAGAAGTAGATGCAACTGGGTAAACCTTTTTCTAAACCTCCTGAATCTTTTAATTCCTCTTCATTTTCCATAACGAAAGCCATGTAACTGAGCCCTGATAGATTGAGTCTGCAATCTCTCTCTTTATCCGTTGCCGAGAATTCCAGTTTTTTTTCTTGTGTTTTTCCTGTTTAGAGCCTTAACTTTAGCTATTCTTTACTTTTCTAAATCTCTCTGGTGGATTTTTTCAAATTTGTATGCTGGGCCAAAGTAGGTCGTAATTTTTGGGTTAAGAGAAATGTTGTCATTGTCGAATTAAAAAAAAAACTTAAACAGAAATGAGAAGTAAAACTATACTACGGCATAGAGTATTAAGTAGTGCTCATAAATGGGTACTTAAAGAACTCTTAGCTGATGCAGAACTGCTTCTACATGGAGAAGTTTGAAACATTATGAAGGCACATATTAACACAAGGAACGCAGAACAACTAGTGTTGTTTCTTGAGCAGAACTATAGAACTGCTTGATATGCATAACTGAGTGCTTGGGGATTCTCTCTAGTGAATCTGTAAAAATATATTGAAAAAATAGCGCCCTGAAGGTTGACAGAGGACGTTGTATCTTTTTCTCCATTTGGGCCAAAGAAGGATATTAGTGATAAAGTAGGTCGCGTTTACGGAACTTTACCGAACAAAATAATTTTAACTTAAACGGAGTTAAAAGGATCTTCAAAAATTAAGCAGCTTAAATATGAGAAAATTTTCATTGCATTAGGTCTTATACATAAATTTTTAATTCCTTACTGTAGCATTCTGTATTAGATGCTTTGAATAGTTGCCATGCAATGCCAATTAGGTCAGCATTGCACCACAGAAGATTTTAAGAATCAGTATACTTTTACAGAATATGATATTCATTACAACGTTATGTTCCAAATATCCCTCTAAGGTTTTTTGAATTTTAACCTTTTCTTATTTCTTCAGTAATTAAAAACTGTTTTCTATACGGCTGAAAAGTGCCTCGCTCAAAATTTTATGTATGTACACTGTTAGAACTACAGGAGCCGTTGAAAGGTCCTTTGGCACCCTGGGGTGAAAGCAAGGTGCATTCGGGTGAAAACGGAGGCTTGGAGATGTCCTTGCGGTTCTTTTGGCTCCTTTAAAAAGGGTGCCCAACTGTCACGTGATCTGTCACATGATATTTATGATTTTAATGGCGGCGTTCATGAAATGATAAAAGTCATTTTCACGCATTTTGTATTATTACGTTTATTTTTCAAATTTATTCTTCGTGATTACAGTAGTAGATGCCTTCTTCTGACGACTCGATTTTACTAAAAGGAGCTTGTAACCCTGTAACCGCTGTTCCATGCTTGTTTACAAGTCAATGAAGTGAAACTGCACCGTTACTTCGTTGTTCTAATATTTATTTCACGTATGATTATTTTGTTTCGCTCGCTATTCTTTTGAACGATGAGAAAATTATATAGTTTCGCTCACAATTCTGTAAATATCTTTGACTTTTTTTCGTTTTAATGAATCTACATCGCGTGTGCTGATACATATGTGCTGAATTTAAGGTGAAACATTTTTTGACTTTGAGATATTTACCCACGTGATTTCATGCTGTCAATTGTTTCGAAAGCTGAATTGCTAGCATTTTTTTTTTTGTTTCAAACTATTTGGGTCGTTGTACAGTCAGAGATGTTTTAAGAAAATTTTCTGCCTTGCGAAAGATCCTATTGGTTTGAATCGCTGCTTCTCCTTGAACGAATGAAGTTGAAATTTCTGAAGATTTGTTTACTTCTCATCAAAAAAGTTTTAAGACTAAAATTTAAGGTTTGTGTAGTAAATTAAGTCTTGACTAACATGCTTCACTATAAATAATGATGTGAAACACCTCTTAGCTGCTGCATAGGTTTTAAATTCAAATTTGGTAGGTTGTGGCAAATAGAAAAACATGCTTTGCTCTGGCAACGGAGCAATTGATATTTTTTGTATCCCCACTGACCAAAATTGTGGAAGGATCCTGATTGAGGAAGCAGTCTTGAATTTACAGTCAAACCCTGACTTAAGGCCCACCCTTTAAAGCACCAATCCTATTATACCACCATAATTGTGTCACTTGTTATGACGCAGACCAATACCATGCTCCAAAAAAATGCTTTTTCAAAAAATTTTCTGATGTTTGCAGTAAGTTGAAAATTATTTAATTAAAAATACTGTTTATTCCCTTCTGTATCTATAGTGTAATAAGCACTCCCACCCCGGTTATTCAAAAGTAGAGTACACCAAAATGTTTCCAGGCAAAAACGCTTTGTGGAGAGCTCGTTTGCAATAAACTTGTGGTCTACTCTCTACCGAAAGACACTATCAGTGGTTGAACAGGAAAGTGGGGCTTCGTTAACATGTGCCTGCATTTTTTACACCAGGGCTTAAATTTTACACAACCTTTACGACGCTTTTAGCTAACTGGGCTTATGGGATGAAATTACACCAGAAACTTGTCAATAGCTGGAGATATGGGGATTTAGTTGAAGGTGAAAAAAACAGAGTGCAGAGTAATGTTGAAATGAGAGATTCAGAATAACATCAACATGTAGATTGTTTTGCAAAATCTTCCACAGTAAATGAATACATAGATGCCGAAAAATCAGTTTCAACTTTTGAAAATATGGCTCTCGAGGAAATTATTAAGTTAGCGATTCCGATTCATCTGAAGGAGAACTTGAGAATGTAGAAGGGAATTTTAAGTCAGAAACTGTAAAACGAACGTCGCATTTAGAAACTAACAAAATTCTTAAAGGAATATGCGACTGATAGAAAAATGTTGAACAGCCTTCTTGCATTAAAAAAGAACAGAGCTATCTATTTTGAGCAAAAAAAAAAAAAAAAAAAAAAAGTCAAACTGAAACTAAAAAATATTAATATTTTGGACCAGAAAACAGGTAGTTTAGATAAACTAATTAATGTTGGAGCCTGAAATCTATTAATTTTTTTAACTTAAAGAAGTAAAATCGTGCTTTAATTTTATCACATTTCTTAACATTATTTGTAATCTTACACTTTATATTTCGATATATTGCCAAAATCGATATAACGTCACTATAAGATGGGATTTGACAGTGGAGTTATATCGGAGTTTTACTGTTACTATCAAACGGTCATATTAACATGATGACAGACTGCAGTGCTTTGTCGAAGCAGAAAGTGGCTCAATCACATAGGCATGATCTTACAGCATTGTATCCCAAGATGTCACGAAATAGTGCTCAAAGAACAACTCCATAACTTGAAGGTGAAAATTCTGGTTTTTAAAAGCAAAAGCATTAGGCTCAGAGCTGAAACATTAGGAGTATTATTTAGTAATTGTGGGTACTAATAATGCAATATATTCATTAGGTTTTTAGTTGTTGCTTTGTAGGAATTGAACATTTTTGTATTCTGTCACTTTTTTTTTACCTGGGTGCAATGTGCTGTCAGATAATAGTACCAGGCTTGATGGTGCACTGATTTAGTGCAAGTAAAAAACACCATAACAAGATTAAAAAATAACTTTATAAAGTGCACAAGAAAGATGTTGAAAAAAAAAAAAAAAAACATTGTCTAGCGTGCATCATATACAGGGCCCTTGCTAGGGATTTCAAATTGTTAGCCAACAAATTAGTCAAATTTCAAATGCATTAGCCAAAGACAACTTTAGTTAATTTTAATTGTGAATTTAAAAAATGTCTAGAAAATTTCAATTGCAAAACAAAGGAGTAATTTTATAAAATAGACAATGCAAGTGCTAATATTTTAAATATGCAGTATACACTAACATTTTACTAAGCACTTAATAACAATGCATACGACATGGAAATCCCAATTTGTTGTTTTTTTTTCTTGCAGATTTTCTAATTATAATTTTGAGGGTGGAGGGAAAAATCTTTTTTCTATTTTTTATGAAAATTTCCGAAAATTTTCCGTTTGCCAAGAATTTTAGCAAATCGGCTTCTTTTGTTGAATTTACAATTTTATCACTTTTGGCGCAGTGGCGAATCTTTAGCGCGGGCCCTGACATTTGTAAGTAAGTTTTCATTCATTCTATAATTCTGCATACATTAATTTCTTAAAAATTACCGCAATGATGTACAATAACTTTGTTATATTCAGTTGGACTAAGCAATGTAGAAATTTCAACATCGTGATGCATCGCCAACCTTACATGGCAATGTCACAATACATCACAATGTAAATTTTTTTTTTAAAGATACAGTGAAATCTTGTCACAACAAATACCAATACAACTAAATATCGGTTTCAACAAAGGAAATTTTCTGCATATTTCATTTCCATTACTTTGCTCTAATTCAATTGCAGCGAAAATTCCGTTACAGTGAGCAAAATTTACGGTCCCTTGAAGTTCGTTGTAACGAGATTTCACTGTAAACTGCTTGTTTAAATTTTACAAAATATATTCCGGATGAAAAAATATAAATTATCCCAGATACTACAAACAGATTCTAACGCTAGCAGGAAGTTGCCAAAAAAAAAAAAAACTTTTAAAGGGACAAGATAGCAATTAATATTACAGGTGTTCTGGTATTACAATGAATCTATTTTCCTAATGCAAAAAGATGTGAGCAGTCTTTTAGAATTTAAAAAGGGGTTCATCAAAACACCAAAATATGTATATGCAATCTTAATAGCTATTTTACACTTTAAGCGTTTTTTTTCTTTTGTTGTTGAATGATTATAAGATATATATAAACTTTGTTCATCAATATTTTTTCTGTCAAGAGCTTAAAAAACTGCATTTCCTGCAAGTTTTGGGAAAAGTGAAGGTCTTCGTTCACTTATGATACTTCCACGCAGAGATAACAGAACTTAAATTTTTAATTGGGAAATTTTTTTAATTTGCTGAATTGTACTGCATAAGCTATAAGTATGAATTCATCTTATGAGAAGAGACATTAAACTTCATTATTTTTTTAAAAGGTAAGTTCAAAAAGTAATTGTTAAATTTTATGAATCATCTGAAAAAAATTGTGGAATAAGGGCATTTTTGTAGGTCACAGTAACCTCCCATCTGGGTGCCCCTGCTTCTACAGAATTTTGAAACAATTAAGATATTGAAACGGTAACGATTGTGGAATGGTTTCTGAATATTGGTGGTAGGATTTGTAGCCAGTGCTATATTGATGAATTGGTTTAGAGAAAAATTCTGATCTGATTTAAAGATGTAGGATGTACAACAGTTTTTTGCGATGCATTGCCCAACCCTAATGTCCAGTAATATTCTATTGATGTTAATTGAGATGCACTAAGTAAAAAAATATTCAGTTGAATACCTGGTTAATTTTTTTTATCTGAAAAATTTAATTTTTATTTTATGCCAATTTGAAATATTTTGCAGTAAGATACCGCTTCTAAGCCAAGGCTAAGGCCCCAGAACAAGATGTAATGTACCAAACAGCCTGATCACATCCTGAGACTGCAGTTTGGATCTTTTTAGAACTCCTCGGTCAGAATTGGTGAATAACTGAGCAGATGGCAGATGATATCTCAATTGAAGCTGAGAGTGCCTACAAACTGGTAGATAAAGTGAATTCACCAGCGAGTGTTCGCAGCATGGTATGGTTCCACTTGTGAGTTGAAGACAAAGTATGGGTGTTTAGCAGTAAGTTACTACCCCTAAGCCAGGGCTAAGTCGGAACTGAATTGAGATGACATCCGAAACCAGCTCTGTTATTCACTATTCCTGACTGAGGAGTTCTAGTAAGAACGAAACTACAGTCTCAGTATGTGATGACCGGGCTGTCGGGGTATATTGCATTCAATTTGAAGTAGTTTATCTAATTTGTGTCTTATGTGAAATTTAAATGCACTTCCATCAAAAATCCTAATTTTTTTTCCCTTAAAAGCATAGTTATTAACTTAAAATAAATAAAAAATAAAATAAATTATTCCAAAAATAACTTAATGTAGTACAACTAATCTTGGCTATGTTTATCAGTAGAGACGTACCAAGTATTCGGTAACTATTGGGTACTCGGCTTGCTCGGACAATTTGCCGAGTACTCAGTACTCGAGTAAATTTTGATCAGGTACTTGGCCAATACCGAGTAGTTGTAAAAAATTGAATAATGTTCAACGCAGATGTTACAATTAATAAAAAAAGTGCAAGCATATAAATAATATACTGCAATCATTTACAATTCAAATTTACAAGTCAAATTCAAATTCTGAGAATAATGAAGTTTGTTATGCCTCAATGGAGTAAATCTTATATTTTAATGCCCCAAAATTAATGAAACTTATATATTAAAAATGGGGCAAAAAGGCAAGTACAGAAAATATGAAATTTTTATACTATTAAATGGATTTTTGCCACTAACAAAATTATTTATAAGAAGCATAAAAATACCCTTTCTTAAAAAATAAAACAATGTTAAAATCACAAATGTGCAGGAACACTGTAGACACGTGTTTTGGCATTTCAAAGAATGCTTTTTATAATGCACAAAATGTGAGCTTATGGATTTAAAGACATCCGACAAAAGTCAGATTTTTTTACGTTCATTTGCTCACATTTTATGCACTGAAAAAGATGTTCCTTGTAATGCAGAAGAATGTGTCTGCAGTGCTCCTGCACATTTGTACTTTTAACATTGTTTCATTTGCTTTAAAAAAATATTTACATTTGTCTGACTAGAAGTATAGATTGATATAATTTGTTTTAATTCCAACTTGATAATCCTACCTTTTATGTATTTGTTTATTTTTACTTTAAAAAATAACTTATTTGTAAAATTATTGACACAAACAAAATCTTTTAAATAATACATAATTAAATTTCAGCTGGAATTTTGTTTTAAAAACTATTTTTTTTATATGGAGGTCTATACTACTATTCCAATGAGTTCACAATTTGTCACGTGTGTGTCCGTGGTTCTTCTTAAAATATAATTGGAACTCGGTACTCGGCTGAGTAGCGAAAGGCCAAGTACTTGACTACTCGGCCAAAGTGCTGCTCGGTACGTCTCTATTGATCAGAAATTCTGCATAAACTGATTAGTTTCTTTTCTGGGGATATAGGGTTTCATAACTGACAATCATGATAACTGGTTATGTTGTAAGGTATAATAACTATGTTTATGTTTTACAGCCTGTACATTGTAAATTTTCATCTTTTCACGAGGTTACTTTGGGACTGAGAAATTTTCAAAGTTAAAGGGCTGTAAGTTTACAGCCTTATTTTGGCTTTGGTTGACAAAAACTAAACTTTATAAAGTGTTTAAATAGTATTAGTTACACTATCTTTTTTTTAAATTTCATAGCAGTTTAAAATAATATCGTAATCTTTTACTTGTTAGTTAGAATGCATTGTTCTTAATTATCTATTTAATATATAATATTCTAGGATTGATATAAACTCATTTCCTTTGTTTTTCCTAGTGTAGATCAGGCACCTAATGTACAATGGTTCGAAGTCATGTTTCCTACTGTTATGAATTGGGATAAAGCACTGTTCCAATGTTATCCCAATCAATGGGGTAAGATTAGGACAAATTTAGATTTTTTTAAATAAAATATCACTATAACTAGAGTTATTCTTTTGCCATATCTTGTAAGAGGAATACTCAATTGACATATTTGTGATTATTTAGCTTTTTTCTTTGAAAATAAAGATAGGAACAGTTAAACTTTGAAAAATGTTCCAAAGTTATCCCATCCTACATTACTTTTAATAAAAGGTAGTTTATAATGCTTAACTTTATTTACAAATTCTGGAATACAAAAATCAAGTTGAACAGACAGAAAACAATTGTTACAACAAAACGATTAGAATTCAAAATTGAAATGTGAAGTTGTTTTAACTGATGCAATTTTAATGTATTGGGTTTAATGGTTGATATCTAGAGTAGAATGTTAGGATCAGCATTTAGACAGCTTCAGTATATAGTTTTGGTTACTGCATAAGTTAAATTCAGATTTGCATATATAAGTTATGACAGTTGGAAGGACAGGCTTTGTGTTTTCAACAGCTGGGGTTTTTTGGTGTCCAGCCAAAACCAAAAATGGGTAAGCACAGACTGACAAAAATTGTAAAATCTTTGGAGGCAAGGAAAATTGGTGGACTCCTGACAAATTGTTTTTAGAATTTGTGAGGAAATTCATAATAACATGGTTTGTAGAATAATATTGTTCTGAAATAACTAATTGCCAAGGTATTTCTTTTTTAGTCAGACCTTCAAGTGAAGTATCTGTAAGGTAGATTTAAAGGTGCAGTTTGAAGTTATGTCTATCAAGCATTCATATTCACATGACGACAGACTACAGGGTTTTCTCAAAGCAAATAACGGTTCAACCACCTACGCATGATCTCGCCACACTGCCAGTGGCCAAGGGCGAATTCAGGGGAGGGTCAAAAGGTGACCCCCCCTGTGGTGAAAAATATTTTTTCATTAGTTACAAAGTCTTTAGCATTACGTAAGAGAAGGTATAGTGGGAAAATGTTTCTATAAAATAAATTTAAAATCTTTTTTCCTTACTTAGTGTTATTATTGTTGAACTTCACTTTTATAGAAACTGTAAGCTTAAGTGATGATTGACTTTTCAGGCCTAACTGAAGAAAATATAAAGAAATTCTATTGAAATATTGCCAGGAAAAACTTAAGTTCAAATTTGACTGGAAAATTTTTTTGGGGTACAAGCGCGCATAAAAAAGGGGGAAACTTGCTGTTTACAATCCTGCTCTCCTTAAGTTCACATCTTGATTGCATTGTAAAAGAGTTTTATTTTTAATGTGTGTCTACATGAAGTTGTTGTACAACATTTTAATGCCACATTGTTGTGCCTTTCTTGTTTCTTGTTTTCATGGAACAAAAATTTTCTCGACACATTGACTTAAAAAAATGTATAGAAATATGTTGTTTGGAAAATTAACTTTAACCATGAAGAGTGTAGCAATTAATGAATTTAAATTAACATTTTTTATGTGAATGATATTTTTTTAGAATACATATGTTTGTAATTTAATAGAATAACATAAAAATATTAATTGAAATGGCAATACAGTGGAACTGCAATTTTCCGTTTCAATTGAAACTGAACCCCATTCGGATGATTGGATTTTCATTAGTCAATATTTGTGTTGAAAAGGGGAGAAAAGAACATTTTTAGAGAAAAAGTCTTTGATTAATTGAAAGGAAAGTCAACACATTAACTTGTGTGTGTGCTGAGTATATTTACTTGTGCTGTACATTAGAAGCTTCTGCACTATGACACTGACTCTTCATCCCAATAATGTTTGTGCTGCACCTACACTAGGTTTGTAGTCTAATCTTTTTAAAAATTTATCTTACTTTTATCATCCCATTAACGTTTATGCTGCGCCTACATTAGATTGGTAGTCTAATCTTTTAAAATTTATCTTATACAGTGAAACCTGTGTAAGTTGACCACTTGCGGTGCACTACTTTATTGATCAATTTAAACAGATGGTCAACTTATAGAGGTTGATTTATACGATAAAGGCTAATTACGTTCCTGAAAAAAGGCGGTCAACTTACAAGGGTGATCAACTTTACAGGTTTTACTGTATTTTTGTTTCAGAAATTCTGAAAGTGATTCGGAAAGTTGGAGTTTGGATAATTGAAGTTCTAATGTAAGAGATATTCTAAAATCTGAAAAATTGATATGGCTTTCAAAAAACACAGTAGAACTCAGAGTTTACATATTGTATCAGATAAGGGTCTGCAGGGCCTAAAAATCTAAGCATATTATGAGGAGATAACATTTCCGGGCTTATTGGCCGTGGTCTAGTTGGAGTAGAAATTCCAGACGTTTTGGCTTGCTTTGCTGCAGCCATCATGAGCCCGGAAATGTTATCTCCTCATATTGACGCCGGCCGTGAAAGCCTTAAACAGTATCTAAGCATATTGTTTAAAAATTCGATTCTTTACCACTCGTCGCTCTAGGGTAAAGAATCGAATCTGTACCTGCCACTATTTGTAGTTTAACCAATTGGATGTGACCCTGAAGATAGCTCTGATTTTCTGATTCAGACCAGAAAATGAGCAATCCCTGGTCCAGCACCCCCAGAGGTATCGTTTCACTTGGAGGAGTGTGTGTAACATCCCCCCCTCAACTCTTTACCAGTGGGCTATTGGAAGAAATCTGTAACACTTGCTTGTTTTTTGTTTATATGTATAATTTTATTTACAGCACATTCTGTACTAGCAACTTTTTACAAATTTGCTCCTTGGCTTGTATTTGCAATAAAATTTTTTATGCATTGACTAGCATTCAGAACCATTAGTGGTCTGTTGTACCGAGACGAGTAAAAATTGTTTCAGACCACCATTAAGTGGAATTCAGTATACCGTAGTGCCAGTGGTTGATCACAGTCAATTAAGAAATTTCCTGTTACAGTCAAACCACATTAATGAGTTGAGCGAGTGGCGCAGACTTCATATTTTTAAGGTTTGTTTTTAAGAAATTTTAATTTTTATAAGATTTCAGTTATTTTTTAAAGATTTCAGTTTTTGTGGTGATTTTCTTTCTTTTTTCGGGGGGGGGGGATTGACCCCCCTTGTTTTACTTAAGGGGGTTAACTTTTACTTTCAGGGAAGCACCCCCTTCCCGAAAGTAAATGCAATATGGAACAGGCATCGGCCTTTTGGATAAAAGAAATTCAAGCAATTTATTGCAATAAGATCAAAAGCAGTGGGTCCTATGGGGGGGGGGGGGTTGCAGCGAATCATGGCACAAGCTTCAAAATTTTAAAGTTTTTCCTTTAAAAATTTTAGTTTTTTGATGGTTTTAATTTTTTTTCTAAGGACGGGGGGGGGGGGGGTGCCCTAGACCCCTAATACCTGAGGGGGTAAAATCCTATTTTAGGGGGAACATCTTCTACAAGTGACTGATATAGGGAAAAGCCATCGAACTTCTGGATTAAAAAAAAATCAAGCTTATTATTTGAATAAGACCAAAAGGAAGTAGGGCCTACGGGGGGGGGGAGTGATGGAGCGGATCATGGCGCAGACTTCAAATTTTTAAGGTTTATTTCTTAAAAAATTCAGTTTTTCTGGTGATTTTCTTTTTTTTTGGGGGGGGGGGGGGGTTGACCACCCCACCCCCCGTTTTACCTAAGGGGGTTAACTTTTACTTTCAGAGAAGCACCCCCTTCCCGAAAGTAAACGCAATATGGAACAAGCATCGGTCTTTTGAATAAAAGAAATTCAAGCAATTTATTGCAATAAGATCAAAAGCAGTGAGTCCTACGACGGGGGGGGGGGGGTTTAGCGGGTCATGGCGCAAGCTTCAAAATTTTAAAGTTTTTCCTTTAAAAACTTTAGTTTTTTGATAGTTATGTTTTTTTTCCGAAGGAGGGGGGGATGCCCCAGACCCCCCCCCTAATACCTAAGAGGGGTCCCCTAATCCTATTTTAGGGGAACATCTCCTTTTACAAGTGACTCTGCAATAGGGAACAGCCATCGGCCCTCTGGATAAAAGAACGTTCAAGCTATTTTTGTTCCATTAAGACCAAAAGCAGTGTGGCCTACGGGGGGGGGGGATAGTTGAACGGGTGGCGCAAACTTCAGATTTTTACGGTTGGTTTTTGAAAATTTTTAATTTTCATATTTTTTTGGGGGGAGGGAGGGGGGCCCCCACCCCCCACCCCCATGACCTGAGTAGGGAAAATTTCTATTTAGGGGGCATCCCCTTACGCCCTGTAACTCTGCAATAGGGAACTGGCATCGACCATCTGGATAAAAAATTTAAGCATTTTATTCGAATAAGGACAAAAGCAGTGTGGCTTGCGATGGGGGGGGGGAGGGGTAGTTGAGCGGGTGGCGCAGACTTAATATTTAAGGTTGGTTTTTGAAAAATTTTAGTTTTTTTTATTATTTCGTTTTTTGGGTGGGGGGGGGGGAATCGCCCCCCCCACCCCCATGAAGGGGGGGGGGAGAATTACTATGTAGGAGGAACATCTCCTTCCGCAAGTAACTGCAATAGGGAACAGCCATCGGCCATCTGGATAGTAAAAAGTCTATTCCAATAAGATTAAAAACAGCGGGGTGTACCAAATGGGGGGGGGGGGCGGAGTGGGTCATAGCGCAGACTGCTTCAGTCAAAAAAGGGGATGTTTTTTAAAAACTATCGATTTTTTAAGATATTGTATTGGGGAACAGCCCCCTGACCCCCCCCCCCCCAAAAAAAACCCTCCCCCTCCCTGTACCACATGAGGGGCTACCTATTTTCCATTGGGGGAGGGGTAGCGCCCTTTCCGCAAGAACTGAATATTAAAACCTGCAATAGGGAAAAGTAAGGGTGCCATTTCTCACTTCTAGTATGCCATCTTTTCACCTACGGTGCACGCTGGGGTTAAGGGTGCCAGTTTTTCACCCATTTTAAGGGTGATATTTCGGCACCAAATAGGGTGTCGCTGGTGAACAAGCTTTTCACCCTTGAAAGGTGCCAATCGCAACCTGTAGTTTTAACAGTGTA
Organism: Uloborus diversus; assembly: GCF_026930045.1. Lineage (NCBI taxonomy): Eukaryota > Metazoa > Arthropoda > Arachnida > Araneae > Uloboridae > Uloborus > Uloborus diversus. The sequence continues at coordinate 97,724,772 of NC_072733.1, forward strand.
GAGGAAGAGTTGGTACTATATGGACATTTTTACAAAAAGTAAGCGGTTTTGGTAGTAATTAACAATTGAACTTACAAAGAGACGGCACGACCGTGGGGTCGGAGATTTGCATCAATTTTTTTTGTGGTGAAAGAGGGCCCCTTATACCTTACGTGGTTAAATTAATACGACGCAATACTCAGAAAGTTATGAGAAAAATCGATTTAAAGTCGCCATGGAGTCTCGTAGGCGCCATATGAATTAAAAATGTCAATCTCTTGACCAGCCGCTGCTAGCCTAGTTGGTTGAGGTGCGATCCTGTGCTATCCAGCGATAGCACGATCGAATCCCACTCTGGACTTTTTTCTTTTCTCTTCTTTTTTTTTTTTTTGCTATCACAACGATTAGTGGAACGCTTTTCACCCCTATATTACTTTCAGCTAGTAACATAGCATCGTCAGATATTTCTTCCGAAATTGTCGATGCAAATAATTATTTTTTGTCAATAGATGTTGATAATAAAATGCTACGTCCTTCAATAGCGATTTTATTTCAACTTTGTACATGGATTCTTTGGAAATTTTTTCTCCTAGTCCAGAAGAGCCAGCAACTTCTTCAACCAACATTTTCAATTTTGATTGTACGATGACTTTGCGTTTAATGGAATAGACACGTAAGCAGTGCCGGATTGGTTAAAGAAATCGGCCTTGGCATAAAGGGATGTTGCGGCTCCATAGCTTCTATAGAAACTAATTTTTACAAAAATAAGGACTATGGCCAGTTGCAAAAATTGCTTGGTGTGTGGTGTTTAGATTTAAATTTGAGGTTTTAATTTAATTTTTGGCAATAAGTCAAAAAATCTTCTGTCATAATGTTATGGGAAATGTGAGGATTTAGAAGTTTTCCTCCTTTTTTTTGAGATTGAATCCCAAAAAAGGTAATTTTAGGCGATCTTCGATGATATAATGGGAAGGAGATGCTTAAGGGGCCTCCGAAATTGTTTCGACACTGATTTCTGATGCTCTTTAATGATGGGGTGCGAACGTTTCAAGGTCGATTGCCGTGGAAATACTCTCCTCGAAATTTTTCGAAGCTGAAATCCCAAATATGCTGTTGTAGGCCATCTTTAATGACGTTAAACTAGGGAATGGGGTTCGGAAGTTTTTCCCGGGAATTCCTTAAAAAGCTAAGTTTCAAAAACGCACTTTAGGCAAGCTTTGGTGACTAAAAAGGAAGATATAAGCTTTTAGATCGCTCTCTTCCCCCCTTTTGGCTACGTCCCATTCTTCTTTTATTTATTTTAGCAATAAAAATATGAAACACCCTCCAACAGTGTTCTTCTTCAAAACCATTTACATTTAGATTTTCCATAATAAAATTTTCAATTTCCAGCCTAGTATTTTTATTTGCTTGAAATGCAAGCTATCTGCTGCCCCAGGTAAAAAAACTTTTCTTGAACTGATCTGGTGCTTTGGTGACCTCAAATAACCTTAATGATCTTTGGTCTTTTTTTTCACTCTATTTCATTTTAAATATCATTCCTTCACCTCTTGATAAAGTTTTGTTTCAATTTTCAATTCATACATGATTTTTACATTCAAACACTTAGAATTACTGGTGTGACTATTAATTTCATTATTTTCAATCTCTTTCGCTATATTTTAATTTTTCTCCTAGTTAAACCATATTTCGTGGGGCTGTGTATTTTTTTATACACATAACTCTGATTTTCAGGATATTTTTCATTAAAAAAAAAAAGGAAAGGTAGAAAAAAAAGGTAGAAAAGGTCAGTGTGCCGGCGGCCCCTAAGAATCATATTTTTTTATATAATCATTTTTAAACTGAAGGGTCTTCAACCGTGGGTTTGAACCCTTCGAGGGATATTGAGTGAGAGAAACTGAATATTTTATTTTTCGCAAAAAAAAAAAAAAAAAAAAAAAGTTAGAAACGCACATTTAGGAGGCCTTTACTTAAATAATCTTTATAATTCAGAATTTTGGATGCTCCAAATTTCTGAATTATATTCTGAATTGTTTTAAGTTTGCATTTTATGTTAAATCTATATTGAAAAACTTTCTTTGCAATCGTCACTTTTATTGCAATTGTTATGATCTGCAATTCATAACAATTGTGAATTGCCATTCATAAGTAAAGTAATTGTGAATTGCAATTCATAGATGAAATTGAAAAATTGACAAAAGTATTTTAACTTTTAAATACTGCCGTTGTTTTTATGTTCTTTATTGCATTACTAAAATGAAATTGGCGGCCCCATTTCTGAAAACTGGGCTGGTGTAGCACTCCTACTGCCCCCTTGGCGACGACCTTGCACCCCCATTTGCGGGCTTGAGCCCATGCGTAAAGAGGGATTGAAGCTAGAGAATTTACGCAGGGGCAGGGGCGAACTGGCCAGGTCGGCTAGTCGGGGATTCCCGACTGGGCCAACCGCCGAGTGGGCCACTTTAAGCAATTTTTTATTGAACTTAATACATTTAATTCACATGGTTGGAAGCAGGTTTATTTTTCTCCCATCCTTAGCAGGGGCCAAAGTAAATAGCCGAAGTCCACAGGTGCGAATGCTTTCCATTCTTTGTCAACTTTCTCTCTAGTTTTTAGAGCTCTGGGGTTCATGGCTCCCACATTGAAGAAACGGGAGGTGGCCAGAGAAATTAGTGTCCGACGCGGCCTGAAAAAGGGCCCGGGACGAAAAAAGAGCTTTCAAAATCTTATATTAGTTCGCCTATTAACAACAATTTGTCTGCACCACTAGACAAAGCGGCCCCGGCTCTGCTATAAATGTGTGGGCCGTGTTCATGTGGCCGCGCTCATGTGTTGATACATGAGCAGCGGCGTACACAAGGTTGGGGGGGGGGAGAGAAGGAACATCTGTTGGCCCGGTTGCGAGCCTGAAGGGGGCCCGAGAGTTTTTTAAATGAGGGGTGATATATACAGTAGGGACGTAGTGGTAAACAAAATGGAGGGGGGCCCGTAAAAGTCATTTGTGACGGGCCTCAAAAATTTCTGTACACGCCCCTGGCCTGGTATTCACTGGTTGCGGCAGATTCAACTAAATGCTGTCAGTTGGCAATCGACTTCATTAGTGACTTATGAAATCGATTATATAGCGATTTATATAGCGATAAATTACATTAGACTAATCATTAGTCTAATGTAATTTATCGCTATACGAGTATTTTCATCTCAGAATCGCATCGGGAAAGCAAGTCTGGACTACGATAAACTGAATCTAGAACAGGACAAAATTTCAGCTTAGAAGGGCGAGTTCCTGAACATAGGCGGATTTAGGCCTGAGTTCCAGGGGAGGCAAGGGGGGGGGGGGGGTTGGCAAGTTTTTTTTTCTTTCTTTTTTTTTTTTTGAGCAACATTAGATGTAATCAGGGCCAGACTTAGACTTAACGGGGTCCCAGGGTTGCCAACCTTGGAGAAACAATTTGAGGAGCATCTGTATTGATTTTGAGGAGCAATTTAAAACTTTGCGGAGCATTTCGGAATTTTGTATAAAAATCAATAAAATTAACTAAAACCACTTATCTGATTTTGTTTAGAGCTTTAATAATTATTTTAAGCACTAGTATGAAAATAATTATTTCTAAATTAGTAAAACAGCTTTATATACAATTTCAATCTTTGAGTTTCAGCAACTTTAATTTCCCACTTCTTTGCTTACTTACTAACTTCTTTGCGGAGTTGCGGAGTTTCGCCATTTTTGCGCAGCAACTCCGCAAAATGCGGAGCCGTTGTTCAACCCTGGGTCCCTATGATATTTCAGGTATGAGGTCCGTTTGTAGTCCTAAAGTCACGATAGTATTAAGTCTACAATTGAGAACTTTGATGCAGGAACAAGTTAAGTCCAAACTTTTCCTTTTTTAAAAATTCATTTTTGCGTGTGGAGAATTCGTTGTTCCGATTTTTGCAACAACGGGTCACAAATGTAAGATTAGGTCTCTGCTTTGTAGTAAATAATGTGGGAAAGTTATTAGTCTTTTGATCGGACACTACTGTTATTTATTGGTCTTACCAAAAATGAGTGAGTCTGGACTTACCTGGTTCTTGGTTTTTGCATCAAGGCCCAAGAAAGAAATTGTGTATTACAGATTTAAGGCGGTTCGGGACACATTTTGGAAAAAAAAATGGTATTAAACAAATTAGAGTTTTGAAATTTTTTGCACTGATTCACCATCAGTTTGATTCGCAAAATCGTAACATAAATATTTTTAAAAAAGTCACTAAAGATAGCTTAAAATTTCACTTATAGAAATTTTCATGGGAGAGCTTCGTAACCCTTTTATTTGCACTATAGCCAAAAAATTGATTTCAGTTTCAGAAAAAAATGCCCCGAGAGAACTAGTGTTTCCTCCAGACCAAAAACGGGGCAGTGCGCTTTCAGATAAAAGGGATAAAAGGGTAGAGAAGTTTTGTTGAATAAAAAAGGTGCTTCTTATACTATTTGGTATACTAGGTACATACAAAGTTCAAGTGTTTTCGATTGTAAAGCTTTTTGATATTTAGTTTTAAAGGTAATGCAAAAAACCTTCAGATATATTCTTGTGGATAAATGATTGAAACGAACGAATGAAGTTTCAAGGACAGGGGTCGAAGGTTAGCTTAAAAGTAGAAGGGCAGTGCCCTTCTAAAAAATCTTGGGGGAAACCTTTCTCTTTTCCTTTTAATGTTTCCAAACATATTATAAGACTATATTTTTTAAATTTCAATGTCGGAAAATTTCGAAGGGGAATCGCCAGATTCCCTATAGTAACGAAATGTAGTTTAAAATTGGGTGAAGTATACTTCAGTTTTTAAATGCTTCCAAATGAGATCACTGTCCCTCCTATTCTCACAAACGTGACCAAAGTTAGTTTTGCGTTTTTTAATAGTTCAAACTCTAAACGTTTTTGTAGGGAGCTAGCTCCCTATACTGTTCCATTAATTTTACTAAGGGTAGCATAAAATTGCATTTCTAATTGCATTTCTAAAACTTCCCATTTCGGAGAATTTCTGGGAAGAGCCCCCGACATTCTATTGTAAACAAAGATAGACTAAAATGGATTTCAATTTTGAAAAAAAAAAAAAAGTTAAGAAAACAAAATTGTGGGGGAACCCCTTGTTTTTCTTCTCCTTTCAACGCTACCGAAAATTGTAAAATTGCGTTTTTTGACATCAACTTTGAAAATATCACTTGGAAGGGAACTAGAACCCTGTGTCCCGATTCTTTTCTTAGGCCTATATAGATTAACCAATTTCAAAAAAATTCCGGGGGGATTTACCTGGTTCCTCATCTCTTTCCTCGTGTCCTTCCTATGTAGTCAGTATAGAAGCCTAAAGATGTGCTTTTTCAGGCTTATAACTATATCATTTCAAGGCCCAAAAACAAAATCTGTTAGTGTTAGCTACATATTTTACATTTCACAATTTTCTATTTTAGAACTTTAAATCTCGATTCAGGAACTTAAAGAAAAATAGAAACTAGTGGTAGTTTAATGTCTTTGCTCGACTAATTTACAGAAGTGGGCCAAAATATGCTTTTGCCGACTGGGCCAAAGTCAGCCAGTCCGCCCTTGCGTAGCGGTATTTACATTTTGTTGTTTGTAGACAGGACAACTGATCGGCCCGAAACATGATCGGCCCGAAACATGACCGGGCAACCGGGCATTTGCCCACCGGGAAAATGCCCGGTTGCCCGCCGGGTGTATCCGCCACTGCACGTAGGTTCACGTTCACCACGAAATAGAAAAATTAACTGCAGTGCAATTCTCACAGGGTCGCGCAATCTTATGCACAGATGTCCTTTATAACCGTATGGGGACCACAGGTCAAAAACCTTTACTAGGCAAAACAAACCGTACAGAATAATGAGCAAGAATGTTTTTCAGTGAATGAAAAAGTTTGCGATCTTTGGCAAAAATAAATTTCAGAAAGTAATATAGAGGTGAAAAGCGTTACTACTAATTGTTATGATAGCAAAGAAAAAAAAAAAAAAAGAAAAAAAAAGAAGAGAAAGGAAAAAGGTCCAGAGTGGGATTCGACCGTGCTATCTCTTGATAGTACAAGCTCGCACCTAAACTAACTAGGCTAGCGGCGACTCGTCAAGAGACTGACATTTTAAACTCATAAGGCACCTAGGAGACTCCATGGCGACTTTAAATCGACTTTTCTCTTAATTTTCGGAGTATTGCGTTGTATTAACTTAACCATGCAAGGTACTATGAGTCCTACAAAAAAAAAAAAAAAAGACGCAAATCTCCGACCCCTCGGTCCCGCCGTCTCCTTGTTCTCCTTGTTATTAGGTTTACGGTGTAGATTAAGTATGTAATGCATATTTACGGAGTCATCTTTAGTTTCACTAAACTTTCCCAAAATTTTGAGGTCCTACTACTAACGGAAATTACCAGGCACCCAAGCATTTGTGGTACAAATTCTATTCAAAGTTGTCGATAATGTGTAGAAAAAAAATAGAAACTTATTTTAAATACTGAAAGTTCCTTTAAATTAGTTTGAATGCAAATTACTTGTAAAATCTTAATTTCTAAGTTTCAACTTTTAGTTTTTATTTCAGCTTATCATTCATGGCTTAACGAATACCAAAATTCTTTACATGGCTGTCAAGAAAAGCACTAAACCGGGAAAATGTTCAGGTGAAATTTTGTCTTTAAATGCAAGGATGAATATGACCGACATTGCACTTGAAACCAACGTCATTGGCTCAGCTATATTCGCCATGCTGAGCACAATTCCTATTTCCCTGTATGGAGAAGCAGCCATGAATTTGTCGGCAGTTTCTGTCTGCCTCAATGTAACGGCTTGCTTTAATACACCCGTCATAGAACTGGATGATGTTGAATTGGATGTCAAGTTGAGTGGAGCACAGGCGAACTTCTCCAGATTAAAAGCGTCTGAGATCTGCACTACTTTCTTAGAAGATGTAGCTGAAGAAAATCTTGAAAGTTTTTTAAATGCCCAGAAAATACACATTTTAGCCAAAGCGACAGATTTTGTCAAGAAGGAGATAAAAAAGCGAGAAAACGATAAAGTGAATAAACTTATTGGTCAGTTCATCCAGATCATTTATAATGCTGTTTTTAACTTATGTATCTGACTCTGAATAATAATTTTAAAAACAACAAATTCGTAATTGAACTCCAAAGCATCTAAAGAGAATAAAATTTCTACAAATGTATAAGTAAATTTTAAATAAATGTATTTCAACAACATTTTGTCTTTATTGGAAATATTTTCAGGTTTTCAGTATACATTTTAAAAATATTTCCTTCGTGGAGTTTTTTTCTTATAATTACTAATATTTCAAACTAGCCGTAACCACACGGCGATGCCCGTGCTAAGAACTTAAAGGAAGTCCGTTGAATAATAAAAAAAGTAATCCCCCCCCCCCTTCTGATGTGAAATGATAATTTTTCATCAACTAAAATGTCCACGTCTTTTCAAAAACCTATTAAAGTCTTTGAAATTTAAAACTATTCGCCAAAACACCTAAAAGGATTAACAGTAGCTTTGAAACTCAAAATAATCCTTCAACTGTATAGTTATCGCTTACTGCGTCAAGCTACCGCGCTACCGTAACCTTGCCCTTTAATGAGTGAAGCGTTTTTTTCCCTTCAATTTAAAATGTTTCGCCAAATAAACAATACAAAATAAAAACGTTATAAAGAACAATCACTACTGAACACTACGACAAAACAAATTACTTACTTAGATAAGTAACTATCTTCAACGAACGTTGAAGAAATAAGGAAAACAAAACCCAATCGAAAAGTTCTACAAAATCAAATTAAGTACTTGAATAACGAAAAAAAAAACCGCATTCAAAAATCAATTCGCTGACCACAACAGTCCCACAATAGCGTACCCAGCCACTGTCGGCTAGCGCCCTCTCGATGAATTAACTTACCCCCGCCATCTATTAAGAAGTCATAGAACTAAACTCACTCCACCATCTATTAGAAATTCATAGAGTTAAACTTTTAATTTACAATTACAAATATTTCGGTCAATTTGATTTAAAAAATAGCCTATAGCCTTCCTCAACAAATGCACTATTAAACGAAAAAAAAAAAAAAAATCAATTAGAACCAGTAGATATTAGCGAGTTCAAACAAACAAACAAAAAACAAACTCTTCAGCTTTATATTATTAGTATAGATACATGCACAAATAAAATGCATTTTTTACTAAATTTTAGAGTGAAATAAAATGGGTCGTGGAAATCAGTAGAAAATTTTGCATATTGTAAATAAGTTCATTTACCAGAAATGTAAAATGCTGAGAATTAAGTAAAAAATACTTTGAAAATAAGATGTAAAAATTAGTTTATGCTTATCTTGCTTACTTTTAGCAAATATCATTGTTTTCATGCTTAAAGTTAATATTATTCTATTTATGCTTCAAGTAAATATTGTTATCAGTTTAAAAATATTATACTAAATATACGAACAGTACAGTAAAAGTTCTTTAGAATTTTAAATACAGTTCAGAGCACTACATTGAACAAACAATTTTCTTACGGCAACCTTTTTAATTTGGTTTCCTTTCTCTTTATTCTTTACTAATAATAAAGCTGAAAGTCTGTCTGGATCTCTGTCTGTCTGTTAATCTGGATGTCTGGATCTCTGTGACGCGCATAGTGCCTAGACCGTTCGGGCGATTTTTATGACATTTGGCACAAATTTAGTTTGTAGCATGTGGGTGTGCACCTCGAAGCGATTTTTCGAAAATTCGATTTTGATCGTTTCTATTCCAATTTTAAGAACATTTTCCCGAGCAAAAGTATCATAAGATGGATGAGTAAATTACCAAGTTATCGTAACGTGGAACAGTAACATTAGCAAGCCAATAGGCGAGAAATTCACCATACATTATTTGTAAAAATACAGGCAAACCAAAAGACCTTTTAGTTTTCTACTACGGGCAAAGCCGTGCGAGTACCACTAGTCATAAATAAAGCAGCTTAGTTTGTTGCTGAAGGGTATAAAATAAAGACCTGTCCCTTTCTATGAGTTTAAAGAGCTATTCCGTATTAAGCTGCTCAAAATAATAATGTAGGTAGGGGTCGGAGCTGTCCTGATTTTCCTGAAATTCTTATTTTTTTTAACTCCTTAAATTCCTAATATTTTGCAGTTTATCCTAAATATCGTAAAATTTTCATTATTCCCCGTCCCCCTTTTTTAGAAAAAGAGAAAGTCCCACTGAAATAGATTCAAACTTTTTCTAATAGTCTTGTTCACTTATTGTTAAAATCGTGTAATAATTCCTATTCAAGCGCTCAAGCTCACTTGTGTGAGCTGGAAATAACTTGTTCGTAAAGAACAGCATGTGGTAGAGTGTGACTTTAGTGTGTGAAATGGCGAAAAGTAGACTTGAAACTTAAAAATTTTTACATAGTAGTCAATGATCAGTTGACTTTTAAGCCACCTTTTTATTATTAGCATTAGCCACTTTAGCCAGGACTTATTCTTTTATATGAAAACACTTAGCCAATCTTAAGTCACTATTGGTAATGAAGGAAGAAAGAATGGCAGATGAGACTCGTTAATACTTTGTATACATACTATAAAATGAAAAATAGAAGTTTAGAAAGCAACATTATCTCACCTAACAACTTTTGTAAAAAATTTAAAACGTGTACACACATACACTCAAAAACACTTATTTTTTCTTCTTTTCATAAAATCAAAAGAAATTTGTCACGCATAAGGATAAAAGTCTTCCAATGTGAAACAGAAATTTTTTGTCAAAAATGAAGACTAACTACTAACTTTGAACCCTAGCTGCTGTGTCTATCCTTCAATTCAAATTTTACAAAACATCGTCATAGGGGCTATTTGTATATTTTAGGACTAAACAGTCACTTAAAACAAGACAGTTGCTTCATTTTACTAGCTCATTTTCATTAAAAAAAAGGTTTTATATCTTGTAAAAATAATTCTTTTGACCAAAATGAGTCGAGGGAAAAGAATAAATAAGTAAAACAAGTTGATTTAAAAAAAAAAGAAGAAGAAGAAAAAAAAATTAATTTGAATTTTGACATCTTGAATTAAAATTATGTTTTTCGCAATCACGAGTGTGTGTATGTAGGCATGTGTGTTTGTGTGTGGGGGGGGGGGCGTTTGTGTGTACGGGGTATGTGTGTTTATGTCTGTGTGCTGGCATAAGTGTGTGTGGGGGGGTATGTGTATGTGTGTGTAGGCATATGTGTTTGTGTCTGTGTGCAGGCATGAATGTGTGGGTAGTTGTGTGTATGTGTGTGTATGTATGCGTGTGTGTTTGTGTGTGTATTTGTTTGTGTGTGTAGGTGTATGTGTGTATAGGTGTATGTATGTATGTGTTTGTGTGTATGTGCGCGTGTGTGTGTAGTTGTGTATGTATGCGCGTGTGTGTAGGACATGGATGCAACCTGGAGACGGCTTTCGCTATAGGTGCAGCATCGTGAGGAGCCCGCCTGTCCACGGTGATGGTGCAGAGGGTGGCGGTGGGAAAAATCAAAGGAACGTCAGAAACAGTCAAATAAAAGCAATAAGCAATCGTGATTGCTCAATAAAACAAGTTGATTAAAAAAAAAAAAAGAAGAAGAAAAAAAAAATTAATTTTAATTTTGACATCTTGAATTCAAATTATGTTTTTCGCAATCACGAGTGTGTGTATGTAGGCATGTGTGTTTGTGTGTGTGTGTGGGGGGGTGTTTGTGTGTACGGGGTATGTGTGTTTATGCCTGTGTGCTGGCATAAGTGTGTGTGGGGGGTATGTGTATGGGTGTGTGGGGGGGTATGTGTATGTGTGTGTAGGCATATGTGTTTGTGTCTGTGTGCAGGCATGAATGTGTGGGTAGTTGTGTGTATGTGTGTGTATGTATGCGTGTGTGTTTGTGTGTGTATGTGTTTGTGTGTGTAGGTGTATGTGTGTATAGGTGTATGTGTGTATGTGGTTGTGTGTATGTGCGCGTGTGTATATAGTTGTGTATGTATGCGCGTGTGTGTAGGACATGGATGCAACCTGGAGACGGCTTTCGCTATAGGTGCAGCATCGTGAGGAGCCCGCCTGTCCACGGTGATGGTGCAGAGGGTGGCGGTGGGAAAAATCAAAGGAACGTCAGAAACAGTCAAATGAAAGCAATAAGCAATCGTGATTGCTCAAAAAAACCTCAAACAAGAAAGATGGTTATGAAGTGGGAAAATGTGTCTGTTGCCCCCCTCCCCCCGCAATAACTTTTGAGCGACTATTCTAAATTGAATAAAGCAGTTCTTGTGCTCACTGTTTCACACATTAATATTTAGTCACTGATTATACATACAATCACAGTATACAACTAAAAATTTGCTTGTTAACTTCCAACTTTTTCCTTGATAAACATTTTTTTCGTGAATGGAGACTGCAGTCCGTAACGAAGTTGACAAAAACGAAGCGTATATGTATGCTCAAAATGGCAGTGTTTGTTTTTGTTGATATTGAATACTTATTTTCCTCATCGTGTCCTAAAATGTCACCAAAATTGTGTCCCAATTTTTTAACCCCTCCGACCACTGAAAAATGTAGCTGTAATATAATGATTAAATTTTCTAATTTACATAGTTAACTTGATGTAATTTTGTTCATGTCTTAACTGCTTTTTTTACTTTTTCAAAAGAATATATCAGGTTTTCATACCCCAGACATAAACACACACACATATATTCAAGGTATAATATGGCACACAAAAGATAATGAGCTTCCAAAAGGTATTAATTTTTCAAAAAAAAAAGAAATTAATAAACGTAAAGGTATCACTAAACGAAACAGTTGGGGCATAAAAATGACACCAACACACAGCTTTGAGTTCATTAAACCACGTTTTAAACCAATACTACAAAATGAAAATGTTAAAACATGCAATTTTGACAGCATTTTCTTCCAACTTCTATAAAAACAGTGCTAGCTTCAGTGGTGCGTGCTACGTGATGGCTGTTAGTGGCATGACTACTTGCCTGTTTTCAACTTTACTGTATTGTTATGCCTCGTTTGCCGCTGCAACATTCTAACCTTGTCACAACCAGCCTTAGTCTCTCCTATGCCTCCTTTATCCGAATATATCAATTTATTGAAGATGGTTCGGTCTCGAACATTTCGGTTAATCTAGGTTCCACTTCACTGGTGGTTATAAGTTCTTTGGCTTTACTTTGAGGAGAAATTTTCAATTTGCTGAATGAAATTTCGAATTTTTATCGAATGATAAATCATGAGTATAGTATTATTATAATTTTTTAAATTGCATTTTTCCAATGCTGTCTCCGCCCCCCCCCCCCACCAAAGTAAGGTTTATCAACAACTAAATTCTCGTTTTTACTTGATGTCAACAAAAAATAATTTTTCGAATTCATTTTACTGATGTTATTGTTGTCACATAACATAGAGGAATATTTTCTGCAGCCATCAGTAGTTATAGAAAGTTTTCCCTAAGGTGAATTCCGTCTATGTAAATTTAACAAATAGACAAACAAATCCTCGTCTACAACTGGTGATTTAGTCTCAGTTGGCTTTAAAAGCTTATGCAAATGGAGGAATTAAACTATTTTATGCCTGTTGTCTATACTATATAAAGAGAGAGGGCGGAATTTTGTGTGTTTATATGTTCGAGTTTATCTCCGGAACCACTGCACTTATTTGAAAAATTCCTTCACTATATGAAAGATGCTTTCTTATTGAGTGACATGGCTATAATTCGAAAAAATCCGATAAATAGTTCTTTTTTATTCCAATTTAGGCCCAAATTTCACATAAATTCCCGAATATGGGAGTGAAAAATTACTTGCACATATTAATATTATATATCGTTGAAAAGGGTAGAATTTTCCGCGTTCTAAACAATTTGTTCCAATGCCCTAACTTAATTACGGCAGGAGCAATTTGCGTTTTTAGCTCGAACATTTTTAGGCTTAGCTGAAATTTAGGCACTACTTTCTTCATAAAATCTATCAATAAAAAGTGAAGGAATTGTCCCACAGTTTTCTTTTTGACACAATTGAAAAAAACGACATTTTTTACTCCAGATCTCTTTCGACTTATGGTCGACGAACTCAGCTTCTATCTTCAAAGGATAAAAAGTTACAAGCGTTTCTAAGTCAAATTCAAAAAATGTCATTTTGATTCAGGTTGTGAATCATTTTATTTTCGCGTTTCCATGGTTACGCTTTTTGAATTCATTGTTTATTTCCTTATTTTGCATTTAATTTCTTAAACTTATTTTATTTCGTGTTTCCATGGTTACTCTTTTAAAATCCATCTTTCGCATTTTAATTTTTTAAAAGTATTTTAATTAGCAACTCGAGCTCGAATCAGAGCTCGAATACGCCACCTTGCGGTGATTAATAATACTAAAGAAAAAGGTAAAACATTCCATTTCAGGTGTTTTCTTTGGGGTAAATTACAGGTTTCAGACAGTTAGTGGTGTAATGTAATTTCAGAAGGCTAGAAAAGAAAGCTTCCCACAAACATGATGAAAAATTACTGTCATTCACTAAGCGTCAAAGCAAGTTATAAGTTATGGCATTTGTTTATTTTACCTTTTTTCACTCGCCATTAGACAGTGGCTGCAGAGCCCCCTATAGTTTACTGGAGTTGCGAATATCTGTCGTCATTGTTTAGAAGAGTAATTTTGCATGGTGTTTTTTATCTTTTATTTAAGCCTGATTGTTGAATAGATGTCACTTGACACAATTTTTTTTTCTCAAGGTAGACCGGGCAAAGCCGGGCAACGCAGCTCTTAGTATATAAAGATTGGAAAACTACTGTTAATGTGATTTTATACTTTTTTGTTTGTTTGGCGAAACATTTATTATTGCTAAAGAAAAAACATTCGCTTCACTTGCAAAAGGGCTGGGTTCCGGTAGTGTGGTTGCTTGCACTGAGCATTTCAGTCTAGGATTATTGTTTTAAAGCAACCGTAAATCTAATTCATTGTTTTGGCGATTTGTTTTGAAAGAAAAGAAACTTTTGATTTGTTTTTATCCGAGTGAAATGTACGACATTTTCTTCTTTTTTCTGACGATGACTTTTGTATGTTTCACTGTTTTTTTTCGTTAGACGGATGGATTATGATAGCGTGGTTGCTGGGCGAGTTTGGCGACAAACAATAAAGTTGCGGAACTATTTTTACATTGGAAAGATATTATTTGATGTCTTTTTTTTGTTTATTTGGCGAAATATTTTAAATTGCAGTAAATTACGCTAAATAGAGTTCTAAAGCAACTGTAATTCTAATTTAATGATTTGACGAAAAGTTTTAAATTCCAAAGAAACTTTAATCTTTTTTTTTTTTTTGAAAAAGTGTGTACGCATTTTATACAAAGAAAACTGATCATTTCACATCACAGGGAGAGGGGCGTCAATTTTTTTTTATTCAAAGGACTTCCATTAAACTTTTAGCACGGGCATCGCTGTGCGGGTACTGCTAGTATATATATATTTTCTTGAAAATTAATTTGATGTTTTCTTTGGCACACTGCAGCATTTCTAACTTGGTTCATAAAAAATGAAACTAGTTTCTAAGTGATAATATTAACAATACTGATAGCTTCCAAAATCATGTTTGTTTTATGGTCTCAAAACCAAGCATGAAAAAATCGGTGCTTTAATTGGAAAGAAAGTGTATTAAAATGTATGAAATTATAAAATTTTCTTTGCGGCTTGCTGCTATTTAGTTACAATGCTACATAGAAAAAATATTAAAAAGCGGAAGGAAATTCTAGTGTATAAAAGTCAGGATTTTTTCCAAAAATATTTGTCTCTTGTATAATAATGTGCTTATTGCATGAAAATTTAAATACAAAAGATGCCTCATTTATCAAATTCTGACAAACTTTTGAAACACTTTTCTCAGAATTGTATTGGCTATATTTTTTTTGCAATTTCTCTATTGATATTCATTATCCTTTTGCGAAGAGATTATCGTTTCAACCCAATGGGTTAAGAAGTTATTGATGAACTTCTTGCTTAAAAGTTTCGTCATGCATAATTTTGATATTAAGCTTGCTTTGTTTTCTTTTCCCTTAACAGTTGCAAGTATGTTTTATTCGAGAAGCTTCACATTTCTTTTTAGAAAAATGCAGTCATAAGACCGATGAAAATGATATGGTGGCGTTCAGTTTGTAAAAAAATGAAATTATTTGAGATTTCATGCACTTCATGCACACGTGTAATTAATATACAGCGTTTCCCCGTTTAACTTGCATTACCTCTATTTTCGCAACCGTTAGTCCTAGATGCATACTTACAATTCCAAAAATGGTCAAAAAAAGAATCAGAGTTAATATATTAAAAATGTAAAGCGAAAAAAAAATGCAAAGATGCGAAATCTACTTTCTATATGGTCTCCCAAATCCTTTATTGCATTTAGAGAAAGCAAAAAAAAAAAAAAAAAAAAAAAAAAAAAAAAAAAAAAAGAAAAAAAAAAGGACAATCAATTAATTTCGCGCAGTATGAAACGTAATGTTTTGTAACTTACCACTTTAAACTCACTTTTTTTTGAGGGGGGGGGGATATAGCGGCTAACAAGGATTAAAAATAATATTTTTGCATAGAGTGTGGTTTTCAAACTGTACGACCTTTTGTAGTGTGTTTTACTCATCGTAGCATAACATTTTCATTTATTTTTCAATAGCAATGAGAATCAACATTTTTTTTTTTTTTTTACTTCGAGAACCTGTCATTCTACTGAAAGAGCCATAAGTTCCAATATTACCTTCTGCACGTTGCTTAAAATTTTGAACTCGATATCTCCTAGTGTCATGGTCGGAAATAATTCAAATTTTTTTGTACTGAAATTGTTTTTCAATGAAGATTATTCCCCTAAAGTTAAGTGAAGGGACCAAGGCTCCGTATGAAAAGCTAGATTTTTAATTTTTTCACTAGTTTTCTTTTTCGCTTTAAACTTCCAATCCCTCTACTCTGCACCATGTTTTGACCATTTTTGTGAACTATATTAGGTAGATAAATTTTGACACTCATATATTAGGATAGATGGTAAACAGTTTTAAATTTCAGAAAGAAATTCATGTGAGAAAGAAATTAGCATCAAATATGGTACAAAATTTCAATAAGTTTTGTTTTTCTAATAAACCATCCTAAGCAAATTAAAAATATCATCTGGTAAAGCTCGGGAAAAAAAAAGCAGTTTGTGATATACATGTAAAAAGAAAACTCACAAAACCATGAATGGTTTAACATATAAACATACAGGGAAAATATACGTGAAAATATTATTCAAACAGTCCAGGGCGGTCATTCCAAGCTCGTCAGCTTGCGAGATCGAGATTTTCGCTCACGGGATCACATCACAACCGATCACGTGAGCGAAAATCTCGATCTCGCAAGTTGACCACCCTGAGTCATAGTTCAGAAGCATTGGCAAGTAAATTAAACATTATGAGCCGTTTTAAAGGATTTTTAGATGTGGATTTTCTGACCTACAGATGCTTACAATTTTAATGATTTATTGCGACACAATAAAAAAAAAGAATTAAAAGATCGTGCAACTTAGTTTTAAAGTCGGGCATTTATATGAGAAATTCTGAAAAGGGTCTTTCATTTCATTACAGGTGTCATTATTTTCGATGAAATAAATTTTAATACTTTTAGGTTTATGCTTCATTCGGGTTTTAGTTGAACTTTTTAATTTTTCTAAACATTACGTTTGAATAAGAATAATTGGTTATTTAAGGTGAATGAAGAAAGATTTTCAAGAAAAGAGCAGAATTGCCAATATCAAGAAGTTCCATCTAGAAATAAGCGAACCTGCATTTCCGTTTGACTTGCTGCTCTTCGGAATTTTGTTTTGTGTTTTGGACTTGAATTGCTTTATTGTATTATGTCATTCTTGAATGTTTTGTTAGTTTGTTTATAGCTTTTTGGTAATTATTTTACTTACTTTTGTAAGCCTCATGTTATACTTTGGGGGTGCGTAAGGGGTTTTGAAATCTCTTAATTAAAAAAAAAACATTGATTTTCTAGCAAAGCTATTAGCAAAATACATTTCTTAACTGTCTTAAAATTTTAAATATAAACACATAAACATTCAGAACTGATTTCTAAAAACAAAATATGTGTCCTTTATGCTGAAAGAAAACGATTTGTTAGTATAAAATTAATGTCGGTAAATTTCAACTGCTAATGAGCTAAGAACATTTTAAATTCAAGTGATTTTTACTACACTTGAGAGTACAAGTGTAGGAGAAACAGGAGGAAATGTAGAACTCTTACTAGAAAAAGACAATTCTCACACAAAATAAATAAATAAATAAATAAAATAAAAAAATTAATTTGAAATTTCACATCTGGAATTCAAATGATGTTTTTCGCAATCACGAGTGTGTGTGTATGTAGGCGTGGGTGTTTGTGTCTGTGTGCAGGCATGAGTGTGTGGGTATGTGTGTGTTTGTGTAGGTGTATTTGTGTGTGTGTGTGTATGCGTGTGTGAGTAGGATATGGACGCAACCTGGAGGCGGTTTTCGCTAGAGGAGCAGCATCGTGAGGACGGTCGACGGTGGTGCTGCAGAGGGAGGCGGGGAGTAAATAAAATCATAGGAACATCAAAACAGTCAAATGAGAACAATAAGCAATGTGATTGCTCAAAAAAAAAAAAAAAAAAAAACTTTCGAATATGAGGTGCTAAAAAATAATTACTAATCAAATAAACAATTGAACTAAAATCAATTATTTTATTATACAATACAGAGTCAGCTAATTTTGCAGCTTTTTTATGAAAAATTTCTTTAACCATTGTTAAAATAAGTATAAAATTAAAATAAATAAAAAGAAGTACGTTTAACTGCATTACTTATCTATCTTTGGTATGGGCTAAAATAAAGTACTTCGCATTTCGTTTTAGTCCTTTTCGAAATATTAATGAATTTAAAAAGGATAAATACAATTTTGAAATGAAATAGAAAGTTTTAATTTTAATAATCATACACATTTATACAAAAAAAAAAGAAAAAAAAACCTTTGCGCATGGAACTTACTTCACTTTGAGTCAATCAGTCAACATTTACATCAATGTTAAGTTTGCGGAAAAGAGCATTTCTGCTTGTAATTAAATCTTTTTTTCCATTTATGGAAACTATAAAGTAAAGATACATTCAAAATATCTGCTATTTTCTTATTTGTTTCAGCGTTAAAAAAGTTTTTAGACAAAGAGGTTTGAATTTATCCCTTTGGGGCAAATGTTAAAAATTGTTTAACTATTTAAAAATACTCTGGAAATAATTGAAGCAAGAAATCTTTGTATGAACATATTCTACTTCAAAAGCTGTTTCAAGTAAAGTTTGCCCGAAGTAAATCCACCTTTTATTTTACTCTATGCATGCCTTTTCCTTAAATTTCCTCGAAGGCGAATATTAAGATATTTTGAACTGTTCAAAATTTAACGAAAGCTTGTTCAAAGGAAAAAATGTTAGTATACGAATTGAGTGTCTAGGCTTTAAGTCTTCTCAAAAAAAAAAAAAAAAAAAAAAAAAAAAAAAAAAAAAAAAAAAAAAAAAAAAAAAAAAAAGGTTTGATGGAATCCGACTGTGTTTCCCCAAAGTTACTAAAAAGGCATTTGGACCGACAGACAGACATATTTCCTCTCCTCAACATGTTACTTAAAATCAATATTTATTTAATTATTCAGTTTATTCAGAAATTTTTTGTTTTTCTTGGTATTTTTGCAATGCATTAAACCCTCCTCAACTTTTCTTTTTAGAAATTTTTTTTACTGATAAGTATGCTAACAAAACGAAAATCTTCAATTTATTGAGCACAGTGCAAAAACAATCTCTTTAAAACCACAACGCCAATCGAGGTGGATTTATCAGAAGTCTTTTAATAGCGAAATACCTCTTCAAAAGTAAGATACTTGACAACCTTAGGGAGTAAATCAAAAAATAAATGAAATTAAAATGTTTTATCAGTTCAAAGAAAGCTTCAGATTTTTGTCAAATTTTCAATTACAAAATCTTAGTAAGAAAGTCTTTCCTTATTTAGAGCGTTTACATTTAGTGAATGAAGATATCAAATCCATTTTATTCTTGAAGAACTGTTTTCCCCCTGAAGGCCGTTTTGCAATGAATAGTTTTGCTTTTATAAAAGATTTCAAAATGTATCATTTCACTTTTTTTTTACCATTGATTGAATACCTTAATTTAAAATTCTTTTCGTCGCTTAGGTGTTTTTCATCCAAACTAACTGCTGAAATTAAAAAAATATATATACATTTATTTATTTATCATATTACGATAATGTAATAAAATGTAGACAGGATGATCCAAAAATCAAGATGAATTTAAAAAATGAATAATTCGAAAACGAATAAAGATAGAAAGATGCGGTTTGCACTGAACGAATAGAAAAAAAAAACAAAAAAAAAAAAAAAAAAAACACGGGTTTTGTGAGGCAAGAAACAAAAATAGTTCTGTTTTCGACCAACAGATGGTGCTATCGCTTTTTATTTCTCCCTGATTCTTATAATACAGTTTAACTCAGAGGGCTTTCTCAACTATAGACATAATTTCGATGCATATAAGCTTCGACTAAGATTACTTACTGCTGCTCCTTTTTATATCGTTTGTTTTGCATGATCCTACATCAGAAATACGACAGCGCCGTCTGTTGGTCGCCAACAGAACTACTTTTCTTTTGTTTCCAGATAAAACTCGGCTTCTTTTTCATCCGTTTAGTACAAACCGCATCTTTTTATTTTTATTCGTTTCCGAATTATTCATTTTTAAACTTCGTCCTGACTTTTGGATCACCCGGTATTAATCTATTTAATTTAAACTCAATTTAATTTTATAGAGAAGACTGATAATAAAATGGCAGAGTTCAGCGTCAGGATGGTAGCTGTCGACCTAGGGTCACAACAGATCGGGATGACAGAGTGATTGTCCGATGAGGTGTCACAGCGCTTTCTTCATCTCTATGAACCAACAGACATTCAACCCAAACACCAGTTCCATCATGACCATTTGCAGACGGTTGGGACAACGAAACCTACGCTCTCGCCGACCGTTACGTCACCTTACAGTGGTGCATGGCTCGGTCAGGTTGGAATGGTACAGACTGGGGACGTGTAGTCTTTAGAGACGAATCCCGCTTCAAACTGTGTCATGACGATCATTGAAGACGTGTTTGGAGACACCCAGGGCAGAGGGGGGATCCTGGTTTCACGTTTGCACGACACACTGGCCCCCTACAAGGCATTATGGTCTGGGGTGCCATTTCGTTTGATAACTGGACCCCTTTGGTCGCAATTAGAGGTGCACTTACTGCACAGTGGCACGTCGACGACATCCTAAGACCTGTTTTGCTGCCGTTCCTTTTGCAGTACCCTCGGCTGATTTTCAGCTGGACAATGCCAGATAATATACGGCACGTGTTGCTATGAACTGTCTGCAAGCTTGTCAAACTCTTCCGTGGCCTGACAGATCGCCAGATCTCTCTCGCATCGAGCATCTCTGGGATATGATGGGATGGCGATTGCATCTTACAAGGAATGTTGATAACCTCGTCCGATAAATGGAGCGAATTTGGCCAGAAATACCGCAGGACACCCTCCGAGAGATTTATCGGTGTTTCCCACGCCGTGCTTCAGCTTGTATCCAGGCTAGAGGCGGGTCAATAACTTATTGAACTTGTTACTGTAACTTTGACATAAATTATTCAATTGTTCTTAGAATTTAATCATTTACTATTCTGTGCATTTTCTTCCTGTCCACCTTCCTATCCAATTTTCGTGTATATCGGATTGCTCCTTCTTGGTGCGTCGTTTTTTTTTGCTATAGAATGCATATATATATATATATATATATATATATATATATATATATATATATATATATATATATATATATATATATATATATATATATATATATATATATATATATATATATATATATATATATATATATATATATATATATATATATATATATATATATATATATACATATATAAAACTAAGGGTTAAATCAAAATGATTAAACACTCTTTTACGTACTTTAATTTTTTAGAATTTTCCCTTTAATAGTTTAGCTGAACTTTTGGGAAAAATGTGATCGACAGTAAACATGTCGAAAAAATGACTATCCGTTTTCGTTTTTTACTTCCTTTTACAAAAAAGGAAGTATTGCCTTCGCGAAAAAATTTTCACTCAAAAATCAACTTTAATATCCATTTTACTCACTCCCGAATGAATATTGAGGTTCTTTTTCCGACTCGACCACACGTGGATGCCTAAGAACGTTTAGACACGCGAAATATCCATTATGACGATTCCCGAGTTAATTACAACGAATTTTCTCGTGACGTCTGTATGTACGTATGTGCGTATGTATGTCGCATAACTCAAGAATGGTAAGTCCTAGAAAGTTGAAATTTGGTACGTAGACTCCTAGTGGGGTCTAGTTGTGCACCTCTGCTTTTGGTTGCATTCGGGTGTTTCTAAAGGGGTCTTTTGCCCCTTTATGGAGGAAATCATTGTTAGTTTCGATGTAAACTCAAGTGGTGTTATAATTTGGCGGACACTTGTCTATATATCGCCAGTCTTTTGGTCGCCAAGTTTTGTCGTCAACTTGGCGACAAATTTTGCGATTTTTTTAAAAATTTGTTTTAATTTGGCCACTGTTGGTGATATTTAGAGAATAAACTATTGAATCACATTAAAATTGCCAGTAATGGGGAAATGACATTACATTGGAGTAAAAGGAACTCATGTGATACACACATCAGATCGCTAAATTTAAATTTTTAATAAGTTCCAAAAAACCCCCCCCTAGCTTTTGCTTTTTTAGCAACTCGCGACTATGTGTATAAGAGTCTATACATCATTTTTTTTGTTGAAAAAATACGTATTTGGTTTGCTCACAAACATAAATACATTGATTTCTCTGTATAAAGTCTATACATCATTTTTTTTGTTGAAAAAATACGTATTTGGTTTGCTCACAAACATAAATACATTGATTTCTCTGTATAAAGTGACTTTTCGTTACGACTGGAATTCACCAAGTGCACTTATTTTAGCGAGCTGTTGTTTTCGCTCAAATAAAGATATTGTCTGTTAATGTGAGGTAAAATTTTTGCGAATTTTATGTGAACAAAAATTAAAGTTGATTGTATGTACAACGTTCAAATATTTCGCGAGGTTTAAATTTTCGCGATTATGACGGCTTTGTGAAAATAGCGAAAATTAAAGCCTCGCAAAAATAAGTGTTTATGCAGTAATCATTATGCTATTTCCGAAACACGAAACTAGACTTTGAAATCAATGTATCAAAAAAGCAAACTCATATCTTGTGAACAAATAATTTCTAAATTTTGTTATAGATGAGAGCAGGGGTGCCCACCCCCTAATTGCATGGGCGAACCCCCTAAATATCTCGAAACCTCCCCCCAAGCCCCAAAACCCACCCTTTCCCACCAAAAAAGAGAGAAACACCCCTCAAAACACCCTCCCTAAAAATTTCATTGGCGCAGTTTACGCCATGACTCCCCTCCTCCTAGGTGGGTACCCTTGCATACAAGTATGAAACTATGGAACAGTATGAAACTAACATTTCAGGCGATGGAATCAAAGCGGACATTTAGAAACTAACTGAACTATTAATGTATATAGGAAAAAACGATTGAGTAAAATTTAATTTAATATTCATATGTAAATGTTTTTTCGTATTGGATTTCTTAATAAACATAAATTTTATTTCCAAGAAGTGCATTAATATTTTTATCAATGCAATTCATGCCTGAAGGTTTATCTGGATACGTTTTGCAATTAGAATAAAGCTCTAAAGAGAAAACAAAAACCTATTTTGACATCTATTATGATATCATTTGTAATCGTTATCAATTTACTATTTTTCATCATTTATGACGCATGATTTACGTAACCAGAAGAGCAATATTGATTTCATTTTGTGTCTGAATTACTTTAGCTTTTCATGTCATTAATAACTCTTTCTATAACACTTTGCTCCGTGAGGCAGAATCTTAATAATAAAACTTTTTTTTGTCAAACATTATTCTAGACTATTAAAGCGAAATAAACATCTTTTCCATAGCATTATAGCTTTAAAAGCCGTTTGACGATCGTGAAAAATGAGACCCATAAATTTTCATGGCGTTTGGTTGAAAAATGTATTAATATTCGGTTATTATGTTAAGAAAAAGTAAATTTTGATTTTATTTTGTTGAGGGAAGCTGTCCAAGATAATAAACTACTTCGCATTCACTATTTATTATCTCCTTATGCTACTTTTCTGTGACTTCTACTACACTAAGATTTAACTTTATTTTTCTGAGGAGAATCTTTCTTGTGGTTTAAAAACACTAGTTTATTTATTATTAAAGATAGAACAATGGCGCTTCAAATTTTCCATTTGAACTTTGATGAACTATAATAAAATTTGCAGGAGGTCTAATTTACAATGGAAATAAGTTTAACCTTAGCCTGGATGAAGGAAAAGATAAAGGTATCTTTAAAGCATTTTAATTTAAACTTTCTCCATGATAAATTTGAAAAATATCCACATATGCCAAAATTTAAACTAAAGAACGGTGATAAAACTATTATTAGCTCGAATTAATTTTACAAAATCGAAAAACTAAAATGCAGCTGCTATCACAGACACGCATAAACAACGCTCAGTCAGCCAGCTTACTCCGGTAAACTACTCTGTCATAACGACTTAGTTCGTGAGCGTTTACAAGACGCGGAATATTTAATTCGAAACTTCAAAGTTGAAAAAAGTTGTAAAGAAAGTTCTTAATCGATGCATAATGAGATGAAAATGGAATTTCCAGGGTTTTTCTCAGCCTGTAAAAAATAGCAAGCATGGAAGTTTTCGTTGCTGTGAATCAAGTGTAGAGATGTAAAATTTCCGGAAATTTTGAAGTGATTGGGGAAAACTGGTTTTTTTACCGGTTTTTTCGGGGAAAAAATGGAAAAATTGATTTTTTTATGAATAAAATTAGGGTTTCTTAATAGCTCTGTGTTTCTTGGAAAATATAAAATGTTAAGCATTAAAAATATATTTGCAATCCACACATCTTTTTCTGCTTGACAGAAATACACATAAAAGTAAGTTTAATTAGAAAAAAAAACATTTTGATTTATAACTTAGAGTTTTCTTGGTCAAATACCAGAAATAAGTCAAGTCGTCGTTGAACCAATAATATTGGGTAATATGTGTCTAATCATAACAATTACATTTTCAATTTTAGATTGCCTTTGAAACTTATAATAATAATTGTAATTTTTGACTTTTTCAAACATGATTGATATTATTTGAAAGAAAAATAAGTATGATTTCCCTTCCTTACCAATGTAACTTTACTGTCTGAAAATGAAAGCTATTTAGTTTTGATTTTTTTCCAATCCAGTGTAAGTCCAAATCAAAAATAAATTGGTTTTTCTTTTAATTTCCAACAGAAACCCCAAACCAACACTGCGTAATGGTTTCTAAAGCTGAACCAGAACTTAAACTGGAGTTTCAGTTTATTCATACGACCGTGCTAAGCACAGTAGTAAAAGTAGTCATACCAACACTTTTAAACAAAACTGAGTTATTGTGACCAAGTTTTTGTCGATTTCGTATTTTACTTAATAAATAAAATGTTTTAGGGTCATTGCATCAGGAACTATTTTTTTTTTTTTATAAATTCTGATTAAAAAAAAAAAATCTGAATCAAATATATGGAAGAGCCAAACTTTAAAACACAATCTCTCTGTTTGAGCTCAACTGCAATAAGGAGAGTGCGGCAAAAAAAAAAAAAAAAAAAAAAAAAAAGAACTCGGACAAAGATTGCATCATCGAATGGAAGTAAAGTAATTTCATTTCAATAAGTGTTATTTATTTTTGTCTCTCACTTTATTAGAAAATAATTTACAATATATCTCCTAGTTCATGTATTGTTTTTCGGTTTCCTTACAATTTTAAGCAAAAGACCTGCTATTTTAAAGTTGTTTAACCAAGTAGAATGACAGTTCGTTTGCTTGTTGTGCGGTATGCCGATGCGGTATTTCATGCGGTATGCCGATTCAAGTGGCTTAGAAATCATAGTCGATGTCCGGAAAGTGCACAAAAACGAACAGTGAACATTTAAGTAAAAGATCGCAAAAATCCGAAGTCAGGCTTCGTCTGTGATGGAACCTGCACAAGCGACAAAAAAAAAAAAAAAAAAAAAAAAAATCTCTGTTTTTTTGTGGATTAGGGATATAAAATGAATCAAAAAGTGCAAGAACGACATTTTAGAAGCTATTGTACTTCAGAGCACTTCAGCACAGCAATGTAGACTGGATATTTCAATTTGACTAAACACACGTTCATACGGCCAAAACGACAAGAGTGATGCAAGGCGCATTGTTTTATATATGATATCATCTTAAGAGTAGACGCTCTACTCGCTAGACCTCAATTACATTTATTGCTCTGTATGACCTGTTTTAGAGTCAAAGGTCTACCCTAAACTACACATAAGTTTGGATTCTCTAAACCTTTTGCTTCATAGGGAATAAGATTGATTAAAGAACTTGCGGCCCTTAAATGAAAATTTTCAATCAGTTGCACCTTTGTTTTGCTTCAAAAGTCAGCCAGTTTGAAGCCAATTAATTTATTCATTGCGAAATATCTTCTCATATTATTATTTTTTGTGTTTTGTTAATTTATTTATTTTTAATGAAATTACATGGAAAATTGCTTGCCCGGGTTTTTTTTTTTTGCCGCACCCTGTACATTTTTCTTTATCACAGTCAGCAGAAACATAGTTTTGTGATTAAAGTTATGCTTGTTTGTTTTATGAAAAGGGAAAATAAATTCTTCTAAAGATATTGGTTTAATTTTTTTGCGAAAAGTATTGAATGTTTTTTGATCTATATGGAAATTATATCATCATACAACAACTTGCATTATCAAAGTTAGACAGTATTTTAACAAACAAGAAAGGGGTGGGGGTGAGAAATTGCATCAGAATTTAAGTATGAGAAATTTTTTAATCACTTTATGCTGAAAATTTCAATTAAAACTTCCTGAAAAGTTGATAAAATTCATTTTTTTTAATTTTCCGAAGTGGAAATAAACCCATTCTGAAAAAAAAAAAAAACTTTTTTTTTTCGTTTTTTTTTCGAAAATTTTCCGCTTTTTTTCCGATCGTTTTCATCTCTTATCAATTGTATTATTTAATAGACGTAGGAGGAAATAATGTGGTGTCTTATAACATCTTAAAAATAAGCCTTTAGATCTAAATTAATGTAAGTGCATATAACTTAGAAGATATAATTAAAGTGAGACTCATATTAGTATGTTAGGGGAGACTGGGGATACTTGATCCCCACTTTAGTTTTCAATTTTTTTCTCTGCTGCAAATTATCAGTTTTTTTTTTTTTTTTTTTTTTTTTTTTTTAAGTACGTGAAGAAAGGTAATTTTTTCCACTTTCTGACAGTATTCTTTTCAGTTGAAATGAAACAGAAAGTTTTTAGTTAAATATTTTTTTTCAAAAATTTCATAATGGGATCATGTATCCCCACATCTAGAGATACATGATCCCTTCATTGGGGATACTTGATCCCACTGAGAAAATACATAGACTTTTCATTAGATCGGCAATTAATTTATGGATTTTAGTTTTCTACATAATGTTTCTAAAAAAAAAAAACAATTTCCAATTTTCTTCATTAGATTATAATAATGTGAAAACAAAATAACATAGTTTCAAATTTCACTATACATTTGTAAAAAAAAAAAAAATAATAAATAAAAAAAAAAGTAAACAACTTTCATGAACTTATGACGCTTTTGATCAGTTATTTATTATACAATACAGTTGTGAACAATACTATATTTTATAAATAAAACAAAAATGTTTCAAAAGTAGCGTAATGAAGCTAAAATTACAACAAATAAATAAAAAAAAAAATAGGATGACAAGCACGAAAATCATTTATTTGCTTCTTGTCTTGCAATAATAAAATTAAGAGTTTCATTATTTGAATTAATTTTTAAAAAGAGGGAAGAAAAAATGTAAGTATCAGTATACTCATAAAAAAGAAAACCTAGCTTATATGTTTTCAAAACCTGAAAAGTCAAATGCAAACAATTCGTTTGTTATAGTTCTTTAAGTTCCGCTCAACCCAACTGGATGCGTGCAGCTTAACACATTTTGTTCAATTTTTCAGGAAAAATACATTGATTAAACATAATACCTTTTCGCTTCAGAAAACTTATTTCAAACTCTAGAAATCCAACTTTGTATTCTATCCGTTAATGGGTCAACATAATGGGCAACTCACTTTTTACTTCCTTTTTATAAAAAAGGAAGTATTGTATTCGCGAAAAAATTTTCACTCAAAATTCGGCCTTAATTTCCATTTTGCTCACCCCCGAATTAATGTTGAGTTGTTTTTTCAACCCGACCACACGCGGATAAGTGCCTAAGAACATATAAACACTCGAAATATCCATTTTGACATTCCCCGAGTAAATTACAACGCCTTTTCTCGTGACGTCCATGTGTACGTATGTACGTATGTGCGGATGTGCGTATGTGCGGATGTGCGTATGTATCTCGCATAACTCAAGAACAGTATGTCCTAGAAAGTTGAAATTTGGCACGTAGACACCTAGTGGGGTCTAGTTGTGCACCTCTGCTTTTGGTTGCATTCGGGTGTTTCTAAAGGGGTCTTTTGCCCCTTTATGGAGGAAATCATTGTTAGTTTCGATGTAAACTCAAGTGGTGTTATAATTTGGCGGACACTTGTCGATATATCGCCAGTCTTTTGGTCGCCAAGTTTTGTCGCCAAGTTGGCGAAAAATTTGGCGGGTTTTTTTTTTCAATCTTGTTTCAAATTGACCACTGGTGGTGATATTTTGAGAAATTAAAATTGGAGTAAAAGGAAGTCATGTGATGCACACATCAGCTCGTTTTTTTAATTAATAAAGAAACACAAAAACATCCTTTAGTTCAAGCTTCACTGCTTAATTAAGTCCTTTACATCCATATTTTAACATTATATGAACAATTCAAGACGCTGACTTTCATGCATTTCCTCCTAACAGTGACACGTTCAGTTATCCGTAAATTAAAATACCCTCAACCCTAAAGCAGGGGGCAGGGCACACACTGACTCAGCAACAATACGAATTTGTCATCCGAAAATTTCGTTTTCCAAAGCAGAAACGCAGCGTCTCGCAAAAGCTCACCAAATGACGCAGCATTTTTTCTTCTTGCACATGCACATGATTTGTTGCAAGGTCACTCTCTTCAGCATGATGAAATAATATTGTATATTTCAGCGAAAACTAATAAAATTGCAAGAGAGTGTAGATTAATTCAACAGAATGATAAATTATTGGTAGAAGATTAAGTTTTGAAACGATCGGACTACATTCGGAAAAGAAAAAAAAGTTTTAAGAACAATTTAAGCATGATTCACTGGATAGCGGTCTAAATATCGCAAATAGCGTCAAATTAAAACCAGCCTCGAGAAATAATTTTTTTTCGCCACGCTTGTCGCCACCTTGGTGAAAAGAAAAAATTACTAAGTTGGCGACAAATTTGGCGGCCAAAAGTATGGCGTTATATCGGTAAGTGCTCGCCAAATTTTGACATCACTTGAGTTTGCATGGAAATTAACACTGATTTTCTCCAAGAAGGTGTAAAAGACCCTTTTTTGAAATTTCGAATGCAACCAAAAGGGAAGATGGACAACTAGACTCCACTAAAAGTATACATACCAAATTTCAACTCACTACGGCATACCGTTTTAGAGTTAATCGAGATACGTTCATACATACGTACGTACAGTAAATGCATACACATACACAGACGTCACGAGAAAACTCGTGGTAATTAACTCGGGGATCGTTAAAATGGATGTTTCGGACGTCCAAACGTTCTAAGGTATATATGCACGTGCGGTCGGGCCGAAAACACAACTCAACATTCATTTGAGGGTGAACATTATGGAAATTTAGGTCGATATTTGAGTGAATTTTTTTTTTCGCTAATACAATACTTCTTTTACTATGTAAAAGGAACTAAAAAGAAAATTTCATAAAAAATGTATTTGTTTTTGAAAATTGAGTCAATGACAAGAAATGATTATGATTAAGTATTTCCCTTAAACACCTAGCAGTTCATTTAGAAAAGGAAAGGGGAAAAACTTTTTGAATAGGTACTTTTATATATATTTATTTATTTTTAGTTCACGAGTGACTGGATGAAATTGCTTTTACTATACATTTTTCTTCAAATTAAAATTAGACATGTATAATTCCAAAAATACCAATGTTCACTAGTGACAACTTATGGTTTCGCAAGGAAGAAGGGGGGCAGGGTCGATGTAAGTTAAGCTCTGGAGGACGGATGCTCAAAAAGGTTGGGAATCACTGCTCTAAATGAATTATTTTTTTCCCCGCTCACACTCGACTTCAACGTGCGATAAGAAGTACAGCTTCAATGAGACGAAAATATTTTATGAATAATGTATATTTTGCGTTGATAGTTACAGAGCACTAATTGTTTTGCTTTCAGATGGTCACTCCCGCGGAATTTCCCTGTTATAAATAAAAAAAGAATCTTTGAACCATGCCCGACATTTCTAATTTTTCCTGAAGGGGGCGGGGTGCAAAGGGTATATACTCCAAAAATACGCATAACCACGCCCATTTACATGAAAATTACATTAGGGTAGACCGGGGCACGTTTACGCGGATTTTTTTCAAGGAATTTTATCCTTTTTATGTTTAACTTAGGAAACTTTAGACATTGCGGTTTTATGAAGCAGTTAGTGGAGTCAAAATTGCCATATTCGGTTGCTGCTCAGTTTATGTTCTTAACTGTTAAAAAAATTATTTTTGGGTCCAAATCGGTTGCGTAAACGTGCCCCGGACGCGGGGCGCGTTTACGCATACTTATTTTGACACCTAACTTGGTTCTGTTAGTGTTTTGAACATAATGTCTTACCATCGTTAAAATAAAGCAAATTTATTACAGACTGAATAGTGCATATAAAGTAAACGCTGAATGGGCATGAAGACTGCACTACATGATTGCAAGCTTTAAGATACGAATTTGTAACTCAGTTAAAAATTAAATGGTGTTTTTCAAAACTAAATAGCCTGAA
Source organism: Uloborus diversus (assembly GCF_026930045.1). NCBI lineage: Eukaryota > Metazoa > Arthropoda > Arachnida > Araneae > Uloboridae > Uloborus > Uloborus diversus. The sequence goes on from NC_072733.1 coordinate 97,754,909, forward strand.
AAATACTAAAATATTTTGAGACAGTTCGGAACAAAAAAAGCGCCAAGGCACGTATAGAAGTAAGACACAGATGGGTCATTCCATACGAAATGAGCAAAATTCACAAAAAAAGTGGTGGTCGCATGGTAACAGATTTTTATGAAATTTGGTATAAAGGTTCCTTTTATGCCTACATAAAAATATCTGAAATATTTTGGCTAAATAGTTTTTATTTTAATAGTTACATGCGACTGAAAATTAGTCAGATTGAACAGCATTCTCATAAATGCTAAGTGTTGCATTTTTGAAGGCTTGTATTTTATTAACTATTTAATCAAAACATAAAAGTTGCATAAAGGTGTAATCTATGGAGTAGGGCAATTCATCTGATGTGAGTAAAGTTTTCAAGATTATTATAGTTAAATTTTAACCGTGTTTTAAAAACTGAAAATATTTCAGTCTTCTCATAATTAAGCATTATATATTTTAATCTCAAGCTTTAAGGAATGTATTAACTTTGCTAAAATTGACACCCAATAACATTCTAAGTGTCATAAAAGAAATACCTTACTTTTGAAGTTGTATTTTAACTTTTTTTGTCTTCAAAATCAGTTTTGAACTTAGTGACATTTTGTAAAATGGCGATTTCTCCCTTCACATATATTGCAAAAAATAATTATTGTTTTTATAGTAATATACTGTTTTTTTCTTACAGTTTAATACTGCTCAGCTAAACAACAGAGAAAAACTGTAAACATATTTTAGATGGCGCAAAACGATGCGCAAAAGGTTTTCCTTCATACGGGAAGAGAAACTAATGAATTCAAGGTATTGGCAAGTTATATTATTCATTCCCTTTTCCTCAAAATGTAGTTTTCTTTATCATCGAGAATGTATGTAAAATAACAGTGTTTATTTTGAAATCGCTATTCGTATCCCAATATTCGTTGATATTGACTTTGCAATTTCTTATAGTTGCTAAGGTGTAGCGATTGCTTTATAGCAAAAATCCGAATAGTTGTTGTGATTCTGAATATTTTACTGCACGTATGATAGTTTTTAAACATTTTCTGAAACTCAAATTTTATTTAAAAATAAATAAATTCCTTTCTTGATCGTATTTAAAGTTATTAGATTATTAAACTTTGTATACGATTATATTTTGTGTTATATACTATGTCAGTACTTAAAATTTAAATGTTTATGTTCTCTAGTGAATTTTTAGCACATCGCGATTGACTTCATTCTTCTGTTTTTTTTTTCTTTCTTATGTTCAGTTTTAAATTCTTTAACATTTTGCATTTAACCATTTTATTGAAAAACATTACGTTATAGCGTCAGTAACTTTTATATTCTGTACATAATTCGATGAATAAAATGTAAAAAAATAAAATAACGTGACAGAGAGACATGCAAACAGTATCAAATCTAATGATATTTTTTGTTGAGGAATTTGACACTGTGGAAATACAAAACTCTGATTTCTGAACGACTCAAAATTCTCTGAAATCTGGAGCCAGCTCTCATACTTATCGATCGAAACTAAAATAATAATAATTAAAAAAATCACCAATGATGCACTCAAAGAAAAAAAATAAACTTAAAAAATAAGCATCTTAAGATACAAACACGAAACCCTTGTGTTTTAAAAGTTTTATATTTGCGTCAGCAGGAAATTAAAGTTTTACTTCAGGAAAATTGCACTAGGACCATTGAAACTTGTGAACATAAAAAAATTTTTTGAAACTATAGTCAAAGGCACTCGATTGGAGGTCACGGGAAGTCTCTATGAGCTCCCCAAAAATGTCATATTGGGGAAATTTTGTCTGGCTATTCGGTAAATTTGGGGACATAATTGTAATGTTGCAATTTTTGAATTCTCGAATGTCCAAATTTCATTAGATATTGTACTTAATTGTGCGTACTTAATGTGTGCATTCACCAGTATTTTATTAATCGGCAAATATGTAAGTTGGCAAATTGAGATTATTCGCCTTCCCAACATATTTAAAATCAGGCCGTGCCTGATATATTTTAAAATTTTCAGCTTTCCATTTCTGATCTGGCAGTGTTTCGTTCTCGTCAAAATTACATCTTTTTAATTTAAAGTAGAATATTTGCATTATTATGCATTGTTTGTCATATTTTATTCGCTTTGAAGGGCATGCTCGTTTAGAAAAGTAGATGCTCGAGAACTACAGTAGAATTTGAAACTCTTGTAACCTTGAAACTCATCGTTTCCTTACATTTTGACTTTCAGAACACTTTGAGTCTTAAAGTTTGGCATCAACGTGTTCATGATGAAAACAAAAAGTATATTATCAATACTGAAAAGTGTGATTCTGTACTTCATTGTCTTTCACTGCATATAAAAAGTAAAAATATGTCAGATTGTTATCCGTGTAAAATGAAAAAATCGGAGAATTTCGTTTAAACCTGTAACGGAGATTCAAGTCAACGCCGGGTAAGATCTTTTGCATTTAAATACGATGGGTTCCTTAGCAGTTGAGTTCTTTAAGGGGGGAGGGGGAATTATTTTCACAATAATAGACGATTTTTCAAGAAACTTTCCGGTTTATTTCTTAAAGAAGAAAAGTGAAGTTTAAGAACACTTTGTCAGGTTTTAAAAGATAACAGAGAGATTTGTGGCAAAGCTCCGATAACGGAAAGGAATTTCTGAACTCCCGGTTTGAAATTTACCTTAACGACCAAAGCATAAGAATCGAAAAAAACCAACAAATCCTCTAGTTAACAAAGTAGCGTCATAGACAAGGGCACCCATATAGGGGGGCAAGGGGAGGGGCTCGAGCCCTCCTTTGAAATTAGAACTTCCTTGCTTTTGGTACTTTTTTCTTTGCAAAAATGTAAAAACATTTATTCTCCAGCATTAATGAATAAGTTATAAATGAAATATTTTAATGACTCCAATCTGTCCTAAAATCGGGTTGCATGGGGAAAATACCCTCCTAACCCATGGGAAAAATATCTGAGCCCCCCGTTACAATTTTGCATATGGGCGCCCTTGGTCATAGAACACTATAAGTCAATATTAATGAATGGAAACTTGGTATATGAATCGGGTTTGCCTCAGCAGTTTTGAGCCGAAGCAGCTATGTACTTCCACTACTTACGGACTAGAGCGGCTTTAAAAGGAAAAACCAAAACCTTTATTAAGCTATTTGCAGGAAGAAAGCCATCTATTAAACAAAACCTTTTTTGAGCTATTTGGGGGGAAGAAAGCCATCTATTAAACACTCCCGTGTTTTTTGACTGTATTTCGTATATTGAACTTCCAAAACAGAAAATAAACAAATTAGATATGAGAGCTCAACAAGGAGTCATGGTAGGATATGCGTTTCATATGAAAGGTTACAGAATTTGGGATCTCAAAAATCGCGAAGTGACAGAAACGCTGAATGTTAAATTCGATGAAAATAAATTCTGGGCGACCCCATCCCCTCCCAGGAACGGGAAACAGAGGGACAGAGTTTTATTTCACTACTGAGTAAATCTGAAGTAGAAGAATATCCTGAAAATCATAAAATAGCATGTTGGGAATTACATGGGTTAAAGAAATACCAAGGCAAAGTAAAAAAAGCAGGGATATGTATTATTCTATTGACACGACGGCGACGGTTCTAAAGTCCGAATCGTGAAGCCGAGGTTTATTGTTCTGAAAATAACATTGAATATGACCCAAAATATTTTAATATCACTTGTGATGATAACTCAAGAAAAGTTTCAGATTCTTATGAAGATAGGGAGGATAATTCAAATAAGTTAGAAGCTAACATTTCCGAGATTTAAGATTGGCAAAACGCAATGGCTCAAGAAATTCAGGTGATATGAGAAAGAAACGTTTACGAATTGGTTCCACTGAATGAAAGTTTTAGAAAGAAAAAAGGGTACAGGTGGTTTTTTAAAAAACAAATGAGCAGAATGAAATAATGCGATTCAAGGCCAGACTGATAATTTTAAATACCCACCAGGTGGGGGGGGGGGGGTTACTTTTCGCAAGTGTTCTCTCCAGTAATTTCCTTTCCTTTGATTGAGGCTTCCTTTTAAATTTTTGTGTATAAGCTACATTGAGTCCATTTCCATGTAGGTGTTTGCAGTGCGTATCTATATGCGGATGTAGAAAAGGAGATTTGTGAGACAACCTGAAAGGTTTGTCCATCCCTGAAATCTAAATTTTGTCTGTAAATTGAATAAATCATTGTCATTCTGATACAGGTTACGCCTCGAATCACGACGACCGGATTTCAATGGGGGGGGGGGGCTTTTAGTGTTTTGGGATAGGAATAATCTAAGGATGTGGATCAAAGGAATTTTAAATGAATTGGCCACGAAAAGAGTTCAGAATTTTAGATTGATTAATTGTACTCTGTACTGTGACAATCTAGTTGCAATCGATTTTTCTAGTTCTGCAATAGAAAATTGCAGAACTAAGCAGATTGATGTGGGGTACCATTTCCTAAGGAATTTGATTGATAAAAATGAATTTGGAATAAAATTTGTTGAAACTAAAAATAATGTAGCTGATTGTTTTACAAAACCTTTCTCTAGGGAAAATTTACATAAAGCTTGAATTGCAATGACTTTTTTTTTCTAGAGTTTTTTTTTTTTTTGAAATGTTTCAATTATTCCATTATGTTTAAGTTATAATTTGTGCACACAAACGGATGACCTGTAATATATTTCTATTTTTTATTCATGTCTTAAAGTATTTCATTCTAACCGCCTGAATTTCCTTCATTTAAACTTATTCACTAATGCAATATTATTTATATGAGTTTAGTGGTATGCAAATGTAAAGAACTACGTAACTTGTGACCAGAATTGAATGGGTGGTCTCATTTTATCAAGATAGCAGTTCGTGGTTGTGTTCCGCTTGGAATTTCAAAGAAGCCTCTAGTCTGAACGATGTTGCGATGATTCACTTAGTGACATGAATGCCGGCAATGGAAGTTTATAAGTACCTTTTTCATTTATGTTTTTATGTTTTCGGATGTAATTTGTAATCACAAATGCTTTTGAGTTTTAGGGCGTTCTTAGCCACTAAAGCTTATTCTACGGTCTGTGTGCCATATTGGGCCCCTCAAGCTGATTTTTGTGTGCCCGTTGTTAGGTTTTATGTTACAATCAAGAACTATGTATTGGAACAAGATAAACTAAATTTTGTTTTGATTGAAATGTGATGGATCATACAATTCATTTACGTCTGGGTTTTTTAAACTTGTAATTCAATATTGGTTTTTACGGGTAGTTGAATATTATCATTTCAAGAATCACCGGAATATAGAAATTTCTGTTGCTAGAGCTAAATTAAACGTAAATTTCTTTCATTATTTATTATTATCTTTTTAATTTTCCAGTAAATTTTGGAGCACTGATTCTTTGTTTTTGAATGTTTAATTAGAAGGAACCAAAACAGAATGTTAAGTACTTTATTATTTATTGTACGTATTTTTGTAAAAATTAAAGGATTAAAATTTAAAACCAACTTCATAATGAGAGCAACAATAAAGATTAGAGTTTAAAGTACGATGTATTACAGCGTATGAAACTTTCTTCGCATATTCAGACTTGTGTGACACTTATCAAACAAAATTATTAGATTATTTTAATTGTAATGTAAATAAAAAGCAGTTATTTTGCAAATGTGAGCATATTTAAATTTACAGTTAAAAGAGGTGCGGTCTTCTGGCAAGCATTTTCAAGAAGGGTAGCATTGTTTACAAGAAGGGCGGCGGGCCAAATGTGGACTTACAATTTCTTAATGATTAGAACTGGCACTACCAGATTTAATCTATTTCTTGACATGTTTGTCGATTTATGCTTTTGTTAGAAACTTTCAACTTTTCTGATCGATTTTCACTTTTTACTGAATTGACTTTAACTAAGCCATCTTGATTTTGGGAATACAGAATTGTTTCTTCCAGGTTTCAGGCAAACTCTAAAAAACTTAAAAATAAATTGTCTAAATCCTATCAAAAGAAGTAGCACTTAAAAAAAAGTCGCTGGTGGATTAAATGGGGACATCAATAGCTGTTCAAAACGGGGGGGGGGGGGCGTCCCCATTTTGAAAGACATAGAATATAAATGAAACATCTTAAATTATGCTTAAATATTAAGACAGATGTAAGATAGGATGCTCTTACGGTATTATTTTATTTCAATTCAAATGACTCTTTTATGCGATTCCTTAGTACTTAGGAAAAAGCTCCAAAAAAATTAAATTTAAACAATATAATAACACAATTGTGGAATAAAATATATGAAAAAAAATATTTTAAAAAATTATTAATAAAATATTTCATATTAAATACAGAGTTCTAAATAATTATTTTACATCACACTTTGTTTCATATTCAGATTTCTAATAATGGGCAGCTGTCAAAGAAAAAGAAGATGAAGCTGGTATCAGTTGAATATAGCTCGAGCTGTTAACAAGTGTTGGAAAGGAATATGGGTTACAAAAAAAAAAAAAAAAAAGAAAAGAAAGGAAAGAAAGAAAAAAACATCTAGGGTTTTCAGTGCTACTATAGCAACTCGAGGAGGGGGGGGGGGGACTAAAAGAGGCTAGATACAGTATTCATAGTTTTAAATGAATACCCCCAATATTTCCCAATTGGTTGTCCTAAACGTCGACCTTGGTCCATTTTCTAAAAAAAATAATTCTCTACCTCATCCTAATTATTGTTTTGAAGTAAACATATTGCAATCCGATAATCTGGAGCCTATTATAAGAAGAAACTAGTTTCAAGTTTTATCATCCTTAAAACATTTTTATTTATTTCTTTAGGCCAAGATGTTGTTTTTCCCATTTTGGACAACTTTCCGCTGTTTTTTTTTCTTTTTCTTTTTTTGGAATTCTTAACTTAAAGAAGGAGTAATTCTCCCGATCACCGATCACTTCAGTTATCCGATCGAAAAAAATAAATATTATTCTTAATCAACCGTCTCATACGTATTCCAAAATCCTTCAAAAATAACGAAAGTTACAAGGATTTTTTTAAATTTTATTTCAGAAACCAGTATAAGTGCATTTCTTGACATAAAAGATAAAATATAAGATATTTTCTTTCTTTTTTCTTTTTTGAGTTCTTATGTAAAGTATTCAGATTAGATCTACTTTAATTAGATATAATAACGACCGTTTCAATTGCGTAGTTTGCAAATTGCTGCACAGCAGTTTTTTTCTCTTTAAAACAACATATTTAGCGCTTAACTGGTTCCTGAAATAAACGCTTCAATTACAATTTAGGTAAATGTTAAGCGGTTTCAAAATAAAAGCAACTCCCAAGGCAACCTTAATTTCAGATTATTCAGAGTCAAAATTTTAATCATTTTATTGCGTATTTTTATACCTACGTAATTGATTTTTCCATGAATGTTTTTTGGTGTCCTCAAGTTTTATGAGATTCTAAAAATTTTTATTTTGACATGCTTTCATGATATAAGGCCTAATGATGGCACCTAAGTCGGCAAAGATGTCACAAAGAAGAATCAAGTTTGTAATGTAAAAATGTTGATCTTGACAAAATTAGCATTCGGTTTTAAATGAATTTCTGCAGTTTCACTGTAAAAACTACTAATCGATATTTATAGGTGATGTATACGAAATAAAATAATTTGGCAATTTTTAATGGTGTGAATGTTTTATTTTTTCTCATGAAAACAGTATAACAATATAAAGTTATAATTTTTTGAGTAGTAAAACCAATTAATACTAGTACTCATAAACCTGACATATTTTATTATACCGAGTGAAAAATTGTTTGTTTAGTAGCTCTGGAATTTTGAACCGTCACATATTTATTGTTTTCATGTATGTAAACTTTAAAAGGATAATAGGATAAAGTATTATCTAATCTATAATAATCAGTTTACAATAAAAACCATTCTGTGCAGTCTAAATGCTGTTTACTGCACATATGGGGTGAAATAAAGTTTGTTACTAGTATTTCTCAAATAAAGTTGGTCCAAATGCAACTTATAACATTAAAAAAGAAGAAAACCATGAAAATATATTGTTTTACCAGAAAAGAAAAATAAATGCACAGAATTGCATGTATAAAGTTAAAATAAACTTAAAGGTTTAATGGATTGCATACTGCAAAACATTTCCCACGTTATGTAATTTTAGTAATTTTAGTGAAGATACGATGTAGTATTTTCAGTTATATATAAAAAACTTTCTCATTTTTACTACCTTCATGGATCAAAAAGTTTTGTTTTATGAAAAGGCTATAACTGTTCTCGTAATAAAGCTTCAGACCATATTTTGCAATTTCCTTCTATTTGTAAATTTTTAAGTCTGCAATAGAGCTAAATGTTTTTTGTAGAAATGAAAATGCGCCACTTTTTTTCCTTCTTTAACAGGTCTTTATAAAATATAGAGAGGGGGGGGGGGCATTGATTTATTTTGTGCACAAGGAAATTAATATCAATAAAATATATATTTAGCAGCAGTTAACTATTTTTATGTAAAAGGCTTTTATATTTCTTTACTTGTCGCTTTTCAGAGCCTAAAACATTATTTTTGTGGTTGAAAAACTTAAGAAAAGGAACCGATTTCGTATGTAGGCTGATTTCTACAACGTACATACGGAATCAATTGCTTTACTTTTCTATATTGTTCTTCAGCTGTAAAAGCAGTGATTTCGGCTATGAAAAGAGACGATAGGGTGAAAAAACCCTTTTGCATAAAAATTGATAACTTTATTTTATGGTTTACTGCTGTTAATTTCACTGTACAAATCATTTATAAAACCGTATACTACTGCTGCTTTTATGGCACAATTCAGCTGATTCCGCAGCATAATACTGCTAACTTTACAGTTTGATACTGTTAATTTTGCAGGGCAATGCCGTTAAAAAACAGTATATTACTGTTAATTTTACATATTATCCCTGTTAAATTTACAGGTCAAGTCATTCCTAAAACAGTATATTACTGCTAATTTTACAGTTTGATACTGTAAGTTTTACAGGGCAGTTCCATTAAAAAACAGTATATTACTGCTAATTTTACAATTAATCATTGTTAATTTCACAGGGCAATTCCATTAAAAGACAGTATATGACTGCTAATTTTACAGTTTATCGCTGTAAATTTTACAGTAAATGTCTGTTATAAAACAGTATATTACTGCAAATTTTACAGTTTAGAATAGTAATTTTTACAGTTTTTCTTTGGAATGTGAGCTGCCAGTATTATACTGTAAAAATAACAGCTTTTTTTTGCAGTGTATTTAAATGTGGGAAACTTTCGACAACTTTCAAATTTTGCAGGAATATAGAACAGAATTTCTACTATTTGACTGAAGAAACTAGAAATTGGTTTTTGATTTCTAAACTTAAAAAAAAAAAAAAAAATCAGCATTAGCATTTTCTTTGTGTTTTATGTAAAATTACGAAATTTCAAAGAACTAGATAAATAACTAAAAGATGCAAAAGCAAGTATATCTAACATTTATTTCAATTTCTTGAAAACATGTACTGGCATAGTGTGAAATTCATAAAATAATTAGCAGATAAAATTTATATCTTAAGCAATAATAATAAATTCAACAAATGCATCAAAACTCTTTTTTTTTTGCTCTCTAAAAAAGCTCTTTTGATCTGGCTAAAAATTTGTGGCTCAATTTTTGTAGGAAAATCCAGTTGAAGACATTAATAGTACTCTTTCATTAATATATTTCAAGAAGTTCTAGACATCTTTAATAGGTCATGTTTATTATAGTAACGGTTCATGTGGGTTCACTAACTTAATAAGAAAATCACTTATCTGAAAAGATATCGATGCATAAAATCATTGTGTTGAAAAACATTACCCAGCTACAAATAGTTGCTATATGTATTGTATATGTAACAAACAAATGAAATTATTGATGTTGGATTTGGCTTGATCTCTAAACTCTTTCTCTTCAAACATATGCTCTTTTAACTGATGATTGAGTTAAATCTGAGACTAGGAATTTAAGTGTTTAATTGTTAATTGAGCTGAAACGATGATGATTTCATATCTCCAAGACAGCTATGGGTACTTCAATAAATTGTTATTGAGCGTAACTTTCAAGACTGATAAGTTTTATTCATGAGACTTAAAAAAAAAATATATATATATATTTGTGATTGTAGCAGGCAGAAGGAGAAAATATCTTAGAGTTATAAGTGGATTATTGTATGTCGTATGAATACTTGTTCTGACGTATAATAGTTTGATAGTTTTATCAGTATGCCATAATATGCATTTTTGCCATTGATAGTAAAAAGGAAAGTGATCTGCTTTCCATTGAGAATTAGATTCATTGTGAGTAAAATGTTGTTTAACTGGCAATTTTTATTCTGGACAGAAAAACTATAACTAAAATAGACGAGTTTCGCTACCAAAGGAATCTTTTTGTTTCAAAGAACGTCGCAGCAGGACGGTTGAAACAAATTTCCTCAAACTCATAGCCCAATCTTAAATGCTATTGAGAATTAGACGAGATGGTCCTCTTTCTTAATCTTAAAACTCAGTATGTTCTTTTAGTCATGCTGACATGATAGATTTTCACGAAACTTTACCGTTATTTCTTCCTATACCACGGGTAGAGAGGAAAATTCAACTTTCAGTGGCACAATTATAATGCATACTGGGCAATTACGTACTTCACAATAATTAGAGAAGCATTTCAGCAAGTACTTCATAAATATACTTTTGAGAAAATGAAACATGAAAGAAATGGTTAAGTCTTACTAAACTTACAATAAATAGCCGTAACTAATGGAATTTTTCTTTAGTTCAAGTAACAAAATACGCTGATTCCAACGATGAAAATTTAGTATTATATAAAAGACACTTCAATATGTTACGCGAAAAAATGAGTAATTAAGGGCATTCCCTCATGTTCAAACAAGCAATTGACATAGAGGAAAAAAATGAAAATTTCGGAGATTTTTGATTTTTTAAAGTACGGTTTCATCACCAAGGAATTCAAAAACAATTACTAAATTAGAGCCGACAGTTAGTTATAGATAGTTTTTCAATCTGAATCCTTTTTGCCGTTATTTTTTTTATGAAAAGAGCTAAAGAGTGCTTTGAAATGTGAAGTAAATTGGCAAGTTTTTAATCTTTCTTAATATCTTAGATTCAAAAAAAGCTCCGAATGAATTTTACTTTCCTCTTTCCTAATAGAGATTTGTTTATAGAATGTGGAAATATTTATTTAATAAGTGTACGTTTATAACTTACGGAGTTACTGAGTCACAAACTGGCTGCCATGAACTCTGAAAATTTAGGGTTAGCGCAAGCATCAACTTCTAACTTCATAACAAAGCAACAGTTTTTAAACTTCCATACATTGCATTCCCTCATACATACGCATGATTTACCTAAATAAAAATTTTCATTGAAATCTGTGACATGTCAGCACAGCTGATTTGCTAATTTCGCATGGAATGACCCAGTTAGAACGTGCGTAAAGGTTCTCAGACATCAACACGTAAACTTGCCCCGTCTCGAAGTATGGATTTATTTTTAACGTGCAAAAATATTTAATAACATTTCAGTTCATACAAATACAATTCTTTTATTTTTTATATATTTGTTCTTTCTTAACTAAATATTATTTATTCACAATAAGCTTCAAAACGTTCAACTCGAAATTTACTCGACTAGGTAGAAAACAGATTATTCTTTCTGATGCTAGACCGAAGCTCGACTGATACTCAAAAACTTGTGAGGACATTTGCTAGGGAGCAGCATCAATCTGTTATGACTGCTGGCTCTCCAGTTATAATTCGTTTTGAAAAAAGGGCAAGGCGTAAACGTGCCCCGATCTACCCTATATTTCCATTTCCAGGGGGACAATTGACCTCTTTGATCCCCCTAAATAACGGGCCTACTTTGAACATCGTGTAAATGCATCATTTTTTTAAAAAGAAGATTCTGTGCGTGCCTGGATGTGGGAAGAAAACTCAAGATGGGGGGGAGGGGGAGAAATATATCATACCACACCCTACAGCCAGTGAGAAGAGCGAACAACCCCATTTTCTACTAACGGGGCCTCCTTTGGGGAGAAGTTCTGTCTCCGTTTCGTCATTTTCACAGGACTCTTCAGTGGTTGTTCTTCGCAACTCTAATGCTCCAGTAAGTTTAGTTCATCTATGTAGTACGGCTCCTCTGATCTGAAACGTTATTATGCGTCACATCTGTTCTTGTTGGATATGTGATCAGTTGAAAAACTTTTCTGAAGGAATTTTTTTCTCATGCATTTACTCCTCTGGACATAGCACATAAGTATGTTTTTTGATAATTTTACTTTTGCTTTTTAATTACTCTTTTGTTTAGACTGGCTCCTTTTATGTTTTTTTTCTTCTGATTTAGTACAACTTTTGAATTGAAATAAAGGTTTTAATTGATATGTCCTTTTGAAAATGTTTAATTTCCATTTGATAAATTACTTCCTGGTTGAGTTTTCCTTGTTAATGATTACTACTAAGCACGAATCCTATTCAATGCTTATCCTAGCCTTTTTTCATGACATATTTTATCATCATAATTTAAGATGCAATTGTCACGAATCATTTTTCTTTTGAACAGTAAGACGTTTTCTTCAAAGGAATTTTGTTTCTAGTTACTGTGTTTTGTAATCTTTGGTGTAGAAACGATAATGTGTGTAAAAGATCGTATCGCTTAAAGATTTCAAGAAAACAAAATTAACAGAAAGGTTCAATTTTCAGAAGGACTTATGAACAGTTTCTTCGAGAAGAAGGATAGAAGTTTGAAAATAAACAACATTTTTAATAATACTGACATTTAAGTTCTCTATGAATCAATACTTGCTTAGGAAAACAAAACGTAAATAAAATAAACTATCCTTTTTTTTTAAAAAAAATCATATCTATGTTTTGTTCACAAAAATAATAAATAATAACTGTAAGTTACTTTTTCGTGTTTGGGAAAGTAGTAAATCGATGCAATTCAACCAGAAAAGATAAATATGAATAAATAAAAAAGAAGCGAATAATTATTTCAATGTTACATTAAAATAACCGGAACAATTAGTTTTGTTAATAGGCGCTAAAATGCAAAGATTCGAAAATTTTTGAAAAAATGTGGACAAAATTTAGAAAATGTGGTCTCTTTTAAGCGTGAGGACGAATTATCGAAAATGGGGACATCTGGTCTCCTTAACATTGAAAATCACTGGCTTAGACCGGTTTTAACTTTTTGGCGATAGAAAACCGATATTATTTTTAAACGTGAGGACAAATTGTTAAAAATGAGGACTCACTTCACAAAATGCGGACTCTCTCTACAAAATGGGGACTCTCTCTACAAAATGGAGACATTTGGTCTCCTTAATGTTGAAAATCACTGGGCATAGAACAATTTTGACTTTTTAGAGAGAAAACCGATATAATTCGAAGGTTCTCTAATTTTTGGATAAATTCAGTCACAAACAATGCACTGAAATACATTAACCTTAGTTGAAAGAAAACTCTAATCTTAAAATATATATATAATTTTCTTCTTAACATAAATACAGGTTTTAAAGCCTCTATTGGCATTTTTACGTCATTGATTTGGAACATTATACGTTTGATCAGAGTTCCACGTGCGGTAAAGACTTACCTTGATCTTTCCATCTCTCTCGAAAATTACTGTATCAAAATTAGTGTACTTTTCAAAACATTAACTGAAAGGAATACGACATATAGATACTGTCAAAGCACGTATCCATAACTTTGGTTTGAAATTAGTCAAAAAATATATCAAAAGCTGAAAGGACAACATAAGATAAATCCTTTTGTGAATAAATGTAAAATAAAAAAGCTCCTCCTGCTTTTTATTTCGAATAAAAACGACACAAAAATTCAGATAATCTAATATTCATGCAAAAATTTGTAGAACATTCACTTAAGTTTTCGGAAAATTTCTCAACATTAGTGGAGAAGAAGAAGCACGAGAGATTGCCACGTTGCGATGTTAGGAGGTTATATAAAGGACCGCTGCGTGGACTCCGCCATTGCTGTACTTTGTATTCAACGTTAGCTGAATCAACTATTTTCAAGCATGTTTTACATTTTCTTAAGTCTGCACAGGAAAGATGATGGCTTTTCAGTACTTTGCAACGTTTTTACTGCTTATCAATACAATTTACGTCCAATCCAGTAAGTTTTAAAAACTTGTTACATACTTTTTTTACTTTAATCGTACCTTTTGAAGTCTTGGGTGAGGCAATTGATGAATGTGGATTTTTAATTTACTGTCTCGTTTTATTACTTAAAAGTGAAAAAAATCAGTTTTATAGGTGTAATAATGCTTGCTTCATAATCATGGAAACATTTTTTATTAAGAAATCAAACGCAGTATTTAAACAGACTGGGAACTTTTGTACATTTACAGTCCTGTATACTTCCAGCTTTTCTCATTTTTATACATAGAAATAATTTTAATTATTTTTAAATTTTTGCATTAAATATATTTTAGGAATTGAAGAAATTAAATAACATTAAAATATTGGTAACTATACAGTATTTAGAATCTATGTGATGATTTTTAATAATACTTAATTTTCACTTGAAATTACTTAACATGCGTAATTTCAAAGGAGCAATTGTTTTATAATTTAAGCATTAATATTACATTGGTATTGTACATACCCTAAAGTAAAAAGAAATCCGAACATCGAGATTAGCTGACAATGGCGGATCAGTATGTAATGACGCAGTTTCTGTGACGTAGTTATATGAACTCGTAAATATGATATCATGGAACTCTCAACCTTTTGCATTGAATAAATTTTAGGGATTAGAGAAATTAAATAACACTAAAATTTTGGTAGCTATACAGTATTTAGAAGGTGTGTGAAAATCGTTAATATTGATTAATATTTATTTGAAATTACTTGACATGCGTAATTTCAAAGGAGCGATCATCGTAAAATTTAAGCATTAATATTACATTACTATTGTACCTTAAAGTAAAAAGAAATTCTTACATCGAGATTAGCTGACAATGGCGGATCAGTATGTAATGACGCAGTTTCTGTGACGTAGCTATGTGATCTCGTTCATATGATGTCATGAAACTCTCTGCATAAAAGAGAAGCAGTTGAATAACGAAAAGAGGAAGAAAAAATCATTCCTAAGAATTGAACTTAATTTTCTCACAGAATATGTTAAATTATCAAGCGAAATTATTCATCTATGAATAATTCTTCGAACCTTCTGCTCGAACCTTCATAAATCATTATCAATGCATAAAATCGCCGAAGTACATTTTAATGCAAAAATAAATTAACCTTTTCAAAGAGTGAGCATAGACGTGTCTTCTAAATTGAGTAATATTAATGCTTAAATGTATATGCTTATTCGCAAAAATAGCCGCTTTTCTTGTACTTAAATATCCAAGAAGTACAATTATCCAAAAAAAAAAAAAAAACTTTTTAAACTGAACCATCCCTATGGCCTGTTATTAGTTCATTTACTTCAAATCTTAAAGTGTAGAATTATTAAAAATTAAATTAATATTGTTACAAATAAATAAAAAAGCTAAGCTGATCAATTTGGCAATTACAGTAAGGCAATATAATATTTCGAATAACTGATTTCTTCACAAATAAAATTTATAGATAGGTATCTAATCAACTCCTTCCCTAATAAAAATTTATCAATAAGTATTCGAGAGTTTTATTTTTGAAAGAGAAAAGCGTGTAAATTGGCAGTAACGGGGTCATTAAGGTTCATTAGAGAATTGAAAAATGATGTTAATAGTCAGCAGTATGTCTCAGATTTATTAAAGTAATGGAAAAAAATATAAGATTTTTTTTTGTAAATTAAAAAAAAAAAATATTTACTTATTATGTGAACACATCATACGTAGCTGCAGCCAATTGTAAGCATATTTCAGTTAATGTGACTTGAAGCTTTATAAAAGGAAATTAATTTTCATTAAATTTGAAAATGAATGAAAAAAATTAGTTTCTCCATTACAATTGATATTGTTAGTGACATTCCTGAAAATATGGATTAAAATTTCATAATCAACAAAACTTTAGTAACATTATTCATTTATAAGATTTTTTTCAATGTATGTGTGTGTGTATAGCATTTGTATTTTAAATTGTGAGCTTTACTGTTACATAATTACATATGTATATATTTATAGCAACATACTAGTCTTAAATGGATTTTTATTTAAATAACAATAATAATAATGAATGTTATTGAAATATGTAAAGAAATGTGAACTAAATCTGACACGCTAAGAAGTTTCTGAACCCGACTTCTCTAAATAAAAGTGATTTTTTAAAACATTAATAATTTTCTACAATAACTTAGAATAAATCATTCTTTTTAATTAAGAGAAAAAACTGTGTAAATTGTTTTAGACAAAATTTACAGTTTCCGATAAAGCTTTTTCCACCTGAATGAATGTGTTTTCAAATGTGAAAAATGTGTTTTCTATATTAATTTACACATCAAGCATTATAACAAATAAAGAGTATTAAATAATTATCACAGCTTAAATTTTATTGCGTAGATTATACTATGTCATTGGGATTTTCTTCTATTGATGATATTTTTTCTATTTCCTTGATGATTTTACACTTGAACATTGTCCCAATGTGAAACTGAATTGCAACACTACTCAATTTTCTCCATTATTGAAATGAAACCCACTGTCCTTTTCATTTTTTTAATCATCATTATATCATTTCTTCTCTTCAATTTTATTATCTTATCTTATCATCGCAGTTTATCTTTTATCTCATAAAAGATAAACTGCTCTTGCTTTGTATTTTATTTTGCTTCACAAGATTCATTTAAACTATATCTTCCTTGTGTTCTGAAATGTAAAGATCTGAAAAGCACTCTAGTTACATCGAATCAATGAAATATTTTTCTCTTTTGTACATTATTTCTTAAAATATACATTAAAAAGTATTCAAAAACCATTATTTATGGACAGGGTTGGTTGGGGGAAGTGGGTAATTGGGGTAAGCAGGTCAGACCCTAAAACTGAAATATGGATAAAGTTTTCAAACTTCTTTACATTGATCATGTGAAATTTCTCACAGTGATTGGTTTTGCATATATTTGGGCTTCGTGGAATTTTTTTTCTAGGTCATAACATTTAATACAGGAAAAAAAAATCTGAAAAATATTTTTTTTTTGCGAGTTCAAGCAGCATTTTTAAAGTGTTTCCTGGTTAGTTTTTATTATTTTTTAATGATCATTAATGTTTCATGTATAAACTTAAAAGTTCATACTGCAATAAGAATTTTTGTATAACATATTAGTAATAAGTGTTTAAGAGAAGGGGTCCCACTTACCCCGTAAGTTTTTGCTATAAGGGTAAGTGGGTCCCTTTATAATAATGTAGATTTCAAAACCAAAAGCAACTCTGATAATATATTTGAATGAATGAAATACAAGACAACTATGATGACCTAGTAGGAATTGATAGTTCAGCTACAAAAACAGCTAAAGCTGGAGATTATGTACTTGTGAAACTTACATCAAAGTATACCATGAAGTATTATGTTGGTATAATGTTGGAAGTTGATGATACAAATTAAAAAAAAAATTACCGTTGCAAGAACAAACAGAAATGGCGAGTTTTTACTGGCCTGGTGCAGAGGAAGTTGGAATTATTATTGAGGATGAAGTCCAGTATGATGATAGTTCTTCCTTAGCACACTTAAAGCAGACGCAGCCACATTTGGTGTTTCAAATTTCTTTTTCAGCTTATAGTTTTGGCTATTTTACCAAAATTGACCTGAATCAACTGTATTACGTTTATTCAACACACCTTTACGTGTTAAAAGTAAAATATGTAACTATAGGCTTTAAATAAATTTCACAGATGTAATTGTTTTGTTTTTTGTTTAAAACTTTTCTGTCACACAGATTTAAAAGACAGTAAATATCTCGTAAATATATGCGTTTAAAAAAAAAAAGAAAGAAAAATCATACTAAAATTTACATACTTTATCAAGTAAAACCTCCGTACCCTTTTTTTTTTATATATGCTTGATTTAAATTTAAATAAATGGGGGTGACCAATTTACCCCTTATAATTGGTTAAGTGGGACACCCGTCTGATTTTTTAAAAATCTAATCGTTAAGAACATTTAAAGCATTATTTTAGAAAACAATGATGTACTTTAGATCATTAATAATGTCTAAAATAAAATAAGACAATAAGTTAAATATTTTTTGTTTCAGAACTTTTGTATAAGTTTTCAAAACCGAAATGTTCTCAAAAGCAGTCCCTCTTACCCCACCCAACCCTACACATTTTTTTTCATTTCAATTAAACAAATAAGCTTTTTATTTAAAATCAAGTGACTTAAATCAGTGATTTTACTCAACCGGTATCCGCATAAGTTGCTTGGTTTTTTTTTTGTTTTGTTATACTTCAGAAGAGGCTTTAGATTTATAATCAAGGTTAAATTTTCTACTTTACTCAGTAATTTTTTCAGAGTAACATGAGGTAAGTTTGCCAATAATGTAGCATTAACTCTGTGCAACTCAATTCATGAACTTGATGCAAAATATTAACTGAACAAAGTGATATTTTTTGCATTAAGTTTAAAAAAAATCTATTTTTTTAAAAACTGGGCATGCTGGGAGTAATTTATGTTTATGTTAGTGGAAACAACATCAAAAGTATTAGTAAAACCACATTTGTAATTGAAGACATTATTAAGCTTCTTAAGTAAACAAATTTACAGTTATGAGTATGAGATTTAAATTTAATTTTCAAGATTGAGCAGAGTTTAAATTAATTTATCGTCTTATCTACTGGAAGGATATTTAATTTTGAAATAACACGGAACAGTGGAATGGTGCTTATCTCATTTCAGATCAAGCAGATATCACAAAGTTCTTCCAACTATTTAAGATAGACTCAATACTAAACATTTATTGCTTGATTTTCATGCTATCCATGTCAATCCGTAACCTTTCCAGATAAAGTCTTCAAACTTGTGCCATTGTATTCTCAGCGTCTAGCAGAATATTTCCTATTTGCGTTTTGATTTTCCTCTATTTAATAATGCAAGAACCCTTCTGAACTTGAAATTGAAGTCAATTCAAACTGCTTGGCTCCAATATGTCATGAACATTTTTCTCTGCCTTCGACCTACATTGCTTTTAATGACTTCTAACTAATTAACTCTTTTTTATGGGCTGTTAATTGATTGTGTTAAAAAATATGCACTGTTAGTATTTTAGTATGTTGGTCTTTGTTGTGTACGTTTACAACCCTCGTTTGATACTTTGTGAGGCACGAGAAGTATGATTTTGCTAATTTATTTTAAAAATAATAAATTTTCTGATACTGGGTCAAACAAAAATAATAACTCATGAATAGTTGTTGATATTGCATTCACTTATTTTATGCATATTTTTGATAGGCACTGCAAGTGAAGAAGAAAAATTAATTGGTGTTCCCATTTCTCTTATCGATTTTTTCAATATCACTGAAGAAAATGTGACTGACATTGTCGAAGAAGGTACGGTTGTGGCTGCCAATTCAACCTTGAATTCATTGACAGATTCGTTCGGGAAATAATTTTGAACGGTATTGCCACACTACAAATGCCCTCAACTGAGTCATTGACGTTTCAAAATTTGAATTTTTTTCTTGATCATGGTATTGAAGCAGGAGAAATCATTATCAAATAAGTAAGAAATTTTTATTGCTATTTATAATCAACATGTAAGCTTTTTTTTTTAATGATCCAATGTTTTACTCAAGCAAAGTGGTTTATATATTAACGGTTTTCGGTAAAAACACCAGTAGTTGACATTAACACTAATAATTGACACTGCATTAGCAGTTGACACAGACAAAGAAAAAAAAAACAAAAGACATTTTTAAGTTGTACAAATATTACAAAATTTTAAAAAGGTGTTGCAAATTTGTAATGTTTAGCTTTCAGCTTATTCTTAGTTGATTTTTTGTCGGCTGTGTTTCTCTTGTTCATTAACTGTTTCTTTTTAAAGGTAGCTACTAATGGGTGTCCACTACTTATAGTTTTACCAAAACACTTTTCAAAAATCAAGCAGCTGAAAAAAAAAATAGTAGTTTCATCAGACATTATTTAGGAGTTTTGTTTCTAATTTTTGCTGCTATTTGCTCTGTTTAAAACTTTGCATAACTGCATCATATTATCAACTACATTGACATTTAATCAAACAGGGTTTTAGGATCAGGATCCTTCCACGGCTACCCAAAACTTGCATCAAACGGAAGTTCGTTCTCCATTAAAGTAAAAGATTTATGAATAAAAGTGAATTCTTTTTGAAATAGAAAGTATTAATTAACAAGAGCATTGGCTCCCAACTTTTTCTAACCCATCTCCTCCCTACAAAGGTTAACTGACACCTATCAACCTCCCTCTCCCCCCCCCCTTTTCTTTGAAAGAACACAAGTTGATACTAGTGAAGATTTATATTATTGAAAATATAAATGGCTAATTTTTATATGGAAGTAAAATGTAAAACTTAAAGCAATTTTATTCAATCACACTTAAACTAGAAAAAAATACATAAATATGCAAAAGAAGGAGAAAGGCGGTACGTATGAACAATTTTTTCACTTCTTTATTTTTCAAAAAACTTATTGTCTTTTCTAAATACCATCGAACTTTTTGAGATTTTTTAAAAATATATTTTTTTTTTTACTTTATGGTATTTAAAGAAAAATTCATGTGTTGTTCTCATGAGCACCTATGGAGGGGGAAGGGCACGTACGGACGCCATTAAAAAATTGCAGTACAAGCATCACATTTCAACGAAAAACTCTTCATTGTGAAACATATTCGTTTGCACAAATTTCATTGTAGGGTTTGTAACCAACACTGTTTCAATTTAAATTGGACAGTAACTGTCAGTAAGAAAACATTTCTTTCCTAAATTTGCTCACTGTTAAGTTTCCAAATTTCGTAGCATGCTCTGAAAGAATATTTTATTCTGTAATTATTCTCAATCGCATTATACAGGGTGTTCCGTTTTAACATGCAAGACCTTTATTTTCGCAAACGTTAGCCCTACATGTATACTTCCAATTGCAAAAATGTTCAAAATCAGACACTGAGTTAAGTTAATGAAAGTTCGAAGCAAAAATAAAAATGAGTCAAAAAATACAAAATTTAACTTTTTATACGGGATCTAGGTAACCTAAGTAATATTTAGAGAAATATTCTCCGTTGGTAACTATTACTGACACAAAAAACTTGGCATTTGTGCGATCAAAACTCAAGGAGATATTTCAGTTCAAAGTTTTAAGGGACCATTCAGAAGATGAGATTGTAACTTATCGCCCTTTCAGAAGAATGATAGGTCGTCAAAGTTAGAAAAACTAGGTATTTATATTTTTCATTGCTATTCAAAAATAAATGCAAATGTTACCCCGTGATGCACAAAAACACACGACAAAACCTCGATCAATTTGAAATCCACACTCTATGCACATTTATAGTTTTAAACACTTGTTAACCACTATATATCCCCCCAAAACGTCGAGTGAAAAGTGGTGTAAGTCACAAAACGCTGCGTTTCATATCTCGGTGAATATTGGTCGTACTAATTTAAAACTTTTTTGTTGGAATTATTTTTCAATGGAGATCATTTCCCTAAATATAAGTTAGGGGACCTGAAGCCCGTATAAAAAGTAAAATTTTGTATTTTTGGACTTATTTTTATTTTTACTTCAAACTTTCAATTTCTTAACTCAACATCTAATTTTGCAAATTTTTGCAATTGGACTAACGGTTGCAAATAAAGGTTTTGCAGGTTAAAACGGAACACCCTGTATATCGCTTCTAAGCTTCATAATGAGTATGATAATGTATTTTACAATTATTTCAAACATTAGTTTTTAATTAAATGAAATTATGTTTATTTTTTGTAAGTATTATTATAACATTAAATTGTTGACCAACTATTTAGTAATAACAAATTTGTAAATAATAAATAATAATAATAATAATAAATATATAAATATTACCAATAATAATAATGAACTGATTAGACTTGATTTACAAACTGATTAGAAAAATAATCATTAAAATAGTTACACATTTTTATAACACTAGATGTTGTGTTCATAAGTGCTCCATTATCTACCTTAGAACTAACTTCTTAATTAAGAATTCTTAATTTAATGAAAAAAATAGTAAAACATTGTCAGAAATTTACTTGAACTTTCATGCAATGGTTTGCAATAGTTAATTTTAACTTATTAGTTGGTATAAAATACGTTTTCAAGTGAAGAAGACGGTAACACCATTATGCAATATCTGCTAAAACAAAGAAAATGTCCCCACAGAAGCATAAACTGGCTAATGGCTATGAAAGTTTGGCCAAAAGTAGGACTGGTACTGTCATTACTTGAGAATTTTTCAAGGTTTTTTGATTGAAGAAGTTATCTTAGCAGAACCCAGTTCACATATGCCCCCTTTCACCTACCTTTTTTTCATTTTTTTTTTATTTTTTCAAAACGAACTGGTTAGTAGTTGAAGCAAAACACTTAAGTAAACTCACTGACATACTTTTAAAAAACAGAAATAGACTTTCACGAAATTGTTTTTTTTCCCCTTCTTTTTATTGGAATCTAAAGGAATTAAATACACAGACAGTTAAAAATTAAAAAAAAAAAAGAAATGAAAAATGAAAATTCATAAACTTGGCGATGAATGATGAAATACTTTCTCCAGGTTCAACCGAAGCGTGAGGAGGACGCTAATGAACTTTTGTTTGTTTTTCCTACTTTCTTTTGCTGGGTAAAAGAAGAGCTGTAATTTCGAAAAAAATTTCACTGAAATATCGGCTTGAATTTCCGTTTTTATTTATGTTTTTTATGTTCCGTTTTTATCCCGAATTTATATTAAATGGTTTTCTTGACCCGTCCGCACGTGTATGTGTACCTTAGAACGTATGGGCGCTCACATTATCTATTTTGGCTAACCCCGAGTTAATTATCACGAGTTTCCGTTGACGTCTGTATGTGCGTATGTATGTACGTAAGCACGTATCTTGCATAACTCAAAAAAGGTATGCTGTAGAAGGTTGAAATTTTGTATGTAGACTCTGAATAGGGTCTACTTGCGCACCTCTTCTTTTGGTTTCATCAAAATGTTCCAAAAGCGTTCTTTTACGTGATTTTTTTGGTGGGGGGGATCAGTGTTCATTTCATTACAAACTTAAGTGATGTTGCAATTTAGCGGCAACTTGGAGATATGTCACCAAGATTATGGTTACCAAGTTTTATCGCGAACTTGGTGATGTATAATCAAGTTGGCGGTAAATTTGGCGACCAAATTTTTTTTTTTTCAAATCTGATTTCAATTTGACACTGCAGGTTGGGAACCACCTAACTATAGGATGGTTCATTTCAAAATAAGTGTACATTTTGAAAAGTACATTTTAATGCTATTTAGATTTTTTTAGAAAGTACATTTTAATGCTGTTCAGAAAAGTATGATTCGAGAAAAACTAGTCATCGTAAGGGCGTAGTTTAAAAATGCTCTTAACGTCAAATTTGACTTTTATTGTGAACTACATTTAAAGAGGAAAAAATCATTACAGAGGCCTTGTTTAATAACTATAAAAATAAAATAACTTTAGATAGAAAGCGTTTAATTAAGATAGATTTTCTAGAAATTTTTACAATGTGCTGTATCAAAGCTATTCCGTTTAACAATCAATTATTGTTGAATACCCCTTTGGAATGCAACGTCTTTGCTGCCCATAATTCCATTAATCTAGTATAAATGTACAACTTAACAGATGCTTAGTCAAAACAAGCCGGAATTTTCGGCGGCAGAAAAAAGAGGAAGTGAAAACAATTCGAAATTTTCTCCTGCAGGGTAATGAGTTAGCCATAACGAGCCGTAATTTTTTTCTGGAGAAGGAGTTGATCAAACAGTTCTTTCATGTACATGCAGTACCCAACTTGGATTGGCAATATTCGCAAACTCTAGGTTAATGGATCAGTGCTCACATCACTGCACTCCTGGACTATTTCGTTCAAATTATAAAGTTGTCAGGGCACGCGAATGCCAAGGACAAACAGCCAACATACATAGCTTATTCTTGATTTAGCAAAAAATCTCCCTTTTTTCGACTTGCTCGTTGCTTCCTGCGATCTGCAAATTCATACTTTAGAATAATACTACAAAATTCATTATGGTGCAGTATAGCCTATTAAATCTCTTGCACTAAAAAAAAAAAACAATCAAACCAACCAACAATATTCATTGTTATATTCCTTTAACTATATTATGCTGCTTACAGCGCTTTGAGCAAATTTATAAAAAAAAAAAAAAAAAAAAAATAACTTGCGAAGCACACGAAGCACGTTCGAAGGCACTAGGGTGCACGGATTCGATGACTTACTGGATCGTATGGGCTGCCAATCATACCCGATGAGATTATAATTAGAGATAATTGTTCGTATTAGACAAAATGTTAGCAATTTCAGATATGCATAATAAATTGGATATTAATTGGTCAGGATTGTCTTTCAAAATAGAACTAAAATGAGGGAATGAATATTGAAAGAAGGGTCTTAAATGTTAATTTGCCAATTTCTGATCTTGTTCATGTGTCTATTTTTATTACTTTATTTAGGAGACTCTTTCTCAGAGTCTCTAATGTCATTGCTAAGGAAGATTTGAAAAGTAAATGACTATTATTTTTTCCTTGCATTTACGGGACATATTATCAGAATTGTTGTGAATATGTACAGTGTTTGCTATTATCTTATAAATTTACTGAAGAATTTTTGTAAAGAATGCGTTGCTTCTCAATCTTTTCTGTTTAAAAATAGTCATTCAATTCACTCAAAGTTGACTATAAATATAGGGCAAATAGAAATACTAGAGTTTTCAAACTGAAAGTTTCTTTAAATAAATTTTTATGGTTGGTCCAACAGCTCTTATATGAAAACAGAAACATGTTTGACAATCCATTAAAATACTTGTGTTATACTTAAAGGTCATTCTCTAAGTTCATTTTTTTGTATTTCAGGCTACAATCAATGAATTATCGAGTTTCAAAATTATTCAAGTGGCTATCCATAAAAGCAACGAAACAGGAACTTGCCCAGATGAAATTGTGTCTTCAGTTATCAAGTTTTACGTAAGGGACATTGAAGTTCAAATGGATATCAAGGGCTTAGCCGGATTCGCTTTTATTCCTGGGATGGTTTATCCCGAGTGGAGTTGTACCACTTGGAGTTTGTCACTAGTTACCGTGTCCCTTAATCTAACAGCATGTTCTCATTCCCTCATCGATATCCTTAAACATATACTAGATATAGATATTTACGGGGTAAATGCTGATTTCTCTAAATTAAATCCGAATTATATACTTAGTTGGATAATGAATACATTTATTGCAAAGAACCTTCGTACCATATATTACGTACACAAAAATGCAATTTTAAATTTAGTTTCCAACTATGTGATGAAAGCAATAAAAAACTCAGCAAATGCCGCACTAACTACAACCATTGCCGAGTTCATTCAGCTCATTTTTGATGTTGTTTTAAACTGATATTTCTGTATCTCAATGCTATAAAATAACGAGTTTCTAAAATAAATTCAAAGCTTTAAATGAAAAATAAGAAAGGTGATGGATACAAATGTAAAATTAAATAAAAGTATTTCAGCATGATTTTGTCTTTATTGCATATATTTTAAAGTTATGAAAACATTTTAATAATGTTTCGCGCAAGACGTTTTATTTTTTTTTAACAACTAAGATTTCAAAAATATATTGGGTTGAGTGCACTTTTTATTAAACTTTGGAGAGAAATATAGTAAAGAGAGGTAATTTTCAGAAAAGTTTGTATCATGTAAATATTTCATTAATCCTAAAAACTTGCGCAAAAAAAGCAGAAAGAAGTATATTGAACATAAACTGAAAAATGAATTTGTGAAAAGACAGCATATATTTTGTACTTCAGTTATAGGAGATTAATCTGTTTTAGAACGAAAAATACAGTAAATGTTTTAGAAATTTTAAATACAGTACAACGCACTTCATAAAAAAAAATACTTTAACAACTTTTCCCATTTGTTCATCCATACTTTTTAAAGAGAAGACCAGTTTAGTTTGTGCCAACAAAACGCAGAATTAGGACAAAATGTTTTCTCTAAAAGCATTTAAAAAGAAGAGTGCAAATCTCCCATGCATCTAACTTCAGATTTCTCAAATTATTGATGAAGTTCTGAGTAAAAATTTTTCAACGAATTTAAATAACTTAATGCATTGTTTTCCGATAACCTCTTTTTTTTAAAGTAAAATTATAGAATTTGTACAAATGGCTCAGAAGAATTTTCTGAATCAAATGCTTTTGCCAGTTCTTCGGATCATACACATTAACTTACAAAAGCTATAATTGACATGAATTTGTATGAGCATGAGCAGTTTGTTTAGTCTACGATTTTACTTTGTCACTTCAGTAATGCTGTTTTTTCAAAGTCAATCTTATTAACTAAGTTTTATGTAATCTGCACGTTTCATTTCACTTTATTGGACTTGTGACTGAATCCTAAACATTACAATTTCGGAAGGAAAAACTTTCGAAAACTATTCATTTGTTTCCTTTTTAAATTTTAAAATTGGTTAAAAATAGTGGAATTGAATTTTTTTTAAATGGAGTTAATTGTTTATTTGATGAGGACAATACCTTGTACAACCACTTAAATAACATTTATGTAAATAATATATTTAAAAACAAAGTTTTGCATGCGAAACATAATTTTCATATTTTTGATTTTAACTTTGACAGCGAGATCTGTAAAAAATTCTTGACGAGATGTCTTTTCTACACTGCAAATAACCAAACACTTTTTGAACACTATTTGCACACGTACACTTGTCTCCTTTTTAAGAACACTATTTTTGTAATCGTTATTAGAACCATTTTGTGAACGCATGTCATAATAGTTTTTGAACACGTGCACTTGTCCCCTTTTTTAAACCACTTTTTCCGGTCAGTTTTCAAAACAGTTCTAGAAACACGGTTCGGAACATGTATATCCTTTTTAGCGCACTTTTTAGACATTTCATGGATAGTGTAAAAGAATGGTTTTTGAACACTTGTGCTAAACATTTTGTGGCACATGTTTTAGTACAGTTTTTAGGATATGTTTCGGAACAATTACCAATCACTAATATCCTCCCGGAATGTGTGCTACCCAAGGATAAAAGAAGCTTATAAAAAGAAAAGAAATACTCATTAAATTCATTTTTGTTGAGACTGCAGGCTTGATGATGGGTTTAGGTTTTGAGTGAATAAGATTATTAATCTGCATTGTTAGTATGAAATTTTAAAATCTAATGGCATCTTAAAACCAATTGAATAGTTTACAGCAAAAAGACAAGCGAGCAAAAAAAGTATCGGGAAATTGTAGTACAAAATCATATTTACTACAGAAATGACAATTAAGTTTGAAATATAATTTTCAATAAGTAAGTTTTCAAAGCCAATCAATAATGTAAAAAGTAAACAAAAATGTGTCAAAAACAAATGGTTATATAAATTAATTTAAATAAAAATTCCTCAAGAAGAAAAACTTTTTTATTACTGTCCATAAATCTAATTTGTTTACGTTCCTACTACTTAGCTACTCGGTAGTCTACTGCTCAGTTTATGATCAATGACCATTAAAGAAAGTAGTGTTCTTTTATACCATTAAAATGCAATGAAATTCATTAATACCTGATCATTTCTGTGAAACTTCACTGCAAAGATGGAATTACCAATTAGTTAGTATTTAGTTTTTCTTCCTTGTGCAAAGTACAGGAATAAATGAATTAAATTTAAAAAACCAATTTCATTTGAATTAGGCCAAAAAATTCCATTTAACTCATTCCCAGATGTATGTTTAGTGTTTTCGACCCGTCTGCAAGTGCATATGAATGTACGAGCAATCAAAATGCCCATTTTTGATAATTACTGAAATCATTATCTCGAGTTTTCTCGTGAAGTCAGTAAGTACGTATGTATCAGAGGTGACTTCGTAAATGTTCCAGTACAAGAAACGCTATTGATAAATGATTGAATAACGATTTTTGCCCAGTTTTGTGTGGAAGCGGAATTATTTTTCTTGAAAAGTAACGGCGTTCCAGTAAGACCAAGTACAAATTCACCCCTGGTTTTAATGTATCTCGCATAACTGGAAAACAGTATGCCGTAATATGTTAAAATTTTGTATGTAGACTGAATGGAGTCTGATTGTGCATCTCCGTTTTTGGTGTGCACAGAGGTTCCAAAAGAAGCGTTTACATTTTTTCTTTTTTTGAGCGAAATCGGTGTAGTTTTCAATGACAACTAAGAAGCATATTTTTCTCGATTATGTTCGATTCAATCGAATTCTATCTACCAGTCACGTAGCGAGACATTTTCTTCTGGGTGAAGTAAATGAAATTTCTGGCTTCACTTTTGGTTGATAGAATTCGTTCGAATCGAATCATCAATTACGTTAGGTTGAATGTGCCCCTGAAATGATGTTATGAATGAACGCCCACTTGGTGAAAAATTGAGCGACAAATATTTCACTAGGTACTGTTTCTAAATTGTTATTTCAGAATGATTTTTTAGAAAAATTACTTATGGAATAAAATTTTGTGAAAATCTGATTATTAGGTTGATCAAAAGTTATTAAACGTAACTTGATTTTTTTAATGGCACATTCAACTCGATTGTGTTTAATTCGATGGAATGCAATCTACCAGTAGCGTAGGGAGAAATTTCAACTGGATGAGGCAATGCAAATTTTGGCTGTGCTATTGGTAGATACAATCTTATTCGATTGAATCGAATTATGTTTGAGTTGAATGGGCCACTTCAACTTAAAAAGTTTCAGTTATACTTGAATTTTTTCAATAGTGCCATTTTCTTTAAATAAAAACACGAGTTCACAGAAATTCCTGGTCAAACTCGATTAGTTATACTTTGAAATACAGAGTGCTGTTTGAAAAGTTAAATTGTCTCAAGGAAGAAATAAGTTCCCTAATGCAGCTAAAAATTAAAACACGTATTTAATTTACATTTTAAACTGATGCTCTTAGAACCTCTGAACTCCTATTTTGCAGTTTACTAAACAGCTTTTTTTCGTAAAACAAAATATTTTTAAAATTAACCTAATTGACATAAATACACATTTTAAAATTTACATCACATTGCTGAAAGTAATGTTGCGGAATCCTCATCGTCTTTGGGCAAAAGTTTAATTAATTGGGTGTTGGTCAACTTTGACTTATTTTGTTTCAGTCGAACGTTTAATTAAATTTAGTGTGGTAGGTTCATTGTTTCAAAACTTTTCAAAATACGAAAAAAATTAATTTCAATTTCAAATGTCTGGAAATTTAAATACAAACGACGTGAGAAAAAGTCGTGCATAACTCGAGTTTGAACAGAAGTATGTTCATTTCTTTTCAATAAAAGGAAATCTTGAAGCGCATCTGCAGAAATCGTTTACAGTTTTACTACTTAACAGTCATTTAACTCAATATTTTTTGAATTTATTTATTTGACACAGGTGCAGATTTTAAAATTTACATCACATTGCTGGACAGTTGTATTGCAGAATCCTCGTTTTTACATGCAAGTCGATTGTATTGTAAAATTCCATAAAAATTTAATTTATAAAAGCTATTTTTTACATTTATAAACTTTATCAGTTGAACACAAATAATATATGTCCCCTTTAACACTAAATTCTCTTGGATAATATTTTTCTAGAACTAGACCCCCCTCCTCCTCCCTTCCTTTTTATCATCAAATATGGCTGAAATACTTTTAAGACATCAGTTTTTTTTTTAATTTTACGGCGAGATTCTCCGAGTCTCCGTCCTCTAACGTCTTCAAGTTCAGCATAAAACTATACTTATAAAACTAAATTTTGAAACATTAAGGGACTTAAGGGGACTTATCCCCTTAAGTCCCCTAAAAATGTTCTGAATTCTTCACCTCTGAATCGTTTTCGGAGGGGATCATTCATGGAAACTCTTACCCTTATAGTTTACTAAAGACCAATCTAAAATTACAATTTTAAAACTCCAGTTTAATTCATTTTTCTAGAAACCCCTTCCCCCCCCCCCCTTCGTTTTCTCACCTTTACATCACCCAAAGACAGCTTAAACGTTACTTTCAAAACATCAGCTTCAACAAATATCTCGGGAAAGTATCCCTACACCTTTGCCCAAACATTAAAAATGTGGCCTAAAATTGCGTTATTAAAGCTAAAATTAGAATTTTTTTTAATTAAAAGCCCTGAAAATTCCGAGTATTCCAGTCTGTGGCCCCATGAGCCTCTCTTTTACAGTGTTAAATTGTTTGCATGAAATATAGGTATAATATTGAAATATTTCTTTAATATCTACAACAGAATGAATTTTTTACTTATCCAATAACTACACGTTGTTCGTCAAAATTTTCATCATATGTTATTTAATTTTTGTTCATCAAGTTGTACATTTTTCTTAAATAGGACATGGTCATTTTTCAAAATATAAAATTTTTTATTAACGTGTCGAACAGCAAACTGAAAAATTGATTTAAATACGGCAAAAAAAAGGTAAATTTTTCAGAATTATCTTCTAAACCAACAGGTTTTAAACCTTTTGTTTCTCACTCCTATTTTTGTAAAATTCCAGGCCCGATATATGTACTGAGACACACATACATTTATACAAGCGTATATACGCTTTCGTAGTTTCAGAAATCAGATCAAGATAGCTGATATAACTTTTTGCATATATTTCGAGCTCAGAGTAGAAATTCAAACATCATTTTTTTTTGCTTTACTATGCATTTGTGTTAAATTTAAATTGTGAGACTCAAATTTCATAAATTTATAAAGGGTAACAAATAACAATAAAGGTTAGTGATCCTTGTTCCAAGCACAATCGATGGTCAAACATCTAGATTACAATTGTATAATTTTTAAATTTAGTTATTTAGATTCTTCTACAACTTAAACAGTATGATGAATAAAAGTTTATTTAAAACAAAATGTGAATGATCAGAGATGTACAAGTGCTTAATGTACAAATGCTAATGCATAATGTACACAAAATATCGAACTCAACGATCTGCGAGTGCTAAGTCAATTTTCAAATGTTTAAGAATAATGTAATGAATAGTAATAGAAATACGTAACTTGCATTAAATTATTCCAAACCAGATCAAAACAGTTACAGATAAAAATTCTGAAATCGACATCAATGTTTACTAATACTTTCTGCGTAGATTCACAGAATTTCGCACACGTGATGAAATACGTCACAATTTCGTAGCACAAAGTTTATGAGTTAATTAAGTTTATGAGTGAGGGTATTGAAAAAATGTAACAAAATTACAGTAAAAATAACGTCATTTAATTTAATAGTGTATTCATACAGTATATAGTACAAGCAACCAATCTTCATCTAGCCATTCTCATTGCAATTAAGAAAGCAATGATTTTACAAGTGTGCTCAAATGTAACCAAACATGTTTTCAAATGTGTTGACGAACCATCTGCCGCCCGGACTCTTATGTTGGCACTCGAAGTTCAGTATCCAGAACACATTCGGAACACTTTCCTTCTGACGGAGCTTAATCAGAACACTTCATAACGCACATTCACATATTAGGATCACTTTTTCTGAAAAAAAGTGTTCCAAATTGTGCAGGTTTATTTGCAGTGTACCACTTTTGATTTCTCCATGTCCTTATTTTATTCATTTTCATTTTATAAAATGCAAGGTACTTCAGTTGAAATTAAAAAATGGAAAGCTAATAAATGAGGCAAGTTTGTTAAAAAATTAGAATAACAAATTTCAATTCTGCTTAGTTTGATCAGAGCAATGCATTTACAGCAGGTGTTTCAAATGCCTATTATATCAAATGACTGAGAGCCAGTCAAGAGAAAAAAAAATCTTGTTTTTTGCATTAAAAACATTTCGTTCAAAATTAAATAAATGATAACGCTTCTAAAAAATGTTTAAACCACCAAATGAAACTAAATAAGGAGTTTTTTACCCGGGTTAAACCAACCAGAATTAATGTGTGTCAAACCTCCCGTCTGTTAATAGACATATTGCTAAAAGAAAAACTAAAAGACGAGCGAAAATAAAAATTGAAAGTAAAAAATAAGTATGTAATCTTTTAACATATTAATCTAAGTACACAAATAATCAAATTACTTTTGTGTTTAAACATATAATATGGCACGAGTGAGAAAAGAACATTTAACAAAAAAATTATTTTTTTCTCCTGAAAAACAAATCACATGTGATAGCTCCTCGGTTCTAGTTGAAAATACTTTTCATTCTACTTCATGCCAAGTGTTACCTTTTGCTTATCAGTTAAACTAATGTTTAAATATGAGAAAAATAGGGTGTGTCAAGCCTCTCAAGTTTCTCAGACTTGCCATTGACGAAAAAAAAAAAAAAAAACAAACATTCAAAAATATGAAGAAAAATATATAGTTTTCACGTATTTTATACGGCTCTTATTCATACAAAATTACTTTTAAATAAAAAATAAACCGCCATCAAAAATATCCATGAACTAAAAAGCAAAAAATAACTGATTACACTTACATTCTATTTCCTACCCAAACATAGAAATGAAATTTATTTTACAATTCCAGTACAAAAATCAACTAAACTAAACACCGAATTATAAAATAAACACTGATTTAAGTTACTATACGATGAATTTTTTTAAATACTTAACTAATTATATAAGATCTTTTAATTTTTAATAACCTTTTGAAGTCGGGGCCTCCTATAAACAACTACATAACGTAACTGACAACCCACCGAATCCTGAATTAATCACTAATTTAACTATCTCATCAAAAACAACCCTGTTGTAAAAATTTCCCCGCCAAGAAAACCTTTAGCTTTTCCGCACAAAAAAGAAAACCTGCATCCTAAACCTAAAAACCCTCACCCATAAAAAGTTATGATATCTAGTTTGCCCGCCAAGTATCTGCCAAACTATCATCCTCCCTCTTCTCCTCTTTCATCACATCTACTTCCGTTAGAACCTCCTCCCACCTTCAACTCTTCAGAAATATGGATAGATCCTTTAAATTGTTTATCCTGTTTGGCGAAAAGCTTTTCAAAGTGAAGTGGTTGTTCGGTGAGCAAAAAGCTTCCCGCCAAACATGATAAGCAATTTAAAGGATCTATCCATATTTCTAAGGAATTGAAGGTGGGAGGAGGTTCTAATGGAAGTAGTTGTGATGAAAAAGGAGAAGAGAAAGGATGATAGTTTGGCAGATACTTGGCAGGCAAACTAGATATCATAACTTTTTATGGCTGGTTTTAGGGGCTATGGTTTTTAGGTTTAGGATGCAGGTTTTCTTTTTTGTGCGGAAAAGTTAAAGGTTTTCTTGGCGGGGAAATTTTTACAACAGGGTTGTTTTTGATGAGATATCACATCTTTTTGCATTGATATTATTACTTTGTCTGTATTTTTAGAATTGAAAACTTCAAGTCAGAAAATTTTCAATTGAAACAACGCTGTTTTGTGTTTTTAATTAACAATAATGGCTAGCCTAATTTTACGTCGAGTTATTTTCTGACTATTAAGATTCTATGTTCATTTTGCGAGAATTGGGCGGTTTAAATTTTATTGCAATTCTTGTATCCACTCTGTTGCAAAGAAAACTTCTTGGATAATAAAATGCTATGTTTTATATTATATTGTTTTCGAGTATTTTACAACTTCGCAATAAATTATATTACAGTTTCTTAATTTGACAGATTATTCAACATTTTCATGAAGGTTTCTTTAAATGTTTTACTGCTTGAGAGCTATTTTAATCTAGCTTTTCACTTTTTGTTTAATTACATTTTTTCTTAAATCGTGGATTATTTTACGTTTTATGGAATAATCTTAATTGTTTGGTGATTTATCTTTTTCTTGATAGAAGTCTTTGTCTTGTTAATACCTAGTTTTGTTTAAAAGTTCATTTAAAAAACGAAATAACGCATGTTATCACCAAGCAAAAAAAAAAAAAAAAACATTAATTATTTTAAATTTGAATGTGTCAGAAGATCTATACAACTTTACTCGATGTCAAATCGCAGATTTCCCAAATTTGCCATAGTGAATGCGCATGTTGCGCAGACTAAGCTTATTAAAAGTCTTGCTTAAATTAATTGCAAAATTTTTTTAGCTATCAAATTACTGCAAAGCACGGATATCCACACACGTATTTCATATATTTTCAATTCATTATGTGTTGTTTGTGAAAAATCCATTAATTTAGAAAATAAGCAAACCAATAAAAAAGTGCTATTTTTCGCTTTCAATTAAAAAGTTATATGTGCCGTAATCATATGCGTACAGTTTCATATAATTTGTCACGTAAAATATTGTAATGGTTTAACCCCAGTTTCGCGCCGACATTTAAAATTTCTTCCCTCCATAAATATATCAAAACTGAAAAACAGGGGGAAGGAAATTTCGTATCGGCAAAACTTTGGGGGGGGGGGGGGAGGACAGCATTCTAATCTCATTCATTATCTTGTTTCTCTGCTTAAGTATAAACAAACATAAAATCTGAAAACAGGAAGCCCAATGAGCGAAGTCTGCGCGCATGCGCAATCGCTGTGGAAAATTTGTGATATCCGCGATTTAACGTCTAGTTGCAACTGTTGGATATGTTTTAGTCTTGATTGAATTTCATTTCCTAAGACAACTTTGGAATAACTGTTAGATCTGTTCTAATCTTGCAATTTCAATCCGAGCTAAAAAAAAACCCTATGAGCTGAGAGTAAGTACATAAGAATTTAGGGAAAATTAGTGATTTTCAAACTTCAATTACTCCGGCCCATGATATCCCTGGGGGTTGAATTTCTGTATATGTACTCAATGACCCCCCAAGAATATGTAAACAAAAAATCATTACCGTTGCCCCCCCCCGGGGGCTGTGATAGAACCCCGGGAAGGTACAATTTGGGGGGTAAAAACGAGGGGGGAAGGGGAGGGGGGTCAAATGACACAAAAGGCACAGCAGTAGGGCACAAGGAATGTGTGTGCGAAATTTCAGCTTGATTCCTTTTTTCGTCTGGGCTGTAGCCCTGTCAAAGAAAGCGAAAACTTTTTTGAACAGCGATTTTATAACTTTAATACCTCCTCCTCCTGATGGTCCAGGGGATTGTATTTTGGTTTACGGCGTCTCTGGCCACTAGAGATTGAGTATACCAAAAATCAACTCCGGGGGTCTTCATGGGGCTAAGATACAGAGGGGTGAAAAACCCAAAAAACCCCAACTTGTTCTGTCGTGTAATCTTGTTCTTGGTCGGTTTTATTTCCTTTCGTCTTTGGCGGTGGATTTCCTTCTGTTGGCTGCTGACGTTTGGTTTCCTTGGCGGGGCGGGACGCTCCCGCGTCCCGTGATACGCGAAAT
The DNA here is from genome assembly GCF_026930045.1 of Uloborus diversus. Taxonomy (NCBI): domain Eukaryota; kingdom Metazoa; phylum Arthropoda; class Arachnida; order Araneae; family Uloboridae; genus Uloborus; species Uloborus diversus. Next base: position 97,790,326 of record NC_072733.1, read on the forward strand.
TAGTCTTTAAAACTAAACCTACTCAGTTACGTTAGGTAGCAGTTTATAGGAGGCCCCAACTTCAAAAGGTTATTAAAAATTAAGAGATCGTATATAATTAGTTAGGTATTTAAAATAATTCATCGTATAGTAATTTAAATCAGTGTTTATTTTATAATTCGGTGTTTAGTTTAGTTGATTTTTGTACTGGAATTGTAAAATAAATTTCATTTCTATGTTTGTGTAGGAAATAGAATGCAATCATTTGTGAGGGAAATTGCTTGAAATTTATTGTTTTACCCTTAACTTTTTCCTAAAGAGCAAATAGGGTAAATCAAAGATTTGGAACTTAAGTTAGACCACCCTTAAACAAAACCACCACTAAACAAACAAAAAAAAAAAAAAAAAAAAAAAAGCATAAAAACCGGTTCACTAAGTGAGACGATATACAAATTAAATTAAGTAAAAATCGATTTAAATATGAATATGATATTTGAAGTGTTCCCTCAATTTCATCAAACCTGAACTTGATTAATATTAGACCGCCGAGGAACTATGCTGTTTCAAACAAAAAAAGATTTTTCCTTATCGGTTCAGGCAGGGGCGTACACAGAAATTTCGGAGTCCATCAAAAATCACTTTTACGGGCCCCTCTCCATATTGTTTACCCCTATATTTCACCGTTAGTTACAAAAATATTGGGCCCTCTCCAGGCTCGGGCCCAGGTCAACAGGTGTCTCTCCCCCCTCCCTGTGTCCTACCCTGAGTACAGGTGTCTTCGAGTATTTATGGAACATTGTACAAAGGAAAAACAAATCCGATGAGTTCAGAACCTCCTATTTTTTTTTTTTTTTTGAAGCCTGCTAATTAATATAAAACTAATTTCAAATTGAACTGGCGGCATCGTAAAATAGTAAATCTAGAATATTGGTCAAACTTCAGAAATCATACACAGTTATAATGTATATTGTTAAAGAATATAAATTAAATCGTGGGGGAGAGGTGTTCTGTATTCAATTCCTCCTCAATTGAACACTAAATATATCTAAAAACTGGAATATTAAATAAAGATCTTTATATTTTAGTGCCAAAATAAAGTTATTTATTAGTAAATAAAATATTAAGGTAGTTGATTCAACTATTAATGTAGCAAAATATATTTAATGTACTGCTTTGCTACGCAGTAATAAATACATTAGTAACACCTATGATAAAAAATTATCATGCGGTGTAGCGTTGAGAAAATTAATCATCCAATGCCGCGAGAATTAAACATCGTTTAAGAAAAAGCCAAAACCTTAGGTGTGAAAATACACCGATTACAGCAACACCACGTGACCCTGACGTATGAAATTTAAAGTTTCTTGGATTTCTCCGAGACCCCTTATCAGATCCAGACCAAATTACAATGGGACTATCTGGGAAGTATACCCTTCCAAACAAAAATTTTTTTTTTCAAATCGGTTCAATAGTGTTGGAATAATTCGAAAACAGACATAAAAAGCCGCAATATGAAATCATAACCCTTTTTTGAAGTCGGTTAAAAATTGTAATTCTCTCTCTCTCTGACAGTGATAATGATGATGATGATAATTTATTTGAATAAGTCATTAATGAAGTAAATCTGTAAAGCCAAAAAGTTTTTGGTTTTTATCGTGGTTAAGAATTTTTAAAATTTAACAGAATAAACCACAAAAGGTGTAAAATTCATTTTATTACTAAAATATACCTCATGTAACAACTAACCTCATGTACTGTAACAACATGCCCCGTGTTGGGGTAAGTTGTTACAATCTACATCTATTCACAAAACTTGAAATATTTTGGAGTAGTGGCTTCTAACCTTTTTTTAAGAAATATGTTATGAATGTTAAACAATCTAGATGCATTTAAAAGTTTCACGCGTGTAAATAATTGAAATAGTTTAGTGTAAAAAGAATATTGAACAAAATTGTAACATCTAACCCCGGTCTCCCCTACACCACGCACAAAAATTGTTTCAAAAAATTTTATAAACTTCATCTTTGCATAAAACTTTAAAAGTTTTTTTAAAAGGGGAGGTGTAAAGGGAGGGGGGGAGGAGGGGAGAGGGAGGATGACTCCTCAAATTATCGTCCCGAGGGACACCTGATCTAGAAGGGTTTATTGAAAAAAAAAAGAAGTTTCTGTGGTGAAAGAACTGCATTACGAACCTTATAAGATAGTTGCATATCACATTTTATTGCAATCATTTGATGCATTCAGCCTTTGGAATCAAATTCGAAATGTTGAAAACTATCAAAACTAACGATTTCTGAAGTAAAATTACTCAAAAAGCCCATTTGAAAAAAATCTAAAAATTGGCCCATTTGTACCCCTTTTAATGCTTAAAACGAAGATACACACCGCGTCCCATGATTTTGCACAGAAAATGTTTCATAATTTTTTGAAAGTTACCTTGTAGTCCGTGACATGCATGTATATATATATATATATATATATATATATATATATATATATATATATATATATATATATATATATATATATATATATATATATATATATATATATATATATATATATATATATATAATTTCGTTCATTGAAATTCTGATGTATTAATGCCCAGTAGTATAATAATTGAGTATACGTTAGTTGTAACTTAAAATATTTTCTTTTTTCTGCTTCTATATCAGTTAATTTTGCTTTATTTTATCTTCAAAGTTATGCGTTCGCCGTTACTTAAATGGCGCTGCGAATCAAAATTTCTCTCTTTCAATTACAACATGCAACTCAATTACATGATATAGGGTAAGCCATCCAAGCACAGAGTGAAGAGCAGTACAATTCATTTTAAACGATTTATTTTAATTACATGATGTGGTTGCCATCGGTAACCATTGTCCCAAAACTTTTGGATCCAATCTCGTGTGATTGATTTTATTATTATGTGGGGGAATGTAGGGCAAAGCGAAATAGCGGGGCATAGTGAAATGGTGAAATACTTACTCTTATGCATAAGTAATAGCCGAAGATTAAAGTAGATGAGGCAATTTTCAAAAGTTGACACTTTCATATTGCAATATTTTGTTGTAAGTCAAAAACTATTTTTGTTATTATAAAATGATAAAGTTCTTGTATTAAATATTAATTGGGACCTTTTAATCTTCGGTGAAGTATTTTTTTAGTTAATGTTAAGCTTACTTGTATTATAAATATTTTTTATAATTAGTCAAGTACATGCGGGGCAAAGTGAAATATTTTGCAGGAAACTCCTGATTGTCCGCGGAATAGGGTGGCATGGTAACCGCGGATAACCGAATTCGCGGATAATTCGCAAACTGGGTAAAAACGATGCTAGTGTATACAATAGCTTAAAAGTATCAATAGCAACCTCATAATTTAAACTATTGTGCAGGTCTGGTTAGTTGAGCTGTGACCTTGACTATGTTTACCTGTTTTAGGGGAGTTTAGTGAAAAATGCACTTGTTATTGGGCTCGGATTTTAGTTGGAATATTTTTGAAAAGTACTAAAAAAGTTTCTCGACTCAACTTAGCGTCAATTACCCCTCTATTTACTGAAACAGAGGTAAACATTGTCTGAGTCGGAGCTCAAATTCTCAGAGCCACACAAGACATCTAGATGAAAACAGTGTGTGTAAAAAATGAATGTAAAAGCAAAAACGGAATTGCTCATTATTACTAACGGATTAGGAACGTATACGTGAGCAAATCATGCAAACAGTATACCTGCAACAGATTAAACTAGGTTAGATACACGTACACCAAAAACACACAGGGGGTGGAGAAAATTTTCAAGACTGGTCCAGTCACTCGTTTACGCTCGTAATTAGTGCAGATTTAAAAATTAGTAAGTAGTGTCGATAGAAAGCAGTAAGTAGAAAAAATATAAACATTACGTTAAACTGATCAGATTTCGTTAACTTTGGAAGGGAGGAGAAAGAAAGAAAAAGGAATGTCTAAAAATAGGTTTTGCACTTGTTAGGTAAAATGTGCGCATTTATCTACATTCAATTAAGCATCGGCGAATTTTTTTTAGTGTGAAAGGTCGTGGAAAAACTGCTCGCGGATAATCGAGAATTTACTTTATTCTGTTTACTCACTCAGTCATTTACTAAATCATTTACGTATTCATTTATTAATTAATTCATTTACATTACAGTTGACTCCCGCTACAACGCGATTCGGCTTACGCAAGATGGCTATAACGCGAGTTTTCCACGAGTGACGAGTTTTAAAGCTAACGCGAATCCCTCGTACGCAACACGAAAATTCTCGGAAAGAACCGTGGCGAAAAGTAGTCCTACAAAAGAAGTACTGCATGGACATGTGTTTATTGTGGTTTAGAACTGTCATTAGTCAGAAATAGTTTATTAATTTTCTTCTGTAAAGTTAGTTTGCAAATTAAATGTTATCCATATAAATAAAACAGAGAATATATATAAGTGTGTGTGTGTGTGTGTATGTTCCCTATACAAATCCAGTTTTTGTCGGATCTCGACCAAATTTTGCAGAGAGGTACTTGGGCACCCGCGAAGGAACGTGGGGGGGGGGGGGGGGGGGTTGAACGCCACAAAAGAACCGAAGGTTCGAATTTTAATTTTAGGATCCGAAAATGGCTCTTTTTACTCTAAATAATTATCTGACCAGATCGATTTTGGTGCTATTCGAATGCCCGCGAAAAATACTCAAACTGTTCAGTTACTTCCTTCGAATTTCAAAAAGAAAAGGCTGTAAAATCACCGGGAAAAATTTAAAGCACTTTTATGCCTAATGGAACTCTATTTTCATATCGGAAAATTATCGTTTGCGCAATCTCATTTTAAATTAGCGTGAATAAAACCATTCAGTAGGGCTCGACCGATGGCATTTTTTGGCCGATGAGCCGATGCCGATTGTTGACCGATTGTTCAAAGATGGCCGATGGCGGATTGTTTTTCTAAAAATGGCCGATGGCCGACGGCAAAAAAAAAAAAAAAAAAAAAAAAAAAAAAAAAAAAAAAAAAAAAAAAAAAAAAAAACATACATAAATAAATTGCTAAGATTGTCAGGGATTTGAATGGTCATTTATTCATTTCACTTTATTTCCTTTCTACGAATAGGAAATTGTTACCACAGAAAAAAAAATCAAATTTCGACCTAAATTTCTATTTTACGATCACCAAATTTGAAGTTCAAAGATTTTTTAGTACATCTGTACGTGCATATGTACCTAAGAATATATAGATGACCGAAATATCCATTTTGAACACCTCCTCAGTTAATTATGGCAAGTTCTCTTGGGATGTCTTAGTGCGCGTAAGCTTGCGTCACTCAAAAACTTTATGAAATAGTAAGTTGGAAACTCATACGTACGTAGTATGATCCAAAAGTTCGAGGACAAGTTGTATGAAACCTTACCCTGAATAGTTCACATTACCAAAGCACTCGGAGTTCGCGTCGCTCGCTAATCGACTGGGTCACGTTGCGTGGTCGCTTGGTGTGTTAGGCGCTGAGCAATCTAGTCAAGGATTTTTGATTTAAAGCAATTGTATATGTAATTCGATGTTTTGGCGAATTGTTTTAATTTCCGAAGGAACTTTTAATTTGTTTTTATCAAAATGAAATATAAGACTTTTTCTATTTTTCCTGACGACGATTTTTGAATGGCCCACAAGATTCTTTTTTTCGTTAAACGGATGAGATAGCTTATTAAACGGAGTTAACTTCGCACGCTAGCAACTAGGTTACGGTAGCGTGGTTGCTGGGCGAGTTTGGCGATAAACAATAATAGAGTTACGGAGTTATTTTACATTTAAAAGATACTATTTGGGATCCTTTTTGTTTATAGGGCGAAACACTTTTGCAGAAAAAATCGCTTCACTCACTAAAGCGTTATAAAGCAACTGTAAATCTAATTAAATGTTTTATCGAATCGTTTTAAATTCCAAAGAAACTTTAATAGTTTTTTTAAAGATGTGTACACATTTTAATTCAAGAAAAATAATCATTTCACATCAAGGGACGGGATGTTTTTAAAACGGGGGGGGGGGATTTTTTATTCAACGGACTTCCTTTAATTTCTTAGCACGGGCATCGCCGTGAGGGTACTGCTAGTACTCTGATATGACAAACAAATAACATAACGCTTCGTCGGACTTAGCTCCGTGTGACTTTTACCTATTCCGAGCAAAAAAGCATTTCCAGGGACGCCGCTTTCTTTCGTCAGATGAAGATAAAGCTGCATCACAGGAGGTTGCGAAAAATGGTTTCCGGGAGTGTTTCCAAAAGTTATACGAACATTGGCAGAAGTACATATAGTGCAGTAAAAATAGGGGTCGGACCCAAACATCCAAAAAAAAAAAAAAAATTTAAACCAGTTTCAAATTGTTTATTGCCCTCCCAATAAGAACAGGTAAAAAGTCCCACCCCATTGTGCGTCGGTTTTCGGAATGGGGGGAATCGAAAAATTGCTAGTTTGGGTAATTTTTCGGAATTTTTAGAGTGAATTTCAAGTGGGAATATTATGTCATACTAAATTTAAACGCATTAAATTAAAGGTGTTTACCCCCCAAGAGGGATGACACAACCCAGCAACGCTACAGAGTTCTCCTCTCCCCCTAAAACGAAGCAGTACCCCCGAACCCCCTCCATACATTTTAAGTGGAAATATTATTGCATACAAAGTTAGAAATCAAGTATATCCATCCTCCAAGAGCGATGACGTACCTCCTCCCAAACTTACAACCCCCCAAATAAAAGAATCCCCCAATCCCCCCTATCCATTTCAAGTAGAAGTAGTATTTCATGAAAGTTTAAAATGCATTAAATCACGACTGTCCATCCCACAAGAACTGTGATTGACCTCTCAAAATGAAATAATATACTTAAAGATAACCTCTTCCCTCTATCACCTCAACTACACTGCTTGACAATTGCTAAGGAACAATTACGTTTTTTGGAATAATTAAGAATAGATAATGATTAAAGAAACAGAACGAAGTATATAGTTAGTAGGGATGATGTGTCTTTATTATAAGTACAAAATAATACAGATATTACTACATCAATGAAGAAAAAACTTAAGAATAAAAAAATAATTCTACTTAGATGATTTTCAAACAACACAAAAAAAAAAAAAAAAGATCTAGGTCAGAATGATGGAGACATGGGTACCTTAATATGCTGTATGATTACTAGGGACACTATTGCACATTTTACATCTGTTTTCCATACTCCCCATTAATTATTGAGGAGTGCTTGGGGGATGTTTTCCTACTCCTCTCTCAAGGCGAATTTGAGTTCCTGTACTGCTCTGTTAGGGACGGTTCTTTTCGCAACACGTCTGCCAAGGTCCTCCCAGGCAAGTTCAATTGGATTTACACCATTGCATTTAGTAAGCAGGCTATTGCATACGAAGAATGTTTTCACTTTGCAGTGTGTCGGACACTTTAATCCTCCTGTGTGGCCGTGTATCGTCGTCCGTAAAAAGAAAGTCTGGACCTACAGCCCCCCCAAAAAGACGACCATGGTCCAGCATAACTTCTCTGCAATACATTTGCGACGTAACGCTTTCTTGTTCAAAAATGTGAAGCGGTGTTCGGCCATTGTGCATGATGCCGGCCCACACCATCATGCCTGGGCCGTACCGATCACGTTCGCAAACAAATTTTTGTGCATAACGTGTTCCACGCTCTCTCCATAGTAGTTGGTGACCAGAATCACTTGTCACACTGAAACCAGATTCGTCAGAGAACATCACTCTAGACCAAGTTTGACGATCCCAACCAACATGTCCCTTACACCAGCGTAATCTCTCTCGACGATGGCGTGGTTGAACTTGGATGCAACGTACGGGCTTCTGTGCATACAAATCAACATTATTTACTCGCCGTAAGATGTTTCTTGCAGAAACATGCGTACTAGTAGCGGTTGTAAGATTTGCAGCTATCTGTCCAGGAGTGAAATTTCTGTTCCTTTTTACCACGAGGGCTACATGGCGATCCTCTGAAGATGTGGTGTTCCAACCACGACCTCCGGCATGCTTTTGCAAAACATTTCTACCGTCAGAGGCCTTCTTTAATCCGGAGATGGCACTTTTTGATACACCAATTGCAGCAGCCATAGTGGTGACACTTTGACCTACTTCCAGTTGTCCAACCGCTCGTCCACTATCGTAGGTACTCAAATGATGTCTTGCTGACATTTTACTCTTAAATGTTTCAAGAACCAAACAGAATTTCAGAGATAAACCTTTTTTAACATCCAGCACTATTTTTGTTAAAAACCAAACATTGTGAATTTTCGTACGAAACTTGAGCATGTATGCACTGTCTTTTATACAGATAACGAGTCTTGATCGCTATCTGAACTTGAATTTGTTTCCATTGGCCAGCTGGTTGAGGAACAAATTTGCATTAATCATTTGTTCCTTAGCAATTGTCAAGCAGTGTATATTTGCTCAATACAAGTATAGTGTAATCGGAAAATCAGGATTTGAAACTGAAGCAGCCTATTTAGTGAAAGTATTGTAAGTTCGTACGCAAAATGTATATATATATTATTACTACACATATAATTTTTTTTGTGCGTGTTATTATTAGAATTCATGAATTCAAAGAACTAATACACATTAATTTGAGGAAATCTATGGTCTAAGTGAGATTGGCACATATGACCAGCTACGTTGGTGGAAAGGCTGCCATTGCTTGCGACTGATAAATTTCTGAATGTTAGGTTGTAATTAACGCAGTGCATCATATTACTTTCAATTCCTTCTTCGATGCTTTGACTTTGTATGTGGTGATAATGCTGAAAACTCAGATTCACTAATATGTAGATGAAAACTACACCAACAACCTGAAAAAAAGCGATAATGTCGAAAATATTTACATGTGACCACAAAATTGAACAAATTATAGTTAGTTTTACTTTTTCATTTAATTTTTTCTAAACATGCACGCCTTCCAGGATACTCTTCTTCACCCACTAGGGAGATGTTCACCTCCCCAGCCTCAGTTGGAGAACCCCTCCCTGCCTTAGAGCGAGCAGAGAAACCCTTTTAAAACTTGCAAACTAGTTTGTTTTGACTTGCAGTGGCGGTTTTAATATATCGCAAATTTTACAATTGCGTCGAGGAGCCTCATCACCATAGGGGCCTCGTAGGAGTTACAAAAATGCTTATAATAAATGTTTTCAAGTTCTGCAATAGAGAAAAAGGGGTACCAAAATACATTTCAACGGGTCCCAAACTTGTAACTCCGCGGAAGCGATACAGAAAAGATTGCATTACTGTGATTCTTATTACAAATATCGAAAAATTAAAAAATACCGTTGGTTCAACGGGAATCTCACAAAATGTCCCAAAAACCGGTTTTGCCATCTAATATCTGTTTCCAAGTTGATCTCCAATTCGGCAATATGTCACCAAATGATCGTCAGTCTAAGACGCTGTATTATTTTTGCATTGAAATAAGTAATTAATAGCCACACAAAAATGAGTAAATAGACATTTTATAACACCCGATGGTAAAAGGAAGTGCACAACTGGAACATACACAGACCCCACATACGAAATTTTAACCTGCTACAGCTTAATACTTTTGAGTTATGACTTATGAGAGATATATACGTACATCCAGCCGCAAAAAACAACGCAAAAATTAACTAGTTTGTACCCGAATGCAGTATTAAAAGTTTTTCAGGGGTAACTAAAACATAAATTCATACTGAAATTTAAGTAAATATTTTTATGTGACTTACTCTCTTTACTTTGTATTTAAAAGTAAAACAACAAAGGTCCTTATTTTCGAAAACATCGGCCAATTCCATCGGCTTTTCGATGTTTTTTTAAGGCCGATGGGCCGATGTTTCCTCCAAGTTAGAATAGGCCGATGATGCCGATGGCTAAATTGTTGAACCATTGGTGCCGATGCATATCGGCGCGGTCGAATCCTACCAATCAGAAGGTTGCCACTGTTTTTTTCTCTCGACAATGACTGTATAAAATTTTGTTAGGTTTCGAGGTAAAAATTTCTCATTTTGATTATTATTTGGCGATTTATCTTCTTTCTTTCTTTCTTTCTTTTTTTTAGGATTTTAGTCGCATTTATGGTGGGTTGCGTTTAATTTATTCGGGTTTATTTTTTGACTTTTTCTTTCTTTGAGAATGATTATTTTGACGGGAAATGCTGCAGATTTTTCTTTCTCTAGTTGAAGCCTGATTGTTAAACATGAGTCACTTGACATAACATTTTTTTAGAGGTAGACCGTGCAAAGCCAGGCAACGCAGCTAGTAAAAGAATAAAAATATCTTTTTCAGGCGGTTGTGGATCTGTTTTTTAGTAAACTTATCATAAAGAGCAAAAATATCTCTCGCCCCATTTTTTTGAAACTACCAATAAGATCTTTTCTTACACGTCAAATAGTTTGCCACCGATTGGTAAGTTTCAAATTTTTTGCAGCAATTGTTATGTACCGGAACATTTCCTGTGATATAAGTTACTAGTTTTTGCAGTAAAAAAATAAGAAAAAAGGGCGTTTTGTAGAAAGATTTTTTAAAAAATTATGAATATGAAATTAATGAGTCAAACAAAATCTTAACGTTAGAAATGCGGAATAGTTTAACAAATAACACAATTGTTGAAAATGCACACAGCCCTGATATTTAAAATCATTAGTGAGAATATCATTAGTGAGTAGTGGAAAGAGAGAAATCACAAATACTAAACGACACATCGATTGAGTTTCTATTCAAGTGTAAAAGTTGGATGGAATTTATGATTCTGAAACTATTACATACCAATAAATATGGATAAATTCATTAATGCTATATCAAAGCTTCAAAGCGCGGAATTTCGTAAATACATTGATTATTATATTTTTAGTTCACATCTTCAAATATTCAGCGAATAATCAATAGTCAAATGTGCTATAATAGTATTATTTGTTCATAAGGTGGAGATGGTTTTAGCAGTTTAAAATTATTTATTTATCAACGATTACATTTTGGAATTAAAATGAGCATTCATCACAACACTGTAGATTATACCATGACATTCATTGTCTATGCTGGAAGACAGCCACCCTTGATGCACGGAATAATTACACTGGCCTCAAAAAGTTAAGGTACAACATGTTTTTCGAAGCTCCCCATTGAAAAAATGGCAGTAACAATAAAATTCATAGTTTGCATGAGTGATAATAACGAATTTTTATGCCATTTATGAAAAAACGATAGCTGCCACCTTTATTTTATTGAAAAGAACATATCTTTATGAATGAGGAAAAAATATGCAAATGTCAAGCTTTCGTACTTTTGTGATTAAGTTGTGTTGATTTTCAACAGTTGTTGGCAGTTTCGGTGAAAATAGTCAATAGAGTTCCAAAAATGTCTCAGAGACGTCGTTTCCCGATTCGTTAAGGTGGCAAGCAGTTGGATAGATGGAGATGGGATCATCTCAGGCTGATGCTGCTAGACGTCTCAATGTGTCTCGTAGTGTTGTTCAGAGACTTTGGGATTAATACCAATCAGAAGATTCTGTGTCCAGAAGACCTGTTTCAGGCCGACCACGACCTACAACACCTGTAGAAGACCGTTCTCTAGTTCTTTCGGCCCGAAGAAGAAGACCCACTACTGTGCCGCAGCTCGTTGCTGACCACTTTGTAGCATCAGGAAAAAGAATCTCTGCTACTACGGTGGGAAATCGTCTTCACGATGCAGACCTCTATGCAAGACGACCAGTTGTGAGTGTTCCGCTCAACGGAATACAGCAAAGGATCCGCTTATGCTGGGCAAGAGAACATGTTTCCTGGACCCAGCAGCAATGAGCTTCTGTGCTCTTCACAGACGACTCCAGATTTACATTGGAGAATGATTCAGGGCGTTTACTGATCTGGAGGGAACAGCGCACTAGAAACAGTGGTGGTAAAAAAAAATGCATCACCCGCGCCGCAAAGAATAGGAATGTCATCCCGACTGCATTCAACACACAGTCAAGCATCCCGTATCCCAGATGATTTGGGGATGTCTTTCTGACCAAGGAGTTGGTGGGCTTCACTTTGTGCAAGGAACAGTAAACGCTCAGGTGTATATTGGCATTTTGGCGGAGAAATTGCTTCTTACTATATGGAATCACTTTACTTCAGTTCCAAACGTCATTCTCCAGGATGATTCTGCTCCGTGCCATAGGGCAAAACTGGTAAGAAGCAATTTAAAAACATTTATCCTGCCATTAGACTAAAATTGACATGGGGTTACGTAATTTTTTTCTCTAAATTCACACGCAGGTTCAGAAATGGAAAAAAAATGAGTATGGGGTCAGCAGTTTGCCTTGGCCCGGAAATAGCCCCGATCTACGTAAACAATTACCGGATTCCTGCTGTTAAATGTTTATTTCAAAAGTTTTGCAGAATTTCACATACATTCATCGTTAATCGGTCGACAAAAACTTCTCACATAATCTCATTTTTGTGAAAGTGCAAGGGTGATGCAATTTTTTGACCAGCAATGTACCATCAATTCAACCCTGTTAAAAGGCACTGTTATAGAGATGGTTGAATCATGGTTTGTGTGTGTGGGCAGGGATCTCGCTCGGTGGTCACACTGTCCTGCATTTGTTCCATGGAGGAACTCTGACTGGTCTGAGATATCGCGATGAGATCCTTGATCCATATATCTGCCCATATACTGGTGCTATTGGTAATGACTTCATTCTGGTGGACGATAATGACGACCTCACCGAGCTCAGATTGTTGAGGAGTGTCTTGAAGACCACGGCTTGGAACGAATGGAACGGCCAGCTCCATCTCCAGACCTGAATCCGATAGATAGAACATCTTTGGGACTATCTTGACGGACAGGTTGCTGCTTTAAATTCTTCTTCAAGGTCGTTACATGAGCTGGAACAAGGCTTACTCTGTGTCTGGTCTTCGCTTCCTATTCCGGTGTCCGACAACTTAATAAATAACATGAAAAATCGATGCTGTCAAAGCATTCAAGTTAGGGGCAGAAACATTCCTTCCTAAACGCCATTTTTGTATTGATTCCATGACATTTTACTACATAACACTGTGATGTTCTGTTTTGTTCAAGAATGGACTCTTCCGCAAAGATTGCTTTTTTCGTTATAAATCGTTTTTGCAGTACACTTATACAAATTTCTATGACGCATTCAATAAAAAACTTTTTCATGCACATATCCTCCAAAAATTTTTTGTTTCTACATTCATTCATTTGGAAATGAAACTAAAAAAACCAGTTGTACCTTAATTTTTTGAGGCCAGTGTAATTTGTTTTTTTTACATTTAGACATACAGCCTGAGTAAAAACTTTAAGGCCAGTAAATTTTTTTATGAAAACTAGAAAATAAAACTAAATTGATTTTAATACTATTGTATTATTAATTATTAATGTTCATTTGTAAGAAATAACACAACAGACAGGATTTGTAAAGTATGCAATTACCAGAAAAACAGTTCTATATTCATGGTTAGTATTTTAGTTTGAGTAAAAATTTTAAAGACACTAGTTTTTTTTTAAACTACAGGCTTATATACTGGAATAAATATCACCGCAATTAACAAGACTGGAAACCCTTCAACTCGTAGTTTTGTCTTTAATTTCTTCAAAGTTTTGGTTTTCTTTGTGAAGATATCGAAAGGTAAGAAGTTAACTGTTCATGCAAGAGAGCACATTGAAGTTTTTTCTTTAGCGGGGATGATTAGGCGTACTATTGCGAAAAAAATTGGAAGATTTAAGATTGAAGTCAAAATTTTTTTTTAATTTAAACACAGTTATGGTAAGAAAAACACCGAGAAAAGATCTAAAGCTTTGTCTTCGCGTGATGGAGGAAGAGTTTGCTAACTTTTCTCGTCTGAAAAGTACTCAATCAGGAAACTTATTCAAAAATTATGTTTGAATGTTTGTCAAAAACGATGCGTAACGCATTTAGAAGGTGTGAAGGTTTTATTTCTATTCTATTCTATTCAAGAGTCACAATGACTTCAACTGTATTTATGTCGAGGACTGCATACTATGTGCCTTGCCTCTATTATTTTATATACCGATAGATGGCAGCACCATCACCGGATCGAACAGTTAGTGAGAATTTTGAACTAGCCCAAGAGCTAATAGCTACCTAGTACTAGCACCCCCAGAGGTATCGTTTCACTTGGAGGACATTGAGACCACGAGCATATTTAACGTCGCCCAGTCCCCATTAATGACGACGGTGGGTCTTCGACCAGCGAGGATCGAACCCGAGGCCCTCCGGTCCCGAGTCCAATGCCTTACCGATCAGGCTACCACGGCCCTAGGTTTTATTTATGCAGCAAAATTGCCTAAGCCTCAGTTACTAATACAGTTACAGACACAACATAGGGCATTTAAACTTGAGTCAGGAAATCAAGACATCGGGTAACCAATGGCTAAAAATAATTTTTTTGACGAAAAGAAGTGAAATTTGGATGGACCAGACAGATGGAAGCACTATTGGCATGATTTACGAAAAGAAAAGGAAATATTCTCTTAGCGCCAATTAGATGGAGGCGCTAGCATGACTTGAGATGGCTTTTATTACAATGGTGTGGGCTCAGTTATGTTTGTTTCATGTAAAATAAATTCACAAGCATATCAAGATGTCCTCACTAGCCATCATTTACCAAATGCTGAATTTATTGCTGGAGAAAATTTGAAATATCAGCAAAACAATGCACCCATCCATTAGAGTAACAGTGAAAAAAAAATGGTTCCAAGTCAACAATGTTAAAACTATGAAATGACCAACTAAGTCTCCAGATCTTAGCCCAATAGAGAACTTATGGGGTGACTTAGCAAGATCAGTTTATGCAAATGGGAGACATTTTACTTCATCAAACAGAGTTGAAATTTACTATCGATGATGAATGGCATAAAATAGACCCCGAAAGTTATCAAAAATAGTTTTATCCATGAAAACAAAAATATTTAAAGCAATTTGAAGAAGTGCCTTCTAAACAAGCTCAAAAATGTTTTTATTTTTGTCTTCATATGCTTTTCTCTTTGTTGGCCTTAAAGATTTTACTCAGGCTCAAATGTTGATCGGTAATATTTTCTGATATAGAAATACTTACAAACAAAATTTTTTGACTTTTTTACTTGTATTTAAGGTTAATAACTGTTACTCAAATGATTTTTTGATAATAAGTTTAAAATGTGTCCAATTTCTTAAAAAAGCTTACTGGCCTTAAAGTTTTTACTCAGACTGTATTTATTATGTATCTAAGTAATTATTATAACGAATCGTAATTTAAAAAGAAAGAACTGAAGTGAATTATTGGAAAGCATGAAACACCTTTTTTTTTTATTGTTAACGTGTTAAAACAAGAAGTTTTGAATCGTAAAATACATCGCATACATTTTGGTGTTATTTTTAAAAGATAATATACGAGCAGAGGCGGCGATTGGGACTGAAGAGTGTGGGGGGGGGGGGGGACGACAACTGAAAGCCATAGGATTTTTAGCGGCAACAAAAAAGGGGGGAAAAAGGAAAAAAGAATAAAAAAGTGCAAAACTTTGTCAAGGCTGGTTTTGAGAGCATATGAGTGGTAATTAATGTAAATCTACCAGCTTAACTCCTTAAGATTAACTTCTTAAGATTTTGATACACAATAACTTTCCCCGAAGAAACACATGAATTAGACTTACATTATTTGCCTCAAAATATTTTGCGATGTAACAAACACTCGGTAATCATTTCATTGAACAAGTGTGGCTTGTTTAGGTAAAACAATTGATTTACTATTATCTAAGCAATGAATACATAAACTACAAGTTACTGCTTGTGCTAAATTATGTTTCATAAACAGACATACAAAGAAAAACAAATAATTATAATGTGAAAACTTTGACAATTCTGTTTTTTTTTTTTTTAATTTTAATTTTTAGTTTTGGTTCCTAAATTGGAAAATAAAATAAAAAATTAAACCATAAAAAAGAGGTTGTCCGCCATGACTACGAGCAAAAAACGTTCTAGCTTCGGGACTGAGATTTTGTGCTTTATTGCATTTTTAATCTGCTCGTTATAGAGTTAAACACTGCAGAACAGGAATAATAATTTTAATAATCCTTAACGTTCATTGAAGTTTTCGACATTTATACTTCTTAGAAATTAAGAGGTTAGTCTAAAAAGTGCGCGTCAAATTTTGATATAGTATGGCTTTGCATTCATGGCGCTATGCACAAGAGTCAAAAACTTCGAACGTTAGGATTCTTTTGTTGTTAGTTTTAAGCTTCAGATTATTTTTATTTCCTATTATTTCTCAGGGGAGTAGGTTATTTTAGAAAGAAGCTCTAGCTTTCCTGTTTTAATTTGACTTGCATTTTTTTGGAGGTATGGATGAGAAATATTATTTGACTTAGACGTATCAGGGACAACTACATCAGGACTGTTGAAGGAACAGGGCTGCGTCGGAGATTGCGAAAATCCTGGTATTCCATAATACCCGACATTCTATCTTGGAAAATGAATCTTTAAACCCATGGACAAAATATTGTTAAACTGTCTTTTTTTTTATCGATAAACTCCAATTCCTTTGATGCATATCATCATCAATATCGATGTCCAAGCATATATCGTCACCTCAGAGCAACAGTAAGACAGCTTAGCGTTATTCTTGGGATTTGATGTCTGAGGGTTACTCTGAGGCTACGATATGTAGTATTAACTAGATGCACTACGAGAAACCGGTTCCATAAGCAAGCCAGACCAGCCAGTAAACTGGCAAGCGTCTGAAAAAACTGTTAAAAAGATAGTCCTAAGTGAAATTAAGATAAGAAAACGCTTATGTAAAACTACCAACAACTTCAAATTTCAATCGACGAGAGCATGGTTTTCTTTTTCGTAATGCAATCAACTTTTGTCCGTTTACTCTCGAGATTTGCCAATCCTCTCTCGTTCAATGCCGACCAGTGGTTGCAGCTACAGAGTTGTGATTTTACTTGTACTACATCGATTTATGTAATTCACTTGTGAACTAGTAGATCAAAACGTTTGAAAGCTTGCCTGTAGAGACTCCAGAAAATCAGAAAACAGATTGTTCTCTTTCGAGTGGTACAATAACAATAAGTTGTCAACTCTCACTGCACTGTATCATGAAAGTCCTTTTTGAGTAGTACATGTCATTTCCACATCATATCGACTCCAAACTGAGCCGGAGCCTCGGTATTTCAAACTACCCGACTATTCCATAACATCCTCCTCTGCTATATGAATATTTCTGTGTATGTGGTTTTCATATTTAGAAGTTTTGAATAATTTAAATCACATTCCGGAGAACCGCTGCTAGAACAAAATTTGTTACTTTGGCAAATTTTACGAAAATGCCTTAATATTCATTAGTTACATAACTCAAGTACTAAGCTTCACTACTAAAAAAGTTATTAAAAACCTGAGTAAAGTAAGAACCCTGCACCTAACGTTTTATAATTATTATTTTTTGAATTAATACTGCTGAATGAAAAGTGATGCTACATTTCTCTCGAAGGGGGAAAAAATCTTTGTTTTTTATTTTTCACGCATTAGAAATTCATGGATGAAATGCACGCATATTTGAATTTCGCATGCATAAAAATGAATATACGGTTCAATTACTTTTGGAAATACTCATTTTCATACTTGTTAAAATGAGAATTTAATGATAAAGACGTGTAGCTATGTTTTATTTCTTGAAAATAAATTTACGGTATGTGCACAGCATTTAAAACTTTTGTCATAGATAATGCTTTTCTTTTAAAAGTTGTTTTTTAAAAAAGGCATATTTTACGCCCTTTTTTTGTCTTAATATTATTTACGACATTTAATGCTTTGTTATTTAAGTCTTGAAAATGAGAAAATATAACGAACTTCAGCATTAAATAAAAGGATGCTTTATATTTTTTTCCGTCTGTCGTGCATATATGTTTGTATTTTGCAGTCTCAGATCGATTATTCTTAGTTAATAATTTTTAAACTTCTATTTCGGATTGATTCTACAAGATGTAGTTAAAATATCTTAAATAAAACCAGTTTAAAAATGATTAATAATATTCTTGCGGCATTAAAGATTTTATTAAATTTATGCAATAATGTCTAGATAAAACCTTTTCAGGCAGGGTTTAATAAATGTCATAACATTTTTTAGATCTGCAGTGTTCTGTACCATTTCAAATCTTATGAAAGAGATTCAAAATTTGAAAATCCTCTCGTGTTAATTTTTAATGCGGTATTAAAAGTAAGCATTTTTTAAAACTTTTTTTCTGTGTTATGCAGTATATTTTGATCTATGCTTTCAATAAGTTTCGGAATTTGATGATATTTGAATTTTTTTTTTAAATTTTAGATTTTTCTTTCGAGCATTTTTTCAGATTTCAGTTTTTTTACATTTGTTGATTTTTTTGGGTTTGGTCGTTTTTTTATGGTGGTATTTTTTTTTTGGTTCAAACCATGTAACTGTTCTTTACCAAATTTTTGAGGAAGGCAAATATGCTACATTTCATTGCGTGTTTGAAAAAAAAAAAAAAACTAAATTATATACTTGAACATTTATGTTTTTGCTTTAAATATAAGATGCCAAAAAAAAAAAAAAAAAAAAAAAAAAAAAGAAAAAAAATCGTAGATTTTAATTGGGCCAAAATGTCTCTCAGCGAGAACAGTAAGATGATTAGCCGTCCATAAATAACCTTCATTTTTCTTTAATTTGTAAGTGCTAGTCCTAATTTATTTCAAAAGTTAAAAATATCTGACAGTTCTTTCTTGTTAAACATTGCTCTTTAAAATTTTTCCATCTCCTTCTCTTTCATTTTGGGAAACGTGTGAGATGTAAACAAATGAAGTGTTTTCTTTCTAAAAGGGGCTGTTCTTGCGCGTCAGGAATAGATATAGGAATCGCACGCTAACTTTCGATCAATTTAATGCTCAGAAATATATGTTTTCTAACATGCAACGAAGTCAAACATCAAGTGCGTGATGAATTTACTACCTGAATGATCTTCAGCTCCGCAGTTTCAAATTCATGCAGAATATTTCTTATTTCTGTGATTCTGAAGATTACACTACATAAATAAAAATATTCAATCGAAACATGCTTTTACTTACTGTAGTCAACCTGTTAAATATTCTTCTTTTTTTTTTTTTTGAAAACAATTACATTACTATTTCTTCTCAGGTAATTTAAAATAGTGGTTTTAAAATACACTGAAAATCTTAAAACACTTATTGAACATTTTAGCAATTTTTGAGCACAAATATCTGATCCTTTTTGGATTACTTTGAAGCAAATTTCAACAATTTTTACACTCCTTCTGAGAGCATTTTTCAGAACACTTATTTAGTTCAGTACATTTTTTGAACCCTTTTCAAAATGCATTTGAGGACATTTTTTGAACAGTAACACATGTCCCCCCCCCCTTTTTTTACAACAATATGTAGCATGCGTTTTGGAACACTTTTTAAAAAAATTATAAAACACTCACCTTTTTGCAACGCCGCTGATTTTCACTGAAGTTTTACGCTAAATTATCTTTAGCTCCGCAGTTTCAAACTTTGAGGAGCAGTCTTGCTGGTCGACAACGCCCTCCAGTAAGCAAGGACACCCTTATCCGTGATTGACAGAAGAATGGGATAAATTTCCCCAACTGCTGCTGGATAATGTTGCGTAAAGCATCACATGACGTGTGGAAGCTTGCATCGCTCTCTATGGTAGCCATATCCCATGTTGACATCTTACGCCGAAACGCCTGGGGCGGTAATTACATTTATTCATTTTTACTTAATCAGCCCAAAATGATCCTTTCGTCATATGAACACTTTTCAACGTCTTCTGGATTTCAGAGCACAATAAATTATCGTCATTGCAATGTTCTAGAGTTCTGGCATTAGTTTATTTCACTCGGCATCGAATTACACTTACTTTTTTATGCGCTACATAGCGCATTGGAATCCGTCTTAGCAATTGTCCACCAGTGTAATATTATAAAGAGAGAGAGATAGCGAGCGGTATTGTGTGTTTATATGTTGGAGGTAATCTCCAGAACCACTGCAACGATTTGAAAAATTCTTTCGCTCTATGAAAGGTGCATTCTTACTGAGTGACATGCTATAGCTTATGCATATATGTAGTCACACTATTTTTTAAAATCAATAGTTTGTCTTCGCTACAAGTTTCTGTTTCGTATTGTTTTGTTCTGATATACATAAAAACAAGCTCCCATTGTCACACATCCGCAATAACCGAATAATTGACGGTTCTCTTCGAATTGAATGCAAAGGGATGGGAACATGTGAAAGACAAACAATTTCGTGATGACAGCATGAGAACCACCAAAAGCTTTACATGCGTTTGATGCTGCAAAAGATGTATGCAGCAATAGCGTTCTATTAGCCTAAAACATTAAAAACTATTTAGAGTAGTCGCAAAATGTTTAAGCTGCAACATTTAATTAAATGAAAAATAGCTAAGATTCGATTCGGACAAATTAGTTTTTGAGTTCAAAAAGTGTAGATAGACGATAATAATCTGTGTTCTAAAAGTTGTAATTTTGCACGCATTTAGGGTTATCGTTTAAGGTTTTTGATTCATACTAAAATTGAAATGATAAACTTCAGCTAATGAATTTAATTAAGTTTATTTAGTTTAGAAAATTATCAAATGAAAGAGTAATTGAACACAATTGCCGTACTTTCAAAGTTAGGAGTTAAAACAACAACGAACAAAAAACATTGGATAGGAAAGAATTTGACAAAGAAGAGTGAAAAAAATATATTTGCAGAACTATTCTTCATAATGACCGTATTTAAGCATCTACAAACGATATAATAAACTAATATAGCTGACAAATATCCTATCAGAATGAAATTGCCGAGAAAAAGGAGGTAAATGAAAAAAGCAAGTTTCCTGAAGAAAACGAGCTTCTGTGGATTGAAAAAGACTCACCTCTTAGTAGAATATACAATATTCATCCTAATAGCTAATCTGAATTTAGTCGCATAAGAATTTATTTGGAACATTTCCGTGGTCCTACATATTTCCAAAGTCGCTTAACAGTTTAAGATTCCGCCAGCCTATAAAGCAGCGTATAAAGAACTTGGTCTTTTAGACGACGACAAACCTTGGAAACTATCTTTAGTTGGTACACGTACCTTTCAGACATAGGTCCTAAACTAAGAGATTTTTTATAACTATTTTAACTTTTATGTCAACTTTTAAGACCCTATTGCTTTATGGTAAACATCAAAAAAAGATCTCAGTGGCGACATATTGCAAGGAGAGCGCAGAAATATATGATTGCCGTTTAATGTCAAGCGATATAAAAGTTAAAGGCAAAATTTGTGAATGAAGCGGACATATAATAGGATGCTTTTGTTTACCTCCGCCGCAGAGAATCAACGAAAACAAATTCTATGAAAACTACATTGGTACATAAAAATCACGAATGTAAATTAATGTTGATCGGCAAACTCGGTGGAACTGGAAAAAATTAATAAATTCAACACTATCCAAAAATCAATCAACAGGGTTTTGAGATGTTTTTTGTACAGAACTGCCAGGAATTTACTTAGAGGTATAAAAACTGACCATTCCACATTTAAACTACTTTAAATATCTCCTCCAGAAAGACTACGTATGTTAAAAAGGAAAAAATGGGCAATTGGGAGAATTCCTTCAATAGGGCACACATCAGAACTTCTCTTCAATCCTAACTAACGAAAACTAAAGGCGATATCCCAATAATTTATTACACAACTTTAATTTGTCTAATCTTTTCAATGGAGTTCAGCCCCCATTAAATTCACTGCGGAATAATATGATTTCGAGTATTGTTCATACAGCACAAGCAGCAGATCAGTTGTCTCATAATCCTTGCATCCCCATGATCCCTGTACGTTTCCTTTTCCAATTTCAGTGGTTACAATATACATAGAAAATTTCTTATACCATCTCCATCATCAAATGTACAACTTTACAATACGTAGTGCAACGTTACATACGGGAAGACTGTATTGTTTAGAGTGAATTAGATTTTGGTCTCCTTTGATCTGAAAATGAGATAAATAATTTTGTTTCAAGATTTCATAAAAAAAATATGTATATATATATATATATATATATATATATATATATATATTGCGTACTATTAATTGTCATATTAAGCAATACCTTTATGATATTTATTTAAGATGGATAGTCCTTTTTAACTCGAACTAGGTCGGGACGGGCCTCTAGTTTATATATATATATATATATATATGCATCTGTTAAAACAAAATCCATGACATAGTTGCAATTTTTTTTATTTTCTGCTTCAAACACGATTTAGTATTTGAATATAGATCATAATTACCCCATTTTTCACGAATGGGGTAATTATTATCACGCAAAAAAGTTGAGATAAGACAGATGAAAATGCGCATACAAACCTCTACTGAAAAGTTAAAAACGAAAGAGGCTCAAGCCAGTCAGGGATCATGAAGTATTACCAGAAAAATAAATCATGGAAGATCTGGAAAAGGATTGGAAAAGTCATTGATGCATTATTGAAAATGAAAATATTTCAATATTATTTGATGCATAAAATTTTTATGGTAAAAATATCAGCTTGTAGTTCTTTGAGTTGCATTAGAAGATGGATTTTGTGAATTTTATGGTATTGATCTATACAATTTTGGAAATTTTGGTTGGAAAATGGTAACGTCTGAAAACGATATTTTTTGCTTTAAAAAAGAAGCTATTTCATAAATATGCTCTGAAGTTTTGTATATGCCACAATGTTTTTGATTGAAAAATGTCAAAAGAATATTTTTTTACAAAAACGCAGATGATGTAAAACACAGAAGATGAAATGTATGGCCATGGACTTTAAATAAATTCAGTGTTTATCCCATCATTTGTTCATTCATTCAGTCTTATCACACCACTAAAATGTATACCAGAAAAGCAAAAATTTAAATAAAAATATATTTAAGCATTAGTGGCAGTAAAAATATGCCAAAGTGTTTTTTCTTTTAATCTTCTACGCCTTTTTAGTCTATTACTCAATATCTACTGAGCAAAAAATTGACTTACTGAAATATTACTCGCATGTTCTATCCGTTTAAATGAATAACACTTTAATAAGTGGCTGTAAACAACGTAAAATCTTAATATTAAGCTATTCAAAACAGTGTTTTTAAACATAATTCTGGAATTATATAATGCGAGGATTCTCAAACTGGGTGCCGCGTCACCTTGGGGTGCCGTAAGAGGAAGTTAGGGGTGTCGCGTGGCGTCCATGATATATGTGTGTACATAAACAGATAGAGTAAAATGCCGAGAGAAAATTTTAATCATTTAAAAAGTGCCACGAATCAAAAAAGTTTGAGAAACCTTGATATAATGGATATTTTTACATAAAAAGTCAAGGTGTGAGTGGGAATTTATTACGAGGAAATAAAGTGTTATTGAAACAGTAGTCTTTAAAAATATATTTCAACTAAATATTTGTAAAACTAATAGTTTTAAATGAAATTATTGCAAAATATATAGTAAAAGTTAAAAATTTGATTCATTAATCAATTGCTGTTAACTATATAAGTAAAAATAAGTTCATTGAAACATCCAGTTGCCTGAATCAAACAAGAACGATAGCGTTTACTTCATTTCTTATATGGCAAGCTTTGAAATGTGCAAAAACGTACAGACAATTTTCATGAGAAAAATAGAAAAGGATAATTTCTTCCTTTGTTATATGGGCTAGGTTTAAGGTACAATTTTTTACTTTCATACTCCGAATTTTCTTCAAACTAAACTAATTTCTATTCAAATGTTCTGTAACTTCGGTTGAAGCGGTCTACGGATTGGTATCTTCTTATACACTATACGGGGCAAATCTCAAATCATGGAGAAAATGTTAAAGGAGAATGAAATACATCTAAGTATGAAATTTTCGTCACGTTGTATGGGCATAACGCAAGCCGTAGATCACTTGTTAATGCAGCACACAAAGCTTAAGAGGCACTAGCGTAGCCAGAAATACCTTCTAAAGCGTTTTTTAAAAATGAAAAACACCTTCTGGAAGGTTGTTTTTGATCAAAAACAACTTCTGGAGGGTTTGTTTTGATCAAAGGTTTTTTTTTGGTCAAAAATACCTTCTGAAGGGGATCTTTTGATTCAAAACACCTGCTGAAGTTTTTTTTTTTGTCAAAACAGCCCTTTCATATGCATTAACTACTGTATTATAATTTGTACTTATGTTAAAACCAATGCCCCAGGGGAGTGTTTTTACCCCCAAAACCCCACTTCGCGCGCCACTGTTAACTTGTAGTTAATGCAGTCTGAATTCGCAATTTTAAAAATATCAGTGGGTTGTGAACAGATGAATGCTTGAATTAACTTTATTCTGGAGGAAATTTTATTCATTTTTGAAAATGCTTTTTTTTTGCGGATATAAACTTTTCTGAAAAAACTAGGAAGCAAAACAACCCTAGTAAAAATGACCGGCTTCTGCCACCTTAGAAAAAAGCCGGTACCGCCTTCAGCCGTCTTGCTGCAAGCCGGTACCGCCTTCAGCCGTCTTGCTGCAAGCCGGTACCGCCTTCAGCCGTCTTGCTGCTAGCCGGTACCGCCTTCAGCCGTCTTGCTGCTAGCCGGTACCTCCTTCAGCCGTCTTGCTGCAAGCCGGTACTGCCTTCAGCTTGAAGCTGGTACCGTCTTTGACCACCTAACTTGAAGACTGTCAAAGGCAGTACTAGCTTCAGGCAAGATGGTTCTATCACCTTTACAGCCTTTGACTGTCTTGATCAAAGCCGGTATCAACTTTCACCCCAATTGGTGAAGGCTGTCATTGCTCAATGCCACATTGTACCAAAGAGGAAAATCTACAGTTAAGTACCGATGACAATTTGAAAGATCAAACAAGCAATACTAATTTGGTTAATGATGCAAAAAAAAAAAAATCCATTCGGTACCATCAAATCAGACAAAATATTGAAATTGTTGTCAAAAGGCACACGGCAACTAAACTTTGATTGCATACTTGCATACTTTTCATGATATTATACGTGCAGAATATTGATAGCGATAAGATTAAAATTTTTGCTCGTATAACTTCTTTATTTTTTCACTATTCTGCAAACATAATAATAAAACATTATTTAAACTAATAAGATGCCAATTATAAGTAATGGATAAAAAATAAAATTACTTTTTTTCCCCAAAATAAACAAAAAAAGTGTCAGATTGTGATTGTCTAGTTCCTTTTGGGTAGGATTTTTTTTTTAAAGCATTTTCTAAAGAAGGGATGTTATCACATTTTCGATACCTGAAATTGAAATCACTCACTGCATTTATAAAGTAAGTAATATATTTCATCGAAGAGGTTTATGATATGTAATCATATAAGCAGTTTATGAAACCATTAAAGAGGTAAGACTCTAAATGCTAAAAAATTTGTAAATGTGTCAACATGTGCAACAGGAAGAATTAACTGACTATCGATGTCAACTACACTTAATGTGGTTCAAATAATGATTTTTAGGCATGCATTCATGTTCCTTATTTAACACAGCATTTAGAAAAAGACAAAATACTGAGAAAACAAATTATGCATCAAATATGATAGTGCAGTGAAGGGCTACAAGACCAAACGGAGGCTTGTTAGCATTTGAACACTTTTATTTATATTTTAAAACAATGAAAATTATTGTAGGACAAAAGTAAATCAAAAAAACATTTAGTTTTAATTTTTAAATGTTATTAGTGCAGTATGATTTTCACAGCTCTCTTTACAGGGCTGCTTGTTGTCTACAAACGAGCCGAGCAACCATGAAGAGCAAACGTAAACAAACAAATTCGTTAATAAATAAACTGATGCCATTTAAGTTTTTATTGAGTTAAAAGATGGCGAAAGAAATAAAAACTTTTGCAACATTTTATTTTGTGTTCAAACTTAAATCTATTCTTACTTAAATTTTAATTATTTTCCATGAAAATCATTAGCATTTCTTTGAAACAATTTTGTTGAAGAGCCTTACAAATTTAAAATTTATAGATTTGCGGTGATGTATCCACACTCTCCCGAGTATTCGTACTCCTTCAGGTAATTACCTACTCCTACTTCTTCCGCAAAAATAAAATGTTGTGTCTACGGCATGCCGGCATGGAGATTTGACTTTCCAACTTGTGTGAGTCACAGAACGGCTTGTTTTCACTGTATCGTTATCGAACATTGTAAAGTTATTTTTTTAGCTAGTGTTTATTCAATCTCTACACACCCATATCTCTACAATGGGGAACAGGCATGATAGCTAAATAATATAGACGCACGCCGTTCGCAGATACATTTGATGCTGTGCAGTTACGTTTGCGGTCTATAAATATATATGCTCACAAGCACACAGATACAAGCGTTATGACAAAACTCATTGAAATGGATTCGGTCAAAATATATGTTTGGTTGCCTACCAATATGCTCAGGTAAATACATACATACAGACTTTGTGGAAAAAAGCCCAAATTCAATTAGAGGTAATTAAAAACAAAATTTATGTTGAAATTTCAGTGATAATTTTTCACGACAAAAATACTGCTTTTCTTTCTATAAGGAAGTAAAAGTGGCTACTCCTTATGTCATCAGAAAAGGGTAAAAAATTAATTTGAAGGAATTTTCCGGGTAACCCGAGGTGGAATGAGCTCCAATTACCTTGGATTTTAAAGCTCTATTGTACATAAAGGTCTGTGCTCAGCAGTGTCTACTCACCATTCATTTGAAGTCGACACACACACTCAGGACAGGATTGATCTGAGGAAGACATGCTCTACTGAGATGGCGAAACGAAAAATCTCGAAGGGGCAGAACAACCAAAAGGCCCTGCTTGGGGCCAACGGGGGTTCCCCCGTGACCGCGGCGTCCCTTCCCCTTCACGCCGGCAGTAATTCCAGCCAAGACATGACGAAGAATGATGACTCGCAAAGCCATTGCTCGTTTACATCAGCATACTCCGACGATGAGATGGAAGACTACCCAACACTCGAAGCCACATACAAGGATTTAGGCATCGCATGGTCAGGAATAGGTGAGGCTATTAACAAGTCATGATATGCAATTTTTGAAGGACTTAAAACAAAAACTCGTAACCGCTTGAAATAGGATAAAAAGTTTCTTACGACGAAATCTCCAAAGGAGATGCGGTACTACTGAAGAGAGTCATGTTCAGACACATGCATAACCCAGAAAATATTACTACAGCAGCACCAGGAGGCAGAGATCCTGCTCAAGAAGGTTGCCCATTTAGAAGAGGAAAACAAGATCCTTCACCAAAAGCTGAGCGGCGCCTCTAGCCAAAAGAAAAGAAAACCGGTCGTGCTTATCAACGCTGCCAATCCTAAGACCGTTATCGAGGAAATCAAGAAAAAGAACCTTGAAGAGGATTTTCCTCAGGGAGGGGGATCATTACCCCCTCTTCCGAAAATGGCCAAGTTGAAGTGGAGAACTACGCTAAAGATCATGCTATCGACTTCCACACCCCAACCATCGGCTATATCCCTCCAACCCGTGTCGTAGTTAAAGGACTCCCATCTGACATTGGCCAGGAGGATATCAAATCTGCATTCTGGCAACTTCAGCAAGACGTGATTCACGTACTCCAATTCATCAACCGGAAAGGCCCTCTCCCCATCTTCTGCGTACATCTCAGGAAACTCGAAAGCAGAGAAGAGGACATTTTTTTACGAAAAGAATGAAAGTCAGGGATTTCATCGCCCATCTGGAGAAGCTGCATACCCGTCGTGGCCCACTCCAATGTTTCCGTTGCCAAAGGTAGGGGCACTGCTCCTACACCTACATCACGGATAGGTGCGTCTTCTGCGCCGGCCCTCACCGGCTGCAAGACTGCCCCAATAAAGAAAAAGGTCCCTTCTGCACTAACTGCGGATTGGCTCATCCCGCCAGAACTCTCGACTGCCCTTGGCGCCCCCAGATGAAGATGCGCTCCTGCCTGACTTCCGTATGCAACCCTGGGGAGAAAAGCTCCCCTATCCCTAAGAATGACTTGGTACTGATGCAGCTTGGCTGTGCTCCCTTCGGGCGCTTGACTCCCTCCTCCGGTGAGAATTGCTCACTAACTTACTGCCCCGTTCGCGGGGACGCAATGTAGCTTCGGCGTTTTGCGTTATACAAAGATTTACTTCTTTCAGTTTGGGGGTAAAAGAGCTCGGGTCTGTAGGCAAATTCAAAGACCGACCAACCGACCAGCAGTGTCTAAATCTGTCTTGTTAATATTTTTCCGACCGTTGTTAGAAGGTCCTGAAATAACTATTGCACATTCCTGTTGGCTTACAACAGCAAGCTAAACTCTTTAGTGTTTTCATTATTGGTATAAAAGTAATATTAATCTGATTGCTTTGAAATTGTATTTATTGTATTCTTTAAACTTAATATAATTTTTTTTTTACATTCTTTTTAAAATTAAAGTATATTTTCCCCCAATTGTTCCAACTAAGTGTCCTGTTTGCATTTAGTTGTTGCTTTTTAATCTATTGTTGCTAAATGTCACAATGTTGTATGTAATCTCAGTATTGTATGAGATTACCCTAATCACCACCTTGTTTTTTATTATGATATTTGGGATTATATAACCGCTTTGCATTTGAATCCATCTTCTTCAAATCTTAAAATACAATAGTAAAAATCATATACTTAGGCAGGGTAAAATAGGAATTGTTTTGTGAGATGCATTAAAACTGTAACCTTTTGTGTTATTTGCATAAGCTTTATCCTTGTCATTAGTATAGTAAGCTGGCGGTTTTTGGGCAGGCGGTAACAGTTGGTCAATGCCGGCTTTCATTGCCTTAGCCGGCTGAAGCCGGTCTCTACCGTCTTGGTCTTAAGACGGTTAAAGCTGGTCGTTACCATCTGAGATAAAGACGGTCAAAGCCGGCACTGACCGTCTTTTGCCGCCTGTCCAAAAACCGCCTTTAAGGCGGTAAAAGCTGGTCATTTTCACTAGGGAAGCACAATATGGATCGCCATATCGTGCGAAATACGCAATGAGGGGAGAAGCAATTTTTATTCTATTTTTGATGGAGGAATAGATAAGGGTCATTCTTAAAAAAGTGTAACTTTTCTGTCACACGCCTTTTACAGAAAAACTTTAGGAACAATTAATTTAAAAATGCTTTTCAATTTCATCAAAATATATCTATTTAGACCTATTAACAATTTTTTAATAATAATTTTTATTTTAGTATATTTTTGGTAAACAACATGTGAATTATCATCTCCGTGGCATGCCACACACCTGGTGTGACTTATGTTGCTTAATAACTTGTTTAATTAAAACTATATATTTATTTATTTATTATTCCTTTCACAAGTATCTCAAATACTAATTGTTTAAGTATATTTAATTTTTTAGTATTGTATTTTAGTTCGTTTTTTTCGGATAAGTAGTCATGTCACACAAAAAATGCTCACCTCCGTTAATCAAACTTAAAATGCCATTCCTCCTTAACACGTGGCAGTAATGACGTCAAATTTTATTTTCCATGATACAAGGGAGCTAGCTCCCTTGTTTATTTTCAGCCATAGTTGAAGTTGTGAGATTTTTGTCAAAAAACAAGGAGATAGACTTTGCTGTAAAAACTCAGTGTGGTTGTTCTGACTTCTTACCTCCGTGAACTCAAATTTCAGGGATGTAAATTAATGTAAAAAAAAGTGAACATGTTTTCATATGCTTGACATGTTCAGATTGTAGCCACAAAGAAAAAACATATTTCCCTGAAAAATATATCCATTAGGCCTATATTAATAGAAAATTCCTCACCTCCATGACAGACCATATTAATGTCATTATTTGTGAGGTGAAAATAAATTATGCAGGTTAAATACATCAATCTTAGGCATTCTACCACAATTATAAATTGCCAGTATATTTTCAAATTTACTAAATACTATTTTCAACACACATTTGAACTAAAATGATAACTACTAATTAAGCCGTACTTTAATTAAGAGAGCTTAATATTAAATTCCCCCTAATCATTAAAATAGCTCATTATTTGCACAATTAACAAAATTACTATTTTGATATTAAATTGGCCTCAATTTTTAAACATTAAAAAAAATCATTAAACGAACAACATTAAAAAAAATTAAAAATTTTTTTATTTCCGTGAACAAGAGATTTTTTTTAATTTTTTTTTATTTATGAATAAAATAATTGGAACTTAGCTGGGCCATTGTTTATGGTTACTTATAGTAGGTAACACTTTCATGTAAGAATGAAAAAAAAAGAGACAATAAAAGGTTTCGAAATTGAAAAATATTTGCGTTCAAAAGTTACGTTTTCTGGAGAAAGACCCATAAATGAAGGGACGATATAAAACAGTTCCGATTATGTGGTTGAGCAGAATCAACTTCAAATGACCAGAAGAGCAAACAGTTGGTTTGGTGTCAGTGTGATTGTGAGGAAAATCTTTAGGAGCAATAAATCAGAGCAATAATAGATTAAACGTAGATAAACAAATAAAAATAAAAAGAAAATTGTAATATGAATATGTGCTAGCGATATAAATACTTGGTAAAAAGTAGTGCCACTGATTGAAATTAGGCTACTTTAGTTTTAGCTTTTCCTTTTTGTATCATGCGTCAATGTTTCCCTAAAAACGTTGAGCCTACGGATTTCTAGGCCTTATATACTCATTCACAAAAGTTAAAGACTGA
Source organism: Uloborus diversus (assembly GCF_026930045.1). Classification (NCBI taxonomy): domain Eukaryota; kingdom Metazoa; phylum Arthropoda; class Arachnida; order Araneae; family Uloboridae; genus Uloborus; species Uloborus diversus. The sequence goes on from NC_072733.1 coordinate 97,820,999, forward strand.
TCGGCTAATTCATCATTAATTTTTTAATCTGCATCTTCTCAGATTGTCTTTCTAAAGGAAATTAAATTGTTTCTTTCATTTTAATTTACCTGCTTAACTTTTGACATTGATTGTATATACACTACTGTCGACTCGAAGAAATAAATAGATAAAGAATTATTTTTAGAATTCTAAAGTGAAAAGTATAGCTCAGTTTACAATAAAAGTTACACTTCAATCAAAGGCGAGTAAAATAGATGCAACTGTTTATGTCGGGGAAAAAATATTTGTTGAGCATGTTAATAATCATGCCTATTTAAAATAATAATAATAATAATAATAATAATAATAATAATAATAATAATAATAATAATAATAATAATAATAATAATAATAATAATAATAATAATAAAAAGAAAAACAACATCCGTTAAAATGCTCTGTATTAAAGAAACAAGAGTTAGAAAAATTTGTCTGTTTCTTTTTCGTTCGTTCCAAGAACATTCAACTTTCTTTTTTCATAATATCCGTCTTTGTTTTAAATTTGTGAAACGATTTCGCAAAAAAAAGAAAAAAAAATCTTTAAAACCACACAAAAAAAAAAAAATAATAATAATAATAACTTCAGTAAGATGTACTATTTATTTACTCATTTCTGTAAGGAAAAAAATATTGATTCAAATTTGATTTTCCATTCTTATTTGCAATAAATAGTTAAAAAATCCTGATGATTACAGAAAATACAAATGTTAAAAGAACGCTATAGGAACGTGTATTAGATTATGTTGAAGGTTTTCAATCCTTATAGCAAGAAAATACAACTCATCCACTCATTACGTTTCCTAGCATAGGAAGCTTAATTTTTGTTATTTTAAAGAAAAGGTAAAAGTGATTCAGTTTAGAAAAGAAGAAATTGTTTAAAGATTTTTTGAAACTTTGAAGCATGAATGTTCGTTAATTTATGCTTTGATCTCCGGTGTGCATTATAACTACATTTGACGGAAATATGTTTGTAAAAAATATTTTTGAAGAAAGTTGTGTTAATATTCTGCTTTTTAGTAGAAAACAAAGGAAGAAAATGATGGAGAATTTTTTTCTTTTTTTTTTTCTTTTTTTTTTTAACTTCAGAATTTAGGTAGCACTATTAAAAATTTTGAACAGCTTCATGGTTTAAAATAAAATAAAATTACTGTGTATTGTTCAGGGAATTTGAAAAGACGAAAAATTTCGGACGATTTTACCTAACACTGCAAATTTAAAGATTTCATTTTTTATAAGCTCTGGAGGGACAAATGAAAGTACGATCACAAAGCAGAAAACTTTTACTCACGGTTTTTGACGATTTTTTGAGCAAAAGTGAAAAGAATAAATGTGGCTTGCATGAAGTATCATAATTTTTGGTTAGAAGTAAGTTTTATTTTGTAATTATCTATCTCACTTTGGATAAAAATCGTAAAAAATGCGGTATGAATTGGTCAAACAATTAAATATATATATATATATATATATATATATATATATATATTGGAAGAAAACAGAAGAGCTATAAGGTTAGTGTATCTGATGAAAAATCTGGAACAGAAAATCTGGTCAAAGGAGAACAAGCAAAGATGTGCAGAAAGTATCAGCAATACAGGTTAGAAATAGGCTTTATCTCGTAAATTATGCGTTGTCATCTGAAGGAAAAAAAAGATGGAGCAATTAAAGCAGGAATTTATCAGAAACTTAAAAAACTTAAATGAGCACGAAGTACTATAAAGTTTGGTTAGAATTGAGTTTTTTTTATTATTATGTACCTCACTTTAGATCATAAAAAACGTAGAGTATGAATTGCTCAAAAAATTAAAAGAAAATACTGGAAAAAAACGCAGAAGCTATAAGGTTAGTGTATCTAATGAAAAATCTAGAAGATAAAATCTGGTCAAAGCAGAACAAGCAAAGATATGAACGATGTGTCACAAGTTCAGTTTAGAAGTATGCTTTATTTCGTAAATATCTATGTGTCGTCATCTGAAGGAAAAGGAATGAAGCAACAAAAGCATGAATTTATCAAAAAGTTTTTAAAATTTCAAGTGAAAAATGAAGAAAATTAGAACATAGCGACAAATTTATGTAATGGAAAATTATTTTTCATACTTTTAAAGGAGAAAAATCTGGTTTGTTACTACTTGAGCTTAACAGTGATTAAAATCAATATTAATAGGGATGACTGGGATCCGTCTTGTTAATAAAATAAATCACACATTTTTTTCAGGGGTTGCACTTGCGTTTTTCGAAAATCTTTTGAAAAATCTACTTTATAACAAGTGATTTTTTGTAGCCTTGATTATCAGTAATATTTAAAAAGTTTCATCAAACATAAATTATAATGAATAAATCTTCTATTCCTTTTTACAAGTGGAACTTTGCTATGCCGAACAGAAAGATTGGAAAGAAGAGTTTTACAAATTTGTAAAAAATATTATTATTATTTTTTTGGTATTATGAACTGATATCTGAGGTGCAATGATGCGAAAGTACGGATTATTCGATCATGAGTATGGAAAAGTGGAAAAATAGCTCTGAACACGGAAAACTTTCGCAAACTGTGGAACTGTTCGCAGGTTTGTAATAGTTTTAAGATACAATTATTACTCTTTCCTGATAAGTTTTCTTTGTCCAATGGTGCTCTTAATTTTCAGTTCAAAAATGTACCTTATCGTAAGAAGTGCTGACTGCTTTACCTAGTGGTCAGAGAAGTCTGACTGCGGATTGGGAAGTTTTTGGTGCGAATCCCGGCTCGAGCATGGATGTACTTCCTCTCTCCTGTTTTTGCCCTTTCTTTGTGTGAATGTGTTGTTATGCTGTGAATGGTTGCCTACAATATAAACGGATCCTTCTGGCGTGTGTGTACTGTGGATGTCGGACTTCACACCATGTTGCGGTACAGTTGGAAAAGTGAACCAACGCACCTCAAATTGCCAGCCTCCCCAGTTAAGAAAAGTTCTGCAAAAAATCTTTAAAAAAAATGGGTATATTTAGAACCTAGAATCTACAAAAAAAAAAAAAATAAATAAAATAAAATAAAATAAAATAAAAAAAATTGAAGATTTTTTTTTTTTTGCAGAATATTTTTGTAAAATATAGTTCGAAATATACCCAAAAGTTCTGCATTTTTTTTACAAAAAAAATCTGCAAAATATTTCTTCTGTTTTGCTGAAGCTGGCACAAGCCAACAACAAAAACATTGTAAGGTGTAAATCATTTAAACAATTTGCTTGAATAAGCTTAAGAATTTGCACAAAACAAAGCTGAAAATCAAAATCTAAATTCTTTTTTTAGATCTCACAATTTCATTTAGAATGATAGGAATAGAAGTTTTTCAACAAAAACCTTATAACCTTATTATCTCAAGTTTGAATGCAAGCCGTACCCAGACGATACTGTGCATGAAAATGGTAATTTTTTTTTGCATTGAAGATATTTTAATGTGTTACTATCTATATTGATTAATATTTAACAATGTGTTAACATTTTATCTTTTAAAATATGATACATAATTTAAATGAAATGAAAAGGTGTAAAATCTTAGCAAATTAACCAACATGTTCAAGTTGAGGATTTTTTTATGGAAGCCATATGTTTAAATGTGGTGTTTTGCACACTAACCACTGATGCGAGGTTAACCTACACATTAAATTATTAAGGTATAACGACAATGACTCAGGAAAGACTTTTTCTTTACAACAATGTACTTGACCTCTTCCGTTTCTCTGCGCATTTACAACCAAAAAGAAAAATAATAACGGACAAATACATATGATACGATCCAAAAGTAATGAGCTTCACTTTATACTGACGCATGCACACCTTGCAGCTCGCTCCGCTTGACAGCGACGGTGGTGGGGGGTTGTTGGCTTTACAGCGCAACGCAGGTCAGTAGCTTCCCAGCTTTCGGGGCGGCAGCATTGGCCTTAACAGTAACCCCTATAAGGTGATTCGTGATACGGCGATATGAAAAGTTCGTCAGAGCAACGCAAAGAGATCAAATTATGCTTCCGGTATCCTTCCAAAACGTTCGCAATGCTTCAACAGGAGCTTGGGACTGAGCTTGAGTGTCTGTCCTATTCGCAAGTAGAAATATCGCACGAGGCCTTTCGTAAGGCCAGGAAGTAGTGACTGACGAACCCCAGTCTGGACGCCCGTTCTCGACCCGTACTGACGTAAATTTGCGACGAGTGTGTGAATTTTTGAACACGGACTGGTGTTTGAGTCTCTACCAAGTAGCAAAAGCCTTACATTTATCGGAAACAACGGTGCAACGCATTGCTACGGAGAAGTTGCACATGTGGAAAGTTTGCACGAAACTTGTGCCGAGAGTTCTGACTGAAGAAAGTCCGAGTCCAATGCTCCCATGTTGCCCTAGCCGTCCTACAGTCCAGGCTTGTGGCTTCCTGACTTCTTGTTTCCACTATTAAAATTAGCGCTGAAAAGGAAACGTTTCGACACCATCGAGAACATCCAAGCACATGTCAAGGCAGTCCTTGCAGATACCTCGAAACAGGACTTAAGGGATTCCTTTGTGTCCTGTAAAAAGCCGCCTACAAAAGTACAGTGTTGCAGGAGGTCCCTATTTTTAAGACTATTAGGCAGTTGTACCGATCAGCGCAATAAATCTGTCTTTGTAAACGAAGGCTCATTACTTTTGAATCGCACCATGTACATCATTTACTACTATATTTAAAGCTTTATTAATATACTAAAAAAAAAGTCTCACTGTCATTGAAATACAGTATTGTGGCAATTAATTGGGAAATGTTATTTTTTCGCTTTATCACACGTAAGCGAACGAATAAGCCCTCAAATTCAGCTCAGAGTTCAAATGGCAGTTATTGTCAAACTAATAGCTGTTTGTACGCATCAGGTAAATAGCAGGCATATAAAATATTCCGCCAAGTGGCCAGAAGTTGGCAGTGTTAGTTGCTCGCTTGTTGTGGGAGTAATTAGAGTCATGGATATCAGCCCAGAAACGCGTGCTAAAGTGATTGCACATAGAGAAACACACTTCTAAAACGTTAGAAGAAATAGGCAAAATATATGGAGTGAGTAAATCAAGTGTTGGGAGGATATGGCAGCAGTTTAAGACAACAGGAAATCCTGGAAACAACCGTACTGGAAAATGCGGCCGAAAAAGATCAACTTCTGCTCGTGACAATAAAAGTTTATATCGAATGAGTGTTATGAATCCTCGATTAACTAGCTTTGATCTGCCCAAGTCCATGCTGGCAGCTGGTGTTATCATTGCACTTTCAACAGTGAGATACAGGCTTTTAGAACGTGGGCGAAAAGCACGTTGACCGTACAAGAAGCAGCTTCTCACACTTCGCAAGAAGAAGAAAAAGGTTAGAATGGGCACGGACTTATAAAACATGGACTGAAGAAGAGGTTTTATTTTCCGTCGAAGCACATTTTGGGGATCAGGGGTTTAGATCGAGTATTAAAGGACACCCTCTTCGTCCGTACCACATTAATCAAGCACCCAAGTATCCGCCCGAAAAGATGTTCTGGGGTTGTTTCTGCATTTCAGGGACAGAATCCTTTGTTTCCGTAGAAGGAATGATGAACAGTGCCAGCTATGAATCGATATTGAGCTAAAATGTGCTTCCAACCATGTCTAAATTTGGGCCGAACGGTGATTGCGTTTTTCAATACGATGAGGCGCGATGTCGTTCATCGTAGCAAATTGTCATTTTCGGCTCTAAAAACAAACTAACTGTACTGGATTAGCCCGAAGACTCACCGTACTTAATTCTGGTTGAGAATTTGTGGGTTATCCTTAAAAAACGTCTTTATAAGTTCGACAGTACTATGATGGAAAATGCTAATTTCGTCTGTTATTGACATATGGTATAAATACGTTGAAATTAAAACTCTATGTGCCAGTCTAGTACATTCCCTGCCAAAACGTGTCTTTGATGTTATTAAGTCTCGGGGAGGTTATATTAATTATTAGTTTCAAATGTATTAATGAAGAACATGAATAAAACTGATTAAAAAAAAAGTCATTTCCCAATTTATTGCCACAATACTGAATTTTGTCCAAAAGAGAGAGAGAGAGAAAGAGAGAGAACTTTTATATTTAACACATTTTATTGTTCATGATAAATCGTACTAAGACATAAAAAAGCGTTTTCTGAAAGTAACGAAGAATGAAAAAAAAAAAAAAAAAAGGCATACAGAAAGAATGAAGCACTTTTTTATTCTTGTTGAAAATTCTGATTTCTAATTATTTTTTTAATTATGACGTAATTATTAAAAAGAATTAATAAGTTTTCTTCCAGAGAAATTATTTTATAGCCTTAAAAGCTTTATGATCTTACTTTTTTCAATTAATTTTTTTTTGTAATGATAATTCCTTTTTCGAATAAAGAACCCCGTCTGTTTCCTTTTGATTAATTCCTTGTTTTTAAATAATTTAATTTTCGTAATTGAAAATATTTTTTTTTCTTCCACAAAACATGTCAAGAAGAAATAATTTAGTAAGATGCAAAGGATATTCCTCACTATCAACAATAATACACATCTCAAAAATAAGAAAACACGAAAGGGTAAATTAAAAATACAAATTACTGCTTTTTTTTGCTACAAAACTCGCATAGTTTACATAACTGGAGCACGGTAATGTATAAATTATGTAAAAGAAAATTTTCAAAATTCAACTATAAACTTCTAATTTAGACTAAAAAAATAAACCAACAAACATAACATCATAAATGTATTTATTGCTCATATCGTATAATATTTCAGAATACATCAGGTAAAAGGGCGTAAAAGGTGTGCAAAATATAGATAATCTCTAACATTGTTTTTAGAGATGGGCCACTATTGTCGCTGATGATTGATATATTTATTCACAATAATGAAAGAATTTCATGAAATTTTTAGGTCCTTTTTGAAAGTAAACAATGTCAGTTAACTGAAGGAAAACATTGCTAAAAATGCACAAATTAGCAATAAATTGCATACATGTGGTTCAGGGTTTCAAGGAAACACTTTTTTAATGCAGAAAAGTGCGAATTCTAACCGGGAAACCATACGATAGTGTAATAATGCAAAAAGAAAAAGAAAAGAAAATAAAAAAAAAATAAAAATTATATTATCCTCATATATATAATAGCCAATGATCGAGTAACGCTCCTGACGTCATCAACAATGAAACTTGCGTCACGGCATGATAATTTGATAACGTTTTGGTAATGTTTAAAATGCAGGAAAAGGCTTTTTTGTGACAAGGCTGAATTGGATCCGGTAACATAACTATTTTACTGGCATTGTGCATTCATGACAAGAAGGCACTTCGAAACGCCCTCCTGAAAGCAGAGCTAATTTTAGAGCGGGGGTGATCGCTACCGCTTGCGATTGGCACAACTTTGGCGTGCATTTAAATTTGCGAAAATGTCTTACAAGGAGAGGTTACGGTCTCGGAAATTCAGATCGGGATGAGATTAGTAGTATCCTTTAAGGGTACTCTCAGGGTAAAGTAATAAAGCGCACTAGCCATAAAATTCCGAGAAAACAGCCTTTAAAGATTTACGCGCAACTTATAAACTAGTAGAGAGCAACTTATAAACACGTAAAGCACTTTAATAGAGAAAATGAAGATAAATTAAATCGATACAAGTTAAAATTTGAATTACAACGGCTACAAAATTACTGTAGAGCTTAATTTACAGATGATTTTTAACAATATAGTTGTTATTTATGTACATACACCAGAATGATATTTATAATAAAAGCATGGAAAACAAAAACTGTTATGACATCTTGCACAATTTATAAAGGAAGATTGCTTACAGGAGCAGCTTTTTTGTGAAAGAGTCGTTGGAAAACATACTTCATTTACATTCAGGAAAATTTCTCTTTTGTCAGAAAGTTTAGAAGTATACCAGGCATATAGAATCATTTTATCAAAAATTTGCGATGATGTCCCAGGTTCATATCTCTTATTTGTCTACTTTGGGTTTATATTGTTAAGAAGGTTTTGATTCTTTTTGATATTTTCAAGTGTAATCGACAAAAGAAACAAGTTTCCCCAGCAGTTTTTTTTCCAAACTACTGCTTAAGTTTAGAACCATGCTTCAGTATATTTTTACTGTGAAACATTTATATTACGACATTTGCTATGTTGCACATTTTATCCAAGTATGAGCAACTTTTGACGCATTCTTATGAACTGACAAGCGCTGACGTTTTCTTTTCTGATCGATGACACTGACATCTAAGAAATGTCATTTTACTGCAAAAATGTTGTTCAAAGTCTTTCCGGGCATCGAATGAGCTTTTTCAAAAGTTCCTTTTGAAGAAATGGAATTTAATATATTTTCTGTCTACTTGTTTTTTTTTTCACATGATTTCTATTCTTTTAAAAGAAGTTTCGACAAAAATGTATGCTCTTTTTATTTTAGCCGTATTAAAGTAAATCATAAGATTTTGTTTTACTCTCCTTCTGAGCAACGTGCAATTTTCATTGGTGAGGGTTAGGGAGATATTCTTTCTGTATTATGAAACAATTATTCATCTTGTACAAAAACAAAAAGAATTTTAGGGAATTTTTGTCTCATTTTAAAATGTGACACAAATGTATGTAAGTTACAGATTAAAAAAACCACTGAAACCATATTTAATTACATGATTACCTAATAATGATAAGATATGATAACCCCTAAAATTGCCCAATTTAACGCTAGCTAGCTAAAAGTTGCGTTCTGTTTTATAAATTCATAAACACTGTTAACTAATTATTTACCGTTAAAGAAATAAATAGTGCGAGAAATTTAAATAAAACATAAAATAATTAAAAATACTTCATTATTTTGAAAAAAAAATTATAGAATATAATACTACCAATAACAAGTGATGAGAAATAGTATGCTACATTTGAGTTTGTGTTCTTTAAGTGTAAAATCCGTAGCTTTTTCTCTTTCATGTAACAGCTGCATTCAACAAACTACATTTCGATTTTGAGTTAAAAATCTATTTTATCAAGTTGTACGCTACCGAAAGAAAAATGTCGGCCTTTCTTTCGATAAATGCGGCCGTCCTAGCACCAGATGTTGCCTCCTCCTCTTCCTAAGAAAGAAATGCTTCACAATAGTAAAGTTTGCATATTGGTCCGATTTAAACTCAATATCGATTACGTCTAAGCTTTCTATAGTTAAATTCTTTAAAAATTTGAAACTCTCGTTTTTTTTTTTTGTGTTTTTCCAGAAAAAAAACCTTTTTTAAAAGGGCTTGATATTCAGTGCACATAAATATCAATGATTTTTGCAAGAAAGTTGGACCTCATTATCCAACTTGAATTACTGTTTTTTTTCCGTTAGTTAAAATTTATATTATCTTCAATATTTTTTTTGAGCATATGCGATTACTGATGGGGGAACATTTTAAATTGTGATGTGACTCATTTTTAAGCATTAAAAGCTGAGGTTTTGCTCAGTTTTGCTAATGAAGAATTAATTTAACCCAATGGTGAATTAATTTAACTGGCTGAACACAAATATGACATTGGAAAAACTGGTTGACTTTGGTTTCAGAGATATTTACGTTGTTTGTGAAACAAAAGTGTCGTATCGATAACAAAAATACATGCTTACAAAGACTTGCGACACACATTTCTAAGTGAGGTGATTGCTTGGTGATCAAAAAGCTTCCCGCCAATCAAGACAAACAATTTAAAGGATCTATCCATATTTCTGAAGAGTTAAAGGTGAGAGGAGGTTTTAACGGAAGTAGGTGTGATGAAAGAGGAGAACAGAAAGGATGATAGTTTGGCAGATACTTGGCGGGCAAACTAGATATCATGACTTTTTAAGGGAAGCTGTTTTTGGGTTTAGAATGAAGGCTTTATTTTTTGTGGGGAAGAGTTAAAGGTTTTCTTGGCGGGGAAATTTTTACAACAGGGTTGTTTTTGCTGAGATATCACATCATTATGCATTGATATTATTACTTTGTAGTCCAGTCATATTATAAAAAAAAAAAAAAAAAAAAAGGCTAAAATAGCAAAAACACAATATAGTTCTGATTTTTTAATATGTTGTTTGGCTCAGTTAGGGTAGTGTAAATCTAAGTTTGCAGTTTTCAAAAACCTCTGCTCGCTGCGTAATTCGTGAAAAAAGGCGAAATGTTCAGACTTTTTTTTAGTTTTTCCTTTATGACTATTGAACTATGCAAATTTTGATTCCAGATGTTGATATTCGTTTTAAAGCACATTAAGTTCTGAACAATTTAAGCTCAAATTGTGGAAGTAACGTAATCATTCCTTCCCCTACGTATCTATGCTTTTAACATTGACAGATTTTCTGCCGTATTTCATTTTCCGACTAGAAAGTTACCTACCAAATTTTATTTTGAATAGAGAATAATTTTGTTATCAGATGAATTTGTAATGAGATTGAATTCTCCGAAGACGGACGAGCAGAGAAACAAAGAATATGTGATATCGTGATGAAAGATTATTTTAGCCGTGATATCCTGGTGGAGAACATAGGTCTTCCACCTCTATGGCTGAACAAAATACACACCAAAATCACAGACAAAACTACTTTTTACTAAAACCACAACACACTTTATACATTTATTTTACACTACAAAATATGGATTTTTTTCTGTGAGCTCGCGAGTAGCACTGCTTGCTACCCTACCGTCACTCACCGTTCTCCTCTCTGCTCTCTCCAAAAGAGACCAGCAAACCCCTCCTTCCACCAAAGGCAAGGATCTCATCAATCTCCGTCTTGGGGCCTCAATGACTTGAGACGAACCCCAGATCATCATTAACTTACACACCACTGACAGTTAATCTGCGATAAACTAAATCAGTTTCTGTTTTTCCATACTGAAGAGTCCGAGGTCAGGAGGGGGAAAATAGGATACATTACAGCTTCCTTTCCCCTAAAAATTTTTCATTGGGATCCATTTGAAAATTTAGATGTGGGACGGATGCAAAGTCCCTCCCTCATATCACATCCAAAATGAGAGGTTCGGCAACTTACGCGCTGTGCATGCATATAACCCATAATCAAACCAAACACAATTGTCAACTTGTGTCGTCAAGGTTCATGACAGCATAAGTACCCAGTTCTGAACCACCATCTGCATCAGTTTTCACTTCAATGAATTTAAACCCAAAGATTTTTTTTTTTGAAAACTTCAAAATGGAAAATACACTTTCTTTTCTCTACAAAATATTTAAACTGTTTCATAAAACACATAAAAAAAAAAAAAAAAAAAAAACCACGATACTAATAACATCTAGAAATAAAACTATTCACAATCACATTTGACATTTATGATATTTTTTTTTCCCAGACGAACGAGGCAGAAAATCCTATTCAGCTCTACTCAGTCCATCTACGTTTCCATGCAACACTGTTTAAAAAAATGTATTCAAAAATGAAACTCTGAATGTATTCATTTTTTTGAATACAATTGATTCAAAAATGAGTAAATGTGGCATCAAATACAAACATACGAGAAATACGAGTCATCATATACGAACATACCCAAGTCATCATATAAGAATACAACACATTATCAAACACTAATTCATGAATAAAGATGCATACAATCATTTAATACTGCAGCTAACGTTTCAAGAACATGGTTTAATAAATATTCATGTATAAATAGGAAATATAATAAGCGTGACTTCCAAGAATAAAACTCGCGAGCTTCGAACTCTTTTCTTATTGCGCATGCTACGCGTCGCTCAAGAGCGTGAACAAGTGTCGACAATGTTCATACGCTTTCGGCGCGTTTTTCGTGCTGTCTTGCGGAGCGATCGAGATGGTTGATCTGTTCGTCAAGAAAAAACTAGAAGATTGGAAATTGGAAGAGTTTTCATCGAACTTTGAAAGTAAGTTTTACTTTTATTATCATAGTAAGGATAATAAATGAAGGGTTGTATCTAAATTACCCAAAAATTACTTGCCTAAATTGCTCGATAGCACATTCAACATCCGACTGTGCTCGGAACATATTTTTAAACATTATATTTTATGTGGATATATATGTTTTCAAACTGTGAAAGAAAGTTCATAACGAGCTTCGTAACCTTTATTATCGTAGTAAGGATAATAATTGAAGGGTTGTATCTAAATTACCCAAAAATTACTTGCCTAAATTGCTCGATAGAACATTCAACATCCGACTGTTCTCGGAACATTTTTTAAACGTTATATTTTATGTGGATATGTTTTCAAACTGTGAAAGGAAAGTTCATAACGAGTTTCGTAAATTTTATTATTTATATTTTACTCTTCAAATTTGAAAAAAAAAAAAAAAAAAAAAAGCGAAAGCAACATCTTGCACAAACAGCTATGGAAGAAATTAGGTTCTCATCAAGCATAAATCGTTGCATGAATACATTTTTGGAACACTTGTGTGTTTCACTGCAAAAATATTTTTTCTTTCGAAATACCACTAATATAAAAACCTTTTTGCCGAAAAGTAACAAGAAATACAGATTTGAATTCAACATATTTCAGTGAACATATTAATCATTTATCGTTACATAACTATTGATAAGATTTCCAAATCTTTAGTATGATTCACTCGGCCATGCACAGGCTTGCTAGATTTTAGTAATGTTCAATCGGGTCCAGGGAATGCCCCCCCCCCCCGCAATCCTAAGCTTTGCTCCCTCGCGTAAATAAATAAAACGCGTATCTGCTTGTCAAATTTTGCTGAAATTAGTGGTGATGAAATTTAAAATTTAATTCTTAATTTTTATTCAAAACATTCTGTGTAACAAGAATACAAAATGTATCAAAATGGAAAACAAACTCTAAAAAAATATTAAACTAAACAATTTAAATATCAAATAACCCTCTTAAAAAATATTTAAAAGTTCAGTTTAAATACAAAACGAAGGAATTAGGGGCAAAAATAACTACAACTATAACAGCAGTAGGATATTTATTCATTCCACTCGATAATAAGTTCTCCATAACGAGACTATATTTGCTTACAATATGAAAAATTAATACCGTAATGTTAAATCGACAAGCAAACTATTAAGTTACTCCTATAAATTAATACATAGTTAACAATTAAAAACATTATATACTCAATTATTATGGATAGGAATTGCATTTACATGTAAGAGCTGAGAGAGAGAGAGAGAGAAATGCTTTTCTCTAACAGTTTTAAAGTAAACTTCACATTTTTACAATAATTTTTGATTATTAATCATGCATTGTATCATTAACAAATACATCATGAGTTACTTGTATAAATTATGAAATGCATGGTGAACAATAATAAACAATATAGAAGGATTACTTAGGGATAATGTTAGTATTTACATGTAAGACCATGGTGCTTCCCGCCATTGAGAAGCTTCATACTCTTTGTGAAAATAGAACTTCGGTTTTAAAGAAAATTTTACATTTTTACAGAAACTTGAGAGATATCAATGCTGCATTGTGCAATTTACAAATAAACTGTTAAATACTTCTAAAAAATTGATAAATGCATGGTGAGATATCAAAAACGTCATACATACATTGGTTTTGGATAAAAGTTGCATTTACATAAAAGAGCCGAGATGTTTTTCACCTCCTGTGAAAAAGATCTTCATTTTTTGAATGATTCATTATGTAATTTACAAAAAAACCTTTCACTGCGTCTATAAGTTATGAAATGCACAGTAAGCAATAATTTATAAATAGTACTGCATCACATACGGTGAGCCATAACAGTCATTCTACGGTGAGCAATAACTATTTTACAATCACATATTTATATTATCTTTGTGTTTCATAATTTTGAAGTGCACAGTGAGCAAAAACTTTTTTACAACAGAATATTACAACTCTAATTACAAAATGTACGGGGAAAAACATTTTTTCAATTCTATATTACATACGGTGAGCAATAACTACAGTCGGACCTCCATATATCGAACTTCCACATATCGAAATTTTCTATGTATCGAAATCCCAGCAAATTTCTATGTTCATTACATAGAAAAGTTGTTTCTATATATCGAAAAAATCTCTATATATTAGAGATGTACCAAGTAGCACTTTGGCCGAGTAGCCGAGTACCGAGTACTCGGCTTTTTATTACTCGGCCGAGTACCGGGTTACCGAGTACATGGCCTTTCACTACTCGGCCGAGTTCCAAGTACCAATTATGTTTTAAGAAGAACCACCGACACACATGTGATGAATTTTGAACTTATTGAAATAGTAGTATAAACCTCCTTGTCCATATAATAGTTTTTAAAACTAAATTCCCGCTGAAATTTAATTAAGCATTATATATATACAATTTTGTTTGTGTCAAAAATTTTACAAAAAAATAATTTTTTAAATTAAAAATAAATAAATAAAAGGTATGATTAATCAAGTTGGAATTAAAACAAAGTACAGTAAAATCCCTCTAATGCGGACACTAATAGGACAAATTTTTTGTCCGCAATAGAGAGGTGTCAGCAGGACAGGGGTTAAATAATGTTATTTGCATTGGAACTTGGGAATTAAAAATTGTCCGCAGTCCGCATAAGAGGGGTGTCCGCCTTTGAGGGGTGTCCGTTAGGAGGGGTTTCACTGTATACCAATCAATTATAGTTCTAATCTGCCAAACATAAATAATTTTTAAAAGCAGATAAAACAAATGTGCAGGAACACTCCAGACACATGTTTCTGCCCCCCCCCCCCCCCGTTACAAGGAACGTCTTTTTCAGTGCATAACATGTGAGCTAAAGAATGTAAAGACATTCAACAAAAAAATACGACTTTTGTCGGATGCCTTTAAATCTACGAGCCCCCATTTTTAACCGACTTCAAAAAGGAGGCGGTTATCAGTTCATACCGTATGTATGTTTTTTTTTTTTTGTTTGTCCACTCATAGCGTCTCACCTAGTGAACCGATTTTGATGATTCTTTTTTTAATGGATAGAGGATGGCTCAACTTAGGTCCCATTACTTTGTTTGACCATATTTGTTCTTTAGAAAAAAAGTTATGGGCAAAAACAGTAAATTTCCCTATTAAATGATTAAAATGATATTGTAGCGAAGTTCGCACTTTTCATCCGTGGATAACGGTGGCTCAGTGGTAGAATTCTCGTCTCCCACACGAGCAACCCGGGTTCAAAACCCGACTAGGACAAAGTGAATTTTACTAAAATTTCGTTTCTACTGTTTCCCGTATTTTCTCGAATGTTCTATTAATTTCTGTATCTTTTCAAGTCTGGAAAGTTCCAGCACTTTTTCAAGTTGTATGTAACGTTCATTCGTGGTTCTGAATAAAGGTCTCGAGTTGAGACTAACGAGTATTCGCTTCATTTGGCTTTCACATTGTCTTCGCTATCTTCATCTACGCGACAATATGAAACTCATTGTTATAAAAGTTTGGTGCCATATAACTGTAACATTAATAGTAATTTTAATGATAATTTTGAATAAAGGCTTTTCTAAAGCAATACAGTGATATAGAGCCGCACTTCTTACTCGGTAACTTCTTACTTTTACTGAAATATCTACATTTACACTAAAAAGAATGAAATAAAAAAATTTTGAAAAAAAAATAGAACCGACTTCAAAATTGCTCCAAAAAGTGAAAAATAATTTTATTCTTTAAACACCATCGATAATACTTTTAAACATAATTTTTGAAGTTGGCCCAAAAACAAAAAGTAAAATGCATTGTAACCATGCTTTATTCATATTTTTATCAAAAAATCATCCAAACTTAGGAACGAAACATTTATATCATTACTCAAATATGCTGTCATCAATGCGTAATGCATGTGGTAGTGAAGAAACTGGACGTGGTTAAATTTATACTTGTAGTTGAGTTATGGCTGTGAATGATTTTATCGATCATTTTTGCGCCAACTTCAAAAATTATGTTTAAAAGTATTATCGATGGTGTTTAAAGAATAAAATTATTTTTTACTTTTTGGAGCAATTTTGAAGTCGGTTCTATTTAAAAAAAAAATTTTTTTTTGAAACTAATTTTCAATTACATTTTAGTTTAATTTTTGCTAACAACATAATGA
This sequence comes from Uloborus diversus, assembly GCF_026930045.1. Taxonomy (NCBI): domain Eukaryota; kingdom Metazoa; phylum Arthropoda; class Arachnida; order Araneae; family Uloboridae; genus Uloborus; species Uloborus diversus. The sequence continues at coordinate 97,837,020 of NC_072733.1, forward strand.
ACATAATTTTTAAACGCTATTTTCCCCCTGGATTACATGTCTGGAACCATTTTTGCCTCCGACCATGACCCTCCCCGAATAAAGTCCTAGCTACGGCCTTGCACGACACATTGACTCCAAAGAGAAGTTCAAAAGGCTCATGAAAAATGTTCTTAACAATTCTGTTAATCTCTAAGGGGCCCCCAAAATTACATTGCGACAGGCCCTCATGCCTGTAAATCCGCCACTGACAATTCCTCATAGGTAAAGTCAAAATAAATAAATACATAGATAATGATGCTTACCAGATTGTTTTCTCTATTAACCAACACTCATATAAATAAGAGAGGGGATTGTAGCCAGAAAGTAATGTTTTCTAATTAATCTTGGAAAAAGTGCGGCTAGAACCTTACATTTAGTTTAAAATTCGTTCTTCACTACAAAATTAATTTGTACCCTGGAACTATATTTCATGTCCCTTTTTCCCTCCTAACGAAATTAAAGAAGGATAGAAAAGAAAATATTTTTTCTATAATTTTTAGAAACGTACTTTTAGCCGTGAACTGATGGAGAGAGAGAGAGAGAAAGATGCAGTTAAATCTTCCTGTCATATTTATTGTCAACTCAAAAATTGTTTATTAATTAAGTCAATTCTCATTTCAATCAAAAATATTTGAATATTGTTTTTACGAATGTTTGAAAAAACATTCGTAAAAATGTTTCAAAAAACAAAACACATACACAAAAAAAGAAAAGAAAGGGCAAAAATCTGTAACTATCTGATTTTTTCAAACTATCTTTCTGAAATCCAATGTTGCAGCGAATTTTGGTTTTCTTCATTTGTTGTTTTACTTTTGCTTCACCTTTTAAAGGAAGGTTAACAGGAATCATAGTAAAGATTAAAGAAATGTAGAGCAAATTTATGCAGATATACTTTTTGTGTTTTAAATTCGTTGCTGAGTACACCCCTCCCCTCACACACAAAAAGGGAAAAAAATGGAAAAGAACAAAAATAAAGTTAAAAGCACTGGGACAATTTTTTAAAACTGAATTTAGGTGATTTGTGGCACATTTTCCTGCTTCTTAGAAATTTCGTGCCCAGAACACAGGCTATGTGTGCCCGTGCGATAAACAGGGCCTGGTTGAAAGCAATAAATTAAGTCACTTAAACATGGGTCCAAGACAGTTACCTCAGCTATAATACATTTTCCATTGAATGTACTCCTAAGCTTGTAAAGAAACCTTTTTACAGTTATGCGTATGAGATTTCAAGTTAAACCTAGTTTAGAGATTGATCAGAGCTCTAATGAGTTCATCATCTGCGCTAAGAAGATTTAATTTTGAAATAACTATAGTATAATATAAAACATAATGAGAATTCTCTGATATTGGAGAAGTTGAGAAAATATGCGAAAAAACTTATACGACTGGACAGTACAAATAATTTTTATTTTGTAAAGATTATTCTAAATATATGCATTGTTTTAAGTTTCATACAGAGTGTAATAATGTATTTTAAAATGATTTCAAACTTCAGTTTTTAACTAAATAAAAAAAAAAGAATAAAATAAAAATAATTAGAATTTTCACCTCTTGAATTCAAATTATGTATGTATGCGTGTGTGTTTATGCGTGTGTGTGGGGGGGGAGGTATGTGTGTTTGTGTGTAGGGGGTATGTGTATGTGTGTAGGCATATGTGTTTGTGTCTGTGTGCAGGAATGAGTGTGTGGGTAGTTGTGTGTAGGTGTGTGTGTATGTGTAGGTGTCTGTATGTATGCGTGTTTGTGTATGTGTGTAGGTGTATGTATGTGTGTGTAGGTGTTTGTGTGTGTGTACGTGCGTATATGTATGCGTGTAAGTGTAGGATATTCACGCAACCTTGAGACTGTTTTCGCTAGAGGAGCAGCATCGTGAGGCGGCCGGTCGACGGTGATGCTGCAGAGGTTGCTGGCGGGAAAATAAAATGATAGGACCTCAAAACAGTCAAATGAAAGCAATAAGCAATCGTGATTGCTCAAAAAAAAAAAAAAAAAAAAATCTGCATTTTAATTTTCTGTAAATATTGTATAACACTAAATTTTTGACCAACTATTTAGTAACAAAAGAGTTAATAAAACGAACAATAATAATAAAAATAGATACATAAATATTTATTAATAATAATAAGTAACAATATCATTATGGGAAAATAATATTTGCAAATGATTTTTTTAACCAATTTTTTAACGCTTGAAATATTTTTTTTCTTCCTTTTACATAATGAAGGAAGTTTTGTATTTACAAAAAAAACCCCCCCTCAAATATCGACCTAAATTTCTATTTACCCCCGAAGAAATGTTGAGTAGTTTTTTTGACCCGACCGCACTTGCATATGTACCTAAGAACGCGTGGACGCTCGAAATATCCATTTCGATTATCCCCGAGTTAATTACCCCGGATTTTCTGGTGACGTCTGTATGTACGTGCGTGCGTACGTCTCTTGCATAACTTGAAAACAGAACGCCGTAAAAAGTTGAAATTCAGTATGTAAACTCTTGGCTGGGTCTAGTTGTGCACTTCCCTTTATGGCATTCGGTTATTCCAAAAGGAATCTTTTTCACCATTTTGGAGAAAATCAATGTTATATTAAAAGCAAACTCAAGTGATGTTATAATTTTGCTAACACTTACTTTCTTTCAATTTGGCACTATTGGCGATATTTAGAGAGTTATCGATTGAATCACGTTAAAATTACCGATTTTGGGAAAATTAATCTCTGTAAAACTCTTTTTTGCATCGGTTTGTGACAAATTAGGGGTAAAAACATTTAAAGTGCTTCCTTGCTTACTCCAAGGCACTATTGTCATTAAATTGGCGTAAAAGGAAGTCATGTGAAGCCCACATTAGCTCGTTTAATATTAATATTACGTAGAGGATGTGGGAACTGTTCACATGTGCCCCTAGATGTTGTGTTCAAAAGTGCCACATCTAACCATCTATTACCTTAGAACTAAATTGAAAAAAAAAAAAAAAGACAACTCTTAATATAATGAAAAAAATATAAATTGGCATAAATTTACTTGAATGTTTATATAATGGTTTGCAATAATTAAGTAAAGATTTATTGTTAGTTTTAAATACAGTAAACTCCCGATTATCCGCCAGCGGATTATCCAAGAGTCAATCGACTATCGGGAACAGGTATTTTCTCGGCAAAAAGCAATTATCAATAGCTGTTTTCTGTCGAAAAGATGTAAATTTGAACTCAGCTATTTTTATTTTACTAATTTTTTGTGCTTTCTACATAGTACATACTTGTACTTTATTGATGTTAAGTTCTGTTGTACAAAAACACAAAATATTTTTACTGTACATATTTTTACTATTTGCAGAAAGTATTATGCATCAATGCAACCAAGTTTTTGAGGAAGGACAATTTTTATCTTATTTGTTCCTCATTTTGAGGTTTATCCGCGATTTTTACTATCAAAAATTCTGCGGATAATCGGAAATTTACTGTATGTTTACAAAAAAAAGTACAATAATAAAATTCATCACTTACTAAAACAAAGAAGTTGCCACCACAGAAACATAAAATGGCTCATTGCTCTAAAAGTTTGGCCAAGAGGTAGGACTGATACTGCCATTACTTGATAAATTTTCAAGAATTTTTCTTGAAGTTATCTTAGTAAAACATACCATGTGCCCCTTTTCCCCTATATATTGTACACTTTTGGTAATACTATTTCATACAGACACTGTATACAATCAAATTCAAACAGATGAAAATGTGCCTTATTTTTCAGAAGAAAAAGTAGCTGAAATTCCCGGTTTCACTTTGCAATTCATTGAAAACGTTGCAAACCAAATTGTTTCAAATGGCATCACCGCTCTAGAAGTACCCTCAGCCGAGCCTTTGCATCTTTATGATAAGGATTTTTCTTTCAACGATAGTGTTGGAGCAGGAAATATCAGTCTCAATGAAGTAAGATTTTTCTTGTTATTTGCAATCAATATAATTTTCTCTGTACTTCACAACGCAATAATTTACTCAAGTATCAAATGCAATTTAATGATTTAACTGTAAAACAGTTTTTAAAAGTTATAAAGCTTAAGCGTGAGAAATATGTTTTTTTTTTAAAATCAGATCTTACTAAAAGATTTTTTTGCTTATATTTTTTTTCTGAGAGTTTCTATTTTAGATACATTGGGTTGGCATTGAATCAGAGGGAGCTCTCATGACCCCTTCCAAAGCGAACTGATATACATGACATAGCTCAAATTTATTTTTCTTTAAAATAAAAGATATATGAGTAATAAAAAAAATTTGAAAAAAAAAATAGAACCGACTTCAAAATTGCTCTAAAAAGTGAAAAATAATTTTATTCTTTAAACACCATCGATAATACTTTTAAACATAATTTTTGAAGTTGGCGCAAAAACGATCGATAAAATCATTCACAGCCATAACTCAACTACAAGTATAAATTTAACCACGTCCAGTTTCTTCACTACCACATGCATTACGCATTGATGACAGCATATTTGAGTAACGATATAAATGTTCCGTTCCTAAGTTTGGATGATTTTTTGATAAAAATATGAATGAAGCATGGTTACAATGGATTTTACTTTTTGTTTTTGCGCCAACTTCAAAAATTATGTTTAAAAGTATTATCGATGGTGTTTAAAGAATAAAATTATTTTTCACTTTTTAGAGCAATTTTGAAGTCGGTTCTATTTTTTTTTCAAAATTTTTTTGTGCATTGAAAAAGGAATTCCTTGTAATGCCAAAACACGTGTCTCCAGAGTTCCTGCACTGTACTTTTAAGGTTGTTTTATTTTTTAAGCAAAGGTATTTTCACATTTTTTATAACTAATTTTTGTTTGCAGCAAAAATCCATTTTTAATATAAAAATTCCATATTTTCTATACTTACATTTTTTGCGTAATTTTTAATAAATAAGTTTTATTAACTTTGCCGACATTAAAATAAAGATTTATTCCATTGAAGCATTACAAACTTCATTATTCTCAAAATTTAAATTTGACTTATAAATTTTAATTGTAAATGATTGCAGAATATAATGCTTGCTCTTTTTTTATAAATTTTAGTATCTGTCTTGGACAATATTCAATTTTTTGCAACTGCTTGGTATTGGCCGAGTATCTGATCAGAATTTGGCCGAGTACCGAGTACTCGGCAAATTGGCCGAGTAGGCCGAGTACCGAGTAGTTACCGAGTACTCGGTACGTCTCTAAACCAAAGCTTATGAAGTCATGTAATTTCAGCATTAATTATGAAATAAAAATGGATTTGTGCTGAAAAGTAGAAAACAAAATGCAGTGTTAAATTGCACAAATTTGCAAATTTTTATAAATTAGTTTATTGCAAATATGCATTTTAATGTTATCTTTTTTCTTTTGTTATAATCGTGTTTACCTTTTTAAGATTAATTTACAATATTTTTTCTATGAAGTTAGCATTGAGTAAGAACACTATAAAAAATTAACTCTTTCCAAACCAAAATATTATTTTAAAACATATAATAGAAATAAAACTATTACTATTTCGATTGTTAAGAATATTGGACCAACACATTTTTTCATGATTTATCTAGTCCTCTTTTTTTTTTTTTAAATCCCCGGAGAGAACGGATGTCATGCATCTCTCCTGGCAACTTTTGTACCTACTTTTCTTGCATATGTACTTCATTTTGCATTCAATTTTTTAATTTCTTAAATTTTCTTTTTTAGCGAACCTTTCGAGAGATATGGTATCTTCAAGAATTTCATAATCACTCAAACATTATCACATTGCTGAAGGTTGTAAAGGCCAAAAATGACAAAGATATTTATTTAATATTTGATTTTATGGGTAAATATAGGTTTTTATAAGTTGATTGTATCTCAAGATTCATGTTTAATCAGGGTTTGTTGATTTAAATCAGCTTGATTTAAATAGTGATTAAAATCATGATCTAAACCAAGTGATTTTTTTTTAAAATTGATTTAAATCAATTTATTTGTATTAAGTGATTTTTTTAAACAAAATCAGTAATTAAAATCAGTTGATTTTACTTTTATAAATTAATTTTGCATTTTTAAAATGTATTGCTCTAAATTTAACTACACTGCATTATACTATCTTAACCTCAACAGGCAAAACTACATAGATCCCTCTTTCTGTGTGTGATGCAGATTTTCACTCTTGTAATATTGCTTTTACTCCAAAATTAGTTTAGAACAAAATAAAAATTTTGAGTTTTTCTTACACGCCATGACTAATATAGTTCAGAAAAGTAGTTGGTTAACATATTATTTTAGACTAAAAACGTACATGATAATGGAAACCTTATCTTTAAGCAAAGCATTAAACAAAATCACATCTTATCTAAGCATTATAACATATTTTTGAATCTTAAAATTAGAGACGTACCAAGTAGCACTTGGGCCGAGTAGCCGAGTACCCGGCCTTTCACTACTCGGCCGAGTACCGAGTTACCGAGTACTCGGCTTTTCACTACTCGGCCGAGTTACCAAGTACCAATTATGTTCTAAGAAGAACCATCTACACGCATGTGATGAATTTTGAACTGAATGGAATAGTAGTATAGACCTCCTTGTCCATATAATAATTTTTAAAACTAAATTCCTGCTGAAATTTAATTACGCATTACATAAACAGTTTTGTTTGTCTAAAATTTTACAAAAAAATTATTTTTAAAATTAAAAATAAATAAAAGGTATGATTAATCAAGTTGGAATTAAGGCAAATTACAGTAAAATCCCTCTAATGTGGACACTAACAGGACAATTTTTTTGTTCGCAATAGAGCGATGACCGCAGGACAGGGGTTTAAGAATGTTATTTGCATTGGAACTGGGGAATTAAAAATTGCCCGCATAAGAGTGGTGTCTGCCTTTGAGGGGTGTACGTTAGGAGGGTTTTCACTGTATACGAATCAATTATAGTTCTAGTCTGCCAAATATAAATAATTTTTAAAAGCAGATAAAACAAATGTGCAGGAACACTGCAGACACGTGTTTCTGCCCCCCCCCCCCCATTACAGGGAATGTCTTTTTCAGTGCATAACATGTGAGCTAAAGAATGTAAAAACATTCAACAAAAAAGTCCGAGTTTTGTCTTTAAATCCACGAGCTCCCATTTTGTGCATTGAAAAAAAGAATTCCTTGTAATGCCAAAACATGTGTCTGCAGTATTCCTGCACTGTACTTTCAACATTGTTTCATTTCCTTTCATTTTTTAAGCAAAAATATTTTTATGTTTCTTATAACTAATTTTTGGTTGAAGCAAAAATCCAATTTTAATATAAAAATTCCATATTTTCTATACCATTATATATTTCCATATTTTCTTTTTTGCATAATTTTTAATAAGTTTTATTAACTTTGGAGACATTAAAATAAAAATTTATTCCATTGAAGCATTACAAACTTCATTATTCTCAAAATTTAAATTTGACTTATAAATTTTAATGGTAAATGATTGCAGAATATAATTCTTGCTCTTTTTTTTTATAAATTTTAGTATCTGTCTTGGACAATATTCAATTTTTTGCAACTACTCGGTATTGGCCGAGTACCGAGTACTCGGCAAATTGGCCGAGTAGGCCGAGTACCGAGTAGTTTCCGAGTACTCGGTACGTCTCTACTATATATCGAAATTTTTTTCGAGATACTCGTAGGTTTTTCTCTGCTTTAGACTGTTGGTATCATGAAAAATGAAGCTTAGCGGAGAAAATTATGTTCACTAAAGGTTGCTACAAAACTTGAGGAATCTGGGGTTTAGGAGTGTGTAGTTCGGTCGTTGTTCCGTTCTGGAGTTCTTACATTCCCTCAAGTTTATTTCAAATCTTAGTTGCAACCAGTATCACTGTAAAATCAGTTTCAAGCTATCCCTTTTGTCTGTTGAGTATCATTCCTAGTCTTTTTAGCTTCAGTAAAAATCATTCAAGTTAAGTAGATTGATTTTTTACTTTTCACTCGATTCCATTGTCAAAACGAAAATCCCCTAATGTTACAGATCAAGTTGATTTGCCGAAGAATGAAGATGTATGAAGGCGCAAAAATGTAATTTCTGCAAAATTAATATTTTTATTGTTATATTTCATTTAATGCTCGTTTAAATTATAAATTGGATTTCATGCACGTTTTAATGATTTAGAAGTTTTTTATGTTAAAATAAGATCGTTTCTATATATCGAATTTTTCCCCGGCAATTTGCTACTTCGATATATGGAGGTCCGACTGTATATTACGATCGCGTATTTACAATAACTTTGTGCAACATAATTACGAATTGCACGGTGAACAAAACCTTTTTCCAACACTATGTTGCATACGGTGAGCAATAAGTTACATATCACGGTGAGCAATAACTTGCATACTACGGTTAGCAATAACTTGAATTGCAACTATTGTCAGAATACGCAGATTCAGTGGCACAGAATCTCGTGTTACAATTTCACGTCCGGGAAAGTTTGAATTCTGGCCTTTAAAAAGCATGAAATAAAAATTAAATTAAAAATTTTAAAAATCGCCTACTGAAAAAACTTTAAATGAAACTAAAATTAAAAATTTAAAAAACCCCCGACTGAAAAAAACCTTAAATAAAACTAAAATAAAGAACTAAAAATACCCGACTAAAAAATGTTTAAAATAATATATTTATCGGCTTTTGAGGTTTCTGATAAATTGCCTTATAAATAATAGCAGTAATATATCCAAGCGTCGTCGTGTCGGGGGACCAATATGAAAATAAAATATGAAAGAATGAAAAATAATAAAGTAATGAACAGAATGCAGCTAATAATGATAAAGTAGCTATGATATCTAAATACAAGAGTTTGCTCAGCGGTCTATATAACCTACATACCAATATGAAAATAAAATATGAAAGAATGAAAAGTAATAAAGTAAATAACAGAATGCAACTAATAATAATAAACATCAGTTTTTACTTGCAGACAAACATAAAGCAAATTATCCATTTACTATATTATTTTATTTATTTATTTTTTTGCTTTTTTTGAAATGGTTTATTATTTATTTTAAATTAAATTGATAATTATACTTAATATATAGATAAATTTACTATGTTAAATGGAAATGCATTTACACTTCATAAAATAGTTCAAAAATTTTCTATTTTAAACTTGATGCATCTTTAATCCAAATCGATGCTCTTCTTTGAAGACATTTGGCATTTTTTCATAGGAAAAGCACAACCCAATTACGTCTTTTTTTTTTTTTTTTTTGTGAAACTTGTTTTTTATAACAAAATTTAAGAGTTGGGGAATGTATGCGCTCAAATTTGATTTCCATACCTTATGCATGCGATAGGAAAATATTAAAAGAGTGGACACTTTTATTTTTGAATTTTCTTACTCATTTTAGGAGAAAGGTCTGGACCCCCGTGGCTATGTCACTGGTGTTCTAACAAATATAGTTGATCATATCAACAAAATATATTTGAAAGTGAAACATAATTATTTTTCGCTAAGTAATAATTTTGTTAAACAATGTTGCAATTTTAAAAATTATGCAACATTCGATATCAGGTAAACAATGCAATGCTGAGACGCCTGTCTCATATCTATAAGATGACAGATAATTATTATTGCAGAAAGATTTTTTAAAATCTTTTTCTGCACCTCTCTGCCCGATTTTAAGTAGAAAAATACAGTTCAATATCGTTGAGTTTTATCATTTTCAGTTAAACGCTTTTCTTAATATTCAATATTTTTTTTTGCATATGTTTTTTTATTGATGAGTTTTCTATTCCTTAGGTATGTGAATTACATTTTCGCAAAGAAGACATTCTTCATGAAGCAGAATTCTTCGATGAAAAGTCGATGAGACTTCTAAAGAGTGAACTAAAACATCCTCGTTTAAGAGACGGATCGATTCCTGTATTTTTGCCGGGTAACTGTCCATCTTACCTCCAGCCATCAGTCACACCTGCACGAGAATCTCCTTCTAAAAAACGTAAGAGATTAGAGGAATCTCTCTTTAAAAAAGCTCAAGAGGCAAGTATTATTGCTGACAATGAGTATAAAAACAAAACTCTGTTTTCTACCCCAAAAGAACTGAAGCAATGTTTTCAAGAGCAAAAGCTTGATGAATTTTGGACTTACATTCCTAAAGAAGATTCCGTGCTCTTGTTGCATCTGTCAGAAACTCATGAGGTATTGTGCAGCATGCTTGTAAAGAATGATTTAAATGTATATGTATTCCATAAAAATTTTTCGTTAAAAAAACTAGATACTTTTGATTTTCCAATGAAAGTGGATGATTCAAATATATTGTTTAAAATTTTGTCTTCTTTGAAAATGTTAAGTAAGTCAGATGTGAATAATTCTGATGAATCAAAAGTAATTTGTGATTTTGTTGTTCAGCTTCTCCTAAAACTTTAAGATAGTTGCAATGATGATTCACAGATCAAGTTTTTAAATTTTGTAATTGAACAGTTTGCTAACTTTAATGTAACAAAACAGCAACGTAGGTATTCTCCCAGTTTTCTCGTATTTTGTTGTCTCTTAAAGTCTATTTCTCCTCATTGTTACAAATTTTTACGAAGTTCAAATGTTTTTATTTTACCTCATGTAAGTACTTTGAGAAGAATACGTGCAGAATTTAATGTGAATCCTTGCAGTGAACAAGATGATGAGAATTTTTTAAGTTATGTAAAACAAAAATATACTTTTTTAGAGGAGAAAGAGAAAATTATCAGTTTGATGATTGATGAAATACATTTAAAGCCTAATTTTGATTATGTCGGGGGGGGGGGGGGAATATTTGGTATGTCCCACAATGACTCAAATGCTGCATCCAGTGCTTTCACATTTATGATCCAAAGTTTATTGTCTCCGTACAAAGATGTGGCACATATTTTGCCAGTCCGTAGCATAGATGCTGACGATTTCCATTCATATATAAAAAAAATCTTGATTGGTTTAGCTGCCATAGGGTTTAATGTCATATCAGTAGCCACTGACAATAATGCTATTAATAAAAAGGCCGTTAGTATGTTTGCCTCTCCCCCTGAGTTGCGGGTTAGGTATGATTATCCTGGAAGTCCAGGAAAATATTTCTATTTTTCTTTTGATTCCGTTCATATCCTCAAGTGCCTTAGAAATAATTGGATCAATCAAAAAAATGTAGGCACTTGCATGTACTATCCCAATTTTGACACCCTTCTACCTTTTTGTACAGCTTCTTTTCATGCATTAAAAAAATTGCATGAAATTGAATCTGAAAAGTTGTTAAAGTATGGTTATGGGCTGTCAGAAAAAGCATTGGCTCCAACCAGCTTTGAGAAACAAAATGTGAAACTGGTCTTACAAATTTTTAATAATGTAGTGGCTGAAGGTCTTAAACTGGTTGGTGAGGAAAATGATATAAACCATCATATTCAAACAGCAGACTACATTCAAATTCTTTGCAAGTGGTGGTCAATAATGAATGTGAAAACTTTGTATAAGGGTGAGCATAAAAGGGATGAGTTCCAAACGCCTCTCACACCAAATACTGACACAGCTCAGTATAAGTTCTTAACTAACTTTATTAATTGGTTAGATAAATGGGAGGAAATGAATTGTACAACTGGTGGATTAACAAAGCAAACCCATCTAGCCATAAGCCATACTACAAAAGCTATGCTTGCTCTTGCCGAGTACTGTTTTAAAACTTTAAATTTCGATTATTTTTTACCAGGGAAAATACAAACAGACTCATTAGAAGACAGATTTGGGTCTTACCGTACATTGGCAGGGTCAAATTACAATGTCAGTATACGTCAAATTTATGACACTGAAACAAAATTGAGAATGCAAACAATTTTACCCCTTGTGTTAAAATCGAAAAGTTGTGGAGAATTGTTACTAAGTTTTTTTCAGGACAAACATTGGGATGAAGATAAAGATAGCTCAGATTCATATCCTTTTTTTAACGGTTTTCTAATCACTCCGGAAGAAATGGTAAGTACTCAATCGAGTTTGCCAATTTTAACATACATTAGTGGATATGCAGCTCATAAAGTTCTATTGAAACTAAAGTGTGCCTTGACACAGATGTAAACAATGATTGGATATCAAAATTAGACAGAGGGGGGTTGAAATACCCACATCCCGAAGTTGTTTGTGTTTCTCAATTCACATATGCAGTTGTAAACAAATTGTTGTCAACACATTTTGAATCAAATTTTATCAGTTGTCAAAATCACAGAAAGGTTGTAAAATATTTAACTCTTGATGTACTGGATGAAAATGATATTTCTCTAGGTATCGATGAATGTGAGAGTCATGATTCTCTGTTTCTTGTAAAACAAATTGTATGGGTTTTCATTAATATATTTTTGAACAACTTTTGCAAAAAACAAAATGATTCTCTTCAAAAAATGAAAAAAGATCAAAAAGAAAAAAATACACTGAAAAAATTTAAGAAAGATGTACGTAAATTGTCCACACTAAATAAATAAGCAATTTTATATTGTTTCTATGAGTTATCTTTTAAAATGTAAAAGTTTGACTGAATTATCCTAAACTATTTTTAAATTACAACCTAGGGAATAGGTGGAAACACTGTGATGTACATTGCAGATTATTGTCAGGGTTGCCACGCCACAGGGAAACCTGAAGAAACAGGGAAAACATAGGGAATTTAAATATATGTATATATATATAAAAAGAACTGACCATCCAGCGAATTTCAAAAACCTGGAAAATACAGGGAATTTTTTTCTTCTTAAATTGAAGTTGCGAAAATCAATTTCCTAATATATAAACCACCAAAAAACAAATAAATTACTAGTAATAATTATAATGATAATATTAATAAAGTAAAATAAAAAATGGCAATTTTGCTTAAGTTTTTATTTTCAAGTTAAATATTAAAATATTCATCATAAAAATAGATTCTTGAATTTCATGATAATTTTGAGTGTATGAAATTAGTCGTCAATAATCATTATTCTGGATCACTTACACACTTTTAGGTCCATGTAATGAATGGTCAAAAGAAGTTTTTTTTTTTGAGTAAAAGTTGAATATATTCAATCACCATGCTATTATTTCAGTTATTATGAATTCTTATTTATTTTCCCTTACTTATTTAGATTTTTTTTAAAAAACCTGTGGTGAAATTATCAAGATATTTATGTTCTTTTTCAAATATCAGTGTCCACTCGTTTATAATGTTTCATTTTCATGCAGGGAAATCATAGGGAATTTTTCTTGCAAAATTGATTAGCAACCCTGATTGTGAAAGTGTGCAGAATTTTAATTTCTAATTAGTTATGGACAATGAAGTTTCTTAATGTATTGTACAAAGAGAAATGAACATCTTCTTAAACCCTTTAAAAAAAAACTGAATTTTTCTATTTTATTTAATAATTTTAAGTTTTATCAATTAAAATTTAATTATTATTAATCATTATTGATGCTGTATATAAAAAAGAAAAGAGTCAATTAAATTAAACCGTGCTTTATGAGAATTTGAGTGTAAAATAGTAGACCACCACCTCTGCATATGTAGTGTGAACTGTTAGTACTTGATTCTTAATTTTTCATGTTTTTGATTGTGAGTTCCTAATAGCTAAATAATTTGAGTGTTAGCTCTTGTTTGACCTCATGTGTAACATAAATGGTAATAGGTGTTTTTTATGTGATGTATGTGTTATGTGCAAATAAAAGTTACTGTGCTTAAGGGGGTCCGGGACACATTTTGAAATTTTTTTTATTATGTACTTTAGAGTTTTGAAATTTTTTGAACTGATTTATCATTTATTTAATAAGCAAAATTATAACATAAATATGAAAAAAAAATATTTTTTTATTTAAATTTAATTAGTTTTTTTCAAAAAAATGGGGTTGCTTTAAATTGCTATAACTCAAAATATTGTTGGTCAATTTTCAATTTTTTTTCAAAAAAGTATGCACAAATATCTAAGCTTTAATTTTTATTCGGCGATTTTAAAAATATTGATTCAATAAAAAATAAAAAATATTTGAAGAAAAATTTCGAAAAAAATTTTGAAAAAAAAAATAGAACCGACTTCAAAATTGCTCTAAAAAGTGAAAAATAATTTTATTCTTTAAACACCATCGATAATGCTTTTAAACATAATTTTTGAAGTTGGCGCAAAAACAAAACGTAAAATCCAGTGTAACCATGCTTCGTTCATATTTTTTTCAGAAAAGCATCCAAAGTTACGAACAAAACATTTATATCGTTATTCAAATATGTTGTCATCAATGCATAATTTATATGATAGTGAAGAAACTGGGTCTGATTGAATTTATAGTTGTAGTTGAATTATGACTGTGAATGATTTTATCAATCGTTTTTGCGCCAGCTTCAAAAATTATGTTTAAAAGCATTATCGATGGTGTTTAAAGAATAAAATTATTTTTCACTTTTTAGAGCAATTTTGAAGTCGGTTCTATTTTTTTTTTTCAAAATTTTTTTATTTCATTATTTTTAGTGTAAATGTAGATATTTCAGTAAAAGTAAGAAGTTACCTAGTAAGAAGTTCGGCTCTATATCACTGTATTGCTTTAGAAAAGCCTTTATTCAAAATTATCATTACAATTACTATTAATGTTATATGGCACCAAACTTTTATAACAATGAGTTTCATATTGTCGCGTAGATGAAGATAGCGAAGACAATGTGAAAGCCTAATGAAGCGAATACTCGTTAGTCTCAACTCGAGATCTTTATTCAGAACCACGAATGAACGTTACATCTCCTTATATACAACTTGAGAAAGTGCTGGAACTTTCCAGACTTGGAAAGATACAGAAATTAATAGAACATTCGAGAAAATACGGGAAACAGTAGAAACGAAATTTTAGTAAAATTCACTTTGTCCTAGTCGGGATTTGAACCCGGGTCACTCGTGTGGGAGGCGAGAATTCTACCACTGAGCCACCGTTATCCACGGTTGACAAGTGCGAACTTCGCTACAATATCATTTAATAGGGAATTTGCATAAAATGTACTGTTTTTTGCCCATAACTTTTTTTCTAAAGAACAAATATGGTCAAACAAAGTAATGGGACCTAAGTTGAGCCATCCCCTATCCATTAAAAAAAGAATCATCAAAATCGGTTCACTAGGTGAGACGCTATGAGTGGACAAACAAAAAAAAAAAAAACATACATACGGTATGAACTGATAACCGCCTCCTTTTTGAAGTCGGTTAAAAAACATACATACGGTATGAACTGATAACCGCCTCCTTTTTGAAGTCGGTTAAAAATTCGAAGATACTTTTTTTTAAAAAAATCATAATTTTTGCAGTAAACGTTTTTTTTTAATTCGCCGAATAAAAATTAAAGTAAATTGCTTGAAAAAGATATGCTCCAAATTTCATTACTTTATCTCTATCGGTTCCTGACTTATAAGAGTTTGAATGCAAGAAATCGGGAAAAATTGCATCATGGAGAAAAACGCGTTTAAAGTTTTAAAGTTATGTACACATTGGTTAGATGCATGCAACAAAAATAACTATAACTTTCGTTCTATTTAAGGTAGAAACAAGATTCAAACGTCCTCTTAAGCAGAAAAAAACGGAGCAATTTTTCAAATTATAAAAAAAAAAAATTGCAAAATTTGAGGATTTTTGTGTCCCGGACCCCCTTAAAATATTGTCTTTATTTGAGTATCACATTCATAAGGTAGTTGAAAGCATAACATATGCTAAGCATTCCTTTTTTTTTTTCAATTTTTTTCAGAACTTTTTCTACAAGAAAGGATTACTTGTGTGAAAGTACAAAATTACATCAATATGAACAAAAGCAAAATCTCTTTAAACAATTAAGTCATTTATTTGTTCACAGATATTTTGTTTAAAATATATTAGGAATATTTATTTACTTATGTGTAGGCTCAACTTATTTATTTTCCTTTTGAAGTAGTTATACTAATTTGCCAAAGCTGTATAGTTCCACCCAAAAGTCTTCAACTAATTGCCTATTTTGATATTTATAGCAAAAGAACATTTTACCAAAGCAGATTAAGTTGAAAAATCAGAGATAATTATTTCTTCAAAAAAAAGAAAAAAGAAACTTGGAAACTTCAAATTAAACAAGACTCAATAAAATATTTCTCATTTATTAATAACCCTACATGAAAAAAATGTACGCTCTAAATAATTTTATAATTATTTACGGTACAAGTTTCCCCAACCCCCCGATGTCTATTTGAAATTTTGAAAACGTGTGAAAGTAAAATTTGAAGATTAATTTTCTGCCCTGGAAAACGCACAAGTTTCACTTATAAAATTAGTAAAATAAGTGATTTTGTAAGGTGGAGTAGAAATAAGCTGTCTATTCTATTAGATTGGTGATTTAATTGAAAAAAGATATGCGTCACCTTTTTTTTTATTTAATATTTAAATTCGTGTTACATTGTACGCACGGCGCTTTCCCGACCGATTTCCGTCAAGTCACGGCGCGAGAGAAACTGGCCTCTTTTTGACCACGTGACTCGCCCGTGAGCAGGCCTTCCAGATATAGGGGGCGTTGTTCGAACCCGAGGCCCTCCGGCTCCGAATCCGACACTCTACCGATCGGGCTACCACGGCCCCTCTGTAAATTTTATGGGAAAAATTTGGCCTTGTATAGTAAAACACCATTCTATTGAGGGGTATTCTCCGCAAATTTTACAGTTTTGCACAACCAACCCAGCTGCCGGTAAAAAACCGTAATTTTTACGGAATTTTTTTTACATTATGCATTTAAAAAAATGGAACACAAAATTCACTTATTTTCACACTACTTTATTCAAAAATTTTTATGGACTTTTAAATGACTGAAATGATAATTGCACTAAAGTGCATGGCAATACTTAGAATGTGAATTCAAAATGTTTTCAAAAGTGAGCTGACCCAATTCATATATTTGAAATAAGCCATTATACTTGATTTCTAAATGTATTCAAAAATGAGTACATATAACTGAGCTAAAAACTCATTATTGATTAATGAATGAGTTTATATTTGATTTCTAAATGTACTCAAAAATGAGTACATATAACTGAGCTAAAAACTCATTATTAATTAATTAATGTATTTATATTTGATTTTAAAATGTACTCAAAAATGAATACATATAACTGAGCTAAAAACTAATTATTAATTAATGAATGTGTTCATATCTGATTCAAAAATGTACTCAAAAATGAGTACATATAACTGAGCTAAAAACTCATTATTAATTAATGAATGTGTTTATAATTGAAACAAATGTGTACTCATATTTGATTACCAGAATGTACTCAAAAAAATGAGTACATGTGTTTCTCAAAATTGAACCTTATTGATTCGGAGCTACATTGAGTAATGAAAGTATTCAAAAATGAGTAAATTTTCATTATTTTTGAATACCCATTTTTAACAGTGAATTTTCCCGGTCTATGTTCAACAGTGAAATTATATTGCATCAAGCATAAAGCCCACCTAGTCAGTCTCGCATTCGTTCCTATCATTTTCTTTAAGAATGTTAACGGATTGTGATCTGTTTGAATTATGAACTTCTGCCCATCCAAATAATGATTCAACTTCTTAAGTCCATATACGATTGCTGCTAATTCCCGTTCTATGGTGCTATAATTTTGTTCCGCTCGCGAAAATTTCTTACTGAGGAACAAAATCGGATGCTCCCTATCTTCCCACATCTGCGAAAGAACAATGCCCGCCCCATGCAGACTAGCATCCGTTTGCACAATGAACTCTTTAGTGAAATCTGGAGCATACAAGACTGGACTGTGACTAAGCTGACGTTTTAATTCCTTGAAAGCTTTATCGCAACTCTCATTCCACTCGATTTTTTCCTTCTTAACTTTACCTTTCAGCGTATTTGTTAAGGGGACAGCTATAACTGCATAATCCTTTATATATCTTGAATAATATTCCGTCATACCCAAAAACGACCGTATTTGAGTTTTAGTTTTTGGTATCGGAAATTCCTGTATTGCCTTTACTTTTACCTCACTAGGGGACCTTTTCCCCGAACCAACTTCATGCCCAAGGAATTTGACATTGTCTTGTGCAAATTTGCATTTAGATGGTTTTACAGTTAGGCCCGCCTTTCCTAGGCGTTTTAACACCTCAGTTAAATCCTTCATATGGGTCTCCCATGATTGCGAAAACACCGCGATATCGCCTATGTATGGTAGAGCATATTTTTCTAGGCCTCCCAAAACAATTGCTATCAATTTACAGAAATAAAAGGGTGCGTTGACAAGCGCAAACATCATAACCTTTGGTAGAAATACCCCAAACGGCGTCACAATAGCAGCATACCTTTGAGCCCTTTTTGTCAGAGGTATTTGGAAATAACCCTTAGTTAAGTCCATTACTGTTATATAAGTCGCTGAACTCACTTTTTCCACGATTTCCTCAATGTTGGGGAGGGGGAAAAACTCGGTACGTGTCTTAGCATTGAGTTTACAGTAGTCCACACAAGGTCTAGGATCTTTCCCAGGGCTTTCCACCAAAATCATGGGGGACGTAAAATCTGACTGTCCGACCTCAATGACGGATAAGTCTAACAGTCTCCTAATTTCTTCCCTCAAAATTTCTGTTTGCCTTGGCGACATCCTATATGGCTTGGACCTGATCGGAGTCTCATCCATCAACTCAATGTCCATTTCAACTAAATGTGTTCTTCCTGGATCCGAAGAAAACACTTTAGCATTTTCCACTATGACATCTCTGAACCCACACAGTTGACTCTCTGTTGCACGTTTTTGTAAATCATTACTATTTACAATATCTACAAAGTCTAACTGAGTTGGATTTGATAAGGGGTATGGAATTTCTGCATCCTCTTCTACCTCTTCAGCGTCAATTTCAACTACCAAATTTACAAATTCAGGGCGTTTCTGATAAGCTTTCATGAGATTAACATGATATATAGTTGCTTTATTTCGCTTTTCTGGCAGATCTATGGTGTAGTTTGTATCCGAAATTACTCCCGTAACAGTTCCTGGTCCTATCCAATTTACTGCCATTTTATGGGTTTTGGCCGTAGCCAGAACTAACACCTGGTCTCCTACTTTAAACTTTCTCGAGACTGCATTACGATCATACCACACTTTCCTTTTCTCCTGACACTCTGCCACACGCTTAACCGCTAAATCCTGACATCTTTTAAGCCTGTTAATTAAATTCAATACATAGTCAACCACATTCTGAACTACACTTTCTTGTCCCAACCAATTCTCGTACACCAATGTATGAGGCATGCGCAAATTCTTTCCATGTACTAATTCTGATGGACTAAACCCAGTACTATCGTGGGTTACGGTCCCAAGTGCAAACAAGGCCATTGGCAAGACTTCTTCCCAGTCACGACCTGACTCCAAACAAAGAGTTTTAATCACCCTCTTTAAAGTAGAGTGCAACCTTTCAACACTATTGGACTCTGGATGGGATACCGAACTATGAGTCACCTTAATTGCAAATTTATTGAAAACTCTGACGTCAATTCACTCGTAAATGACCTTCCTAGATCACTTTGTACTTCTCTTGCATACCCTGTCCTAGAAAATATCTGAAGCAATGCATCAATAACTGAAGTAGAAGTAATGTCTTCCACAGGTATAGCATCGGGATACTTTGATGCAAGGCAGATTGATGTAATTAAGTACTTGTTGTTTTTATGACTAACCTTTAATGGCCCAACCGCATCTAAATTAATTTTAGTAAAAAATTCTGAAATTATGGGAACCAACTTTAGAGGTTCCTTACGCTTGTCTTTGTGACTCCCAACTTTTTACACGGATCACAAGTCCTGACAAAATTTTCAATTTCCTTATAACAGTTCGGCCAAAAGTAACAACGTAATACCCTGTCTTTGTTTTTTGTTGAACCCTGGTGCCCGGACACCTGCTCATGGCATAATGCCAAAATTCTCGACCGAAAACGTTCCGGCACACACAGCTGCAACTTTTCATCTCCTCTTTTTGATTGCGACACTCTCACAAGCTTTCCTTCACGTATAGTGAATTCCTTTTCATTTGGTAAACTTGCCCGTTCCCATAAGTGTTTCAACGATGAACATCTTCTTTGTTCTTCTAAAACCTCCTCCGCTGTTACCTTATGTAACCCTTCTTCTTCCTCGGATCTTTCCGGAATTTCTATTCCTACCTCTTCTTCACTTTTACTCAACCCACTTTCTTTTTTTTCTCCGTTCTCTAACAACGACTCATTCGCCACTAATTCTAGGGATTTATCTACCACCTCAAGTTGACTTTTTTGGCTGCGAGTGACTACCGCATTAATGAGCTCAGGATTACATTTAACTTTTTTCAATTAATTCTGCAGTTTTATTACCAAGCAAGTAGTACCCCTGTTCAAGCCCAGCTGGCTTCACAGCTGCTTTAGTAATAATTGTGCCAAAGTCCCCTTTAATCGTAATCTTAGCTAACGGTAGACATTTACATTCACCATCAAGAGGCTGCTTCACCCAAGTGACTTCCCCAATTAGGTCCTCTTTTTTGATCCAGCTAGTATCGCATAAATCAATTCCTGCCCCAGTATCTCGCAAATAGTTTCTCTCAATTCCATTTATTTCCGCTCTTTTAAATAAGGTCTAAAACAATCACCCAAGTTAACTTCTGAATCAATGTGATTAACTGAATCGCTATCAGTTTTCTTCTTTAAATCCGGACAATCCGGTCTGATATTCCCAGCCTTATTGCATTGGAAACAAACAATATTTCTCCTTTTATCAAATTTGTCTTTACACCACAAGTTGTTTTGAACAGTAAACTTTTTTTCTGTAATCTCTGCCTTACTAGACCTATCATTTTTACTTTTATTATTATTACTAGCCTGCACATTTTTATCTCTGTTATACGTTCTCGTATTTCCAGTTTTATTTTCCGTTTTTCGAACAACTCCGTGAACGCTTTCATATTTATCTCACTTTTCCGCTAGCGAAGCTGCGTCATTAATTTCATCCCAATCGTCCAAAAATTTATCTTTGATCTCAAATGGAACTCTAAGTTTTAATTGTTCTGTGAGTATAAGTTCTTTCAATGACTCCATACTCTCAATATTCAGAGCTTCTAACCAACTCTCCAAATAACTTCTCAATTCGTAAACTAGATCTGAATATAGTGCACCCGGTTTTCTTTGGTGATTATCAAATTTAAATTTTAGTTCCCCTGCCCCAAGCCTAAATCTTTTCATTAATAAATCTTTCATGTGTTTAAAGTCATCAGCTACTTCTATGGGTTGCTTTACAATTACCTCAGCAACTTCTACCGACAACAACGGAATAAGTTGAGAAACCCATTTTGATTCTTCAAGTTCCTCTTTTTTAGCTTGACGTTCAAACATTACAAAAAACAAAGAAATGTCAATTGCTTTAGGGTTAAATTTTGGCACCAAAACCTTTAAACTTACATTTTTCACTCTATTATCAATTACAGGAACCGTAGATACACTAGGGCCAGTTTCTATACCATTTTGAATTTTGAATTTTTCCAACTCCCATTTATCCATTCTTTCTTGCTCTTCTCGTTTTAATTTATCCTCTCTTTCTTGCTCTTCCCGTTTTAATTTATCCTCTCTTTCCTGCTTCTCTTTTGTATACTGTAACACACTCTCTAAACAATCCCTTGCATATTGTTCTGTATAATCTGAAGCACCCATAATCTCCGGAATTATTTCAATTTTCGTATTTTGAGCAGAAACTGTCGTCAAATCGAATTCCTCTGCGAGCAAGAGCAAAATAGTTTTTGTTTGTTTATTCAAAAAACTAGCCATTTTAAATCTTTCGATATATACACTCCGCTCACAAAATAAAAATTAATTCGTATTAATTTTCCCAACTTAAATATCAAACATTTAAGCAAGTGAAAACACAAACTTCAGTGCTTCAAAACTGAGTAACTAATGAATTAATTATAACAATGCAAGCACATCAAATCAAACTGGCAAGAAAAGTGAAAATTTTACACAATTGTAAAAATTAAGTTTTGATTTTCTTTAAAACTTTCTAAATGTACCTCATATAAACAATTCAATACATATATTTATCATATGAATTATTTCTTAGAACACTTTCAGCAACTTAAATTAATTAATTTATTTCAAACAAAACTCACTAAGCATAGTAAATAAATTCCTCAATGATTAAATGAATTTCAACCTTTAAACAAAATATTCACGGAACACAATTATTTATCTATGAACCTTGAACGCGAAAATTCCTTTTTAAAACCAAATCAATTTCAGCGCAGTATACATTCAAACGACACTAACATCTCATAAAGGACGCGTATAATAAAGAGAGACTTACCCACAGGTTCTTGAATTCCTTGGAATTAATTTCTCTTCTCCCTTGGCACCTCGAGAAAAGTTTCTATTTTCAGAAACAGTCAGAGTCCATGAAAACCATGCGAACAGTTTTTGAAACTCGGAATTTTCTGAGGTTGCGTTCCAGAAGCCAAACAGTTCATGAAGAACTCGTGAACAGTTGAGAAACAGTTCTGGAAAAGCTCAGGAGCACTTCTTGCAATGTAGAAACTTTTAACTAAGATCTAGAACAAGTGAAAACAGCTCTAGAACACTCAGGCTCAATTTTCAGAACCCAATCAAAATTGAAACGAACGCACGCAACCGCCACAGACTTGTTTCATCAAACAGTTCTTATTAATCCATGTCAAGGAGACGTCTTCTGGATTAGAGAATCTTTAGGTTAGATCCTTCATCCAACCGCTTTGCCACCATAATTCTTGCTGTGATATCGTGATGAAAGATTATTTTAGCCGTGATATCCTGGTGGAGGACGTAGGACTTCCACCTCTATGGCTGAACAAAATACACACCAAAATCACAGACAAAACTACTTTTTACTAAAACCACAACACACTTTATACATTTATTTTACACTACAAAATATGGATTTTTTTTCTGTGAGCTCGCGAGTAGCACTGCTTGCTACCCTGCCGTCACTCACCGTTCTCCTCTGTGCTCTCTCCAAAAGAGATCAGCAAATCCCTCCTTCCACCAAAGGCAAGAATCTCATCAATCTCCGTCTTGGGGCCTCAATGACTTGAGACGAACCCCAGATCATCATTAACTTACACACCACTGACAGTTAATCTGCCATAAACTAAATCAATTTCTGTTTTTCCATACTGAAGAGTCCGAGGTCAGGAGGGGGAAAATAGGATACATTACAAATAAATGAAAATGAAAGTTCATTCATTCTTTTTCCAAAAGCAAATGAAACTGTTCAGGTTCATCATATCAAACGTAAAGTTTCAGTGGGAAACCTAGAATGAAAGATGTATCCCCTGTACACATTAAGCACAATATTTTCGAATATTTGTACTTATTTAAAAATCATTCAAGCAGAAAGTATGGAAAATAGGGATGCACCTAGAAACATAAACCAAAATGCTTCCATTTTTTCACTTAGCAGGTCTCGATTTCTACGCAAAAAATGCTGTCTTTAATTACAAGAGATGTGAAAAATGGAGTGAATTCAAAAGATTTTTATGTACACTGGAAGACATTTCACGGTTTTGCGAATTAATAAATTTTTGCCTAGTTTGTGAGTATATTAGTGTAATGAATGAACTGGTTCTAATGAAACTAAAGGAGAGCCTGAAAGAACTAATCCATACTTGTAACTTATTAAACAATTCATCTGTGTGCTTTTTCGGTAAGTTAAATGAATTATTTTCATGTTAAACTTTACTGGGGAACTGGAGTGACTCTGGGACGTTTTTACTACAGAACGACTTTTACATCAAGACTTTTACATCAGAATGACTGCGCGTCAGCACAATATGATTACATTTGACTGCTCAACATCAGAGTGCTCCTGAAGAAACGCTCTTCCAAATCGTGTAATAAACGACACCTCAATGAAGAGTTGCTCCTTAGGTTTAGACTTGAGGGTATTGAAGGAAAAAAAAAACTAGAGAAACTGATTGACACATTATCCGAACCGCCATGAAAAAAGTACCTCTTAACATCGTGATCAATGATGAACTCCATGAAGAGGATGTGTATTTACTTTTTTTCGTTTGCTATTTTTGTCCCAAACATTCAAAATATTTCTTTCCAGAAAAGTGCCTAGGTCCAGTTAATTTGTATTCAGCTTAATAATTTTTTTTTCAACCGGGGAAAGATGAAATAACTCTTAGATTCGTACTTTTACTTCAAGCAGCTAGTGAATGCGATACCACATCTTCCGATGTCTGGTTAAGAAAAACAAAACGGTGCGGTGTTTCTCAAACAAACTGGTATAAAGTTGACCAGGCCACCATAGATTCAGGAGTGCCCACGGGGGAGGGGGGATTATGGCGCAAGTTGCACCATCAAAATTTTTGGGGGGGATTTTTTTTTTCCGAAGGTTTTTTTCTTTAAATTATGAAATTTTGGAAAGAGAACAGGAAATAGATGCATTAATACTTTTTCCACGTAGTCTTCAGGGCCGTCGCCGTAGCAACCCCCCTCCCCGTTTTTCAGAAGTGCGGCCGACAATTTCATTTTAGCGATGCGACTAACGAAGAAAAAGGAAAACTCTTCGTTGTTTTAAAAAATTAAAATAGTAATTGTAAATGAACAAGTGAAATAATAGTGACAAAAAGTATTTTTTCTGTAATATTGGAACAGAAAATGTAATCTTAAAATAAAATTTAGTAACATCCATGATTCTCTTTTATCAAGAGTATCTAAAGAAGGGCCGCGGAAAAGTACACTTCAAACATTTTTATTAACACAAGAAAAAGTATTCAGTATAGTACACTCTTCACTAGGTCGCAGAGTGCGTAAGTCTGTCTAGTCGGAAACTAGGGGCTCCGGCTCGAATTAAAATATTGTTCATAGAGTAAAATTTGAATAATGGGAAGGAGGACAGACGACCAAACTAACATGTTGCACGCCTTGTCTCTCGGCGGCCCTGGTTATAAAAAACCATGCTTCATGGTTCTGCAATTAAAAAAAAAAAAAAACATAATTAAATAGGACAGCCCATAGGATAGAGGTCGCCGAAACATTCCCATGTGTGTTTTTTTTTTTGATGAAAAATGTTGTCCCGAAAATCATTGCTAAGTGGAGAAAAATGTATGGGTTGTCGAAATAAATTTGAAATAGAGAGATAGAGGGAAAAAAACAGTTAAATGCAAAGATAGATTCAAAGTATTATGTAATGAATACTCACACCAAAAGGTCTAAATGTTTCAGTGTAAAAATCGTAAGTAAATCAAAGCTTCAATAAGAGGTGGCATATTTAAAATAAAATGAAGTGGTGTGGAGACCTAAGGTATCGTATAAAATTACCATTCAAAATGTTAAACGTCCTTTTTCTAAGGTCGCAAACGCTTGTATTGCCAGAAAACAAAAATATTAGGCGGGAAATTGAAAACTTTAATATGGAAAATCCAAGCAAATAATCGTGTTTGGCAAGGGAAAATAGGAAAAAGATTATTACCACAATATGTTTATCAATTATTGAAATTTACAATGAAGATAGGAGGGATGTAGCCAAACTGAAAGTAAGAGTGGGGAACTCCAAACCGTTCTTTTTACGTCCCCAAAGCTGGCATGGAAGTGAGTTTTTAAAACTTAGGTTTTGAAAAAATCCCGGGAATACGTTCGAAAACCCCTTCCTTTACCCTATAACGTCATTAAAGATGGCCTACACCTAAGTATTTAGGACTGCAATTTCGAAAAACCGTGAGAGCGCTCCCAACGTAACCTCTGAGAAACGTCCTCTCAATTAATCATTCATCATCATTCAAGATCGCATAAATTTCGTCTTTTGGACTTTAATTAAAAAAAACCTCTCTGAGGAATTCCGAACCTGTCATTCTCCAAATATTACAGAAGATCCTCAAAAATTTCATTGTTAAGGTTTCAATTCAGAAAAAGTTTCGGGGGAGATCTCCAATACCTTCTATTCCTCTAACAGTATTTAAAATCGTCTACGACTGCGTTAATTGAATTTCAATTTTGAAAATTTGCCAGGGGAGGACTCCGAATCTTTCCACCCATTAACATTTCCAAAAATCTTCTAAAACGGCGGTTTCAACAGATCGGAATTTTTTCGAGAGAATGCCCCCCCTCTCTCTCTCGCCAACATCATCGAAAAATGACTTAAATAGCGTTTAGTGCTTCAATTACGAAACATTTCTAGTCTCGAGCCCCTTCAAACTCCTCCTTCCCCATTTCATCGAAGGTTGGCTTAAATTGTGTTTTCGGAGTTTTAATTTCAAGGAACTGGCGGTGCACTAAATTTTAAGGAAAAAAAAGTCTGCAATCGCGTTTTTAAGGCTTCAAAATTTAAAAAAAATTCGGGGGGGGGGGCATCTCACTTCCCTTTAATATCATCATCAGTGG
The DNA here is from genome assembly GCF_026930045.1 of Uloborus diversus. NCBI lineage: Eukaryota > Metazoa > Arthropoda > Arachnida > Araneae > Uloboridae > Uloborus > Uloborus diversus. The sequence continues at coordinate 97,863,373 of NC_072733.1, forward strand.
CGTAGCTAGGGTGGGGCGGAGCGGAGGGGTGGTCCTCCCCGGGCGGCACTTTACTGGGGGGCGGCAATTTCATGCTCTTGATGTGAAAAAAATTCAACTTTTCCCAATTCAGAAATCATGTTTTTGATCAATTACTGGAGGCAAAACAAAATAACTTTTCGTTATAATAAGAAGTTAGCACTTGATTTTAAGAAAGTTACTTGGAAACCACCTTATTAAAAAATATATAAAAAAAACTATTTTCTGAGGAAAGTTACAACAAGAGTAAGAAAAGAGAGGTCTGAAATGGTGGGCAATTAATTGCTCATCTTCGGGGTAGCATTATCTGTTTCAGGAATTGCTTTAACTGGTCACTTATTACAAAACTTTTTTCAGATCAGAATGAATTTTATGTTTATTTTATAAAAGTACTTACTCACAACTCTCATAATAACTGAGACTAACCTTACTGTTTTATATCAACAAATTTCCTATAAACAGTGAGTTTCAAACTGAGACATTTGTTTAAGCGGAAGGTTTTTAATTAGTAAATTGATGTCCAAGTAAATCTTTCACATTCACATGGAAAGTATTGATTTTCGATGCACAACTATTCCTTCTCATGAATCAGTATGGTTAATCGAACTTATAGGGCTTATTAATTTTATCACCCTGTATCAGTGAAAAAGAAAACCATCCAAATTCTGTAATATAGCAGTATCGGATCTAGGAAAGCGGCTACTTCCGAGTTTTTCAACATTAAGAGAGGCACCCAAGCACGGATCCAAAAGGAAGTCATTACCCCCTTTGACAAGACCAAAGAAACCATAAAATTGCGTTTCTAGATCTTTAAATTAGGAAAATTTCCTGCCCAAAGCGCCGGCCTCTAAGCTCCTGCCTGGTGTCACCAAAGTTTAAAATGCATTTTTAGGACTAATTTTGAAAAAATTTCTGAATAGAGCATATTCTTTATTTTTCTTCGTAATTAAGTTCTCATTTTTCCTTTAAATACTTTTGACTGTTTCTCAGCCAAAGGGGGGGGGGGGACAAATTGAGGAATCGCCCTGGGCGGCAGAAAGTACTTATCACCATAGATCATAGATCATCTAAACTGCAATTTTCAGATTTTTCCCGGAAGAGAGCCCCCAGACCCCCCCCCCCCCTTTACGTCTCATAATCACAAATAGTTCACAATTGGGAATGCATGCTTGAAGTTTGCATTTTGAAAAATTATAAAACGATGACCCCGAGTCTCTTCCTCCCTTAACATCACCATAGGTCGTCTAAAACTGCTTTTTAAATAACAATCTTTAAAATTCATGGGGGTGAGCCCCGGACCCCCTCTTTTGAACATAATTAAATATAACGTACGATTGTATTGGGAACTTAAATTTGGAAAAATTATCGGGAGAGGCTATCCTGGACCTCCTCTGTCCCTTCCTCCCAAACTTAAAATATAATCTAAAACTGCGTTTTTATGTATTCAATTTCAAAATAATGCAAGAAGGTAGCCCTCCGACACCCCCTAATTCTGATTGAATATTATCCTTTACGATTAAATTTATATTACTAGCACTAAGGTCTAGCCTTTGACTATCCCTGCTAAACCAGAAGTCAAACCTTCTCTCTCTCTCTGCATATTGGAACATGCGTTTGAAACAATTATTGGGCCGCCAAAAGCGTATCCCTCCCCACTCAGTTTTTGACCTAGCGACAACCCTGGTACTCTCTCCACAATTTAATGACCGTGTCTCTTTTTCAATGAAGGGAATATCACAGACGACATGGAGTTGGTTTCCGTTTCAAAGCTGGATCAGACGATTTGATTTCTTTTCAATTTTTCATAAATTTTCTGGAAGTAGAACAATTTTGCATGATAAATGCGTGTGTCAAAAAATGTTTTATTGTTTGTAATAATTCTGACCAGTATGCTCCAGTCTTCTATTGATTCATTTGCACCTCGACAATCGTTAAGAACTAGTTTTGAATTTTGCGAATTTGAATTTTTTATCCCCCCAATCGACAATTAATATGTTTTCTTCATTAACGAGTTTAAGCTTATGAAGAATTTTTATCATTTCACTTTACTCCCATCTTCTCTACCATTTTTAAATTGATTGTTTCAATCTATCATTAGATGATTTTTATTAGAACTTTCAGTGATGTTGGTTCTCGCTGATTGAAGTAGAACAGTCTGTTCTTAAGGTGTTTAAATTATTTTTCATAAATCATATTTATTTTCTTCTATAGGGTCTGGTGGGGGAAAGTGGTCAATGGGGTAAAGTGGTCATAATTCAAATAAATGGCTATACCTTAGAAATAAATGTTCGAATGAATGTGAAAATTTTATTTTAGAGTAGTGCAGTTAGAAACTACATTTTGAATACAAAATTTTACAACTGGCAACATTTTATTTGGTAAAAAAAAAATATTTTGTGTGATTATGAATTTTTTTAAAATATAAACACCTTTTTTAACTTCCATGAGAAATTTTGTTTGTTAGAATTATGAACAGATTGACTGCGCAGGAAGCTTCCTACATGTCTCAAAAACTCATACTCATTAGCAGTTAGCTGAATGTATTTTGAATAATTTTTTAGAACAATTTTAGTAAGATGGGGTAAAGTGGTCATAATATTAGGCTTAACGAATATTGTTCTTTTAAAATCACTTAATCTTTAAGTATAAGGCAGATATAAATTAAATATTAATTTCACTTAATATATATTGTTTTTACAGTAAACAAGGTTAAATATATGAGTATATGCGCATGCATACGCATATACTCGTGTAGGCACGAATATATACATATTCACATAAATGCACCAATAAACACGTATTTGGGTATCTTGTAGTATTTTTTATCTATAAAAATATACATTCGACTATATACGTATATACCCGCTTATACTCGTACATATACGAACACTTATATACTCAGGTAGACACGACGTATATACGCGTACGTACTCGAGCTGACACTTACATACTAGCATATGATATACATGTATGCAGGGTGAGTTTAAACTCTTGGGCAAATTTTTAAAAGGTGTTAGAGAAGAGGAAAAGAAGTAAGAATCATAAGAAACATATGGCCACAAACTCAACGCTGACGCGCTACATGCACGCAAAGCCAGAAACTAATGAATGCAAAACAGGTCACAAATTTATTACAAAAAAGACAATTTTACACAACGACTTAAGAAAGTTTTAAAGTGATTGATGAAACTCGCGGTCGGCATCTGTAATACATGCGTCGCAATCACTCTGTTGCAATTACGAGACTCTTGAAAAACTTTCATCAGTCGCTGCGCCTTTGTTGCGATGCGTGTATTAGAGCTACTACAGGCCTAACTTTTTAACAACTGTCTAAATATTTCTTAAGAACTAAAATGTCGGGTAAAATCATTTTTGTGTAACAAATTTGTGACCTGTTTTCATTCCATCGATTTCTGGCTTTGTGTGCATGTAGCGCGTCAACGACTATAAGTTCCTTATGATTCTTTGCTTCTTACCTTCCCCTTTCACACCACTTAGATTTTGCCCAAGATCTTGGATTCACTATGTAAGCATACATGTATATTAGCGGATATACTCGTAGATATACGTGGATACATGTACTGGTGTTTACACGTAAATGTACGTATATACGTCTAACAAGTACAGAATCGTGTTTACACGTAAGCATACGTATATACTCTTGCTTCCACATATATATACGGGAGTAGACACGTACCAAACACGCACTGGATATATCCACGAATTAACTCGTGTATACCCGTATATGTATGTAAGTACACTACTGGCCGTTAAAATTGCTACACCAAGAAGGAATAGTCTGAATGAAACAAAATTTTGCACACGTGATGGCAACATTGACATTAGAAAACGATTACAAAATGAAAGCAAAATGATTTATTACTGGAAAAATCTCACATGAATGGAGGTTTAAGTACCCTGTTGCGCCACCTCTAGTTGGAATTTAAGAACCGATACGGTCGAGCATTGAGGTACAGCAGTTTCGTACGATGTCTTACGTCTTCTCGTACCACAGTTGCTGTAAACGCGCCACTAATTTGATCAAACTTACAGGCTGTCCAATTTACCGTCTCAAGTGATCCCAGATATGCTCAATTTGTGACAAGTCACAAATGGCAGACCAGAGCATCACGCAGACCAGAGAAAGTGATAATGCGGAAGAGGAAATCCCTTTACACCCTTGCTGTGTTTGACCGAGCATTGTCATGTTCAAAAATGGTTCCTGGGAGCCCCGTCGTGAGTGCTAACACGTATGAGTTTGATCGAATGAGTGGCACGTTTACAGCAACTGTGGTACGAGATGACGCAGGATATCGTAGGAGACTGTTATGTCTCAATGCCCGATTGTTTCACTTCAAGTACATCGTACATTCACGCTAGAGGTGGCTTAACAGGGTACTTAAACCTCCATTTATTCGAGATTTTTCCAACCATAAATGATCGATTTGCTTTAATTTTGTAATCACTTTCTAATGTCAATTTTATTATCACGTATGTAAAATTTAGCTTCATTCTGGCAATTTCTTCTTGGTGTAGCAATTTTAATGGCCAGTAGTGTATCTATGTACACTTATATATGCGTATATACGTCGACTATACACGTATATACTCAGAAACTCAGGTATGCACGTATATACTCGAGATACATGTGCAAACACGCAAATGATGTTCGTTTTGCGCGTATATACTCGCATATACACGTGACTCGTATATACTCGTGTAGACACATATACACTCCTGTAGGCAATCACGTATACATGCTTATATGCTCGTGTATACACGAATATACTTGAGTAGGCACATGCATGCATGTATCTGATGTATACATGTATTTATTCATATATGAACATGTTTACTCTTGTTTACACGACACGTATATACTCGTGCATACCCGCATATACTCGTGCATACCCGCATATACTCGTACATATACTTGTAACTATAAAAATAACAGAAATATACAAATAATAGGGTTATTTGTAACAGTTTTGCAGCTGTTTTTAACTATGACCATTTTACCCCATGCTATGACCACTTTCCCCCACCCCATGGGGTAAAGTGGTCATAAATACAAAGGGAAATGAAAATGTTATAAAACTACTTAAATCAATATTTTTTTCCTGAAATTCAATGTACGTGTTCTTTAATAATGCAATGTAAAATAATAACAAAAACAGTTGAATTATTTAAAGAATTTATTGTATTTATTATCCACCTAAGTTGAAAACCTACGATTTTATGACCACTTTACCCCACCAGACCCTATCAGATATGTACAGAAGGATATTTGATTCATGAAAATTCTCGAGGTCTGATTTTCGATGTGGGCTGAATAGCTGAATCAATTTTTCAGAATTTCCGAAACATATCTGTCACGGTGTGTCTGATCCATCTTTTTTGGATATGCAACTTCAATTTTGGAAAACTTCCAGGAGAGCGCCCCCCCCTCCCACTGTAGCGCCAGAATAACACCCTCTTTATCATCAAGAGTCATCTAAAACTGCATTTGTAGTACTGCAATTTTTAAAAATTTATAGGAGAGAGCCCCTGATTCCCCCCTCTTTCCTTAACACGATCAAAGACAAGCCTACAATTGCGTTTATGGAGTATTAATTTCAAACAATTGCCGGGGGAATGGCACCGAAATTCAATTTCCACTAACATTATCACGATCTATCAAAACTGCGTTTTTAAAGCTGCAAGTACAAAAATTTAAAGTCAACATTATTAAAAAATCGTGTTAAATTTGGTTTTCAGGTCTTCAATTTCGAGAAAATTCCAGGAGAGCTTCCAAAAACTCTTTTTCTTAACGTCACAAAGGTCGGCTACAATTGCGATTTTAGAGCTTCAATTTCAGAAAACTGCTTTTCCCCCAACCATAGATAGCATTTTTAAAACTTTAATTTTGAAAATTTTCCTGGGGTGAGTCGTAGGATCTCTTCTTTCCCCAACATTATCACAGATACTCTAAAACTGCGTTTTTAGAACTACAATTTTGAAAACAAAGGAAAGCCCTTTTTCACACAACGTTAGACTATCTACAATTGCGCTTTTAAAGTTTCAATATTCAAAAATTACCGGGAATGGCACACCAAACCTTTTATCACCCTAACATCACCAGACAGCGTCTAAAACTATGGTTTTAAAACTACAATTTCGAAAATTTTCTGGGGGAGAAACCTCCGGACCCTCTATCTAAGGGACAATAAAATAAGATTCATATTGCATAGATTCATATTGTGTACATCTAATAATGACTGCATCTTAAGCCAGAAAGTTGAATCCACTCTTCCTGTAATTGTTCATGCGTTTGAAAAAAAAAATGGTGTAGCAAAATTCAGGAGTACACAAAACTTGTTTGCTGAAGGTGCACATTGTAAAATTTGGAAAGGCAAGGCGAGTTAATAATCCAACAATATTTCAGTTCAAAATGTTATTTGTTAGCGCTACCCCTCCCCTCCCTCCATGAATTTGAATGGAAATTAAACACTCTAAAAACTGTTATATTTAACCCGATTCGAAAGCGAGAAATTTTTTTTTGGGGGGGGGGGGAGGGAATTTGCGCCATTGAGCTTGGGGGGGGGGATGGGCATCACTGCATAGATTTCCTTCCTGAAGTGAGTTCTGAAGCTTTAGCCGAAGCTGTAGAGATGGAGCTGGTTGCTCTATATGGAAATGAGGCATCCCCCGATATTCTGCGACAGTATTCAGTTCCACCTGTTCCTCAAAGCAGCATGTAATGCAACTGTGAACCGTCTTTGTTAGTCTTCAACTAAAAGATTAGCTAAATTCCATTCGTATCGCAGGTACCGACAAGTAAACAAATGGTTGGCAGAGGAGTAGGATGCCTCCGAGCGGAGTTGGTCGAAGACCAACGTAAGTTTTGAGATTCATTTGTCAATCACTGCATTAGTCACTTAGCCAATCAACTTAATCACTTAGCCAATCACTGCATTAAACGATCCAGCCTCGCCCGTTCTTTTCAGATTTCTCTCATTTTACTGCAAGAAGGGGTATATGGGAGCCTGCTGTTGTTGCAGAACCGATCTTATCTGCTCAGCTTTGTGCAATCTACAATTTGAGAGGACTGCCCACAACATCTGTGCTATTCTGAGCGACAAATATGAAAAAAAGAAAAAAGTGGAAAAAATCGGTCTATCACAACCTTTTTTTAGTTCAGGAGTACGATCGTACTCATCAAATACATCATAAAAACCAAGACATTAATTGTAGATAACTTTTAAGATACGTTTTAATGATAAAACTAACGTGAAAAAAACACTTTCACCCTCTTAAAATCATTCTGTTTTTTTTTTCTTTTATCGATATATCTTTTATTCTACTGGGAAGTATTTCGTACAGAAGGTCTTTTGTTCAAAAATATTATCTATTCAAAATCAAACTCGGTAGATAACTTTCCAGTCGAAAAACGAAATACGGCCGAAAACTCGTCAATGTGAAAGGCATAGATAAGTAAGGGAAGGATTGTTTGCGTTTCCTGCATAGGGCTGTCAACTATTGGCCTATTGAATTTTTTTTATATCCAGCCTGTTTTGCCAGCACATATAACTTATTTAAGCACACATTAGAGTCTTATTATATCATCCCCCTCCCCGTTTTAAGAATAGGATTGTCCATATTGTCTTAAAAAGTGTTTTGTCTCATTTCTTCGAAAATTGAATTTTCCGATTATTTGTCTGTTTTGCGACTGTGAAAGAACTATTGAAGCTAGACTTCGTTTTTGGCTTAAATGAAAGCCAATTAAACTTTCTGTGACAGTGTATCCAGCTTTTTTCAATTAGAGTGAGAATTCATGTCCATATTTGGCGTGGAATGCGATCAAAGCATTTTTTTTTTCGCCAAAAATGGCCAATTTTAGAAGTACGATATCTCCCAAACTATCGGTCGTACAGAACGCCACTCTAGCATAAATTGTTCCAAATGTAATGTGCTTTAAAACGGATATCCACATTTAGAACCAAAAGTTGGATACATAGTTTGGGAGTTATAAAGGAAAAACTGAAAAAAAAGTCCGAAAATTTCGCAGTTTTTCGCGAAGTACGCAGCGAGCACAGGTTTTGAAAACTGCAAACTTAGATTTACAGTACCCTAACTGACCCAAACAACATATTAAAAAATCTGAACTAAATCGCATTTTGCGATTTTAATGTCTAATATGACTGGACTATTGTCTATTTTTAGGATTTAGAATTTCAAGTCATAAATTTTCAATTGAAACAACGTTGTTTTGTGTTTTTAAGGAATAATAATGGCAAGCTTGATTTTACGTCATGTTATTTTCAGACCGGTAAGATTTTATGTTCGTTTGGCGAGAATTGGGCCGTTTAAATTTTATTGCAATTCTTGCATCCTCTCTGTTGCAAAGAAAACTGCTTGGATAATAAAATACTATGTTTTAAATTATATTGTTTTCAAGTATTTTACAACTTCGCAATAAATTCTATTAAAGTTATACTTTATTTGACGGATTATTCAACATTTTCATGAAGTTTTTTTTTATGCTTTACAGCTTGCGGGCTATTTTAATCTAGCTTTTCAGTTTTATGTAATGACTTCTTTTCTTAAATCGTCGATTATTTTACGTTTTATGGGATAATTTTATTTTTATGGGTGATTTATCTTTCCTTTGATGGAACTCTTTGTCTTGTGTAATACCTAGTTTTGTTTAAAAGTTCATTAAAACGGCAAAACAACGTATGTATGACCAAGCAAAAAAAAAAAAAAAAAACCTAATTCATTAAATATTTTAAACTTGAATTTGTCAGAAAATGTATGCAATTGTACACGACGTCAAATCGCGGATATCACAAATTTGCCACAGCGACTGCGCATGAGCCCCGACTTAGCTTATTTCAAAAGTCTTGATTCAATAATATGCAACAATTTTGTCTGTTAACAAATTACTGCAAGACATGGATATCCGCACACAAATTTCATATATTTTCAATTCATAATGTGTTATGTTTGTGAAAAATGCATTAATTTAGAAAATATGCAAACCAATAAATAACTGCTATTTTTCACTTTCAATTCTAAAGTTAGATGTATCATTTTCATATGTGTACAGTTTCATATAATATGTTACGCAAAATATTCTAATGGTTTAACCCCAGTTTCGCCGGTATTTAAAATTTCTTCCCCTTTAAATATATCAAAACTGAAAAACAGGAAGGAAAAAAATTTCGTTTCGGCGAAACTGGGGGGAGAGGGGCTGTATTGTAATCTCGTTCATTAATTCTCTGCTTAAATATAAACAAACAACATGGAATCTTAAAACAGAAAGCCCAACGAGCTCAGTCCGCGCGCATGCGCAGTCGCTGTGGCAAATTTGTGATATCCGCGATTTGACGTCTAGTTGCAACTGTTGGATATGTTTCATTAGTCTTGATTGAATTTCATTTCCTAAGACAACTTTTGAATAACTGTTAGATCTTAGATCTGTTTTAGCCTTGCAATTGCAGTCAGAGATTAACAAACCCTATGAACTGAGAGTAAGTACATATGAATTTAGGGGAAATTAGTGATTTTCAAACTTTAATTACTCCGGTCCATGATGTCCTTGAGGGTTGAATTTTTGTTTATGTCCTCAATGACTCTCCAAGAATATGTATACAAAATATCATTACCATAGGCCCCCGGGGGCTGCTACAGAACCCCGGGAAGGTACGATTTGAGGGGTAAAAAGGGGGAGGGGAAGGGGGTCAAATGGCACAAAAGGCACATCAGTAGGGCACAAGGAATGTGTGTGCGGAATTCCAGCTCGATTCCTCTTCTCGTCTGAGCTGTAGCCCTCTCAAAGAAAGCGAAATCTTTTCTGAACAGCGGTTTTCTAACTTGAATTCCTTCTCCCCCTAATGGTCCTGGGGATTGTATTTTGGTTTATGTCGTCAGAGGCCACTAGAGATTGAATATATCAAAAATCAACTCCGGGAGTCTTCACGGGGCTGAGATACATAGGGGTGAAAAACCCAGAAAACACCAATTTGTTCTGTCGTGTAAACTGCTCTTAGTCGGGTTTATTTTCTTTCGTCTTTCTTGGCGGAGGATTTGCTTTTGTTGGCTGCTGACATTTGGGTTTCTTGGCGGGCGGGACGCTCCCGCGTCCCGTGATCTATATGTTTTTGAACTGAGGTTTACCATGAGGTTCTACACTCACTCGTGTGAGATACTCCATGGACGATAATGCAACTATAAATCGTGCAAGAAGTGTTGAAAATTGGTTCACTGAGCGTCAGTCTGACTTCAACACCTTCCCTAGTCATCGCATAGTCCGGATCTTAACCCCATAGAAAATGTGTGGGATACTGTGGAAAGACGCGGACGCTCCTCTTCCATCTATTTTACAAGATCTAAAAAGCTGCATTCCCAGTGCATGATATTATCTGGATATAAATGCACCTCAGAAGCTTGAATACTCGATGCCCAAACGAACCAGAGCGGTCAGCCGCGCAAAAGGTGGTCCAATAAAATACTGATCTTGGGTTTCTAATTCATTGGCCAGTGAGTGTCAAATGTAACAGGATACGTTTTTTTACGTTAAAAAATGTGTTTTGAAACATGCATTTCAGCAGCCTCGAGATGATCTCAAAATTTAAGATCAAACTGAAATGGACAGTAAGGACAGTGTTTGCAATGTCCACATCCATCCCGTCATCAACAGTTGTAAACATATTTATTCCTTTTTTATTAAGAGCATTTTCAAAACACTTTGCCCCCAAATTATCTACCTTATTTGAAATTATGTTATCTTAGGCTTACCAGGTACTTTTTCTATACTTATTGATTCTATCTAAAACTTTTACCCTCTAAACTAGAACGAGTTAAGATGAAGTCGAAATCTAAATGTTGCACCGCAGAAGAATAATCATGATTGCTTTTGTTTTCCTCGTATAAGAAACAGTTATGAACTTAAATATACGAGAAAAAAGCAAAATGAAAGAGTAACCAATGAAAGACCCGAGAAAGGAATAGCACAAACTACCATCTGATTAATATCTCTACAAAGTAGAGCAGACAGGAAATGGATTTTCAAGTCTCAAGAAGCATTAAGGCTGAGAAATTGCATTGAATTTCGCCATCAATTTAATGTTAGTCTGAACGTCAAAGTATTATGACACAGATTCGTGTTAGCACTTCATGACTAGTTAAAAGTATAATTGCATTGTTCAATGAATATAAAGCTAAGTTTGTTTTCAGAAATGCAGAAATCCAAACAAGATTCTTTCGGTATCGAACCGATATGAAGATATTTTCAGAATAAAAAATACTATATGGCAAACATTCCTTTAAAATCTGAAGTAAGCTCTTTTTCTTTAAAAACTAATACTTACTTTCTTTTTCTACGAAAATTCTTTTGGTAAGTACTTTTGACTGGATTAAGTTCATCTTTAACTTGGAATCGGAGTTGCTCCTTGAATCATTGTAAAGCGGTAAAAACTCCTTTTGTTCAGATACATTTAGCGTTTGCTCGAAAAGTGTCTTAGGATTAATGTTCTTGCAAAGTACTGCTTATGTAATAATCAGGTAATATTTTAACGCAAGAAAAATCATATACTGTGTAGAAAAAAATAACAATTATTATCATCTTCATATCATAACCATTAGAAAATCATTATTTTGTGTTTCATTTTCTAATAGGGCTGTGTTCCAGACCATTTTCAAAAAACGAGAAAGCTAAATGTATATGAATAAGCAACACCAGGTACAGTTAATACAAGATTAAGTTGATATTTATTTTTCGAGGGTGCCAAGAGCTAAGAAACTTAGGAAGAAGCAACCGACTTATACTGACTTGACCTGTACGCTCGAAAAAATGCATTTTTTCGATTGTAAGTAATTAAGAAATGTTTTTTCTCCACAAATGTAAATTTTTATGTCATTCTATAAATGTCGTATTGGGTGTTTAAGTAATTATATCGTTTTAGTCAAGATACTACTGTGTTTCTTGAAAAGGAGGCAAAGTTCAATCTAATAGAAGTTGCTTTTTCTCGAAGCTGTTTTTTCACTTTCTGAGTTAACGTAATCGCCTTATACGGATCAAGTTGTTACATCGCGTTTGGATCAAGTTGATACCGAATTATTAATTGAACTCCCAAGTTTTTTAGTGCATTTTATTTTCAATAATGCTTAGAAATTATCAGAAAAAAAAATCTCACAGGATGGAAAGTCCTCTTGAAATGTTTGAAAATGCGTATTCTAGAGAAGATAGTCATTTTTTACGCCTGTATTAACTATATAAATCAACTTTACATTTATCATCGAATTCGGGTAAAAACTTCAAATATTTTATGAAAGTCTTCTATAAAAACAACTATTAAAATTTTCATTTCATTGCTGTTACGTCGGAATTATTCAGCTTATTCATTTGCGTATCAACTTGATCTACGTTGATAGGTAAAGTTAAACGCTCAAAAACTTTAGTTAAAAAAATTTTATGTAAAAAATATGTCACACACAACAAAGATATTAAAACTATTAATTGATAGAAAAATAGTAATTAATAGTATTATGTAAAAATTAATTTTGATCCCTATAGTTACAAAATGAGAAAAATCAAAATGCAAAACCTTTATCATCTACACCCTGTTTCCCGTACTAAATAACAGCAAGCATAGCACTAACTTACATCTGACAACTATATTTATAGGATTTATTGCTCGTCGAAAAATGAAAAAAAAAATCACTTATTTAAGTTTTTTAAAACCCTTTGTTTGTTTGCTTTTACTTATTTCCCCACAATTTATGTAAAAATGCAAGCAAATGGATCTGCGTTTCTTCACAGAGAAATACAATACTAATTAAAAATATGCGAATAAAATGCCTCTTCAATCATGTAACACGTAGATAATATGAATACGAAATGAAAGAATTGGAATATTTCCAGAGGATAATAACTATCAAGTGGATGAGATGCCAAAATTGATTGCTTGTCAAATATCAGAGTTTAATCTCAAAAACTTCCAATTCCTTCTCTGAGAAAGCATATAAGCTTAAATGCTAGAGCTTCAGACTTTATGAAATACAGTTTCGATCGAAGAAAATCCATCAATTTCATCGTAAAAGGAAGGTAAAATGTGATGGAAAAAAATGTACTTCAAATATTTTCAGATGTCTGTAGAATTTTTTAGCACAAGAAAAAAATGTTGACAAAGCTAAAAAATATTTAGTTTGCACAACTGGAACGTGTATAATCAAACAAAGCATTTTTAACATTGTGCCTTGTTTTGTGATTTACAACTCAAGAGAGAGAGAAGAGACGATTTTGGTGTCATATCTTCATACTCGCAAGCTACTTTAGGTGAAAAAAAACTCTTAATCTGCAATTGACAGATCACACGATTTACAATCGAAGAAAAGCTTTTACTCCTATTACTTTAATATTTTAAAAAGCTAGTGTGAGTTTAGGTAAAATGGATGTTTGGAGCGAACTTTTGAACTTAAATACTTTTGTGTTACAGGTAAATTGCTTTTTTTTTTTTTTAATCAGGAAAAGTACTGGTGTTTACATTTATTCCTGCTTAGACTTTATTTTAAAAAATCGGTATTTGATGAAATCTTTCAACAGTTATTTCCATGATTTTTTTGAATTCGCACATAAATCTACTACTTTTAGTTTCACTGAAGAACCTTCCTTCTAACTGAAGAAAACATGTACGAAAATTTATTGGCATGTTTAATAAAAATAAATGTGTTTTCTACGTAATACATTGTTACATTTCCGAAAATTGTATGCACTAAAAGAACAACCAATCTGCTAAAAATTTTACTAAACACAATTTTACAAAGAAGTTAAAAGAGGTGTTCAAATTTTAAAGCGTTTCATCAGTAAGCAAAAATATTTTTTTTTTAAATTTGTAGCTCATAACTGAATTTTTAATTGTTAAAATCTAAAATAAAAAAAAATTCCCTCATTTTTTTCATTTATTTCGAATGTATAGCTATTTATTTGGTTAATGATCACTTTATTCCATTCACCACTTTTCCGCACCAGAACCTATTGCTTTTACAGAAATTGATTGAATATATACGTATTGTATATATATATATATATATATATATATATATATATATATATATATATATATATATATATATATATATATATATATATATATATATATATATATATATATATATATATGAATACTAGAGGACCCGACAGACGCTGTTCTGTTCAAACTTTGTAAATTGAAAAGTTAAAAAATTTCAATAAACCATCAAGTGTTTGAACCGTTTTTTTGAAAAAAAAGTAAAAAAAAAATGTTTTAAGCTGCTTGGTGTCAGAATGTGTGCATTTATTACAACTTGATTTATCTAATGCCCACTGAGCAGTTGTTTTATTAACTATTTTTTCTACTGTACTTGATAGTTTGTTCCTTCAGCCATACTCAAAAGATAAAAAGCGTCCTCAGATATTAAGTGTAAAAAACTAACTACCCATGTAGAACAAACGGGATATCCCGCTGCAAAATCCCCCATATGAAAAATAATAAAACAATCGAAAGGATATCGTTTAAAAAAATGATAAAGGTAAAAACAGTTCTCTGAATAAGCGAAAATCACTCATGTCTCTCTTCCCTCTTCCTCCCGATGTAAAATAAACACATTCTTCAACTAAAATGACTAAGAACTCTATAAAAACGAAAAGTAATTCTTTGCAATTTGAAATATTTCGCCAAATAAACAAAAAATACAATAAATCACATTAACAGTATCTTTAAAATGTAAACAAATGATCAGGCAACTCTATTGTTTATAGCCAAAGTCGCCAAGCCACCACGTTACTGTAATCCAGCCGATCAGTGAGCGAAGCCAACTCCGTCGGATTAGCAGTCCGATCTTTTGAACGAAAACTTATAAAACTTCATATATTGCCTAATTTGTTCTTTCCACCAAAGATAAAGATCTGCACTGATCTTTTGTGTACAGAACTAGCCTGTTGTAATTTATCTGGATGAAAATAAAATTTGTTTCGTCTTTAAATTCCATCATCTTTTCTTTTAATAATGTACTGATTAGTTAGATAATCCTTAAATTATTCTTGACATTGGTGCCAAAAATCAGATGGATTTCAGCCGAGAAACAAATGTTGCTAGGTTCGGTACTTTCTGATCATTTAGTTACGAAAACCTAAGGCACCGATCCGGTCACACGGTTCAACTACGACGACAGAACACACGTTTTGCGTGAACCTTTCAGTACTTTACTTTAAAATCTTTCAGGGAACCTAAAATCGTTGCTTTCAAGAGGGAGAGAGAGAAAGAAGGCTTCACTCTCTCTCTATACGTTTTATCTATTCTCAATTGACATATCACAGTAGGAAATTTCATTACAAAAAGCAGAGCTGACTTTCTTATTGTCCTTTGGCAACGGGTTAAATATTCATTTCAGGTCTCGCTCAACAATAGGTTAAAATAAATATTATTTATTTGGGAGACATAACCATTCAATGTTTTAATTAATTAATTAATTAACAAAAACGTTTCCAATTCGATCCATCTTGCTTCAAAACCATGCTTACCACACCTTAATTACACACAAAAAATTTTATCAGAATCGGTCCAGCCGTTTAAAAGTCTTCTGGTGACAAACGTTCTCACAGAAGATTTTTATATATTAAGATAAATTTATTACTGTAAATATTCGTTTCCATGTATTTTGCTTTATTGAACAATATAAGAATAAAAAACAAGAAAAAAAAGCATTGTGATTGGAGAACAGAAGCCAATTATTTTTTAGATAAAAAGATTTTATGCGTAGTTTAATTAGTAATTTTGATGCAGATTTTCAGAGTAAAGTTTCATCAGCTTCTAACTATGAAAAAGGAAGAAAATATTTATAATAGATTTTGCAATGGATGAATTAGCTCAAAATTTTGTTATGAATCTCGAAATAGAAGTGAGGTGGTGTGTAATTTACATGTTAAACCCTTAAATAATAGCTCATTTAGATTACTGTTTAAAAATAGAAAATTAACAAAAAAAAAGCAAAAAATAAATTAACAAAATAAGTTAAAAGTAAAATAAAATAAAAATTAAAAAAAGAAGAAGAAATAATAGTTAAAAAAAAAACAGAAGAATGTATTAGAGAACAAACATAGTTTAAAAAGAAACGGAGTTTCCATTTTCTTCCGAAGAATTCCATGAGGGCCCAAATCTACTGAAAGTTGTCTTTTTGTTAGTATCTGTAAACAATAGGACTGGGCGATATCAGAGTTTTAATACTGCGATATATCGCTCTCCAAATATTGATATTTTTGATATATCGATACATTCTTGGGTTGGGGGGGGGGAAAGGTTATAGTTCAGAGCATATTATATCGAAAAACAACAAAAAACATTTCCAAAGATAATAAATACAATTATTTCTCTAATTCAAAACTTTCCTTGAGGGGGGGGGGAGAGGTGGGTGTGAAAATGGTATAGCTCAATGCATGACAAAAGTGCTTCGCAACGAAAAAGTTTTAAATATACTTATAGATTTATTATAAGTTTTTAAAATACTTATAATAAATCTTTAAAGAATGAAGCTATAAATTTTGGAAACTATCACACCATACACCCATTAAGCACACAGAACTATGAAATAAACCTTTAATTTATGTGTCACTAGCTGCATTACCCGACGTTGCACAGTCTACCTCGAAAACAAAAGTATCTTCTAGTTTAGACACATGTTTAACAATCAGATTTAAAAAAGAAGGGGAAAAAATAGCACAAACATATTTCCTATCAATCTGTAGAAAGCACAATTTTATAACTCCCAATTTAAATTTAGACATCATTGGATTTTTTCGTAATCATTCTGGATTTTCTGGTGAAACCCCCCAAGTTGGTCCCCATACATTCCATTTCAATGAAAAAAAATCTTATGTGAATTCCTGAGCATCAAAGGACCGCTGCATCATGTTTGGAAGAAAATCCGACAAAAACTGGATTTGCATAAGGAAAACCCCTCGTAGGGTGTATTCGCACCCTCCCCCCTTTCCTCATAGGTAGACTGTGGATTTGTATAAAGAAATCCCATGTGGAAGGGATTTCTTTATACAAATCCACAGGGGGGTGATGAAATGAGGGTGACCCTCATTGCGAACGAAAACTACCCTAAGTTAATTCTTGGGCATCAAAGGACTTGTGTTCAAAATTTTTGCAAAAATCCGACGTAAACTGGTTTAGCATAAGGAAAATCTCTGTGGGGTGTTTTCGCCCGCCCCCCTCCCTCATTGGTAGGCAAAAAACTCCTTATGAAAATTCATAAGCATCAAAGAATCGCTGATCCACATTTGGCAAAGATCTGACGAAAACTGGATTTTTAAAAGGAAATCCCCGGTGGGAGGGGGGGGGGGATCCGATTGCGAACGAAAACTGCCCTATGTGTAAATTCTTGAGTATCAAGAGACCTCCATGCAAAATTTTGCAAAAATCCGACATAAACTGGATTTGCATAAGGAAAACCTCCGTGGGGTGTTTTCACACCCCACCCCCTCCCTCATAGGTAGGCAAAAAACTCCCTACGAAAATCCCTAAGCATCAAAGAACCGCTGTGCCAAATCTGGCAAAGATCCGACGAAAACTGTGGATTCGTAAAAAAGAAACCCCCGGTGGGAGGAGGGTTCCGATTGCGAATGAAAACTGCCCAATGTAAATTCTTAAGCATCAAAGGACCTCTCTGCCATATTTGGCAAAAATCTGCGTAAACTGAATTTGCATGAATAAAATCGTTATTTGTTTAATTAAAATATATAATACATTTAAAACTATTGTTTTTTAACGATACATACGTATTTTAATATGAATTTTACAAATATAATCAATTTTTCTTCAGCAGATCCAATCCAAAATCCATATTATTAGGTAAATCAATTATCTCATCAATGTCATTATTTCACAAGCAATTTAACAGAAAAACAAATTCGAAAATTTCTTCACTTTTTCAATTCCGGTATTTGATGACGACTCTCAAACTGAAGTCAAAAAAACCAAACAAAAGAGCTGCAATTAACTACCGAAGTAACACAAAACCGTAACTATGCTCGGATTCGCTTTGCTATAATAATTACGGCTTCAAATCCGTTAATGCGTACCTATTTTCGCGCATGCATCCCAGATGTTCCATCAACTCGTATGTGCCACTTGTCTGTCAAAATTAGGAAGTTTCAGTTTCGTTCTATTCGGGGTTGCCAGCGAAGCGAGATTTCGTCAGATCTTTTCAATGGTGCCGTGTGTTAAGAAATGCATTAACATTTTCCCTCTTAATTTCGGAATTTAAGTTATATTCGTTCAGAACTGAAAAAGATGAGTTGCGCTCCCTCTAGTGAGATAAATATGCGACATAAGTATTCTTATTAGGACTTTTTGGTTTTTCATTTTTTTAAATAAACTAGTTCTGTTCAGTATTTTTCTTAAACATTTTATTTAGCGCAGTATCAATGGTTTGTTTGTTAATTTAAACTATGAATCGTGTTGATACCTCTATTGGTTGATTTTTAATTGTTGCATTAGGATGCTTTCTTAACCAATACACGTTCAATTTTTACCGGACTCTTTTGAGACCCCGTAATTGGAATGAGTACACGTTCACTTTTATGGGCCCTCGAGAGACCATGTCAGATTTGTCAGAAAGAGAGCGGGGGTCCTTGGAAGGACCCCGCTCTGAATGGTAGTAGTATAAGTTTTGAAAACTTTATAGGGGGAGGGGATCCGGAGACCAAATAGATAAAGGGGCCCACATTTATCTTCGGCGGCCTTGTGAATTTTTTCTCTTTAACTACAGTCAAGCCCGCTTATTAGCATATCGGTTAAAAGAATATCCCTCTTAATGTAATACATTTTCAATTCACCAAACCGTTGTTGTCTATTATTTTAATCTCGTTTAGTGGAATATCCCGCTTATTAGAAAAAAATTTCGTGACGAATTGACTATTCCATTAAGCGGGTTCGACTGTATGATTAAAAATTAAATAACTGTTTGATGAATGTAGAAAATATCTTGAAATTTCAAACACTCACCCATCACACAGAGCTATGAAAGATTGTATTTTTAAGCCAGTATTTTAATTTCGCCCATTCTGAATCACTCGCTGAAGGGTCGAAGTTTCAATGCTTTCAATAACAGTCTGAATCGCAGTTTTCAGGTCTTTGATGATCTTAGGGTTTCTAGAATAAAATTTGATTTTGATGTAACCCCACAAAAATGAATCGCAGGGCTTCAAGTCCGGAGAATAGGGTGCCCAATTGATTCCCATATTTTCAATTTTGGGTACCCTAAAGCCAAAATCCGCTCATTAAAGTGATCTTCAAGCAGATCAAGCATCCTTGGTACGATGAGTTGGTGCGCCGTCTTGCATGAACCACGTACTTTCGAAATTCAGCTCACTTTAAATTACTGGAATGAACTGATTTCCCATAATTTCCACATATCGTTCAGAAGTGAGTCTGTTCGTTGTCTTAAGCTTAAACTCAGTCGCAAACTTTCTTTGAGTCACAATTGGGCTGTTGTTGCTCAAATAATACATTTGAACCATGAAAATGCGCTCAGAAACGCTATATTTTGACACTTTCACTGAAAAATAAACAACAAAAGCCAACTCAATGAGACTGCGCAAAAAAAAAATCCGCCAACGCACTGAATCTATCCGCCAAGTTTGAACTTGATATGACAGTTTTCGAGAAATTGAGATTTCTTTTCTAAGCGTTAATTACTGTTCACCCTGTATGTAAGGGAGACAGAGTAGGGTGCGACGAAAAAGTTATGACAAAATTATTTCTTAAACTTTTTTTCTACTGCTATAGCATTATGAACTTCAGAACAACAAATTTAGTTAATATAACATTTTAAAAATATATAAATCTGATAGTTACTAATTCAACTTTAGTTTTAAAACACAATTAAAATAAAAATAAAATTGTCACATCCTTCCCTTACCTAAAGGAGAGACTGAACATGCATTTCAAAAAAGTTAAAATACACGCATAGTTTTCCAAAATATTATGTAAGATGACATGGGCAATGTATGACTTATGTAACAAGGTTTATATAGTATTGATGAAATGTACATTATCTAACATAGGTAATACTTTCATAAAACTTCCCAATGAGAAATATTCCTCTTCTGCCAACCATGTTTGGCGCAGCAACTTTGCAATTGTGTCCGATTCATCAAAAAAAAAAGTGTTACCAAGTTTAATTATTCAGTATCATTTATTAATGAGAAGTATTGGACCTCTTTGAGCTATACTGTCCGATCCCTCCGTTTGCTCAACATTTTAATAAAATTTCTTATTGCCAGAAGCATGCTGAGTTTCAGGTGTAAGTTAACTGCTACTTCATAAAGTTATATTATAAGATGTATGAAACATTGAAAGTATTATGTTAACGTTAATGAATGAGATTGAAAACTTATTTTGAAAAAGATGTAAGTATGTTTGGCGATGTGAAATAGTCTTTTTTGAAATCAATTTTACAGAACCCTACAGCTAAAATGCTTTACTGCAGCAAATACGTGGGGTGTTATGAATGTTCCATCATGTGAAACCATCAGAAATAAAAAGCAATATTTATTTTAACCATAGTTCTGGGTGACCCATCCCTCCCAGTGTCCCCTCTTTTCACCCCCCACTTTCTTTAAAACCAAAAAAATACGCAATGCTTCACACACTTTTCCTAGCGACATTATGAACACATAGAGAAATTCATGAGATCAAAAGAAAAATGGAAAATTCATTTCATAAAATGTTACTACATGAAACTATGAAATAACTTAGCGCGGATGCTCAAAAATAAATTGTTAGGCAAAACATTTTAATGAAGAAAGAAAACTTGCAATGAAAATTTTGAGAAGAGCACGTTAAGGTCTTATTAAAGCCCTAAATATTCCGAGCGCTTTCCACTACTGCAGTTTAAAAGTTTTAAGTAGTTTTTGAAGGTTTTTTTTCCTCAGAATCTGAGTAAAGAAGATGCCATGACGCGTAAAAGAGTTTAAATCTCAAACCTACGTCATGTTTAGATTTCGAAAATAGTTATTTACATGCCTGGATACCAAGAATTTGTTTAAGAGCGTAAAAATGTTTCTAGAGCGTTAGAATTTGTTTTGTAAATAATCGAAGAGAATAAGGTCGCTCTTTAAACTTCGGTTTAGGACAGTCCATTGGGATTAGCCAGTTTGTAAATATATGATGTACCCAAATATTTCACGAATGCACTGTTTCAAGGAGCTTTATCAGTAGGAAGTATTTTAAAACTACATAAGCCTCGTATGTTAACGTACTCCTTTCATGTTTCTCGAAATGAAATGGTATATGTAATATTCCATGAAGTAAAATAATTTCCTCTTAGCTGATGCATTTTTTAAAATTATAGTGCTTTGAAATTTAATCAGATACCAAAATATAAACTAGCTTATAAAATTTTAGATTTAGTTCATCTTTCTTAAGTTTCAAAAAATTTCAGTTTTTATTTTTTAAAGACAATGTTGGTGATTAATTTGTAAATAACGATTTAGCTTTCAATTCAGCAGCTAGCGATTCAATGCACATTTTTCTTAAAAAGAAAGAAAGAAACAATGGCATCTATAATAACGTTGCTTTTGAAGAAATGAAATTGAAGAAAATCTTTAAAGTAAAATTAACACACAGGTATAAGATAAAAATATTCGCACTAAAAATGAAACACAAAATTTATAGCAATTCTATAAAGAAACACGTATTTCCAAAGAATGCACGACAAAGAAAAAAAATAAGCTGAAATAAGAGTTTCATATGTTTTTTTGGCATTTCTTACTGGTAAATTCAATTAAAGCACAACTATCATATTTAAGCAAAAAATACTGCGTTATTTTTAGAAACTGTAATTAAATGTGAGCTACGAAACTTCAAAGGAAGTAGGAAAACACAACGAAAGCAGCTGTTAAGAACAAAGTGCGTGCGATACAGTTTTATTTCTTCTGTATTTCCAGAAATTTTGGTTTAAAGATTTTCGTAACACAGATTGTTGAAAAACTTTACGTGCATTTCAGTTTTTATTTGCACACCAACAATAAACTCTTTGGACAAAAACTTTTTTTTTTCATTCTAATTTAAAAACTCCATGGATTTCAGATATCATATTTTAATAGCTTTTCAATCAACTCCGACCTATTTAGAAAGATTATAAAAATGGTGGTGGCGATTTAGTATGCACTGTTGTGAATTCAGGAAAATTTTCAGGTAAATACTATTGCAAAATAAGTTTTAAGTACAGAAATTTTTTAGCAGTGACAATTTGAATACCACATGACTTATGACGCAAAGCATATGTCTCTATCCCTGCTCACCTGTCACGTTCACATTTAGTATCTATAGGGATAGCGAATCAGTCTGACGGAATGGGACTATTCGGCGCGGCCGTTTCGGCGCGAAACCCATTTCGGCGCCGCCGTTTCGGCGCGACCGTTTCGGCGCGAACCATTTCAATACGACTTGTTCAAAAATCGAAATCGTCTGCATACAAATATGCCAAACATTGCTTCAAAATTCAAGATATCTTTTGTAAAAAGTTTTATGGAGCAATATTTTTAAAGATGTATTTTGTTTTTTTTTATTATTAGTTGATAAAATATAAGTTTAAAAACATCTTCATAATTTTTCGAAGTAGATAAGTTAGGAGACAGCATTGACATTTTTCTATGACATTTAAATATAAAACTCATTAAATTTAAATTGAATTTTTTTTCGTTGCTGATCATTAATTTGTGCACCTGCTTAAATATTTTTTATGTAAAAAATTAAAAACTGTGAACTAATAATAAGATGAATTTTTTTATATTTGGCATTGGAAAAAGTTAACGTGTTGAGAAAATGACCCGTAACCCTGCTCTTTATAAAGTTTTAAGTTTTGTAGCGTGCTTTGAACACAGGATAGACAAGAAAAAAACTTATAAGACTACAAGATACAAATAATATTTCTTATGAAAAGATTATGATTATATATTGCTTTTAAATTTCATAAAGACTGATATAATGAATAAAAAATATTTTAAACTTTTTTTTAATTAAAATAAAATATTTTGTGTCTTTTTAGTTCCTGTAACTGTTCTATAGCACTAAACTGTCGACTAACTATTTGGTAACAAAAAAAAGCAATAATAAAAAACAATAATAATAATAAAACTTTTTTTAAAAAAAGTAATTTGCAATACATTTATAAATCGATTACAGAAAAATACTACACTGTTATAACCAGAGGTTCCAGACGAGTGAATATATTCCCCCTAAGGTGAAAGCATGGTGACCAAGGGTGCCATACTGGCCAGGAAGTAAAGCAGAGGTGCGAAAGTAGCAGACAGTCGTAGACAGGGGTGCCAAAACAGCAAGCAATCTCTAAATGACTTGCTGGCGCATGCGCTTCCGGCATACATTCACCATTCAACCACTTCAATATGGCGGACGAATGATAGGTTGCACTACGCGTGGCTTCTACGTCTTTCACATTGAATGAAGTACACTATTGGATTAAATCTCAACTTTTGTAGGATAATTCTTTAAAATAACAAGTAAGTACAGCTTTTGATCACTTTGTAGCTTTTAGGGCTTTCAAACATAGTTAAAAGTACGTTTAATGCTTTTCAGTTACCGTTAGTCCGTTACGATACCGTAGTACCGTTAGTTGTTTATTTTCAGGTTACCGTTACTGTCGTGAAAATTCCATCATTCACACACAAAACGCTACTAAATGTATCTATCATTATTTTCTTGAGTACTCGATAAGCAACATTTAATCACCGAAATAGTAACCGCAATGATATTTTCAAAAATCAACAAGTGAGAACCTAAATAAAAATGATTCTTGTGCTTTGTGTAGCGAGCGCAAAAAATAAAAAAGAAATCTCTCTCCGTCTATCTTTTTCTTTTGCTTTTTCGTTCAAGTGTTAGAATCATTTCCTGTTAGCGGTTATTCGATAGTGTTAGGAAATCTTTAGGTTTCTTTAAATTTTTAACTGTCGAAAAATTTTATGCGCATTTTATTTTATTGTTATTTTGATTGAAATTTTGAACGTTTGAGAAACGATTTTGTTTTTCCGTAACTTTAATATCCCAGAATATTTTTGGCTGTTCATGTAAATAATTCATAAGTACATCTACACTTTACTTTCGGTGCGTTTGATCATTATTAAATGATCATTAACTTAACTATGATTATTCAAATAATTACTCGTCTTTAACTTTAAATATATTTGTGATAACTCTTTGATACCAAATAAAGTCTGTAGATATTTATTGTTTTATTCATTTTTAATATTACTTTGTAAAAAAAAAAAAAAAACTCATCAGTACGCAGAATTTTTTCACAAGTTTTTTACCGCCCCGAGAGTTATTGTAATTATTATTATTTATTTTATTTATTTTTAAGAAAAGGATAAAAATTTCACAGATCCGCAGTGTTTTTCATTTGTTTTTACCGACCCGTGGGTCAAAAGAGGTTGAGAAACACTGATGTAGAGAACGACCAGATGAATTAAAGCAATGAGCACTTCTTAACTATGTTGAAAACTCTGAAATATGGTCAAATGCTGTAATTGTTTTAATCATTTCCAGTACTGAATTCATGCAATGTGAAAAGTGTGCAAAACGTAGACTATCATGAATCAAAACAAAACTATTAAAAAAAGAAAAATACACAACTGTATTCAAAAACGCACACAATACGGGGGAGGGGGGGGGAGGATCTACAGTAAGGGTGCCATTTCTCTCTCCGAAGGTTCATTCTTTTCACCCCGGCTGCCTATTTTTTAAAAGGTGCCTGTTTTTCACCCTAGTTAGAGGTGCAATTTCGGCTCCGTATTAGGTGCCGCTGGTGAACAAGCGTTTCACCCCTGAAAGGTGCCGAATGCAACCTGTAGTTTTAACAGTGTAGTGTTTACATAGAACTAACTCTCAAAAATAAATGATTTTTTAGTCAATAAAAAATATCAAACATTGCCTTAAATTTACCTTGATGTCCATACATGGGTTTGCAATAGTTAAGTCGAGCTTTTTGGCTAGTTTGAAAAGCGCTTTCATGTGAAGAAGATTTATGAAATTATTTCCAATAGCTGCTACAACAAAGAAGTAATCACCACAGAAACACAAAACGGCTCAGCATTAATAAGAAAAGGAAAAAAATGACAAAATTAAACAAAAATAGGACTGGCACTGGCATTATTTGCTATTTTTAAGATACTTTCCGTTATGTTATCGCAGTAAAACATACGTGGATCACATATGCCCCCTCTTTCCCCCGCACTGTAATTTTAAAAATAAATTTTAACTAGCCTCTAGAGCGCCAAATTCACATACTTCTTCCAGAAATCCTTTTTCATCTCGGAATTAAAATTTCTAAAATTCACAAAGTTCAGAACGCAAAAATCTGGCGCCGAAACGGCCAGCGCCGAAACGGTCAGCGCCGAATCGGCCAGCGCCGAAACGGCCGTGCCGAAACAGCCGCGCCGAAACGGTCGCGCCGAATCGTAACAAACCCTCAGTCTGAGCATTCCAAATGCTGAATTTTGGCCCTGCTGCTCGATGTCTTTCTTTTACTCCGCGCAACAGGCCACAGCGGTTTCGTTTTTTCTACTGTAAAATTTTGCAGTAAAATAGGATTTTACGGTAAAAAATACCGGCAGCATGGATGCCAGTACTTTTTGCCGTAAATTTTTTTTAACAGTGTAGCAACACGATGTAGATTATAGCATGCGTCTTACTCGAAGCGATCGCAGCAGACTGACCATTGCGAAATGATTCTAAAAAATACTTTTTAGAGATCTTGGTAGTAGTACGCTGAAAGTAGAACGGAACAAAACAGAAATCTTGAAATGAATTTTGGCGATGCAAAAAATATGAATAACGTAAATGAAGTGTACATAGGGTGTAGCGAATTTTTTTTTTTTTTTTCAATAATTAATTTCGGGCGGTGAGGGATAGTTGCTCTATCAAATCAACATCCTGAATATGAAATGTCTTTTAAAAATATTGACATTTGA
Organism: Uloborus diversus; assembly: GCF_026930045.1. Taxonomy (NCBI): domain Eukaryota; kingdom Metazoa; phylum Arthropoda; class Arachnida; order Araneae; family Uloboridae; genus Uloborus; species Uloborus diversus. Next base: position 97,889,405 of record NC_072733.1, read on the forward strand.
AACTGCCCCAACAACATTAAACATTAAAAAAAATTACAGAAATTGCCATTTTTCAGAATCCCCCCCCCCCCCCAATTTTGCTTTTTCAATAATCATTTTTGGCCAACTTTAAAAAGTTGTTCTATGAAATAAACATCCTGAATATAAAATATCTTTTAAATATACTAATATTTAATACTGTCACCAATACTGTTCAACATTTTAAAAAATCATAGAAATTGCCAATTTTTGGATACATTGGTTAAATGGTTGGTTAATAGTTATATTTACAGTCACATTGACGACAATGATTAAAATATCTTTTTATACTGGTCTGCATTGTGTTTTGGTGTTAAAAACTGGCATTTGTTTGCGTGACTCCAAGCAAATTTTAATAAATTCATCCCGCCTGGAAGGTCCACAAACCGAAGCGAACGCTTTGGTTACTAGCTTTACACACCTTTCAGAAAGGTGTGGAAAAACCTGTGAGAACGTCTGTGAGAAAAGGTATAGCTTGATATTGTATACTATGATATCATTTGCAGTTTGTGGATTCATGATGCACTCTGAAATAACTTGATCATCTAACTGTTTAGTTAACGGTGGCTCAGTGATCACATTAGCCCAATTTATTAAATCAATGTAATCAGTAGCTTCAAAGTTGAACTTCGGAATTTCAAATGTACGACTAATATTCCTTGAAAGCTTCTTTACCTGCCGTGCCTTTAAAATTCTGCGCAATGCCAAAACTTCTGTGTCCTATCTGTCATCAGCTAACATAGCAATAAGAATATTTTCGGAATGTCCAAAAAATCCGTTTTGTTGAATTACTGGGTCGATGACCACTTTTAATGAGTTTGGTAAATACCACGACAACATAATGGTTTTATGCCAGTGCTTAGCTCCGAAGATACATAATGGCTGAGTCTTAATTGAAAACCACATAGGTGCATAAACTTTAATTATGAAAGATGCTAGAATCACTAAGTTTTCAGAAGGTGCAGTCGAGGAAATGTAAAGTCGTAGAATTCTATTTCCCACTGTAACCCAACAAGAATGTACTAGCTTGCCAGGGTTTCTTTTAGACAGACCTTCAGAACAAGATCCAGAATTAATTGCTTCACATATTTCCAAAAAAATAAATTTGGTCTGTGCTTAAGTCGTTTTTATTGGTAATTTTCGTGAGCGTACAACACATCTTTTTAAAAAACACAACCGGAAGGTGTTCACAGTCTTTCAGGGATTTACCAACAGGTCTCGCAAAATTTTGAGGTCCACTAGTACCGTTAAGGTATTCGAAGATGTGGCGTAGAATAATTTCGTTTGCATGTAGTTGACAAATATACAATAGTAATGACTTTTCAAATGTCGTTTCCAGAATTCGAATAACGCCTCCTTGTACTCTAGTATTAACCGCCGTTCCGTCGCTGCAAATAACAACAATTTTACTGTTACCAATATTATTTCTTATTAAAAAGTTCTGTATTTCTTGACTTAAAATTATTGCTTTTCCGGAGCTTTAGGAAATATGACCCATATGCTCAGACCCTGGTTCCTTTATCAAGCTTGCATGCTCTTCTAATATAACTTTTCTCTTAGAGTCCTCTATGAAAAGAGTTTTATTTCTACGGCCATCAAAATATATACCTATTTGATTAGATTCGATATCAACCAAGGCAAACCAAGGTTGTATTGTCGCAAACAAATTCCAGTTTTTAACACCAAAATTTAACACAGACCAGTATGAGAAGATATTGTAATCATTGTCGTCAATGTGACTGTAAGTATAACCATTAACCAACCATTTAACCAATGTATCTAAAAATCGGCAATTTCTTTGATTTTTGTGAACTGTTAAACACTATTGTGGCAATATTAAATATCGATATTTTTAAAAGATATTTTGTGTTCAGGATGTTTATTTCATAGAACAACTTTTCCATACCGGCCAAAAATGATTATTGAAAAAAAAAGTCTGAAAATAAAAAATCTGAAAAATGGCAAATTTTATGATTTTGTAATATGTTTAACGTTGTTGGGGCAGTATTAAATACTGATATTTTAAAAAGATATTTCATATTCAGGATGTTGATTTGATAGAGCAACTATCCCACACCACCCCATTTTTATTATAATGAAAGAAAAATTTAACATAGAGGACCGCTCCACCCTAGTTTTGTTTTATTCATAATGATCAATAATACCCATTTATGTTTTATTCATAATGACACCGGAACGAAGAAGATTCAAAAATGCCTTTTAATGACATTCGAGGGCGTAATAGTTTGATTGGATATCTACTGTGCCCTTACGCTTTTCAATAGTTTAATTTCAGAAATTGCAGGATTATGGTTCTGTCGGGTTTCATAACGAAGTAAATTAGTTTTAATACACTATCAAGAAGTAGAAATATGTCAAAAAACTATTCCAGATAAAATCATTGTTTACAGAATAAATTGTTTTCTAAAAATAATAAGCCTCTCAAAAGTTAAGGTCATGGACCGAAGACCATTTACTACTAATTCTAACAGAAGAAGCGTTCCCGTTCTTTACATTAGTTAATTTTCATGTTCATTCAGACGATGTTTTAGGGCACGTTTGGTCTGACCAATGTAAGAGAAACATATATTAGCAAGAAATACTGTAAATTTACCAGTAAATAATGGTATTCTTTAAATTAGTTACCTTAATGTTTCTTGTACGTCATATTACATCACGCCACAGGGTCCCCCTTACCTACTACATTTACTACATATTGGTACATAGTTACATTGGTTTAGAAGTACTTAATTACAAGGCTGTTTTTCTTCATAGTCCTGTGTTTCCATTTGTTGTTTTCCAATGGACACGTTTGGTATAAATACCGTTGTTTTGAATAGTTAACTTAATGTATGTTTAGGCACAACTTTCTTTTTTGCGCTGATGCCATAATTCTGCTTCATTTCAGTTTTGAAATAGTTATTTCCAGAATTTTCTTCTGGATATCTTCTCTCTTTTTCCGAGTTTTTTCTGTGAATATTACGTATCGCACCTCCAATGAAAAATGGGTATCTTGAACGATATTGCAAACGGTATTTTTACATATGTATTGCAAGATGCTACTTTAATAACAGCAGATTTCTTTTTCTTCCTTTTTTTCATGTAATTTTTTTTTCATGAAAAGAATATTGACATCAACTTGGTGCTTTCTAGAAGAAGGTCAGATATAACGATGGTATGCATTAATGTTATAATTTTCTTGCAATGGCAATATGCATCTACTGCTAATTAAATTTCATTCAATGAAATTTTCTTAATTATTCTCTAAAATTGATTAATTTAAAATTTTGTTTCAATTATATTGTCTTCAAGTTTAAATTTAGTTAGAGAACATTTACTGTATTACTGTCATAAATATTATTTAACAAGTACCAAAAAACACTCGTTGAGCAAAGTTTAGAGCCGTGTCATATAGCAGCTGAAAAAGATGTCATAGGTCACTTAACAGATTGTGTTTTTGACGGAACAAAAGCTTTTTCTCCTTCATACATGGTCCTTCTTGGCGCAAGTAGCTAATGACCTTGAAAGTCATGTACTTTTGTCCTTTCCACAATTTCATAATCAAATATTTCAGAGCGCCAAAAGTTAACCACACATCTTTTTGAGCACTACTCTTCGCTGTGTATTCACTGAAAAATATGCTGTTGTCGTTCACTGTTTGTTGGCGCAATGAAGTTTCGACTGTCAAAGTTGAAGAAAAAAAATTTTCTCACAACTTTGAATAACCTGAAAAACATGCTGTTTATGTCCATTGTTTGTTGGCGCAAGAAAATTTCGCCTATCAAAGTTGAAGAAAAAAACTGTCCGCACAATTTTGAATGACCTTTTGCGCCTTGAGAGAGGTTGAGAGCCAACTATAGGTATTTAAACCCTAACAGTATGGATGTACACTGCTTGACAATTGCTAAGGAACAATTACATTTTTTGGAATAGTTAAGAATAGATAATGATTAAAGAAACAGAACGAAATATGTAGTTAGTAGGGAGGATGTGCCTTTATTATAAGTACAAAATAGTACAGATATTACTGCATCAATGAAGTAAAAACTTAAAAATATAAAAATAATCCTACTTAGATGATTTTCACACAACCACAAAAAAATGATCTAGGTCAGAATTCTGGAGACATGAGTACCTTAATATGATGTATGATTACCAGGGACACTAAAGCACAATTTACATATGTTTTCCATACTCCCCACTAATTATTGAGGAGTGCTTGGGGGATGTTTTCCCACTCCTCTCTCAATGCGGATTTGAGTTCTTGTACTGTTCTGGGAGGGAGGGTTCTTCGCGCAACACGTCTGCCAAGAGCCTCCGATGCAAGTTTAATTGGATTTAAGTCGGGAAAGTAAGCAGGATACTGCATGCGGAGAATGTTTTCACTTTGCAGTGTGTCTGGCACTTCAATGCTCCAGTGTAGCCGTGTATCGTCGTCCGTAAGAAGAAAGTCTGGACCTACAGCCCCCATAAAAAGACGAGCATGGTCCAGCATAACTTCTCTGCAATACATTTGCGACGTAACGCTTTCTTGTTCAAAAATGTGAAGCGGTGTTCTGCCATTGTGCATGATGCCCACTCACACCATCACGCCTGGACCGTACCGATCACGTTCACATACAAAATTTTGTGCATAACGTGTTCCACGCTCTCTCCACAGTAGTTGATGACCAGAATCACTTGTCACAGTGAAACGAGATTCGTCAGAGAACATCACTCTGGAACAATTTTGACGATCCCACCAACATGTTCCATACATCAGCGTCATCTCTCTCAACGACGGCGTGGTTGAACTTTGATGCAACGTACGGGCTTCCGTGTATACAAACCGACATTATTTACTCGCCGTGAGATGGTTCTTGCAGAAACATGCGTACCGGTAGCGGTTGTTAGATTTGCAGCTATCTGTCCAGGAGTGAAATTTCTGTTCCTTTTTGCCACGTGGGCTACGTAGCGATCCTCTGAAGGTGTGGTGCTCCTACCACGACCCCCGGCATGCTTTTGCAAAACATTTCGACGTTAAGCGGCCTTCTTTAATCGGGAGATGGCACTTTTTGATACACCCATTGCAGCAGCACACAGTAGTGGCACTTTGACCTGCTTCCAGTCGTCCAACCGCTCGTATACGATCGCAGATACTCAAATAATGTCTTGCTGACATTTTACTCTTAAGTATTTCAAGAACCAAATAGAATTTCAGAGAAAAACCTTTTTTTAACATCCAGCATTATTTTTGTTCAAAACCAACCAGCGTGAATTTTCGTACGAATCTTGAGCGTTTATGCACTGTCTTTTATACAGATGACGAGTCTTGGTCTACCACGCCATCTGAACTTGAATATATTTCCATTGGCCAAGTGGTTGAGGTACAAATTTGCATAAATCACTTGTTCCTTAGCAATTGTCAAGCAGTGTAGTAAAACACAAAATAATTGTCAGTGCCACGGTTTACTCTTCACGCTAAAAGGATTGGCTTACGTGATTTTTAACAAAGGGAAACAAAAAGGAAGTCCAACATTGATTTCCTAAAATTTTCAGGACTTTTTTTGTAGTAAAGTTAAAAAACAAGAGTAGAATAGTTTTATGTAAAGAACATGTCCTGAATATTCAGCAGAATCAAAATTTTCAACTAGTCGAACTTTCCTAATTCTCCCGATTTTCAGAAAAACAGCTCTTTAACACGAAAACAATTAAAAAAAAAAAAAAAAAAAAGCCAAGGAAATTTTAGAAAATCACGCATTTAAGGGTGGGTTTGTGAGCTATAGTTCAAAAAAAAAAAAAAAAAAATCCTTTAATTTTTTCTGTATCACATAGTCGAATTTTACCTAAATCATTCCATAACCATCCCGTTTTTTGAATAGATATATTTTAAAACTATTTATTTACGCAGTTAAAGCCCAGTTGCTCAGAGACAGCGCTTCGCGCTTACACGCCGCAGACCCGGGTTTGATTTCCTTGGTCGGGCGCGGTCGACTCAGCCTTTCATCTCTTCAGTGGGTCGACAAAATGAGTACCAAGCGTTCTTGGTAACTATGCTCTGGGTTTTCAACCGCTTTTGGTTGAAGACCTAACCAGAACATTTGTTTTTGCATCCCAGAGCCCCCAGTCTTGTAAACTAAGACGCGCACAGTAGGCATTGGTCTCGATATTCTGTTGCCCCACTGAGTCTATGTTTACGTAATTGAAGTCATATTTATTTTGATCGAGCACATTTAGTTTTCACTTTTTGAAACGCAAAATCATGTTTACAATTTGAGAGAGAGAGAGAGAGTACTTTTCATGGCTGATAAGTACTTTGATGTGACTTTTTTTTTCTATAAATGAAAGTTTCAAACCAATTTATCGCTCAAAACAAATGAAACGTTTTGCATAGCTCTTCTCGTCATTTTTATGGTTGACTAGGCATTCAATATGCAAAAGTAACTACGAACTCGACTTCTCTTCAAAAAAATACTACGAAAGATATTTTGAATATGTATGCCAGAGAACGTAGCTAATTTACATAATTACTATCATCGATTTCGATATCGTAGCTTCCATTGGGCAATGAAAGCAATTAAACACATTCATTTCCTTCGCATGATTCATTAACGATGAAAATTCTTCGGGATATTTTGAATGAAGGATTTGAAAAAAAAAGAAAGGAGTAAAGTCCGGGACGAATGTGTTTAGAATGTCATTATTGGTTGTTGTACAGTGGTGGCGCTAGGAAATCTCCGACAGGGTGGCAAGCTTGCCCAACAGGGGGGCATAGCCAAATTTTAGTTTGTAAGATTACACCCCCCCCCCCCCAATTCAGGTGATAAAGAAGCTAATCATTCTTTGCGTCTAAGAACACGAATTCCTCATAAAAATTAAAAGCAAAAAATCAAATTTTTAAAATAGATAAAATGAAATATGTAGGGGAAAAAATCAAATTTAAAATGAAAAACATGAAACTAGGTTTTTGTGAACAGGGTCATCGCGAGATGAATAAACTAGAACTGTCTGAAAATCAAAATTTGACGAAAAATCTGAATATGATGTAAAATCATTATAAATGTGTGCTCAGAGTTTTTTTGCAGAGAAAGAAACTTAACAGGAATTTAGTTGTGGGCGTAGAAATTAGGGGGGTCCGGGGGTTCTCCCCCGTAAAATTTTCGAAATTGTAGCGCTGAAAACGCATTTTAGATGATCTTCGGTAATGTCAAGGAGAGAAGGGTTTGGGTGCTCACCCCCAAAGAATTTTAAGAAATTGAAGTCCAATAAACGAAATTTTAGCCGATCTGTAATGGTATTTTATAGGGAGTGAGAGTCAAGGTGCATCCCCGAAAAAGTTTCAAAATTAAAGTATCGAAAACGCAATTGTAGGTCATGTTTGGTAACGTTAGGGTGATGGGGTTAGTGATCGATTAAGATACTAAGGGCTCCTCGCCCCCCCCCCCCTCCTTTCGTAATCAAACGTAATAAACACACAAATTTACGTAGTGGAAACTCCAGGGCTCAAGGTCATAGCGGTGCTCATCCACTAGCTCAAAATATGGTATTGAGGAGCAGAGAAACCCACATCTTAAGTAAATAGAAGAAGAGTAACTAATATTAAGGTAAAAAATTCAAAAGAAACTTGAGCCCGATGCCTAGCTTTATATTAAGATGCACCTCGCGAGTCAGAACACGTATAAAATAAAATTTATTTATATTTTCTTTCATTATATTAGCTTTCCGGGATAACTTGGGAAAGAATGGAAAAGGGAAAACGATCACAACTACTAATTTTTGCTAGCGCAAAAGCAAAATCAAGAGAAAAAATTGAAAAAATTTTGAAGAGCGTAGCTTGCTAAAACCAATTACAAGTATTTTAGTTGATAACAAATAGAAACTGGAAACGGATAAAAATTTTGCGCTAAAAAAAATTAGAAAAGGTGCAAATTTTTACGGTTTTTAATTAATTTCTATGGGAATAAAAGGTCTACATCGATTAGGCCTAGCTGGTGGTGGATGGAGTCGACGGGCAGCCGGGCTGATCAAATAAATAATCATGATCATGTTTCACAGGGGCCGTGAACATATTTTATTCCTAGATTTTTAAAAATATCATCGTACAAATCACAGCGATTTGGAGGAAAATGTGTGGGCCGCAGAAGCATGTTTGAAACAGAAAATAAAAGATAAAATGTAGCGAGCGAGATTTAAATTATTGAAATGAATAGTCACACCAGTAGTTCTAAACAGGACTGCGGAGTCGGAAGAAAAATGACCGACTCCGACTTGGGGGAATTTTAGAGCCTTCGACTCTGATTCCACAAGAACTAACTGGCAGAGTTGCAAAAAAAGGGAAAAAGATCGACTTCGACTGTTGAATTTTAAAATCTTCGACTCCTGACTCCGACTTCGTTACCTTAAAATCAGTTCGACTCCAACTCTCACTCCGACCCCGCAATCACTGGCAGTGTTACAGGCATTGAGGGAAAATGACTCCGACTCTTGGAATTTTTAACCTACAAATGCCGACTCAGACTCTTTGTCTCCAAAATCTGTCCGACTCTGCCTGCGCAGCACTGCTTTTTTTACACTATTTTAGTACTTGAAAAAAAAAGAGTATTAAAAAAAAATAGAATATAGTTCGCAAAAAAAAAAAAAAAAAAAAAAAAAACTTAAACAAGATTGAGTCTGGTATCAGTCTGTAAGTTGGTTTGATCGATCTCGAAGGAACAATGTTGACTTTTGAATTGGACTTGGTCCGATCAAATGATTACAGCTGTCTGGGCTAAGCGCAGCTTTTACTTTAAGTTAGAAACATGAGTTTCGACTACATGACAACATCTGAAAAAAATAAATTTGGAAGCAAAATGTATGTTTTCAATTGCTTTTAACACATGATTTATTTATTTATTTAATTTTGCCTTTTCCAAAAGGTTCACCCCTCCCCCTCCCCCAGATATTTTTCTCAAAAAGAACCCAAACCCGATGATACCAACCCGACGTTTAATAATCCAATGATTGTTTGGTTGTGCCAAGCCCGATGTTTAGTAAATCATTCTCATTTCTTCTTCATTCCCAACAAAATTATTATGCAGCCTACAAACAAGATCAATATAAGTTTTTGAGAAAAATGTATTTAAAGTGTTAAACATCTATTTGCTTTTATTATATTAGTCTAAAGAATTTTTTTCCTGCATTTAGCATTTGCCGACAAGACATCATTACACTAAAAAATTAAATCTACTTTAGTACACTTCCTTGTATGAGGTAAAAGGATAGTTTACTCATAGATATGTTTTGTTGCAGAATAATCCAACAATAATCAGAAAAGTTGTAAATAACTATAGTAATAACTTACTTGTAACTTCTGAGTGAAAATAAAGTACTTTAAAACAAATCAATGAGTGCGTCTGCGTCTGCACATTTGACATGCTGTTGAAGAGCTGTTTAGCGAATGTAATAGAAAAGCAAAAATCTCCGAAGCATGTTTTTTCTCCGATGACAACCCCCTCCCCTCTCGTCCTGGCTATTGTCATTCGGTACGTATTTGTCTCGTAACCCGATGACGACGCCTTAGGTCTGACCAGTAATCACCACTACATTCTGCAGGGACGGGGAGGGGATGGTACCCTCTTTTAGTCTAAGTGGACACCCTGAGGTCAAAACCAGCTCATCGACACCCTGCATCGACAAACAGAAATTTCAAGGATCAAAACACACCATTTCCCCGAAGCAATAGCTATATTTTGTCACAATCTGGACGACGTTACACGGACTCGGGCTAACCTTGCCTCAAAGGGGATTGATTTTTTGTTTCCTTTATATATATATATATATATATATATATATATATATATATATATATATATATATATATATATATATATATATATATATATATATATATATATATATATATATATATATATATATATATATATATATATATATATATAAGATACTTCTACTTTTTTCTACTAATTTTTTTTTCGAGTTCATATATGAGAAAATTTTTATCATTTACGATAAACGCCAAAAAAAAAACAGATTTCCCGACGAAATACTAAATTTTCCCCGACGGGGGGGCAAGACGTTTCCGACAGGGGGGCAATTGCCCCCCCCTGCCCCTTCCTTCGAGCCACGTCTGTTGTTGTAGCTCCGAGTCTTTAAAGACAATCGTTGACCTTTTGCACCATTATCGTTTGACTTAAAATGAACTGGTTTTTGTTTAACGAACGTAAGTCACAAATCACAATTTTTTAAAGAAACATAAAAGAAACGTTATGTTAAAGAAGTGTTTTCAAAAAGATTTAGATAAATTTATTTAAAAGTAAAACCTACTCTTAAATGTATGGTTAAAATTTCAAAGTTTTGAACAGCCCCGTTTCGAGTTATTAAATACAAAAATATCTTATAAAATCGCTTTTTTTCCCCAAATTTTAGAAAATGGATAAACTAAACTATTTTAATGAACATTATAAATCAAGTTTTAAAGGTTATTAGTAAATTTCTGCAGCACATACTGAACATATTTTGTAAATATTTAGAAATATTTTAAAGGTAAAACAGCACACGAAGCATTAAAAAAAAAAGGGCGTAATAGCTAATTTTCATCATCACTCAATTTTAGCTGTCCTCAATTTCGGCTTCAATTGTTGGCCAATTCCTCATTGTGTTGTTAAAATATAGACATTAAACTAAAATGTAGTCCAACATCTAATCAACATCCACACTTTTTTTTGTCGGAACTTTCTCTACAGGATAGGCTGGAGCTTTGGGCGGTTGAGCTGCCAGTGGATTTGTGTCCTAAAAGAGGTGGGGAGGAGATAGACGAGAATGTTTATGATGGTATATCCTTTACTATAACATTTGTTGTGTTTTGTATACATACAAATTAAAAAATATGTATACTTATTTGGAAATAGATCTAGTTTTTTTTCACCACCCTTTTGCCTTTGGTCTCTTGGAAAAGGAAGGACTTCTTGAAGTGGTCTTTCAACCACGTTTTTGAATCTAAAATTCAAGAGGAAAAGATTTCCCAAACTGTAAATTTGTCAAATCTTTTTCTGCTTGATTTAATGTCACCTCCCATTTTGGTTGTATTCGGATGTTCTAAAAGGGGTCTTTTACATCTTTTTGGGAAAAAATCAGTGTTAATATCAATGCAAACTCAAGTGATGTTATAATTTAGCGAACATTTGCTTTTTTCGCCAAGCTTTTGGTTACTAAGTTGGCGCCAAATTTGACGAAAAAAAATATTTTTCGAAATTAGTTTCAATTTGGAGTTATTGGCGAATTTAGCGAGTTATCCATTGAATCACGTTAAATTTGTCGATGTTGGGAAAATTTATCTGTATGAAATGCTTTTTCTTGCATAGATTTGTGACGAACTAGGGGTGAAAATATTTAAAGTGTTTCCTTGCTTACTCCAAGGCACTATTATCATTAAATTGGCGTAAAAAGAAGTCATTTGATGCCCACATTAGCTGGTTAATCAATAATTTGACATATATCACCTTCTTAGTAATGGAACAGTAACTTCGAGACATGGGCAAATTTATACCGATTGAAGGTAATTCAACCGCGAAATTCTACACTGTTAAAAATTCAAAAAGATTTTCTGGTAATTGTTACTGTAAAATGTTGGACTTACAGTATGGCTAATTTTTACGGCAATTTATAAAGGTGAAATAAGCAATCCCAGCTCCAATTGGTTGCTGTGGCCTACCGAGAAAACCGTAAAATTTTACTGTAACATTTGATTTTTACGGTAATAGTTACTGGCAACATGGATGCCAGTAACAATTACCGTAAATTTTCTGGAAAATTTTTAACAGTGTACCAGCAGTGTTTAGTTTTTTCAGAAGAATTATTTGTACTGCAAACGTTTCGCACCAACAAATACATTTTACAATTGTTTTAATCACAATTTTATTTTAATGAGTATCTGTGTAAGTGCATCGTGCTTTGTGTTTTAATTTTTGGAACTTAATTACATTTAAAAGCAACATAGAACCATTATAATTAGGTATAAACTAATGCAAGAACTCAATAGCGCTTATTATTGCCGCAAAATACCAAGAGGGCAAACTATAACTGCTTTCGAAAAGAGTGATGCAGTGAAAGTTAACTTTCTTAATGATTCAGACAAACACGAGATGACATAACTCGTGTGACGTATTTGTGCTTATAGAAGTGTACTAAATAATATGACACAATAATGAACATTTTCAATATAATTACACTTAAACCTAATTTTGTGCGGTGGATAGGGACCGCATAGAAAAACCCGTTTGTTTTAAAGCGTATTTCATCCGTTTTAAAAATAATTTCGTCAATTGAATCCCAACCTGATTAAATTTTCCGTATACCGCAAAAAAAAAAAAAAAAAAAAAAAAAAGAAAGAAAAAAAGACCGCAAAAAAAAAAAAAAAAAGGTTTGAGTGTATTTTACTGAAAAACATTTCTGAGCTATTTTTAAAATCTTTGATCTCTTGAATTACTAAATTCATAAGAAGCCATACAAACTAATATGCGCCTTTGAATATTATCTGAATATTTAAATTTTTGAATATTTAAATAAAAATATTTTTTTCTTCAACATTTCTGCAAATGCATCATGATCTTTTCACCTTTTATTTGAACAAGATTGTGTTAAAGAATTTATCTCAGGCACGGCTTGAAAAATGCAGTTAAGTACTCTAAGACAACAGAGACATTAAACATACTAGAATGGACGTACGGTACATGGCCACTAGCCTTTTTGTAACAATAGCAATATTGCGTGCAAGAGTCATCTTCATCATGTTTAGAGGTTAGGTTTACTATTGTATGTTTTCTCTTTTTTTGCAAAGACAAAAGAAGAAAAGAAGAAAGAAGTTTTAAAAGGTAGAAGAAGAACGTTTTAAAAGGCAAATAGAGGCATGTTTTCAGAGGTCGGGGATAGAAATGGTCTCTTTTTTTCCCTTCAAATTCCGCCACGAACAGCTCTAACACGAATGTTTGCGTTAATATGTTTTCGTGCTGATGATAAAAAAATCACGTATCGAAGTCATTCTTTGAAAGGTCAGCTCGAGAAGAACTTTTTTTTCACAGATTAACTGCGAGTGTTTAATCATTTAAATATATTTCATCAGGGGATTGTTATTTAAGAACTTTTATGATATTCCGCCCCCTCCCTCTTCGTTGCTCCCTCTCTTTTTTTCTGAAAACGTACAATTTATTCAGTGGCGTCACTTCGGGGGGGGGGGGGCGTTCACCCCGGGTGTCACCCGTCTGGGGGGTAACACCCAAAGTAGAATTGCAAGGTTATGAAAAATATAAAGTTGAAATGCATTTTTATGACTGCAAATTTGAAAGTTTTCCGGGAGGGAACCCCCGGTCCCCCCTCACCCCATCCCATTGTGTCATAACAATATGTTGAAAGTAAGTAGATGCAAAAACTGAGCGTAAGAGGAAAATGTATGACGTACGAATTTTTTTAATAGTTCAAGACACGTGTTTCGGGGTTACAAGGAACCTGAATCGTCACAACATTGCGCCCTCACCTTTGTAGATAGTATTTCTATGAAATGAAAGATAAGATCAAGGTAAAAAGTAGTTACTTAAATGAGTGGTTGAAGTTGTAGGTTGTGATTTATTTGAAAATATATAGGGGAAGCTGCTGTAGCCACGGACGGTTGTACCTACGAACGTTGGTCGGGAAATTCCAGGTATCGTGTAGATATATCCTAATTGGGATTCAACGTGTGTGTCACAACCCTCTCCAATGCCCTAGAAAGTTTCAACGCCATCAAACGAACATTTAAGATTCTATCACATTTTTTCGGTTTTAGTAGGATCTAAGTAAAAAAAAAAAACATGAACAATTTCTTATTTTTTACTCCGTCGTGGATTGTATTATTCATTTTGTTGTAGGTATATATCATGATTCCCTATATTTTGAAGGTTTTGTTTCTGATTTTTAATGTTGTAAAACTGTGGTTCTGTCGAAGTGACTGCCTTGCAAAACCAAAATGGCATACCTTTGTACCAAAGGACACACAACCATATGTACCCACGGACAGCAATTTTTAGTCTCCTTGGGTCACACCTGAGTCTTCTTACAATGTGAAGTACCTCAAAATGGTGCCTTGTCATCAACGTCCAAAATTTGCTTTTAACAATGATGATGAATTTGAAGTACGACTTGAAAATATAGTGTTGAAGTGTAACCCCCACACCTGTTGTAGGATCTACAGACCGTCAATCCCACCTGTTTTTATTTGAAGTCGACTTTTCTAGATTTTTGTCGGTTTAATCTGAACTGAGTTTTTTTGTAATGGGTTAATTTTGGTTAAAGGTTTCAATTTGCATATAAATTGAAGCTATTATGTAAGGACATACAGAGCCATACTATCATAAATCTAGTTATTTTTTTGTTTAAAAACATGCTAATTATTCATAACATCATTGCATCCCCTGCTTTCTTAGGCCTTTAAAAAAGCCTTGTTTATAATTTATTTTTAAGTAGACATTATGATTTTAAATAAACTATACACATCAGCAACAAAAGATACCAGTGTTTTGCATCATCGTTCAATTGTCCCGTTCACTGACGTTAAAAATTAAAGAAAATTAAAAAAATTGAAAAAACGTTATATTAATTTTCAAAGTGTAATTTCTGTTAGATACGTTATTTAATGTTATTTTAAATGGATGTTTGAAGTATTTCAATATAAAATGGCTTATGAAAATGCATTGAGTATAAATTAGTTCCTCAGACCTATTTATATATTATTGTTTTATATGTTTATGTTTATACAAAGGCACCTGTCCGCGGGGTGAACGGGTTGCTGTACCCACGGACAAAAAAGATAGTTTTTAAGAAATTTTTTTGGAGGTTGGTATCTTTGAGATTTTCACCTGACTAAAATTGCCAAATTAGATGATAAGTTGTAGTATCTGCCAGAAAAGTTTTCCGATCGATTATCCATTCCCAGAGCAGCAAAAATTTAAAAGTAAATTTTGTCCGTGGGTACAGCTGCTTCCCTACTGATACTAAAAAAAAATATTTGTTATAATATATCAAATATCATTGATCGTGCATGTCATTCATTTCTTGAATTTTCATCCCTTTTAGTTCTAATCTTTTTTTTAATTCAAAGAATTATTTTTGTTCTTGATTATGTCGTTAATTGAGTGATGCCAATAATTGGACGGGATATTTCTTTTGAAGCGACATGAGTAGGAAGAGATGAGTGAAACAGTGAAACGTATGACTCAATTGGTTGACAGCGATCTTTTTCAAGCAAAATTTTAATGCTTATTTGTAAATCTGAGTAACTGATTAATTCTTTGTGAGTTACCCCAACATCAGAGATGGTTCTGGTAATGTATTTACCCTAGAAACGCAAACAAGGAAACGTGTGTTTTCCGAACTGTTTTCTTACGAGCTAAATTGCTTGGAAGCATGTACTCGAAGCTTTTGAGGAAAAATAATCAAAGATAGTTAAGCATTTAGACCCAGCCGAAGATACTGCAAAAGGAACGGTACCAAAACAGGTCTTAGGCTGTCATCGATGTACCGCTGTGCAGTAAGTGTACCTCTAATTACGACCAAAGGGGTCCAGCTATCAAAGGAAATGGCACCCCAGACCATAATGCCATGTTGAGGGCCAGTGTGGCGCGCAAAAGAGAAAATAGAATCCCCCCTTCTACCATGGGTGTCTCCAACCATGTCTTCAATGATCGTCAGGACACAGTTGGATGCGGGATTCATCACTTAAGACCATACGTTCCCAGTTGGCATCATTCCAACCTGATCGAGCTATGCACCTCTGTAATCTGGCTCGGCAGTGTGTAGGCATCATTGGGAGGTGGCGTAATGGTCGGCGCGAGCGTAGATTTCGCTGTCCCAACCGTCTGTAAATGGTCATAATAGACACTGGTGATTGGGTTGAACGCTTGATGGTTCAAGACGTAGAGATGACGAAAGCGCTGTGACAGCTGATCGAACAATTACTCTGTCATTACCATCTGTGGCGACCCTAGGGCGAACGCTACCATCCTGACGCTTATTTCTGCCATTTTCCACCCATCCTTGCCAGCATCTTCGAACCGCCGCATCGCTTTGACCCTAATGACGAGCGATTCTCCGATTTGACCAACCAGCCTCTTTCAATCCAATGAAACGACCTCTTTTCAACTCTGACTGTTGCTTGTAATGAGCACGAACCATGAGGCGAGGCATTTTTAAGTTGTTGAAAGGTAATCTGAATCGTAATCAAACCGAAAGTTTTAACAACCGTTGAAGAACTGCTCTTTGTATACATCTGCTGGATGCGCAGTTACGATGCGCTGGAGATCAAACTAATCACTCATTATAGAACAAATTTTAATCATTTGCATATCTGGTCAAAACACTCATGCATACGAAATTTCAAAACAATCGGATGATTGCTTCTTGGTGCGTCGATTTTTTTTTTGTTATAGAGTGTATTAAGCTGTACACTTGGCGAAGTAACTCTTAGGAATTATAAAGTACCTTGAAAATTTTCGCTGAGGAACGGGACAATTTATTATAACCATCAATTGCAGTAATACTTTATGATAATTTTTTTTAAATGTTGGTCTCAACTGTGCTAAATTTTGGGAAAAACTTTTTCTGGTTAGTATAACAAATGGTAATATGTTGTCACTAATACTAATGTACTGTCCTGTGTAGCTATTTAAGTTTATACAGGGTGAGATAATATTTAGCAATGATATAATGCCTTGAAAAGTGGCATAAAAGAAAGACATAATTAACTGGAACATATTTTAAGATATTTACGTAATTGGGAAGAATTTTGAAAATAGAACAGGAATTAATAAGAGAAACTAACAAAAAATATCAAATTTAGTTAAGTTCATCAAAACTTTCAAACCAAACGGTTAATAAAACACAATCGTAAACCTATCTTGATCAAGAGGAATTTGTTTAAGATAATGTATAATGTTAATATTGAAAAATAATTGTCTCTCGAAGAGAAATTACAACTAGCTAAATTAAAGAAAGAGAAAAACCTACATACAGTGCAAAACACACACACACTTACGCACAAAATATGATTTATCTAAAATCAGCACGCAAAAGGCCTCATTATTGGAAAAATGAAAGACTTCGAGGGAATTGGAGGAGGTGTGACTATTCAACAGGTGCACTATGTTTCTTTACTATTATTGTTTTCTTATTATAACATTTGTTCCTTCATTTTATATTTGCTTAAAGTAAATTTTCCGAAATTATGCAATTTTCGCACAAAATTATGAAACATGGAATAGAAACAACATTTTTTGAGAAATTTCCAATACCGGTATTAATACCGGTGTTCTGGTATCACGTTTTAAAAAATACTGAATGCCGGTATTGCATATTTGGTCCGTATTGCAATCCCTATACGCACATATTGTTAATTAATTGTGTACAAATAGTTAAGTTATTGTATATACAGAGCTATTAATTTTATTTGCACGTAATGTAAGTAATATAAAAAGTAATTGAATTTCTTGCATAATGAGTAAAGACTAATGCATGTCTGTGAAAAGGTACTGCTTAGTGGAACTCAACCTCTTAAAGATTATCTACTCGTAGTTTTTTGATTATTATACATTTATAACGAAACAGTTAAGCATACAATTTGCTAGAATTACTTTTTCTGAATATTTCTGTTGTTATTTAAATCAGTCACTAAGCGTTAAATTAGAAGTAACAACGATACGCCAAAATATAACATAAGGGAGGGTGAGGGGAGAAATTTCGGAAATTGTTAGCTAAAACGTTAAATATAATGGAGATTGAAGGACGAGTAACGATATTTTAATTCAAAAAAAAAAAAAAAAAAGCACATTTATGAGGAATAAAAAAAATCTTGCTTAAGTCATGCAGGACACAGCAGCTCCCGGAAGTAAACACACTACACCTTTATTAATTTTGTGTACATGACGAAGTTCACATTGTTACAAAACTAAGTAAAAGGCAAACACTGAGGCACATTTTTAAAACTAGGATATTATATTTTAAATAAAACTTTTGCTCCAAAATTTTCAAGAATGCCTCAAATGCTATAGTTTGCACTTGCAGTCGATTTTAATAATTATGGAGTGCCATTGTTTTACAAATTTGTTGCATAATATGCTTGCGTTTATTCAACAAAATCATATGAAGTGAAAGTAAGCGCTTGAGATTTTCATACAGTCACCAAATTGGCACCCCCCCCCCCCCCACTGGGCAATCATCCTTTCATTCGCCAAATCGTCAAGGCCTAAGATATTTATTGCTCAGAATATGTTGATATTATTAGCATACTTCATAGTATATTGATCCCGCACCTGCTGAACTTATTCATGTAGTTAGTATGTGGTAAACTGATGATTGAACTGTGAGGAAGGTTGTAGCACTGATGCAAGTGGAATTAGTTGATGTTTTTTTTTTCTGTACTAACGGTAAGCATACTCTTTTAGTAATTTAATTACATTTAAGATTTCTGCATTAATACTGCATTGATGGCGATGAATGAAACTGCTTGCAGTTTTCGGGGACTGGTGACTGATAGGCAGAAGGTGGTGGCTCCTTATGATTGAGTCAAACTTAAGCAGGCAGCTTTGTGAAGGCGACGCAGTTCCTAATCACAGCATAGCGGGCCAGGGTATTTTTGCCCGAACCATAGTTAATAATATAAATGCTATAAAAATTCAACTCATATGAAAAATTAACGAACTTAAACTAGGCTTACAGTGTTTAGTTCACAAACTTCAAAAGTTCATTTTTATTACTGTTCTTATAAAAATTAGGAGATAACATTTTTATTCCAAATTAAATTTCAAATAGAATTTTACTTCCATAACTCAAAATAATAATGTAAAAAATGAAAACTAAACAAAAGCTTTAAAAATATACAGAACAATGAATAAATAAACTTAAAAGAAAAAGTGTAAAAATATACAGTAAACCCTTGTTTTGCGTAGGTTTATTTTACGCGGTTTCGATTATACGCAGTTTAAGATTTGACACCTTTATTTTATTTTACGCGGATGAGTTTCGGTTTTACCCGGATGCGGCAGTGCAAACAGATAAAATTTTCCCCTCTTGCAAAATCCAAACTCCTAAAGATTGCAGATTACTCGTAATAAACTGCATTTTGCGTGCTTGGGCCACTGGAGATATTTTATGCGATTGGTTCTAGACTTCTTTCCAGAAGTAAAGTTATTCAACTCACACAGTTCTGAACTCACTGGAAGAATAGCTTTTAGGAGTGACAAAGGAGGACGAAACCAATTAGGATACTGAAATCCAACTTCTTATTGGCTGCCAAAATACTATCATAGCCAACTCTTTTTTATAAACGCAAAATTAATTTATGTTTTTTTTTATGCATGTTGTGCATATATATCGATATAAGTACACATTAAACTTATTATAAAATTAGTCGTCACTAGAATGAATTTTTTTTTTCCATCTGGAACCTAACCCCTATTTTAACACTACTAGTAGGTCTCAAGTTACGCGGTTTTGATTCACACGGCATTTCCGTGGAACGAAACCCCCTCGTAAAACGAGGGTCTACTGTATTAGGAAAAAATAGATTTAACTGTCAAATCATTTTTTTTTTTTTTTTTTTTTTTTTTTTGCGCGCGCCGAGGTTGGGGGGAGGCAGATTGGTCCGCGAAGTTCGTAATTTTTCTGGAGGGGGTCCGCAGAGGTCTGCGGTTTGGGAACCTCTGATCAAAGTAGTCTTTTGTAAACATGGTATGCTTTCTCTTACCACCAGGGTTGCGGAGTCGGAGGAAAAATGATCGACTCCGGAAAATTTTGGAGCCTTTGACTTCGACTCCGACTTTTTTACCTCAAAATCAATTCGACTTCTACTTCGACTCCGCAAGCACTTAAAGTATTGCCGACTTCGAGGATAAATGACCGAAACCGACTCCGACTGTTGAAATTTTAAACCTTCGACTCCTAACTCCAATTCCTCTACCCCCAAATCCATCCGACTCCGACTCCACAGCCCTGCTTACCACAAACAAATACAACAAATGTCGTAAGTACACCAACGAAGAGCTGACATGAGTATTCCAGAAGTAAAAGTCGTAATTAGAAAATCGTGAATTGATCACGATCTATATCCGAAAATGTTTTCCCACCATTTAACTTTCTCCTGCTTAAACAAAAGCGATATATAAAAACGCCCAAATTTCTTTGCATATCAGGTCTCGTGCGTAAAAACGTGCAAAAAAAAAAAAAAAAAAAAAAAAAAAAAAATCTAGATTCAGAACAATTATTTATTTTCTAGTTATGAAACTTTACTACTATATTATTTGCAGGGCTGTTTGGTTTAAACCACGTTGGTTCAATTCGTGGTTTAAACCAGGTGGTTAAAAAAAAACATGTGGCTTTTTTCAAAAATATTTTTTTTTTTGAAAAATTTCATTGTTTTCCCCCAAATGTTTTCATAAATTTTACATATTACTTCAAAGAGTAAAATTTTATTAAGGCAAAGTAACTAGCACAGCTTTATAGGTAAATTACAAGTTTAATAAATTTAGAAACTTAAAATTTTTAAAGTAATGCAGGTTTGCGAAATAGTTTTAATTTTGTTTTTTTTTCTTTAAAAAAAAAAATTATGCAGCTATATTAATAGGTACATAAATGTACAAGGAAGACCAAATAAGTTTTTCTAAAATTACATGGAAAAAAATTCAAGTAGCTCTTTTATGATTTTTTAAATATTATTTTTTTTTAGTCTTTTGCATTTTCAAATAGTCCAAAAAGCATATTTAAACCAAAACTTCATATACTATCTAATTTTCTTGATTACTTAAGATGTATTGCGATATATTATGTACCATGAAGTTAAGATTTGCTTCGTGTAGGGGAAGGTTGCCGTCAATGAACCGGTTCCATGACTAGACCGCGAAGATATTTCCCGTATCAGAGTTTGTACAGACACGTAATCAGTTTTAGTATCTTCCTTTGTCTGAAAACAATCTACTGCAGAGTCGTTAAGTAGCTAAAATATTTGACCATACTGTTAGGTCAGAAAATATTTCTACCATTATCTTACTAATTACTGAGATTTTCTTTTAGTTATAACATGCTTTAAATATCACTGTTCAATTAAACCTGAATAGTCACTTAAAAGAGTGCCTTTTCAAGTACAATTCCCCATACTTCATGTTTTATCATGATTCGCCACAGCAGTAACATCTATAAAAATATTCAGCTGCACCCAAATAGCAGTTGCTACCATTGGACCACTGGACAAAGTGTTTCATTCATGGAAAATCTCAAATATTGCTGTAACTCCAGCTCAATTACCTTTGAAAATTACTCAATTGTTTTAAAATAAATATAACAATGAAAAAAAAAATCTCAGTAATTCATGAAAATTCTTGTACTTTATTATAATTTCAAGGGAATTTTTTTAATGAAATTGATTAAAAATTTAAAACATAATAATACAGTTTCAAATACTTTTGCTGATCCAAAAAAAAAAAAAAAAAAAATAAAAAAAAAAATGCAAAATTTAGTAAAATATAGATTCCTCAATTGCCAAATCGATTAAGTCCAATTAAAAAAAATCCTCCTTTCTGCTTTAATAGTGCTTTATCATTGCTTAGCATATGAATTGATATTAAAGTTTTGGTTCTGTACATTTCTGACCATATAATGGCAGAAAATGTAACACGAGGGCCTATTTACTCCCATGGATAACACCACCTTCTTCTTAACTTTTCTCTACTTTTTGTTTTATGGAGTTAATCGATTTGGCAAGTGATGCATCCATATGGCCAGTTGACGAGTGAGAGCATGTAACGTGCTACAATAGCTTACAGAAATGGTGGCAAGGACCTTAAAGAAGTCTTCAGACAGTATAGAGTCCTGAAAGCAACTTTAAACATTCGCATGGAAGATAAAACCCGGTTTGTTGTTACCTTAGCCACTTATTAAAAATTTCGGAGATAAGCCCTCCGAAATAGGAATATGGTTAGTGAATCATATTTTGAAACTATAGAAGAAGTTTTCGGAATTACTTCCGAAAAATTAGGGGAATTTTCCTTTCAAGAGGCTGAGAAAATAACTTGTCCCGCACATTTAATTAAGACAAAAAATCTGTTAATACTATAGTCTCTGACAGTTTAAGACTTAGCTTCCGGTTTCAGTGATAAAGTGGTCAAAAATGTTCTCCAACATTTTAGAGAGCAAGTACAATCTTGCGTCAAACGAAAATTTTCAAAATCGATTAAACAAAATTCTTAACAGTTCAAAAGAGGTTGAAAAGATATTAGCAAAGAACAGTGTTGCACAATTGGGAAAATATAAAGTGGTGAATTAGGTGTGATGACAACAGTTGTGTGTTGTGTTAGTGCTGGGGTTTTTTGTTTAATGTTCCTCTTGTCCGAAAATAAAAGAGTTTACAAAATAAATCTATTCTTCTATAAATTATTGTTATTTATAATGTTTATTTATCTCCTGTTATAAATATTTGTAAGTTACGCATTGATTTTTTAATTTGAGAATGTGGTCCATCGATGGAAACTCGATGGTCCATCCATAGCCCCCGGTAGCCATGAGTGGACCGCTTGCTAAAATATTTATTTTTAATTTTAATTCTTTATTGTGTATATTTATCATGAAAGTGAATATTATTATTAAAAGAGAAATATACTGAGAAATTGTTTTTATTATTAACGTGAAATTTGAGTTGGATTTCCTTTCTAAAAAAATCGAGAACTGTTATGTGGTTCATTGACGGTAACCTTCCCCTGTATAAATCTTAACGCTAGAATATTTAATTGATGATAAAAAAATAATTAAAGAAGTCCAAGAACACTTAGAGTAGGCATAAAATGGCGCTTATACTTGCACACTTTTTCCATCCCCGATAGACGATGCAGTCAAAGCAAGAGAAGATGTATAAAATTATGAAAACAGAAAACATTCATGTCTGCTCGCATACAAAAAAAAAAAAAAAAAAAAAGCCAAATTTTCACCTTTTAAAGAACTTTTTTTTAATCCCAATATACAAATACAAATGGGACTACCAACAACAGGCTCTTGGTCCAGATAGGCTGGTCCTAGTCAGTTTATTAATCCCCAATGATGATCAATGGCCCTCTTAAATTAATCCACCCCCTTGCTAATTACCACCTCTTCCAGTAAGCTGCTCCAAGTGCCCACAACCTTACTAAAGTAGTAGTTTTTCCTTATTTCCAGGCTAGCCTGAGATTTGAATAGCTTAAAACAATGACCTCTCGTCCTGCTTTCGGTGCAAAAATTTAATCCATTAACATCATACTTTTTGATAAATTCAAACAACTGAATCATGTCCCCTCTGACCCTCCTTTGCTCCAGGCTACACATATTAGGCCTATTTATTCTGGTATCATAATCTAAATCTGAAAGTTCCCTTACTAGTTTAGTTACCCTTCTTTGAACCCTTTCCAATACACAAATATCTTTCCTTAGATAAGGCGACCAGAACTGCACATCATATTCCAAATGGGGTCTTACTAAACTCCTATAAAAAGGCAGAAGAACCTTCTTAGATTTGTTTGAAATAGATCTATTGATAAACCCAAGCATTCTGTCGGCTTTCTTAATTGCAATGCTGCACTGTTGACCGAACTTGAAGTCCTGATTTATTGAGATACCCAGATCAATAACATTATCTGCCTGACTAATGATTGAACCTTGTGAAAGATAACTCGTACGCTTATTTCCATGATCTAAGTGTAACACTTGACATTTCCCTACATTAACTGCCATACCCCACCTATCCGCCCACTTAGTAATACAATCTAAATCCTGTTGAAGCTGTTTTACATGTTCTTCATTTTCCACAATCCCCGTTACTTTTACATCATCAGCAAAACAATTCATGCTACCAGAAATATTCTCATTGATGTCATTCATGAAAATAATGAACAAGAGAGGCCCTAAAACTGAAACCCCCGCTTATAACATCACTCCATTTAGAATGATTTCCCCTTACAACTACTCTTTGTTTCCTTCTAGTCAGTCAATTTCATAACCAAAGTAAAGTTTTTCCTCCAATTTCTATATCAGCTATTTTGCTGAGAAGAGCAACATGCGGTACCTTATCAAAAGCTTTTTGAAAATCAATATAAACAACATCCACACACTCTTTGTCATCTAAAACCAATGTAACCTTGTCGTAGAAATGCAACAAATTTGTAGCATACGATTTACCTTTCCTGAACCCATACTGCAAACTAGTCAACAGACTATTAGTCTCAAAGAAATTCATAATCTTAATTTTGATCAAAGCTTCAAAAATCTTACAAACCACTGAAGTCAGACTTACACGTCTATAATTCCCAGCATTACCTTTAGACCCTTTCTTGAAGAGTGGCGTTATGTTAGCCAGTTTCCAGTCCTCTGGCACTATCCCTGAGTTTTTAAAAGCATTCAAAATATGTAACATAACATCTACTAATTCCTCTGCACATTCAACTAAAATTTTTGGATAAATATTACCTAGTCCCAGAGCTTTAGTTGCTGTAATTGTTTTTTCAAATGAAAGAGAACCTCCTCCCTGGGAAACACAAAATCCTCAAGCTGCATAATAGCTTGTGTCTTGCTAGTGTCAACTGTTCAGGTACAGTTATCGTTAAACACACTGGAAAAAAAGTTATTAAGGACATTTGCCATATCCCTATCGTTTTGGATTAAATTTCCATGCTCATCAACCAATGGCCCAATTTGACTATTTCGAGTTTTCGCAGAATTAGCGTAAGAAAAAAATCTTTTAGGATTCCTATCAATGTCATCTGCAAGTCATTGCTCCAATTCCCTTTTCCGAAATCTGTACCAAATGCTTAAAATTTCGTCTTGCCTTATAATACTGGAGCCTATCTGCACTCTGACCAGTTTCCTTAAACTGACGAAAAGCCGCTTGCTTATAATTTAGAGCTTCTTTAATCTCCCTGGAGAACCACATGGGCCAAATTTCAGTACTAATACCTTTTCTTCTAAATGGAACACAATCCCCAACCGTTTTTTGCCAGTTTTTCCTTAAATACCGTCCATTGCTGATCTACCTCGCTATTTTCCAATCCTGACGAAAAAACCTCTTTCAAGCTCTGCCTAAGTGCAATAAAATCAGTGTTTATGAAATTGGGCACAAACATAAAATTTTCAACATTGTACTCTTCGAATTCAATCCAGATCCTAATGCTTGTTATGATGACTATCTCTAATATGATCCGCTATATACAACCCTGAACAGAACTCCCTACGTCACAGAAAACTAGATCCAAAATCGCCTCCTCTCGAGTCCCCTTGGTTACAACTTGATCTAAGAAAAAATCACCAATTACTTTTAAAAATTCCCCTTCTCTTCCATTACTATGATAAAAATTATTCAAATCAATACCCGGGAAATTGAAATCATCCATTATGATGACGGTTCCCTTACTGGACATGTCACTAATAATACGATACATCTGTTCATCTTGTCCCTGGTTTGAATTAGGTAGCCTATAAATGTTTCCAAAGCGCAATTTTTTGCCCTTATTGCTCATCAACTCCAGCCAAACCATATCAATATCAGTAGGTTTTTCATTTATGACCAATTCATTGCAAATGAAATTGTCCCTAACATAAAATACAACCCCACAACCTTTTTTGCCTTATCTATCTTGTCCAAACAAACGCAAGTATAATAAAACTTTGTATAATAAAAGTCTCATGATGCATGTATGAATGGTGGAAGAATAAATAAACAAAAAATTTTTATGAGATTCTTCATTATTAAAATATGATAAAAGAGTATTTTCATTTAAGTTTTTACTACGGCTTTTAATTAAAATGACTTTTTTTTCTTGAATAAAAAAAATGAATTTCTAAATGCAGTAATCCCGGAGAAATAATGTCTACAATGAAAAGGAATGATTTTTTTAAAAACCCACTTGTCCTGTTTCTATAATTGTTTTAACTGATACATTAGATAAATGAATTATATGATTTGTATTTTTTTTTTTAAATCTTTAAACAAAATATGCTTTTGATTTTTAAAGTTCTGTAATGTACATCAGACTTGTGATTCATTTGAAGATACTGCAAAATACTTCCCATGTTTAAGAATGCTTGATTTTAATTTTACTTTTATTTACTGTAGATATCTATGATTATGAGAAAATTAATTTACAATAATTTATTCTTGATTATTTGTAATTAATGTCTGAACTATTACAGAAAATTATTTCTTTGATTAGTTTTACCAAGACCCATTTACGTATTGTATTTTTTATAATAGTAAAAGATTTTCAAACAATATTCTCCTATAGAAATCTCTGAGTTTGAGGAAATGAAATTACAAGATTTTACTCTCAATTATTTAATTAATTACGAAGAAATTAGGTACAAATATGAATATAAAACATTCCTTAACAATTAATTAATAAAATCTTTATTATTTTCCTAAAATAAAACTGTTTTTCTTACAAAGGTAATAAAAACCAAATTAACCCGATTTAAACCAATAAAAACCTGGTTTAAATCAAAGAAACCGGTTTTTTGGTCTTTTTTCAAAGAAAAACGGTTTTTATACCAACCCTGATTGTTTAGTACTCTAAATAAATGACGAGTAAGTTTTCTTTTTGTTTCAAGCCAAACTCAAATATCTATAACCCAGCTTGAAGCAAGTCGTATCGCAAAATTTCTTTACTCTGAAAAAAGTGTTTATCTTACTTATTGGATATCATATTCGAGCTATCTTCGACTTAACCCATTAAGCGCCGCTATATGAACCACATTGAAATTACTTAAGTTTCCATGTGTTTTGATATTCAATACACATCTCTAATCATATGTAGCTGAAATTTCGCAAAAATATTTATTAGGTTAGGAGATATGGTATGGTCCCAAAATGGGAGACTTGGCGTTTAATGGGGACAACATACATATCCCTGCCACTATGTTGATACTTGAATAATTTCTGGCTAAATCCAATTAGAAAGCCCTAAAATCGTTTTTATGTAATTAATATGGCTAGGTATTGGTACTTTATGAACATATTTTACATATTCAAGCTTTAAAATGTAAAACTTTTAAGTTCTCATGACACCCAAAGCTATACATTTTGGGCCCCCTTGCAACCAAAGCCGTGGAGGCTAGCAGTGTATATTTGCAACATTAATAAGTATTAGTATGCTAGTTATTTTCAATTTCTTGAGCCGTTGGGGCCCTTAAGAACGTCTCCCCCCCCCCTATGCCCTTACATCACTCCGCGTCTGGTTTTCATTCGTGTTAAATTCCTTTTTCTTATACATTTTTGTACAAAATGGAACTTTTCCCACACATTTTACTACCTTTTAGCAAAAAGCCTTAGGATTTTCATACACAAAAAAAGAGGTAGCTTTTTTCTATTAACCATGTAGGGGGATCGAGCAATGGTAAATGACAAGGACATGAAGCACTATATAAAATGTATCTTATAAAATGGAACTAAGATATTTTTGGGCTCCCTGATGGTGTAATTGTGTTATTATAGGCAAGGGTTTTTTTGCAGTTAACATTTCGGTTGCTTCACAACATGTCTGATGACATGATTTATTCATTATCATAATGTTTTTAGAGATAAATGTCTAGCATGCTTCGCATTGAGGAATTATCAAAGGTCATAGTTTCTCCGATTTCATCCAACAAATTACGATAAATAGTAAAAATATAAAGTGAGACAGTTATCGCATTATATCTGTGATCTAAACGATTTCGATTAAAGTTTTTTTTCTCAACTATCTGAAAAGAATTTGGCGATTCACAAACAAGTGATCCTGCACTCATCTTCTTGTTTTAAGCTAAAATATATTATTTTAATAGTGTTTGAAGCTCGTAGCAAAGTCAAAAATTCTTACTACATTTTTGATTTCAAAAAAAAAGAAAAAAAAGTGAAGAAATTTCTCTATTGAAATTCAACCTCCCTAATTGAAGGGGAAGCGCCCTCAAGGGGGAGGGGAGCATGGAGCTGACTGAGCTATAAAATTATTTTATGGTGGGGGGAGGAATAGTTTTAAAGGGAATTTGAACTTCTTTTACGGAAATCTCTTTCGTGATCTGTAGAAATTCAGAGAGATGCGTCATCCTCCTTAGGGAGTATTGGCACCCCTGTTTCTCCAGAACTTTCTTCTAAACGAATGAAATGTTACTTGTTTTGATAAAAACACCTGCTCTTGACCTTGAACAATAAAAGAGTGTTTACAATGAGAAACTACAAAGGGGGCTGTGGCTTCAACAGGAAAAAAAGGGAGAGTTCATTCATGCAAAATGGGTGAAGACGATTTCTACTAGGCATGACTTGCTCTGCTAATCAGAACACGCCAAGTCTCCCATTTTGGGACTTCAGTAAATACAGTCCTCTAAAACTACTTTAAATTATTTTTCTTGGGCCCTGTTTGTTGTGATTTGAAAAAAGGTCTATTGAACTTCATATTCCATGTTCCTAATTTCCTGCATTTGCATTTATTATTTTTAGGGAATTTTTTCCCCGTGTAATGCAAAAACAAGAATTTTTTTGCAAAATTTAAAAATTTTTCAAAAAAGAATTTACATTCCAAACCTTTTTGAAAAAATTACCAGTGAAGTTTGGTTCTCTATCATTCATTTTAAAAAAATTCAAAATAATATCTTAATTACTTGATGAAGAAAAAAACCTTAATTGAAGGTTCCCAAAATGGGAGACTTGGCGCTTAATGGGTAATAAACCCCACATTAAATAATTCAATGTGCATTGCTCAATACGAAAAAAAAAATTAATGTTGTTTTAATGTATTTTACTACACGCAGTATGATTGTTTATGGCTTTTCATTTTAAATATGCATAAATGCGAAACCAGATTCGCTTTTATTTTTCTCTGGAGCTCCATGAAGTATGCATTTTTTATGAGATTTGTTCTTCTAGACATGGTCTGAAACTGGATTGTGTTTAAAAACTAACATGGGAATAATGTTTTTTGTACAGCAAGCTAGTTTGAAAGCACTGATGGGTTTCTGGAGTAAAATCAAGTTATTTGTTTGAAAACATATGTAACGGAAAATTTTGCATGAAGGGAAGAATTATATTTTTGGGCTTCTTACGATTAAAGAAAAGAATCAAAGCTTAACTATTCATAATATTTGAACTTCATTGTTCAACATCTCCTTAGCTTTATTTAGTATTATTAGTAGAGAGCGATATTTTTTGGCATAGCCTTCCCATCCCATAGAGAAAATCATGTTTTCATGCCATGCTCAGATAACTTTTAACACAATAATGAAATAATTAAAATAATGTGTAACTTTTAAAAGCATCCATTAAAAAATATACAGTGGGGTACAAAAACCCCGTATCACAAACATTTTTACACAGTTTTGTTATATAATAAATATATTTCTAAATCTGTCAGAGATTTAGAAATACAAGTTGCACGGGCATGTAACTCTGAAGCATGACTGAAACAAAAATATGATAAATAAATTTTTTTTTCACTTGACTGAGAAAAGTGCAAATTTGATTGCTTTTCTGTTTATAAAAGTTAAGCATTCAAACTTTTGATTTTCTTTAAAGCCACTACAATCATAAAGCCTCCATTAAAGCTACATTTCTTTAACGACTCCTTCACATCTGCGGGGAAGCGTAAAGTCGACATATTTCGTCCCCCCAAGCTTTTTGACCTCTGGTTAGCATATGTTATGATCAATTAATCGGAAACAGATTATATAACACCATCAACTTATTCTGAGCATAGAATTTAATCTTAAAGAAATTAACTCAATTTTTTTTCCGTTTAAAAAAAGCTTTTTAAAAATGTAACTTTTCCAGAATTATCCAATTTCCGTCCCCCCTCCACCTTCAAAATGATGTAATAGTGGGTTAAAACTTGGTAACAGCAATAAATACGGATTAAGAATTGTGTTAAAGAAAAACATCACAAGTTGTGCATTCTTTTTACAATACACTTTATTAACATATTTAAGATTGATTTTTCAAGCCTCAAAACAAGCGTCTAGTAAGCCCACCACTTAAGGGGGTCAGGAGGTGGCAGTTGACCCTCTTGGTATTTAAAGAAAAAGTATTTACATGCACTTGCGAAAGTGTTCTATGGTAGGGGAGGGGAACGCGGGGGAACGCCGTCACCAGAAATATTTTTTTTGAAAAACAATGCAAATATAATGTAAAGTGATTTCAAATCACATTTTTTTTCTCTCTCTGTGGGGAGTCCCCTAAACCCTAAGGTGAGTTCCACCAAACATTTTTCGCAAAGATAGCAACGTGTATGCTTATGTTGCTTTTCGGTATAATAGGAATTTGCCGTGGGAAGGTAAAGCGTATAATGTCTGCAAATTTTTCAGTTTTCATTTTTTTTCTTTTTTGTCATCTTATGTGATTTAGCTTTAGTGTAAGAGTTTGCTTAATTGGTTTTCGCTGAAAATTAAGCACGAAAAGAACATTATATTCTATCATTTCTTTGTATGGAATCCGAAACGAGGTTATTCAAATAATATCTAAAAAATTCATTTCTGCTGATACTGCGCTTTAACTTCGTACGGCAGAATTGACCCTTTCCTGCAGTAAAATTTTTAAAAGACGGGTCGGATAATAGTATGTTTTTGCATTTTAGTGGATTTTAAGTAGATTTTACTTCAGTACTTTAAGTGTTAATTACAATATTATAGATGTAATATATTTTAAGTACTTTTTTATTATTGTTCTTATAAGTATTAACTATGAGTATTTCTTTTACATTGTGTTAAAAGTCGATTTGTATACTTAAAGCAATATGAATTAAAAAAAAAAAACTTCTTGTTGAGAAATTTTAATTAGCAGATTAATGTTAAATACAAATAAGAAAAAATAAAATAAAAATGAAAGAAGCCTGTCGAAAGCAAAAAAGATATGCTACTGACTCTGACAAGTATGATACTGAACAAAATAATGCTTTAAAGATAGAAAATTCTGGCACCAGGAACATTTCATCAATTTAAGTCTTGTACGGATATTGCAGCGGTCAAACTCATTCGAAAAGCAAAATTGCAAAGGTGTTTCAAATGGAGGGTGGCCGAGTTTAATAGTCCAGATTTGTACCAGGCATATTGTATCATGCCCGAGTATTGTGGCGCATTAATCTGGAAATGAATAAGTGATTGTAGTTTGATTGAAACATAACGTGTAAAAGTTATTCCAACTATTCCAGAATTTTTAAAAATGAATGAATAACTTGAAATATGTTGTGCATTTATGTTATAGCCACTTTTAGCTGAAGTGACAGCTTTTGTTCAGACGACAGGGGTTTTTATAACGAACGTCGACTATATTAATAGTTTTTAAGAATAACACTATCTTTTTACATCTATCCATGATGTACTTTCGAGTTATCGATAATTTTGAAGTGCATAGTACACTTCAAAATTATCGAAAAATTATTTACAACTTACTATCCGTTGTTTTCACTTTGGAATGTAATTTTTCTTTCCATTTTAAAATAAAAATTAAATATTTTTCCTCACAGTGGTCAGACAATAAAACTTCATATATTGATTATCACTTAAAAAAAAAAGAAAAAAAAAAAAAAAACTTCTACCATAATCCATGACCATTTTATTTCAGCTTGAATGACTATCCATTTTATTATCTATATACTGTATGAGTTCAAATAACCCGTTTTTTGTACTTATTCATAGTAATTCTCCTAGATCATGAAGAACTACTCTTGCAACATATTTCCTTAAAAAATCATTTAGCACACTTAAAATACAGTAATATTCTGAAATGCATTATTATCCCGAATGAAATTCTAAAACTTACGTTTAATTTCGCTGTAAAAGTGTCGTTCCTCTGAATAAAGCTATCTACTTTCCACTTCATATTGATGGTGATTCTTTAATATTTAACACGCACAAGTAAAGGATTAATGCAAAACATCTTTCACACGCATTGCAGATGACCCAGAATGGAAATGAGATGTCTTGAAAGATGTAGACGATGAAATAGCGCGGTGTTTTAAATTTAGTGCCAAGTCTTTAAATTTGGTGATTTTTCTTGAGATTGTGGCACATTTCAAGACCCCATATCTCAAAAACGAGGGGACGAGGGCACACAGTTCATGGGTCAAAAAATGTCTAAATATGTTCTTTCCAATGCGACCATTTTGAACTTCTTCGTGATTACTGAAGTCGTGAGGTTTCCTGGTTAGATCAACGAAGAAAATTTTAAATTATAGGTATTATTATTATATATGAACGAATGATAGACTCACAATATTAACCCTTTCGGACGGAATTTTGAAATACTCAAATATTTTTATTTGGTAGATATATTTTATTTGGTACCTTATAAACAAAATTTCAAGTTTATAGGTGAAAAATTAAAAGAGTAATGAGACGTCCAATATTCCGAACATTTGTTATTTAAATACATATTTCAGATAAAAAAACGATGAAATATCAAATAAAGTTCTTTGTAAAATATTCTCTAAACAATAACAAAACATAATATAAGCATTTGAAATGATTAATAAAAAATTATACAGTGACTCCCAAAAATCTTCGTACACCTACGACTTTCAACGAAATAGGCCCCAATCCATTGGTTAGAATTAATATTTCGGAATAGGTATTTAATTATAAGATCTATGATC
Organism: Uloborus diversus; assembly: GCF_026930045.1. NCBI lineage: Eukaryota > Metazoa > Arthropoda > Arachnida > Araneae > Uloboridae > Uloborus > Uloborus diversus. Next base: position 97,922,041 of record NC_072733.1, read on the forward strand.
ATTTTTTAACAAAACTACATGAAAAGTTTTTAAAAAAATATTAAAACTTAATTTTTTAAAAATCAAAAACCAAAAAGTGCCGGAAATTTTATCTCACAAAAGTCTTCGTACACTTTATAAAATGTCTCTATATTATAGAATAATCTAACTTTTGATTAAGTTATTAATTAGTAGAATATCATACAGTATTCATAACACCTATTAAACGTCTGGGAATAAATTTCCTTTTTTTTTGCTTTCTTTTTTTTGCGTAATTTCAAATTTGCGTAAGTGTTCAACCACACTTCGAGTCTTATTGTTTCTAGCTCAATTTTCGTTTTAAAGCCCTATTTTCGTAATCTAGCGTCCAGATATCTCTAAATACGTTACCTTAAGTTAAAATCTGGAGATTGAGGGGGGTAATTTCTAAACTTTAGGACAATTTTCGAGGCACTAGATGCAAACGTTGAAAACCGTGTGCTTCTTATCGTTATCTTGATAAAAAAACAAAGTTGTTTTCAATAACCAAATTTTTGGCTAAGAGTTCAAAATGGTTTTTAAAATATTTAAAGGAACAGCATGATTCATTATTTCATCAAAAAATTACAAACTACCAAGTCTTGTTGCTGATATGCACCCTCACACTAGAACACCTCCACCGTCCTGATTAACTGATCCAAATAAGTTCTTAAGATTAAGTTCCTAATTTTTTCTTATACTTACAGTTACACAACAATTTAACCAAAAATGTTGAATTAATTTTTATCTGTAAGTAAAACGTGATTCTAAAACGTTTTTAGCTTATTTATCATTGATTTTGCGACGAAAAGCGTAAGCTTTTTTTTTTTCGCACGACGAAGAAAATTTCTGCGGGAAGAGGTCCCATTTAATCCAGCTAATCAGAGAACTTGGCGAACAATTAAGGTTGAAAATTAAATGTAAAATGTTTCATTTAACTCTGCAAAAACTTTTACAGCACTCAAATGTGTATTTTTCATAATTTTTTTAACTTTAAATCTCCGATCACGTTTTGTCAACTTTGCCGGTTGACCTTTTCTTACCTTGTTTTTGGTCCGATTAATTTCTTTAAAGCATTTTATCAAGCACTTTACTATACAAACAAATAAATTAACTAATTTAGAGACATTTCAAACCAATTTACCACTAGTGTGGGAAAAAAATTCGAATTTTGAATGGTGTTTGCGGTTTTTTTTTAGGAATACCAACCATTTTACAGTCAACTACATATATACAAGTACAAATTTAATGCAATTACTAGGGCGCCTCTTCCTCCGCAGTCGTGACATCATATCAAGTTACCTATTAACAATAACTGTAAGCGTCAGTGTAAGACCAGTATTGACATTTGGTCGATATTATTACGTTTCTGATAGTTATTGACCACAAGGCTTTGATGTAGCACAGGTGACCTGTTAGTGATTAATTTGGAGACTGCCATTTTCGATAGTTATTCCGTGAGTTTTATGGCTTTCGGGTTAAATACGGAACATTATCGCAGTTATTTCACTAGTAGGAGTAAAATAATAATAAAAAAAAAAAGACAAAAAAAAAAAAATCTGTAGAAAATATAAATGTATAGTGAAAAATGGTAGTGATCCAGTCAATCAAAGAATCAAACTACTATTCATATAAATGTAAATTGCGTAGAGATAAAAAAAAAAAACTTTCTTTGAACAATATCGATACTGTCTCTAAACATAATTTTTGCCTTCAGCGCCAATTACACTGCATAAAAAAAAAAACCTCTTCAAAATTCTTTTCATACCATTTTTTTTTGCTGATGACCACCATCCCCACCCCCATCCCACTTTTCTGAAACAGCTCTCCCCATTTTTTTTTGCCATTTTTCTATCATCTCATAACCAGTATTTTATTTGGAGAGGAGCATACATTAACCATTAACATTTTTTTGAAGAGCTAGAGAGATGAAAAGTTCAAAATAATAAACATTTGGAGCATTTTGGGAGACTCACGGTGGTATTTCCTCCTAAAATATTTTTAAAATAATTAAGACCCATAATTTTTTTTAATGGTTTGTTCCACTTTTTTAAAGTTTATTTTTCAACGTAAAACCAGAATAGCGGAATCTATCCTATGACCCCCCTCCCCGCTCTGGTTCGAGAAAAAATTCACGTTGTAATATATATATATATATATATATATATATATATATATATATATATATATATATATATATATATATATATATATATATGTGTGTGTGTGTGTGTGTGTGTGTGTGTGTGTGTGTGAATTTATCCCAATTAAAACGAAAATAGTAAACGAAACACATTTGATCAGAACTAACAGTGCATATACAAACGTAAATACGAATATATACACATCACAAACACAAAAACAAACGTCAAACTTCGGTGTCTAGAGCTTTCGCTCTTAACACAACAATCATCTTCCATTCACGACGTACGTCGTTCTTCTCTCTTGTTTACCATGCGCTCCGCTCGGCACGGTTTAGCAGTACAGGTACCGTTAAGATTAGGGAGCTCCTATTTTCTTTTATTCATATATATATATATATATATATATATATATATATATATATATATATATATATATATATATATATATATATATATATATATATATATATATATATATATATATATATATATATATATATATATATATATATATATATATATATATATATATATATATATATATATATGGAGCATCGCATGTGGCATACTCCGAGTCGCATCGCAGATATTCAGTAAAGAACCTTCTCGTATCATTCATTCAACTTCCATTTACAGATATAATTCAGATATAAAAATGAACTTAGGCATGCTTATTATGTAGCATCATTTGGATAGATTTAAGGGGTTACAGTACCTCAAAAATGATGAAACGATCAAAAAAGTTTTTATTGCTTATTTCAAAACTAAAAACTATTCTGAACACAGGGAAAAAGTTTCGTTGCTTTAGTTCAAATATTTAAAAACTTATGAGTGGTTTTAGGCCATGCTCACTATGTGTTCTTATGCAAAAGAAAAACTTTAAACTGCTTTTTAACCGACTTCAAAAAGGAGGCGGTTATCAGTTCATACCGTATGTATGTTTTTTTTTTTTTGTTTGTCCACTCATAGTGTCTCACCTAGTGAACCGATTTTGATGATTCTTTTTATAATGGATAGAGGATGGCTCAACTTAGGTCCCATTACTTTGTTTGACCATATTTGTACTTTAGAAAAAAAGTTATGGGCAAAAAACAGTAAATTTCCCTATTAAATGATTAAAATGATATTGTAGCGAAGTTCGCACGATTCACCTGTGGATAACGGTGGCTCAGTGGTAGAATTCTCGTCTCCCACAAGAGCAACCCGGGTTCAAAACCCGACTAGGGAAAAGGGAATTTTACTAAAATTTCCTTTCTATTGGTTTCCCGTATTTTCTCGAATGTTCTATTAATTTCTGTATCTTTTCAAGTCTGGAAAGTTCCAGCACTTTTTCAAGTTGTATATAAGGAGATGTAACGTTCATTCGTGGCTCTGAATAAAGATCTCGAGTTGAGACTAACGAGTATTCGCTTCATTTGACTTTCACATTGTCTTCGCTATCTTCATCTCTACGCGACAATATGAAACTCATTGTTATAAAAGTTTGGTACCATATAACTGTAACATTAATCGTAATTGCAATGATTATTTCGAATAAAGGCTTTTCTAAAGCAATACAGTGATATAGAGCCGCACTTCTTACTAGGTAACTTCTTACTTTTGCTGAAATATCTACATTTACACTAAAAAGAATGAAATAAAAAAATTTTGAAAAAAAAAAAAAATAGAACCGACTTCAAAATTGCTCTAAAAAGTGAAAAATAATATTATTCTTTAAACACCATCGATAATACTTTTAAACATAATTTTTGAAGTTGGCGCAAAAACAAAAAGTAAAATCCATTGTGACCATGCTTTGTTCATATTTTTATCAAAAAATCATCCAAACTTAGGAACGAAACATTTATATCGTTACTCAAATATGCTGTCATCAATGCGTAATGCATGTGGTAGTGAAGAAACTGGACGTGGTTAAATTTATACTTGTAGTTGAGTTATGGCTGGGAATGATTTTATCGATCGTTTTTGCGCCAACTTCAAAAATTATGTTTAAAAGTATTATCGATGGTGTTTAAAGAATAATATTATTTTTCACTTTTTAGAGCAATTTTGAAGTCGGTTCTATTTTTTTTTTTTCAAAATTTTTTTTTCTCGATGATGGTATTTTTGTGTTTTCATGTCATTAGAATCCCTAAGGATTTTTTTTCTATTGAAGATACAGCTTTAAAGTAATACTTTTTGCAATTGGGATAACATATTTGACAAAACTGTGCATTGGATAAGCATTTTATAAATAACTCATATGTTTAGAGCATGTTAAACCTTTAAAAACCATTTTAAAAATCATAATTAATCACAGAAAATTTTCTAATTAACTCATGAGCAAATGAAGGCACAGATTTTTAGAGATGATTATAGTAATCGTTTAGCAAAAAAAAAAAAAAAAAAAAAAATAGTGTAAAAATAAAAAAGCCTTAAAAATTTTTAAAAATTGAAATTTTCTTCAATTTTTTGAATTTTTTAAAAATGTAGGCAATATTTTTAAATTTTAAAAATAAAATATTGATTAAGCAATAAGTATGCATGTTACGGTTTCAAAGAAATATAAAATTTATTTAAATTAAAAAAGAAATGTTGCAAAGGTACTGTTGATCCCTTAAATTTTCTGGGGATGCACCGCCCGCATTGTTTTTTACTTCCTGATATATTGAAAACAAATGCGATCGGTGCACCCTCAAAATATACATATACAATAACGCTATATTATAAACTTACTGAAGTTTATTTGAAATCTTTATTATAACTGTGAGTGTTTGAATAATACGGGAAGGTTCTTTACTGAAGATCTGCAATGCAACTCTGGCTATACTGCCGTGTGCAGGTAAACGGCAGTAACTGCAGATTTTTCAATTTTCATTTTTTTGCATTTTTGATATCTTTATTGATATAGTTTTATGGTACAAACATTTTTATTTGGTTGCATCAGAAAAAAAAAGCATTTTTCTTTTACCAGTGGTAATTAGCAGTAACTGCCTTTTTCGCAACATTTTGCGGGAAGTCGGCAGTATGTACTTACTGCTCTTTACCTGCCCACGGAAGAACGAAAACTTTCTCCCATGAGCAGGCAAACAGCAGTAACTGCTTTTATATCTACATTTTGCAAGTAATCGCAGAATGCACTTACTGCTCTTTACCTGCACACGGAAGAACGGAAACTTTCTCCCGTGGGCAGGCAAACTGCAATAACTGCAAATTTTTTGATTTTCATTTATTTGCATCTTTGAAATTTTTTGCCCACTACCGTTCTGTCGTGGGAAGGTAAACGGCAGTAACTGCGAATTTTTTCATTTTCATCTTTTTTTTTTGCATTTCTAAAATCTATATTACTTCAGTTTTATGGTGCACACATGTTTATTTGCTAGCCGCTAAATAAGAGCATTTTTTTTAAATCAGTGGTGATTAGCAGTAATTGATATTATCGCTGCATTGTGCAGGTAATCAGTAGCATGTATTTACTGATCTATGCCGGTCCATAACCATTGCCCGAAGAATGGAACATAAATGAATCGCTACCAAAATTTGCACCAAGACGCAAAAACCGTTTTTACGATTTTTTTAAAACTAAACTAAGCTCAAGCAATAGCGCCCCGATTGGGGGCAATTGTGTGGCCGCTCAAAAAATTCTTTATTCGGCAAATTTCGAGACAATATTGCATTTTTAAAAATGATTCCTAATCGCTTCTCATCAGATGTAGATATGCGTGCCAGGTCGTATTTTATCAATTGGCAAAATTGGGAATTATCGCATCTCAAAAATTTAACTTCGGCCATCCTTCAACGCAAGAGAAACTTAAAACCATTACTTGAGGAAAATAACCATATTTTGTTTCAAATAAAGTCGAAGAAAATGTTTTGTAATTTCACAGGCCTCAGACATTAAAAAAAAAATGTTCTTTGATTCGTCATATTCGTATTCTAAAAACAATAAAACAAAATCAGTTCTTGCTAACATACAGTTATAAACTATAACATACGAGCAAACACAAGCAATACTTGGCAGACGATAAATAAACGTGTAGCAACAGAACGATTTTGTTCCATTTGTTTTGTTTTGTCGCAGGCGATATTTTCCGCAATTTTTAATATTAAGCGGCTGCAATTTTAGTTGTTCGATGAGAGCCATTGTTAACATACGAAGCATTTCTTTCGCCTAAATGTTCATAGAGATTTATTGGAACATTAAGCAATTTTTCATAGTTTGTAAAAATGCCTTAAGAATCGTGCAGTTGCCAAGTGACAACACAGGAACATAAGAGTTTTCGATAATGCCGTAAGCAATCAAAACATATGTCTAGGAATCGGAGCAAGAGCACTCATTCAATCCATCCTCAACTCGAATTCTATCAAATGTATGTAGGTCATTTTGTTTGATACATATTTAAGTTATATCTTTTTTAAACCAACATGTATACATAAAATCATTTATTTTCATTTTTGTATGCAAGAAAATAAAATTTTCTTTTTATTTTCAAGTTACATTTAATTCATTTATTTTGAATTTATGTCAAGTGTCTACACGATATTTATTTATGTTTTAAAACAAAATATATTATTTACTTTGCAATAAATATACTTCGTAATAACGTATCTACTCCGTATTATGTCGAATCTGTAATTATTGGTCATTCAATAGCATATTGTGCAGTTACTGCTAACTACCAGTCAAAAGTGGATGAAAATCACTAGTGCGAAGAGCAGGTAAACGGCAGTATCTGCATTAATCAAAATTTTGATTAAAAAATAAAAATGAAACAGAGTACCCAAAAAATAGTTCAATACAGACATATAGAATCACCTAAAATCAAACTTTAATATTTTATTGATGTTTGTGGGAAATCAAAAACGCGTTTCTTCAAATATCTCAAAAACTCATTTTTGTCCGTTTACCTGCACATGGCAGTATACAACACGCGAAGCTTCTAATATTAAAAAAAAAAATTCTACAACGTGAACACTTATTTGGATATGGGGCTCATAGAAGTGAATCCTACAGTCTGATTTTATGCTAAAAGATAATTGAAAATGTTTTAAACGATATCCTAGGGAAAAAAAGATCGGTTCTGATGTTTTTTTTCATTATTTTAAAGGGGAATAACCTCATGAGACTCCAAACTTGCTCCAAATGTTTATGCTTTTGAACTTGCAACTCTCTAGCACCTCAGAAGAATTGTAATGGTTAATATAATACTCCTTTATCCTCCATATAAAAATATGGCTATGCAACTGTCGAAATTTTTAAAAGCGGGTCGTGATGGAGAAAAAAGGTGGTCAAATTGGGATTTAGGAGGTTATTTTACCTAAGAATCAGTAAGAATGTTGTCTGAAGCATTTTGAAGTTTTTTTTGAGCAATCACGATTGCTTATTGTTCTCATTTGACTGTTTTTGGCGTTACGCGGATTTTATTTTCCCGCCAGCACCCTCTGCAGCATCACCCGTCGACCGGCCGCCCCACGATGCTGCTCCTCTTGCGAAAACCGTCTCCAGGTTGCGTCCATATCCTACACACACACACGCATACATACACACACCTACACACAGACGCATACATACACACCTACACACACACACACCTACTCTCACACACACACGAACGCCTACAAACACACAACACTCACACACATGCATACATACACTCACACACACATGCACCCACACACATGCGCCTACACAAACAGACACGCCCATACATACACATACACGCTCGTGATTGCGAAAAACATAATTTGAATTCAAGATGCCAAAAATTTAAATTTATATATATATATATATATATATATATATATTCCGTGAAGTGGTTATTATTATCGCAATACTACGATGTTGTCAGCAATTTTAATTTGTGCAAAAGTTATAAGGATTTGCTGTAAATTATGCATCCATTTGAATTTATATTTGTTGTTCGAGTTCCACATGGTATTATTTATCGTTTTTCTGCAGGCTCAAAAAAAAAAAAAAAAACCTAATACCTACTACCCTAAAAAACTACTGCTATATACATATACCTGTGGTGTGTGTACAACTAATGTGTGCCCAGAATTTGTTGGTTAGTCGAGCGTTATTAGTTTAATTTGCTTGTTTGTCAAATATAAAAGCATAGTGTATTGATAATTATGTAACTCATAATTTTGTTGTACTCCTGACAATTCAAAACCTTAAAAATACATTCAAAACATAGTTTAGTACTTTCAAACATACTGAAAAGTGAGAAAATTAATATATAGCGTTGTAAAAAAGTAGCTATTCGTTAAGAGTGTGACACAGAACACATTGTGATTATTTGCATTAATCTCCTTGAGGCATGAGAACGTGAAACAAAGAGCCTCTTATTTATGCTTCAAGAAATACGAAACACAGGGAAACATCTTTCATTGTTAACTTTTTATGATAAACACGAAACTTACTCATTATCTCAGAAGAAAGGATAAAGGCTATTTATTAAGAATTTTCTGTATTATTATTTGATGCAGCTGGGAAAAAAAAAAAAAACTCATGAATATATGACTGTCCATCTTTTTGTTTTTAAAGTCATTTCTCAACGGGAGGGAGAGACTGAAGCAAAAACTTTAATCAATATTGTTTACAAAATACATTTTTGCTCTATTTGAGAAAGTATTCTTCTTAAAAATGTTTTTTTAGTGTCAAGTTAGGTTTTGAAATTCACAATCACGAGTTTCTTCAAAACTCTTAGAAGAAAAAATATTAAAAGTAAAGCTTCAATACTTTATGCCTTCTTTTAATTTTTTTTTCTGTTTTTTTGTAATTCAGGCATTTTTAAAATGCTTTTTTGCATTCATAGCTCCTTAATTATGGGTCCAAAATTTACAAACTTACGCGAAGCATAAAAAAGTTAAATAGTGCGAAACGGTATACCTTTTTGAAATTCTTGAATAGTTCTTAAAAAGCTAAATTAATCAAAATAACAATTCGCTTTTCAACTGTTCAGTTTCAATTAAAAAATGCTGAATGAATTACAGGGGAAAAATGCCTATCAATCGATATTTTTAATACTGAGTTTTCAGGAAATGTTGAGTGTTAAAATTTTTTTTAAGTACAGAAGAAAACAAAAGCGGTAAAAGAATGTTTAGAAAATGTTTTTGTTACCGTATAAAGAAAAAAAATCTTTTATTTTAAGCAGTGTCGTTGCTCAGTAAAAAACAGATGTTGTTAAAATCAGGCTTTTAGAAAAATGTCAGTTTAATTGTGCATATTTTCTTTCATTGACTCTGTTTCAACACAGAAAAACAATGAAAAAAAAAAAAAAAAAAGTAGAAAGATTTTACTAGTTTAGTTTTTTTTTCTTTTCTTTTTTTTTAAACGGTAAGAGCTGTTTCTATCTCGTGATCGCTAATTTGGGTTGAAGAGCAACAGATGTTTTACAGAAGTAACTGCTTTATGTACAAATATGTAATCTGCCTTATGTAAAAACTGCTTATTAAATATACTAAATATATTTAAAAATATTAAATAATGTATTTATGTATTGCTTCAAAAATGAATGTTGAAAAAAAAGTCTTTTTAATTACATAATTTTGAATTATATTTACATTAATCCATAACCATCACACATATAACATTAAACGGGGAGAAAACGAACGTATGTGTGCAATGTATCGACAGTCCGGTTATGTCTTTCAGAGACTGTAGTTTCGTCTACGTTTGGACTCATCAGCTTGGAATAGGGAATAACCGAGCTGGATTTTAATGAGAGGACATCAGCCTCTAGCTTGGTTATTTCCTATTACAGACTGACGAGTGCAAACAAGGACGAAACTGCAGTCTATGGATGGGGTAATATGGTATATTGCATGTAGTTCTGCCTTAGCCCTGGCTCATGGGCTGTAACTTACTGCTTACAATGCATGTATGTTTGTACATCACGCTATCTTTTAGCGTACAGCCAGGAGTTGGGGGTTTAACATTGCACTGAAAAAAACTGGAATTTTCAGAGAAACTTATTAGTTTAATAGTGTCTCATTTTTGTAGAACATTTATTGATACACAGCTAGCTTTCGTGGAGAATTTTGGGTTGCAAATGTAATAAATACGACTTTATTACCAGCGGAGAGCTACACATTGAACATGTATTGCGGACAATATAAAACTTTACTTTAAAAGAAAAAATATTGCAATGCCCAAAAAACGCAAATCAAGTCACATTTGGTTAAGTTCAAGAAAATTTATGGCTTATGCGGGAGCTAAAAACTGTAATTAAACACAAATAAATTTAAGGTATGAAACGAGTTAAAAGGAAGCATTTAATGGTATTAAAAGAAAATTTTAAATGTTTATACATTTTGATTTTTTAAAATTGAAATTTGATCATTTAAAAATTTATTAAACCAAACTTTGAGGTTCATGCATGATCTTAAAGACAAATATTTTTAAATTATTATTTGTCTTTAAAGTCATGCATGAGCCTCAAAGTTTGATCATTTAAAAAGTTATTAAATCAAATTTCAAATTGCTATTTTTAAAAACCAAAATACAAATATTCATTATTTGAATAGTTTTCCCCACATCTATCCCCTCTTTTACATTGTATAGTTGGTACTGCAATACCGATTACACTATTTTTAATAAAAAGCACACTAAAAAAGATTTTGTGTGATATAAGATAGCATTGTATCAAAGTAAAAAATCTTAATGATCCATCAGCAATAAGTCTGAAGAATGTACTTTCGTATGATCAAATTTAAAAGCATTAGCTGTAGGACTAAATGTTTGGGTTACGTCATCTCCCCAAGGAAAAATGTTAGCCTTTGTTAGGTTGTTTCGGATTCAAACTATTTGACGACAGGTATTTATCAGATAGAAAAAAAGCTAAAATGCATTTCCTTTAGGTTTAGTTTGAAATCCAAACAAACTGACATTTGAGTAGAAAGTTAAAAACAATCTTAGAAGAGTTGAAGAAACAGACATTTCTTAAAGTGGGAAGGACAATAATTCTGGAATGATATTTCGTCATAAACTTGATGTCAGTTTCATGTTAGATAGTAGAAATGTGTTCCGACTAGATTACGTAGTTTTTCATTTTGCTATCATGCAATAAAAATAGTTTCAACTCAAAAAGAAAGCATTTTTATAATAACGACATTGTGTCATTGTATATAAAATTTCTGAAGTGGCATCTGAATGTCAAATTCTTATACTAAAAATTGATTTCCGCTCAGATTTTACAACAATATCCAAAATGTTGTCTGGGATATAGTTCAAAACGCATATGGATGCCTATATTTTATATTTGTTTCAAAGTTACAGCTCACAAAGGAGTTGATGTAAAAAACATACATTCAATTCCTTAGAGAAAGGAGCGAAAGGAATATAGAATAATGCTGAGCCAATCTCTCTGAAATATTTGACTTTTGAATCTTATTTGCTGCCTATATTTTTGAATAAACTACAAAGAAGACATAATATTCATAAAAAACTACTAATATTCCCAAGTTTTATCTTTTAGCTCTATAGACAAGTACCCTCACACATGTGCATATTACATGTGTGTAACTTGTGGGAGAATTCAGAAGAAATACTTAAAACGTAAAAGCAAAACAACGAGAAAAAAAATATATCTGCTGTTTTCTTGCGAACATTTAACGAAAATGCAGCAAGAGTACTAAAGTTTAATTGCGTATTTATTTAACTCCTTAAGACCGAGGCCGGCCCTATACGGCTTTGTAACTTAGATCCGAGCCCGCCCGTACCCGGCCGAGTTATGCGAATTCAGGGGTGGTGGGTAGAAGAAGACACCCTACTGCGAGACCTCCCCGAAGAAGACCCTTTCTTCTAGCCGATAGCTATTTAGCAAGTGATAGCGACAACTGCATGAATGGGGAGCTGCTAATGACTTGATGTCGCTTGGCTTCCTCAAAAAATGAGAAAAGATGAATGCGTTGTACGATTTCGTTTCAATTTCCTCCACTTCTAATCCTCACTTTTTTGTACCACTTTTTTAAAAATAAATTCTATTCTAGGATTTATAAATTAATGTTTTGTATAATTTTCATGATAATTCGTACAACATTAAAGCACAAACTTTGCAAATAACTGCATATACATGCTTCAGGTTTGCAAGGAACCTCGAAACACGGGTGTGCAATTACTACTTGCAATATTTCGCCATCTATTAACCTTTTCTATTTTCATTATTTTTATTTTCAACCCAAATGTAATTATTTCTTTCCAGTTTTAGAAACTTAAAAGTATTACTCAGCAAATCAGAGCTTGGAAGGCATCTAAACAAAACAAATCTGCCCAGAGCTTTAACTTGCTCGTGAAAATATACTGCACCCCACCACACAACTGTTACCCAAACAGTAGCGCCCCACAAAAAGTGAGATAGGAGGTCATAATTCCATAAGGACTTAAAACACACATAACATGGGTCAACCAATTCCAGTATTCAGGTCGCACGGGTGACTAAAGAAGATGCCTTAGATACTAGTTCTCTCAGAATGGTCAAAAGAAAAGAATTTTGTTACGATATTATACAATTTACAAACTACCGTATTATCCACTTTACCTTTACAGTTCAAAATTTTGAGTAAAGTGATACTTGCTAGCAATATAATATATATTTGCACTTATAAAAATTTAATCACAAAATAGCATTTTCTAGTTTTCTTCTGAACAACATGTTATTCATTAATTTGGGAAATTCAGTCAGTTTGTCACCATGTAAATTCAGAACCATGATTTACAAAAAAAAAAAAAAAAGGTAAAAAATGACAATGTGCTTAAATCTTCAAAAACAATTGTCTCTGAAGTGGGATTAACAGAAATTTCTGATGGCGCTAAGTCACATTGTAATATTAATTTAACGATTGTAGTGTAACAAACACCAAAAAATCGGATTTAATTCTTTCCTAAATTCATTTAATCAATTTAAAAAGACATTATCTCTTACTTTCAGTAGCATATCCCACAACTTTGTTTCCTTGAAAATATAAATTAATTGTAAATTCTTCGAACAAACTCAAGTACATATTTACTTCTGTATGAATGGCATTATTCAGGAAAACATCATCAGAATAAATTTTAGGGAATATTTTTTTAAAATCATGTCATACAGCATTTTACTTACTAATAAATGTAAAGAAAATCTAAATCTGTGCTTCTATTACATCTGTTGCATTTACACTTTTAGCACTAATTTAGAATTAATTGATTTTTTAAGAGAAAACAAATGTCACCTCCTTCCCCCAATATGAAATTGTTGTCAATAATAATTAAGCGATTTCGGAGTTGCATCAAAACAAGAAAACTTTCGTTCAGTACAGATATATCTATCTTGCATTTCTATGTTAAAAAGTTGTATGCTCTCATCTTTATCATATTCGATTAGCTAATTATATACGATAACCATGGCAACTTGTGTGTTTGTGTGTTGGAGGGGCGGGGGGCAATTTTACCTTACTTTCAAAAGTAAAGGGGCCTTGCCCTCTCACTTTTCAGAGTTAAAATTTAACAATCGACTGAAAAATTATTTCTACTCGGATTGATTTTACGTATTAATTTATTTTGCGGGAATAAAACCAAAAAACTCCAAAAAAAAAAACTGTATTTTTCTTATGTTATTTTATTGGAATGAAGATTATAATTGGAAGAGTTCATGGCCGGATTTGGAAGTGTGGAGGCCCCGGGGCAAACGAAGGAGTGGATGCCCCTAATCAGGGTTCGAAAAGATCATCATATTTTCGATAATATCCGATACTTTGATATACCGTAGAAGACCATTATAACGCCGACCTTTATAACGCAATTCTCTATAAACCGTACAACTTTCCAGAAGTAAACAATAGGTTTTCAAGTTAAAAAAATACCTCTGTTTTGTTATGCAAACATAAAAATTGTTATTTTGAAACAGTTTTTCATCTTTCCATCTTAATCCAAAGCTTTTAAATGGAAATTAGTACCCTCCTTACAGTAAACAGAAAATACCAGCCGACTCTTACAAATGCAGCTGTTATGCAAACCAAGAAGCTAGCAGAAGTGCAGGATAATGCACTTTCGTTTGATTGTGAAACATATTTATTTGTGAATAACTAATTGTAATGTTGGTGCTTTAATACTCATTGCAGATAAAACTCATTCTGAAGTGCTAATATAGAGACATATTCTGAACTTTAGTGTTAAAATTTGTGAAATGACCTATATAACGCAAAAACCTGTATAACGTAAAAGCTCTGGTCTCAAGGTGTGCGTTATAATGGTCTTCTACTGTATAGCCGAATATTTTGATATATATGCACATATCCGATATTTTTGACCCGTGAAAGCTAGGATATTTTGTAAAAATTTTATTGTGGAGGCCCCGGGGCAGTAGCCCCGCCTGCCCTCCCCTAAATCCGGCCCTGGAAGAGTTAGTCTACGGTGGCTATTCATCCCAAATTTTGACGCCAAACTCCATTTTTATCTGTCATTTAATAAGTAATGTCAAAATCGAATTACATAGACTAGTTTTATTTTAAAAAGAAAAAAGGGGGGAAATAAATAAGATTTCGTGGCTTCCCCACTAAGCATTCTCTTAACCCCCATTTTTTGAGGAAAAGATTTTTTTTTTTTTTCATTATTACTCTTGAAAAATTATCTTTCTATTATTTTCTTTTAACTTTCCTTTTTTTTTCCTGGCTGGGATAGCTTTTATTACTTGTCCGTAGTATACTCAGAAATGGAAAAGAGATAGGGGTGCAATTTCTTCCAAATGTTTGAAAATAGTTTCAAAAACATTCTTTCAGTAATTATTCTCATCAGTTTGTGCAAATGGAATTGATTGAAATTGGAAAATTTAAATTATTGCATAATAAATCTTAAGCATGTGCTTGAACTGTAATGTTCTTATTTATGATTAATATCATCTACGCGTTGAAGGCGGCTAATATATGTGTATAAGATATATTAAGATTTACAATCAATATGCGAAAGTTAAGGGATTTGGGAATCAACCCGGCAAACCTTCTCTCGCCATGCCCCTGTTACATATATTTTTTCTGATTTTCTGTAATTCTAAAATATGTCTCTTAAAAATCTAAAAAATATTTATATTTCTGAAAAAAGAATGTTTTATAATTTTATTGTAGCCTTTTTCAATAACTTTATAAAAAAAGGAAAACATGTATTAAAAATAACTATATGTTTTATAACTTATTATTCTGCAGAAGAATAAAAGTTATTGGCTGTGCTCAAACTTTTTTAATCAATCGAAATTGGGAGAAATGTTTCCAAAAACAAAAGCTGCTAGAAAGGTTAGGCATTTTGCGCTGTAGGCTGAACATAATATCCCAAAAAAAAAAAAAAAAAAAAACCGAACTTATTAGCAATATGGTTATAGGAACTGATGGAAAGTCACGCTGTGAGACCACCTCAAAGATCCTTTCTTCCGACCGAAGTATTTTCAACTGATGGGACAAGTGTGTGACAGTGATGTACAATTCCCAATGGCAATACAACTACAAGGATTGATAGCTAATAACTTGTGCCCGCATTTCGGGAGGAAGGGGGAAATGAAGAAACTTTTATATTCATTCTTTTTCATTCACGCGACTTGTTCTATTTTTCCCTTTGAAATTCTTCATTCCGAAGCTGCTTTTGATTTTTGAATATTTTTTTTGCAATTCAGATGTTTTATCCCTAATTTTAAAACATCCCATGTGTCTATAGATCGCAGACAGCTGAACCAAAATACGCGATAAACACTAGTCTAGGGAAATAGCGAAAAAGGCTGCACACCTGAAGCGCGACAGCGATTAAGGTGACAGCTTACCACGCCTCCTGTAATTAGTGCACACAAGAACTGACGAGATGCTGCCGAAGGGGGGTCTCGGAGTGGACGATTCCATTTCCAAAATAGCTTGATCGAAAAAGTCAGGACCTAACTATAGTAAAAAATTCCCCCCTTCCCGGTCTTAAAGAGTTAAAATGCAGCGCAAGTTCAAACCGTTGCAAATTGTGATGCTACGGATTCAATAGCCGACACTTAAGATCATTGCTGTGTATAAGTTGAGCGCAAAAGAACCCAATTACAGAAATTTTGGATAAATTAAATGTATCATAAAGCCTTTCTCTTAAGAAAAGAATGTCTGAGGCACATAGGCGGCGATTGCACTGCAAAAAATAATTGTTGTTTTTATAGTAATATACTGCTTTTTCCTACAGTTTAATACTGCTCTGCTAAATAACAGAGAAAAACTGTAAAAATATTTTAGATTGCGCAAAACGATGAGCAAAAGGTGTTTCTTTCATACGGGAACAGAAACTAATGAATTCAAGATATTGGCAGTCATGTTTTTTGATGATTCGGGCGTGCTGAGGCAGGACTGTTCAACTGTAATCCAAGTTAAAGGTAAGTGCTGGTTATATTATTCATTCCCTTTTCCTCAAAATATAGTTTTCTTTATCATCGAGAATGTATGTAAAATAACAGTTTATTTTGAAATCGCAATTCGTATCCTAATATTCGTTGATGCTGACTTTGCAATTTCTTATAGTTGCTAAGTTGTAGCGATTGCTTTCTAGCAAAAATCCGAGTAGTTGTTGTGATTCTGAATATTTTACTGCACGTGTGATAGTTTTTAAACATTTTCTGAAACTCAAATTTTATTTAAAAATAAATCAATTCCTTTCTTGATCATATTTAAAGTTATTAGAACATTAAACTTTGTGTACGATTATATTTTGTGTTATATGCTATGTCAGTACTTAAAATTTATATTTTTATTTTCTCTAGTGAATTTTTAGCATATCGCGATTGACTTCTTTCTTCTTTTTTTTTTTTCTTTCTTATGTTCAGTTTTAAATTCTTTAACATTTTGCATTTAACCATTTTATTGAAAAACTTTACGTTATAGCATCAGTAGCTTTTATACTCTGTACATAATTCGATGAATAAAATGTAAATAAATAAAATAACAACGTGACAGAGAGACATGCAAACAGTATACAATTTACTGATATTTTTTGTTGAAGAATTTGACACTGTGGAAATACAATACTCTGATGTCTGAACGACTCAAAATTCTCTGAAATCTGGAGTCAGCTTTCATACTTAACGGTCGAAAGTAAAATAATAAAAATTAAAAAAATCATCAATAAAGAACTCAAAAAAAAAAAAAAAAAACTTAAAAAATAAGCATCTTAAAATACAAACACGAAACCCTTGTGTTTTAAAAGTTTTATATTTGCGTCAGCAGGAAATTAAAGTTTTACTGCAGGAAAATTGCACTAGTACCATTGAAACTTTTGAACGTAAAAATAATTTTGGAAACAATATTCAAAGGCACTCGATTGGAGGTCACGGGAAGTCTCTATGACCTCCCCAAAAATGCCATATTGGGAAAATTTTGTCTGGCTATTCGGCAAATTTGGGGACATAATTGTAATGTTGCAATTTTTAAATTCTCGAACGTGCAAATTTCATTAGATATTGTACTTAATTGTGCGTACTTAATGTGTGCATTTACCAGTATTTTATTAATCGGCAAATTTTTAAGTTCCATTTGGCAAATTGAGATTATACGCCTTCCCAACATATTTAAGTTCAGGCCGTGCCTGGCTATATTTTAAAATTTTCAGCTTTTCATTTCTGATCTGGCAGTGTTTCGTTCTCGTCAAAATTACAGCTTTTAAATTTCAAGTAGAATATTTACATTATTATGCATTGTTTGTCATATTTTATTCGCTATGAAGGGCATGCTCGTTTAGAAAAGTAGATGCTCGAGAACTACAGTAGAATTTTAAACTCTTACAACCTTGAAACTCATCAGTTTCCTTACATTTTAACTTTCAGAACACTTTGAGTCTTAAATTTTGGCATCAACATGTTCAGGAGGAAGACAAAAAGTAAATTATAAATAACGAAAAGTGTGATTCTGTACTTCACTGTCTTTCACTGCTTATCAAAAGTAAAAATATGTCAGATTGTTATCCGTGTAAAATGAAAAAATCGGAGAATTTCGTTTAAACCTGTAACGGAGATTCAAGCCAACACCCGGTAAGATCTTTTGCATTTGAATACGATGGGTTCCTTAGCAGTTGAGTTCTTTAAAGCAGGGGGGGGGGATTATTTTCACAATAATAGACGATTTTTCAAGAAACTCTCCAGTTTATTTCTTTAAGAAGTAAAGTGAGGTTTAAGAACACTTTGTCAGGTTTCAAAAGATAAGAGAGATTTGTGGCAAAGCTCCGATAACAGAAAGGAATTTCTGAACTCCCGGTTTGAAATTTACCTTAGCGACCAAAGCATCAGAATTGAAAAAAACCAAAGCATCCTCTAGTTAACAAAGTAGCGTCATAGAACACTATAACTCAACATTAATTGAATGGAAACTTTTAAATGAATCGGGTTTGCCTCAGCAGTTTTGAGCCGAAGCAGCTATGTACTTCCACTACTTACGGACTAGAGCGGCTTTAAATGGAAAAACCAAACCCTTTTTTGAGCTTTTTGGGGGAAGAAAGCCATCTATTAAACACTCCCGGGGTTTTTTTTGGCTGCATTTCGTATATTGGACTTCCAAAACAGAAAATAAACAAATTGGATATGAGAACTCAACAAGGAGTCATGGTAGGATATGCGTTTCATACGAAAGGTTACAGAATTTGGGATCTCAAAAATCGTGAAGTGACAAAAACGCTGAATGTTAAATTCGATGAAAATAAATTCTGGGCGAACCCCCCCCCCCCCCCCCCCCCCAGGAACGAGAAACAGAGGGACACAGTTTTATTTCACTACTGAGTAAATCTGAAGTAGAAGAAGAATATCCTGAAAATCATAAAATCATAAAATGTTGAGAATTAAATGGGTTAAAGCAAGTCCAAGGTAAAATAAAGAATACAGGGATAAGTATTATTCTATTGACACGACGGTTCTAAAGTCCGAATCGTAAAGCCGAGGTTTATTGTTCTGAAAATAACATTGAATATGACACAAAATATTTTAATGATAATTCAAGAAAAGTATAGGATTTTTATGAAGATAGGGGGGATAATTCAAATATGCTAGAAGCTAACATTTCCGAGATTTAAAATTGGCAAAAGGGAATGGCTCAAGAAATTCAGGTGATATGAGAAAGAAACGTTTACGTATTGGTTCCACTGAATGAAAGTTTTAGAAAGAAAAAAGGGTACAGATGTTTTTTTTTATTTAAAAACAAATGAGCAGAATGAAATAATGCGCTTCAAGACCAGACTGATAATTTTAAATACCCACCAGGTGGGGGGGGGGGGTACTTTTCGCAAGGTGTTCTCTCCAGTAATTTCCTTTCCTTTGATTGAGGCTTTCTTTTCAATTTTTGTGTATAAGCTACATTGAGTCCATTTCAATGTAGATGTTTGCAATGCGTATCTAATAGGCGGATGTAAAAGAGGAGATTTGTGAGACAACCTGAAAGGTTTGTCCGTCCCTGAAATCTAAATTTTGTCTGTAAATTGAATAAATCATTGTCATTCTGATACAGATGACGCCTCGAATCAAGACGACCGGATTTCAATGGGGGGGGGGGATGGAAGCGGAGTTTATTTCAATTAGTGAATAATCTAAGGATGTGGGTTAAAGGAATTTTAAATCAATTTGCTACGAAAAGAGTTCAGAATTTTAGATTGTCACAGTACAGAGTACTATTAATCAATCTAGTTGCAATCGATTTTTCTAGTTCTGCAATAGAAAATTGCAGAACTAAGCAGATTGATGTGGGGTACTATTTCCTAAGGAATTTGATTGATAAAAATTAATTTGGAATACAATTTGTTGAAACTAAAAATAATGTAGCTGATTGTTTTACAAAACCTTTCTCTAGGGAAAATTTACATAAAGCTTGAATTGCAATGACATATTTTTCTAGGGTTTTTTTTTTCTTTTTTTGAAATGTTTCAATTATTCCATTATGTTTAAGTTATAATTTGTTCACACAAACGGATGGCCTGTAATATATTTCTATTTTTTTTTATTCATGTCTTAAAGTATTTCATTCTAGCCGCCTGAATTTCCTTCATCTAAATTTATTCACTAATGCAATATTATTTCTATGAGTTTAGTGGTATGCAAATGTAAAGAACTACGTAACTTGTGACCAGAATTGAATGGGTGGTCTCATTTTATCAAGATGGCAGTTCGTGGTTGTGTTCCGCTTGGAATTTCAAAGAAGCGTCTAGTCTGAACGATGTTGCGATGATTCACTTAGTGACATGAATGCCGGTAATGGAAGTTTATAAGTACCTTTTTCATTTATATTTTTATGTTTTAGGATGTAATTTGTAATCACAAATGCTTTTGAGTTTTAGAGCGTTCTTTGCCACTAAAGCCTATCCTACGGTCTGTGTGCCATATTGGGCCCCTGAAGCTGATTTTTGTGTGCCCGTTGTCAGGTTTTATGTTACAATCAAGAACTATGTATTGGAACAAGATAAACCAAATTTTGTTTTGATTCAAATGTGATTTATCATACAATTCATTTACGTCTGGGTTTTTTAAACTTGTAATTCAATATTTGTTTTTATGGGTAGTTGAATAATATCATTTCAAGAATCACCGTAATATAGAAATTTCTGTTGCTAGTGCTAAATTAAACGTAATTTATTTCATTATTTATTTATTTTTTTATTTTTATTATCCAGTTTATTTTGGAGCACTGATTCTTTATTTTTACATGTTAGTAAAATTGAAGGAACCAAATCAGAATGTTAAGTACTTTATTATTTATTGTACGTATGTTTGTAAAAATTTAAAGGAACAAAATTTAAAGTCAACTTTATAATGAGAGCAACAATAAAGATTAGAGTTTAAAGTACGATGTATTACAGTGTATGAAACTTTCTTCGTATATTCAGACTTGTGACACTTATCAAACAAAATTATAGATTATTTTTATTGTAATGTAAATAAAAAGCAGTTATTTTGCAAATGTGAGCATGTTTAAATTTACAGTTAAAAGAGGTGCGGTCTTCTGGCAAGCATTTCCAAGAAGGGTAGCATTGTGTACAACAAGGACGGCGGGCCAAATGTGGACTTCCAATTTCTTAATGATTAGAACTGGCAGTATCAGATTTAATCTATTTCTTGACATGTTTGTCGATTTATTCTTTTGTTAAAAACTTTCAACTTTTCTGATCGATTTTCACTTTTTACTGAATTGACTTCAACTAAGTCATCTTGATTTTGGGAATATAGAATTGTTTCTTCCGGGTTTCAGGTAAATGTTCAAAAACTTAAAGATAAATTGTCTAAATCCTATCAAAATAAGTAGCACTTAAAAAAAAAAGCCGCTGGTGGATTAAATGGGGACCTCGATAGCTGTTCAAAACGGGGAGGGGGGCGTCCACATTTTAAAAGACATAAAATATAAATGAAACATCTTAAATTATGCTTAAATATTAAGACAGATGTAAGATAGAATGCTCTTACGGTATTATTTTATTTCAACTCAAATAATTTTTTTATGCAATTCCTTAGTACTTAGAAAAAAAGCTCCAATAAATTAAATTTAAACAATATAATAACACAATTGTGGAATAAAATATATGAAAAAAAAAATATTTTAAAAAATTATAAGTAAAATATTTCATATTAAGTACAGAAATCTAAATTATTTTACATCACACATTGTTTCATATTCAGATTTCTAATAATGGGCAGCTGTCAAAGAAAAAGAATATGAAGCTGGTATCAGTTGAACATAGCTTGAGCTGTTAACAAGTGTTGGAATGGAATATGAGTTAAAGAAAAAGAAAGAAAAAACATCTAGGGTTTTCAGTGCTACTATAGCAACTCGGGGAGGGGGGGGGGCTAAAAGAGGCTAGATGCAGTATTCATTGTTTTAAATGAATACCTCAATATTTCCCAATTGGTTGTCCTAAACGTCGACCTTGCTCCATTTTCTAAAAAAATAATTCTCTACCGCATCCTAATTATTGCTTTGAAGTAAACATATTGCAATCCAATAATCTGGAGCCTATTATAAGAAGAAACTAGTTTCAAGTTTTATTATCCTTAAGATATATATTCTCCCGATCACCGATCACTTCAGTTATCCGATCGAAAAAAATTAATATTACTCTTAATCAACGGTCTCCTATGTATTACAAAATCCTTCAAAACTACCGAAAGTTAGAAGGATTTTTTTAAATTGTATTTCAGAAACCAGTATAAGTGCATTTCTTGACATGGAAGATAAAATGTAAGATAATGTTCTTTCTTTTTTCTTTTTTGAGTTCTTATGTAAAGTATTCAGATTAGGTCTATTTTAATTAGACACTAATAAACCACCGTTTCAATTGCGTAGTTTCCAAATTGCTGCACAGCAGTTTTTTTTTCTCCTTAAAACAACATATTTAGCGCTTAACTGGTTCCTGAAATAAACGATTCAATTACAATTTAGGTATGTGTTAAGAGGTTTCAAAATAAAAGCAACTCCCAAGGCAATCTTAATTTCAGATCATTCAGTCATAATTTTAATTATTTTAGGGCGTATTTTTATACCTACGTAATTTGATTTTTCCATGAATGTTTTTTGGTGTCCACAAGTTTTATGAGATTCTAGCAATTTTTATTTTGACAGATGCTTTCATGATATAAGGCCTAATGATGGCACCTAAGTCGGCAAAGATGTCACAAAGAAGAATCAAGTTTGTAATAAAAAAATGTTGACCTTGAAAAAATTAGCATTCGGTTTTAAATGAATTTCTGCAATTTCACTGTAAAAACTACTAATCGATATTTTTAGGTGATGTATACGAAATAAAATAATTTGGCAATTTTTAATGGTGTGAATGTTTCATTTTTTCTCATGAAAACAGTATAACATAATATAAAGTTATATAATTTTTGGAGTAGTAAAACCAATTTTTAACTTTAATACTAGTACTCATAAACCTGTAGATTTTATTATACCGAGTGAAAAATTGTTTCTGTTTAGTAGCTCTGGAATTTTAAACCATCACATATTTGTAGTTTTCATCTATGTAAACTTTAAAAGGTTAATAGGATAAAGTATTATATAATCTATAATAATCAGTTTAGAATAAAAACCATTCTGTGCAGTCTAAATGCTGTATACTGCACATATGGTGTAAAATAAAATTAGTTTGATACTAGTATTTCTCAAATAAAATTGATCCAAATGCAACTTATAACATTAAAAAAAGAAGAAAACCATGAAAATATTCTGTTTTACCATAAAAGAAAAATAAATGCACATAATTGCGTGCATCAAGTTAAAATAAACTTAAAGGTTTAATGGATTGCATATTGCAAAACATTTCTCTCGTTATGCTGCACTTTTTAGCATTACAATAATGCTGGAAGTGAAAAAAGTACTTTTAGTGAAGATACGATGTAGTATTTTCAGTTATATATAAAAAAACTTTCTCATTTTTACTACCTTCATGGATCAAGAAGTTTTGTATTATGAAAAAGCTATAACTGTTCTTAAAATAAAGCTTCAGACCATATTTTGCAATTTCCTTCTATTTGTAAATTTTTAAGTCTGCAATAGAGCTAAAAGTTTTTTGTAGAAATGAAAATGCACCACTTTTTCTTCTTTAACATGTGTTTGTAAAATATTGAGATGGGGCATTGATTTATTTTGTGTACAAGGAAATTAATATCAATAAAACATATATTTAGCAGCAGTTAACTATTTCTATGTAAAAGTGTTTTATATTTCTTTATTTGTCGCTTTTCATAGCCTAAAACATTATTTTTGTTGTTGAAAAACTTTAGAAAAGGAACAGATTTCGTATGTAGACTGATTTCTACAACGTTCATACAGACTCAATTGCTTTACTTTTCGATATTGTTCTTCAACTGTAAAAGCAGTGATTTCGGCAATGAAAAGAGACGATAGGGTGAAAAAACCCTTTTGCATAAAAATTGATAACTTTATTTTATGGTTTACTGCTGTTAATTTTACTGTACAAATCATTTATAAAACCGTATACTACTGCTGCTTTTATGGCACAATTCAGTTGATTCCGCAGCATAATACTGCTAACTTTACAGTTTGATACTGTTAATTTTGCAGGGCAATTCCGTTACAAAACAGTATATTACTGTTAATTTTACATATTATCTCTGTTAAATTTACAGGTCAAGTCATTCCTAAAACAGTACATTACTGCTAATTTTGCAGTTTGATACTGTAAGTTTTACAGGGCAGTTCTATTAAAAAGCAGTATATTACTGCTAATTTTACAGTTTATCGCTGTAAATTTCACAGTAAAAGTCTGTTATAAAACAGTATATTACTGAAAATTTTACAGTTTAGAATTGTAATGTTTGCAGTTTTTCTTTGGAATGTGAGCTGCCAGTATTTTACTGTAAAAACAACAGCTTTTTTTTTGCAGTGTGGGATTGAAAAGTGGAGAAGGGGCGGGGCAAAAAAAAATCGACAACTAAAAGTCGTAAGATTTTTAGCGGCAGCAAAAAAATGAAAGGAAAATAAGAAGAGGAAAAAAAAGAAGGCAGAATTTTGCTAAGGCTGGTTTTAAGAGCATATGAGTGGTAATTAAGCAAATCAAAAAGCTTAACTCACGTTTTTCTTAAATTTTTGTTGAAACAATAACTTTCCCCAAAGAAACACTTAGACATGTATTTGAATCACATTATTTACCTCAAAGTATTTTTGAGATTTCCGAAACACTTGGTAATAATTTCATTATTCAAGTATGGCTTGTTTAAGCAAAACAGTTGATTTACTAATATCTAAACAATGAGTATATAAACTTTAATTTACTGCTAGTGCTAAATAATGTTTCGTAAACAGATGTACAAAGTAAAACAAATAGTTATGATCTGAAAACTTTGACATTTCTGCTTTTTTTATATTTCCTAGTTTCGGTTTCTAAATTGGAAAATAAAATAAATAAATAAACCATAAAGAGTGCGGGGGGGGGGGGGCGTGACTGGCTAGAAAAATCTATGCATTAAATGCTTTTATATCCTTACATAATGTGGGGGATTCCTCGCTAGCAGTTGAAAATTTAAACAATTTCTCAGAGGTGTGATTTTGAATGGAATACAGATTAATTAAATATCGTGCAAGGTATGGAATAACGTACTCTGTAGGAAATTTACGCATGTAGCTTAAGGTTCACGGAGTTATAATACGGAATATTTACTGTGGTGGCACTCAACAAAATTTATACCTGAAAAATGTTCCCATTTGTAACATCCAGATCGAATATTTATTGGTACTCGCTGTTTCCTAACAATTAAATCAGAGTTACCAGTTGGGAGAAACAAAAATGTTTAGCATAAATATTTTTAAATGAGGACCTAAGCTAAGGTTATGGACAGAATGTGGGGAAAAAGGAAATAGTTAAGATAACATACCTTTTTCAAATTAAAGAAATTGGGTATTTGTTTTGAAAGTTACATCATATAAAGAAAGAACAATATTTTATAAAAAAAACTTACATCGACACATTATTTTTTGCTCTTAGCAAAAAATTTATCCATTCAAAAAAGTTGGAAAATTTTCACTTCTTTCATGGGTCGAAGTGAAAAATAAGACATTTTCCTAAGTAAATATTTTCTATCTGATTATCTATACTAATATTATAAAGAGAGAGAGAGCGGATTTCTGTGTGTTTATATGTTCGAGGTAATCTCTAGAACCACTGAAACGATTTGAAAAATTCTTTAGCTAATTGAAAGGTGCATTCTTACTGAGTAACATAGGCTATAATTTATGCAAATATGTAGTCATACTATTTTTTAAAATCTATAGTTTGTCTTCGCTACCAGTTCCTGTTTCGTACTGTTTTGTTCTTATGTAAGTAAAAACGATCCCCGATTGCCCTGCGTCCGCAAAGACAGAATGACTAGCGGTTCTCTCGGGGTCTCCGCGATGTTTCTCTTTGAGTGGGCCTGGAACAAGTGTCACTGCCGCAATTCGTCCCCTGAGCTAAGCGATGGAGGAAAATTTGTTTCTTCACTCTTTGGGTCAGCTATAAGCATTGTTCTGATTACTCATCGCACGTGTTTCGACATTTTGAGTTGTGAAATTTTATTTTAAATAATTTTTTTCTCCTGTGTTACAAATACAGAATTAAGTCCTCGGATATTAAAATTCATGTGAGTACTTAGCGGGGTTAATTGTGCTTCCTTAGCCCATCTGAGAAAACTAGACAGAGAAGTGTCTAAAATCTGTGATTAAGTGTTCTCCAAAGTTGACGGTAATATCATTACACCCAAGAAATGTTGAGCGTCAAAAGTTGGGTTTGTTTCAACGCGACAAATGCCCAAGCTTTCAAAAGGTAAAATGACTCTGCTTATAAAGGAACGGCGGAGTTCATCCAAATAATTAACAAATGGTGGATCATTATGAATGTGAAAAATCCTCACAAAGGCTATGAACAATTGGATGACAATAGAAACCTTTTAAGCTTATTTCAGATGAGAGATTGATTCTTTTCAGAAAAAAGGTATAGAATGGGTCAGTTAATGGAAAAGGGTTACGATTCCAGGACTGAAAGTGAAACTTGGGAAACTGACATCGGAAACGTTTTCTTCATTTGAACAAACCACAAAAACTATCAGAGAAATAATAATTCATCAAGTGACATTATTTTCTGATATGTCTTAACTGGAAAGTACCAAACTCTGACCCTTTGGTAGGCGGATTTCGTCAATGACACCAGCTATGTGGTGTAAACTACAGTATTTCTGTAGAGTAAGTTTGCAAGCTGAAAAAAATGAGATAAACAGCCTACTGAAATTGCTTTCAAGAGAATGTCGCAATTTTCATTTGCAAGAACTTTTGCGTGAGTTTACTGAAAAAGAAACTCTAATAGATATGATTTAAGTTTATATAAAAGGTGTGGATACGCTGTTCATAAATTAAAACCTCATTTACAGTGCAGTGTCCAAACACTGCACTGTAATGTCATTTCACATAAAGGTTAAACTTATTAGCAGGGCCAAAAGAGTTATTATTTGAAATAACAAATTCTATGACAAAAGAATATTTGTTTGATGTATATAGAGGTAAAGTGACTTATTTAAATTCAAATATTGTGAAATATTTGTAGCAAGTTTTAAAAATTTTTCAAATTTTTATCAAGCCATGAAAGTTTTCTCCACAATGTGATGTTCCCATCAATTTTTCTGAGGGTATTATACTTCCAGTAATCCATTACGCACAATATGTGTATGCAATCATATACATAATTTGTCATAATATGAAAATTTGTGAAGCTTGAGGATATACGCTACGTGTCTAAAAAATTATTGAGAGCATACGGCGTATATGGAGTATACCCTATGGGAACACCACTGCTCGGGAAATATAAGAACAATGTTGAAAAAAAATCATATTGACTAAAATTCCTGATTAGACAGTACAGGAAGATGTAGAACATGCAACAGAACGAAGGAAGAAAACAGCAAAAAAATCATATGTGTTTTCATTGACGTATTCTTAAACAATTTTTCGAAACTGAAAAATAGTCATGCTAAATTAAGGAAAGACCAAAAAAGGAAGATTTCATTAGTGCATCTCAGCAATAATCTTCAGAACAAGCTATGGTTACTAACATACTATACGTTTTAATTATTCTCAGTTTAGAAGAGACAATATAAAGGTCTAACCGATAAAACAGAAAGAAAATGAAAAAAAAAAAAAAAAGGGAAAAACACATTTTTTGCGACGCCAAGTCCAACCACACCCCGTGGTGTAAATTACTTGTATTATCATATGCTTAGATCTTCAAAGATAATTATTTCCTGACTGGAGTAGCATATAGGGTGAACCTACCTTATTTCGTGACATACCTTACTCTGTGATACGAAACATTTATTTTACCACGGAGTTAGGTAGGTTGTGTACACTTAATTTGACATGTTCCTCATAGATGGCAGGGTGTTGTCCAAACCCAGGCAAAGCTTTGGAGGTCTCCGGCAACTGGTTTATTGTGTAGCCATTTTGTCAGTTAGAAGAGAACAGTGTGCACGTGGTGTGACTCCTTGCAATAATTAATGAAAGTTTTTATATGTAATCTCTTAAGAAAATTAATATTTCTTACACTAATATTTAAATTAATACTATAATGAATGTGGTATTTATATTAGTTTCTTGTTTTTGTGTGTAATAATCGTAACGGAGGCTTACAAAAACACAGTTACTTCTTATGAAATTTTGCTACTTTCAGACAGATGGCGCCTATTTACAGCAAGCTAGCCGGTGGGAAAAAAGAGAAAGGTGGGAACAAACGGAAGAAATACTCAAAGGAAACACTTCAACTCGCAGTGAGGAAGGTAGTGGATGAAAATTGGTTAGTGTACAAGTCTGCAAAAAATTTTTTCATCCCATGGAGCAACTTGAAAGACTACATAACACGCTGTGAAGGTGACAGTGACAGTATGGATGTGAGAAAAGTGGAGAGACCGTTTGCTCTAGGCCCAGCAACTGAAACTTCGTTAGTGAAATTTGTCATTAATATGCAGGAGCTTGGGTTTGGTTTGACGGTCAGTCGAATCAGGCACATAGCATACTCCCTTGCTGAGAAGGAGTGTGCTTCCGCTGAGAAGACCAGGAAGATTCGATTTCCATGGGATGTTCAGTCCCGCTTTTCTGGAAGCATTCAGCAGAGAAAATATCATTTTTGCATTCTGCAAGGCTGGTGTTTTCCCACTAAACAAGATGAAAATTCCTGATGAAGCCCTGACAACAAACGTGGATAACAGGTGTATGGATGAAAATTCCCTGTCAGTCAGCAATGCACCTGCTACAAAGGAAGGCATCGATGATGTGTTAAAACTACCTGATTTTACAGCACGTGCTCCAAAACCTGCGAGGAAGAGGCGTGATCCATCAGCTGCAGCTCATCTTCCAGGGGAGAAATCATGTGGTAATACTTCCACCGCCAGTACCAGTTCCAGTACTAGTGACACTACCAAATCCTGTGTCAGTGCCAGTACCAGCAGTTTGGTTAAAGCCAAAAAGAACACCAATAAGAGCAAAGGTGAAGCTGAAGATGAATGGTTCTGCCCCAACTGTAATGAAAGTTACAACAAAGGACATAACAAGAGCCCATGGATCCAATGTTGTTTTTGTTTAAATTGGTATCATGAAAGTTGCCAGGCAGTTGACTCAAAAAATCCACCAACAGTGTTCATGTGTAGTGTATGTGCACGTAATGAAGAAAATGACAGTGACAGTGATTAAGTCATTACCACGAAGTTAGGTACACTGACTCACGGAATAAGGTAGACTATCACGAATTTAGGTACATGTGATACTTTTTTGGAAAATAATTAAATTACATTATATTATCATGTATTAATTCTGTTTGATGGTTTAATAATTAAGAATAAAGTTTACTATGTCTATGGAAAAAATATCAAGTCAATAAATTCAGAAAAAATTATCGATTATACTGTTTGAATCCTTAGTATCACGAAATTGGGTAGGTTTACCCTATGTGTTACTACATAGGTTAAATATTTCCCCATTCCACTTTGCCCCTCGGTCCCCTATACATGTTAATGCGAAAGACCGAAGTTGGAGAATATCAACATTCACTGGTTAATGAGTAAAAATATAACTAAATGCCCTGTCTTTTACCATTGTATTTCCTCTGCGATTGTTGACATTTTTGGCAATTGAAAGCATTTACCAAATTTCGGTTTTACACAGTAAAATACACATTAAATGCAAAATCTCGGCTTTGATTTTTGAGGTAAAATAATCCGAACGAAGTTGTTGTAGTTAAATTAAAACACACATGGTAATGATAGAGTATCGGCAACGTAAGTATTTCTTACTAAAAGGTTAAAGATTGTTTAAAAATCATTCAGGTTTTGATTTTAAAACAAACCTGTGAAACTAAATATTTCTTCATTGGTTAATGATTATCCCATCGTTAAGATAAAAAATGATAGAATATTTTGCATTCATTGTCTATCGATATATATACACACACACATATATATATATATATATATAACTTTTTTTTAAACATGACTGAAATAGAGCCGCTAATCGTAAAAATAACGATATTTTTATGTCATTTCAATTGAAAAACTTAATAGTTATTATATTGAGTCCGAGAGGAGAAAAAAAATTGTGTAATCAAACAAAATAGGGTTACAATCGAATGATCTTAATAATGCAAAATCTGTTTTAATTATAAAGACAATTCTCTGAATCAAATTTATAATTTCATTATAAAGATTTAATCGATTCCCATTATCTGTTTAATTTTTCCCTGTGAACTAACAAGGCATTTCTTTTCCAACAAATAAAATAATAATGAAAATATGGTTTGCAATGAGCAGTTATAGCTGTTATTGCTATAATACTCATGGGACTGCAATACTCGAAATATTAAAAGATGTGTACAATAACATTAACTTTATTTTGACTAAAACGATGAGTAGCATGAAAACTTCAGTATCATCATAGACTCAATATTTAAAGGTGTACCTACGATTTCTCATAATTCTTCTTTATCTTAGTAACAGAAAGTGGATAAGCCCACTTTTGAGTCAATAAGTGCAATATTTTTTTCTATTGCTACGATAGATGCAAAACTTAACAGCAGCGTTTTTTTATATTAAAATCAATAATCTTAAAAATAAATTTTGGACTGTCGCTTACTTTTTTATTTTCAGTAGACAGTCCTTCATCTGAAGAAATTTGCTTAGGTAATTTGTCTTCTTGCTTCGTGGGTACTAGTTATTAAAACAATTAAAGATCATAAATAATTTTTCTGATTAATAGATTATAAGTTTTGTCGTGTTTAACCACGTCTAATGATTAAAATATTGTGGAAAATTAATTAAGAAATGATGAAACCTTCCCTTTTAGTTTCTAATGAGTTATACTTTGAATTTAAAACTTCGTCAAATTATTATAATCCTGTTTTAACAGTGATAACCTAACATGTTAATAAAAACTCTGAGACAGTCATTAAATGAATGTCGCCAGATAATCTTCTGAAATTAGTTCCTTAATTAGTCAAGCAAAAATTATTCATGTCTGAGACAAAGTTTATGCTATATTTGTACAGAAACAAGAAAGATACATTTGGGATTTTTCAGCACAGCACAAAATGCTCATGAACTTATCGATATCAAATTATATTAGCAATGCTTTTTTAGGTGCATAATTAATGAAAGGATATAATCCCATCGAAAACTCGCAAACAAAAAAAAAAATCTAATCTTAAGATTCAGAAATATTATTATAATAGCGGCATAATCAGCTATTAATATTATGTAGTCATGCTATGGTAAACGTTTAAAAAATCACGAAAGTTTCTTAAAATTTTCAATCTGACAGTAAATGCATTTAAATTAAAGGTTTTTTTTCTCGTAACTTTTGATAGGCATTAAAAAAAATTTTCTAAACATTTCTAGAAAAAATTCAGAACCTTAGTGTAGTAATTAAGTCTTTTTCCTAGTTTTTTGGGATATTTGCTGCTGTTTGATGCTTAAAATTCTGTTATTGATTTTGTGCCACTTTTATACGTATATTTCTATATTGGATAACACTCATTTCGTACTAGTAACTTCTTCCAATAGGCTGGAAACTTGTAGCTTTGTTGCTAGTTTTTGCTACTAACATTTTATGGTAACGGATACACGATTACAGTTATATTTCAATGAGTTTTAACTTTTAGATGTTACACTCAGTAAGGTAGTGATAATTGTTTGAGCAATTAAGGCAATGAGAAGCGAAGGGAAGTAAGTGAACATTTTCAAGTTTCGAGTAAAACGTGTTTAAGATTGCGGTCCTAGGTAGAATTTCATTGAAATTTTTTTCTAAATCATACTGTATAGCAACGCCTACCAGGACCACTAGTGCTATCTCTTGTCTCATAACAGTAGAGAGCTTCTCCTACCATTTGTGCTAATTATCTCCAAATTTTTAATTTTGACACTTACATCCCTTTGCTTCTCACTGCCTCAATTTTTCAGTGAGGTAGTGGTAATTTTTTGAATTGGGTGATTTGGTTCGGGATTATCTCTTGTCTATCCATCCTTCCCAGAGCTAAAGGAAGTCGCCCGTTTTAGAACAATTACTGGACCTGACTATCTACAGGATCATTTGCGTAAAATCAAGATGGCCGATTCACCTCTTTCTGTCTTTTGTAACACATCTCCTTTGACTGGGGTGCATCTCTTTAGTTGCCCCTCTCTTTTTGACATTCGTTCCAGTAATGACTTTCGAGCCCTCACCTTCTTTGGGGCCCCTTCAATTCTGTACTGGACTGCAAGATCCCGCACGTCTGAAAAGACGATGGCGGGCATAATTTAAAAAAAAAGATATCTGTATTTCTTGAACATCACAGCTCCATACTGAATATTCTCAACAAGTTATTTTGCGGTACATTTATTTCAAGAAAGTGTGTAACAGAAGCAGCAACCACATTCATAGCTTACACCTTCAATTCTGTAGCGTCCACTTCAGTTGGGATAGTAATTTTTTACTGTCACGAGAAGAGAAAGGGTTATAAATGGCATCAATAAAGGAATTTTGTAGAAGATGTAGTTCAGAGTAGTGAAAGAGCAAGCATCAATCGATATTTAGTATGACGCTCAAGAATTTTTATTGGGGTATATTCTTCG
This sequence comes from Uloborus diversus, assembly GCF_026930045.1. Lineage (NCBI taxonomy): Eukaryota > Metazoa > Arthropoda > Arachnida > Araneae > Uloboridae > Uloborus > Uloborus diversus. The sequence continues at coordinate 97,954,742 of NC_072733.1, forward strand.
ACATTTGTTATGATTACACAAAATCTATGTTTCTTTTCCTCGATATAACTAAGGAAAAGAAAACTTCAATATTTATATAGCTATTATGCTAATAGATGTACAAGTATTCAAAAAATAAATAAATAAACAAACAAGTAAATTAGATAAACAAATAAAAGTAAATGAAACCTACTTGAGCATATAGTTTCGTACGTGATGCGTTTTGGACACTTGTTGATCAGAGCACCAAAATATGCCATCGGTGTTTGTATTGTTTTCTAAATAGGAAAAGTGCAAGATGAGGTGAATTGTGGTGAGTGCTGCTGTATTACAATTGTATTCTTGGGCTTTCCTTTTTTTAAAATTTTTAATATTGACAGTTATGAGGAGCCTTAAGCTTTTGAATCTATTCTTTTCATTTTAAACTTGTAAAACAATGTAAAAATAATTGAACATTCGTAGAAAATAGCTTTTGACGTACAAAATTGAACATTGCTTCCAAGGTCTGCCAATGACTCAACGTAAAATGGAGAAAAAGGTTAAAAAAAAGAATAAGTGTGATTTTTTAATATTACCTTTCATTTTTAGTTAAAATTTAGGTTCAGATCATAAATATATACCAGACAAACATGTATAAAAGGTTTTACGGAAATATATAAGAAACTTTCTGAGATATCATGCGCGCAAAACGAGAAAGCCGAAGAAACCGGCACCGGAGAAAAAGAGGAGACTTTTCATTCGGTAGGTTGGGGGGGGGGGGGAGTTTATCATATTGAATTCTTCTCGTGGGGTAGGGATTGGTTATACACTCCTTACATGCATTTGTATAAGATATATTAGGATTGTCAGCTCTGCTTAAAGCCAAAGACACTCTCTCTAGTTAGATAATTTAAATTCCTATCTCCCTCTCGCAGTGCCTCGGAGCGTTATTTTTCACTTTTGACTTATCTTTCCGTGAGTAAAATCTTATAAAATCAAGTATAGATTCATAAAATCAATCAACTGACGCTTAATATTTTGATTAATAAAAAAAATTTTGAAAAAAAAAAAATAGAACCGACTTCAAAATTGCTCTAAAAAGTGAAAAATAATTTTATTCTTTAAACACCATCGATAATACTTTTAAACATAATTTTTGAAGTTGGCGCAAAAACGATCGATAAAATCATTCACAGCCATAACTCAACTACAAGTATAAATTTAACCACGTCCAGTTTCTTCACTACCACATGCATTACGCATTGATGACAGCATATTTGAGTAACGATATGAATGTTTCGTTCCTAAGTTTGGATGATTTTTTGATAAAAATATGAACGAAGCATGGTTACAATGGATTTTACTTTTTGTTTTTGCGCCAACTTCAAAAATTATGTTTAAAAGTATTATCGATGGTGTTTAAAGAATAAAATTATTTTTCACTTTTTAGAGCAATTTTGAAGTCGGTTCTATTTTTTTTTTTTCAAAATTTTTTTATTTCATTCTTTTTAGTGTAAATGTAGATATTTCAGTAAAAGTAAAGAAGTTACCTAGTAAGAAGTGCGGCTCTATATCACTGTATTACTTTAGAAAAGCCTTTATTCAAAATTATCAATACAATTACTATTAATGTTACAGTTATATGGCACCAAACTTTTATAACAACGAGTTTCATATTGTCGCGTAGATGAAGATAGCGAAGGCAATGTGAAAGCCAAATGAAGCGAATACTCGTTAGTCTCAACTCGAGATCTTTATTCAGAACCACGAATGAACGTTACAGCTCCTTATATACAACTTGAAAAAGTGCTGGAACTTTCCAGACTTGAAAAAATACAGAAATTAATAGAACATTCGAGAAAATTCGGGAAACGGTAGAAACGAAATTTTAGTAAAAAACAATTTTTGTCCTAGTCGGGATTTGAATTCGGGTTGCTCGTGTGGGAGACGAGAATTCTACCACTGAGCCACCGTTATCCACGGATGAAACGTGCGAACTTCGCTACAATATCATTTTAATCATTTAATAGGGAAATTTACTGTTTTTTGCCCATAACTTTTTTTCTAAAGAACAAATATGGTCAAACAAAGTAATGGGACCTAAGTTGAGCCATCCTCTATCCATTAAAAAAAGAATCATCAAAATCGGTTCACTAGGTGAGACGCTATGAGTGGACAAACAAAAAAAAAAACATACATACGGTATGAACTGATAACCGCCTCCTTTTTGAAGTCGGTTAAAAAAGAGCGTCAGACAAACTAAAATTAGAAACCTATCGCAAAACATTGAAAAAGAAAATATAAAGAAAGAATGTGAATAAATTCGTTCAAAAACTTTAAAATATTGTTGAATATTACAAGAAAACATGAGGTGAATGAAACAGATGCTATTGCCACACTCGTGAAAATATTTGAAAGTAAACTGAAGACTAGGTAACACATAAAAGACATTCTGCGAGTTTCTGGTGCTTATAAACAATTGCATAAGCTTCATCATTGTTTGAAAACGACACTACGAAAAAAGTTGTTTTTAAAGTAAACTAGCATTTTCCTCACCAGCAGGTCTACAAATGGATAGTAACTGGTTTTAACTAGTTTTAGTTTTTATGTGAAAGGTTACTAAAAGCATTTATTTATGAATCTTACCTTCCCAAATAATATATTTGGAGTGCAATTTAGGTGGTTCCATTTACACCTTAAGTTTTGTACTCTGGGGTAAATGGAAACAACTAGGAAGATTAAACTTTGATGCAAATGGAACTGGTGTTTATTTTACATCAATTCAGCAAATATCTTAACTTTTTGCATGATTTTTCATTTTAAACGATTTCAGATTACATTTTGAAGCTTCAGTGCGCCGCATGTTACCTACGGGCCACAGACTACATTACTATTTTTGTTGTAGAACCTCAAAAGTTTCTGAGCTTATTGTGTGCATTGCAATTGTCTACATCATCTACCTCATTGAGAAGCAAATGGGGTGTTTCCATTTATCCCCTAGACTCTGGGGTAAGAGGAAACATGATTTTATTCTCTAACAAACTGTCGTGAAGAGAAATATTTTATACCCAGTAATTCTCAAAGAGTAGTGTTGAACAAAATGCACAAAATTTTATCTCTCATTTCATTTAAACGGAAGGAAAGGAACTAAAGTCGAAACATTGAAGTTCCATTTCCTCTTTCTCCAACTGACTCTACACCAGAATGACAGAAGATTCAGTTAAACAAATTACACGATTCTCAGTTATTAGTTTTATGAATTCAAATAGCTTTGGATAAGCCTTTTATCATAAGACTTCCAACCAGACAAGTCATTCGCCTTTAGTCTACTAAATATGCTTAGGGGATTTCCTCTTACTTTAAAAGCATTGTACGAGTCCATAGGATTTTCACGGAGCTTTTCTAATAAAGTCTCAAGTGGGATGAACGAAGATGGTTCCCGTTCTATCCTCTACAGATGTGATTTATTTTACGTTAATGTTTTCACTCTTAATTGTTGAGTATACAAAATATAGGACTGCATTGGTCTATATTTGATATATATATTTCAATTTTGTACGTACACAAATAGCTGTTTTCGTTATTAATTTTAAATATTGAAGATTATTTTTAATGTTCTCTAGTCGCAATAAGGAATCTTTGTCTCCAAATCGAAGAATACTTTTACGGTCCTTCAAATTATCACATTACAATAACCTCAAGAGAATTTCTGAATGAAGCTAAAGCAAAAACATTGCATAATCAGAACTATTATGCACATAAGCAACTAAAAATGCAACCTAAAAATAAATAACCATAATTGCATTCGGTTTAAATCAACATCCAAGAACTTAACGTAACAGCACGATGTAAAAAGAACTAAAATTAATTGAAAAAAAAAAATGGTTTTGCTGAAAGGCAATGTTTTCTTAGCTAAAATTGATTGTTACGTCGTTGTAAAACATGTGAAGTCAACCTATAATTAAGAAGTATTGTACTTCTAACTCCTTTGATACTCCTTGATAAAAAAAATTAAAATGTTCTTGCTTTGATTGGAAACGTTAAGTGATGTCTATTTTAAAATTAAATTTCAAAAAAGTGGAACAATTTTTCCTTTACAAATCATTTAGTCAATTTTTAAGTTCATTATATCTCTTCCTAAACTCGAAAAAATATTTTGTTCAAAGTAATCTGTAATTTTCAACAAGCTTGAGCAACTAACTACCAATTAATGAAAATCCGATTTAATTCCAGCGCGAGATTTGGCTTACCATTATTTTTACTGCTGCTACTTTTATATTCTAATAATTGGAAGCACTGGAAAAATTTCTTTTTGATAAAAAAATATTTAAATATTTTCAGCAAGATTAAAAAAAAATCTACTCGGAGTTCAAGGGGAAAAAACATTTTAATAAGCGAGAATAAAATTTTGTCTGTTTTTAGTCACCTTTTCAAGTAATTTTAAGATAAATTTAGGATATGCAGATCTCGTCGCATACATTAAACAGCTTAAATGTTTTTGATAAAAATTCCACTGCTTTATTCTTTTCTAATGAATACATCGTTTGAGAAATAAGGATAATACGGTTTTACCTTCCCTAAACAGGTCATCCTAAACAATTGTTTTCACCGTTTATAAATCTCAATCGAAACACAAACCACAGCTAATTGCTAACACTTACAAAAGTTTGTGACTGTGTTCAAACTGAAAATGTGACGTCTGGGAAGGAGTACGTTATCAAGTAAATCACTTAGATGGCGTAGTACTAACTCCTATTTTCAGGTATATACACAAACTCTGGAATTTGTTCAAGAGTGATGTAATGCCTGAACAGTTAGTTAATGTTTGCTTCATGTTTTTTTACTAGCTCAGAGAGCTACTTTTTATTTTAAGTCTGATATACCAATAAATGTTTTTTCCCCTAATCTATTAGTCTCTTGCACAAGCACGCTGTATTATCTCTAGTATGTTTGTCTAACCTACTCAATGACGAATTGTTATTGGCAGAAATGCCATTTTTTGAAAGCAAAATAATTTGTTCATGGATAATCGCTTTGTCTTCCCCAAAAACTATATAGTTCAGAAATGGTAATATATTATTCTTGTTAATATAAACTGCGTGAAAAACATACAGGTGATATTAATGTAGAAATATTAAACTAATTTATCGTACACTAACAGTTAATGTTTATCCCTTTTATTAGTAAATATTTATATAAACGATGGACAGTTAATTCACTGTTTTTCATAAATATTTGCCAATATTATTAACTTTGGGGAAAAAACATGATTGGTGTCACCTGTAGTTTTAGTTACTTAGGCATGTGAAACTGCCAATAAACTATTAAAGGAATTAAATTTACATTTGCCAGCGAATGGGAATTTGAAAATGATTTTGCTCATTTAACTCGGAGTGAAATACGCATTAGTGAAATCGGCATTTCATTAATTTGAATTCGTATTGAAAGGTAGATTTCTACGTTTATTATACAAGAAATAATTTGGAAAACTAATATTTCACGTTGCGGATGATAATCTATAATCATAAATTACTGCAGCCCTTAACATCCATTAGCAAAACCTTAGCTGAAGAGTTTCGCTTCATTTATAGTCTAGTTTAAAACGTCTAAAGGCAAAGTTAATTTGACCGGCGCATTTATTTTCATAAAAGTTACTTTAAAGAAAGGTACTAAATTGCTCTACATTACAGAAGGAAATTATTTTTCTTTAAAGCGAAACACGAAATTTAATGCGACATTCAAAAGCACCATGGGTAGTAATTTCTACAGATATATACTATTTAGCAGAATTATTCCACCTCATACAATGATATTTTTAGTTGGTATATAATCAATAAAGTATTTGGTATAGTAAACATTATTTACTTTATTGCTGCTATTTTTCTTCCTTTTCTTTTCGTTTTACATTCAGCATAAGCATTTTAATCGCTCGTACAGTGTATGCAGTTATAATCAAAATCGATGCTCATAACACGTTAAAAATTGCATACTTAGAGTTCAATGCTACCAAATAGCACTTATCGTTTTGCTTTGTAAATGCCTGTCAGGTAGCCTTGGAATTTCCTAGAAATTATCTGTTTATTATTTAGCAGTAAATGTTTAAAAATTTAAATTGTAAATTTCAGTATCTAAAGCACTTATCTTTGAAACTGTTTCGTTTCGGCTGCACTGATGGATTTCATGCTAAAATATAAAGTTTGATTAAATGCAAATGCTACATCTCATTAATCGTTCCTAAAATCATAAACATTCAATTTGCTAATCTGCTTGGTTATTAACAGCTGTGCAGTTAATTTGTTTACATAAACTTATTTCTTAATTCTACAAAAATACACATATAGCAATGAAATACGTTACATATAATCACATATACGTTAAATGTCACCGTAATATTTAGTTCAACATGACGTTTTTACTTTTAGAATCTTACTCAATTTCACATTAAAGTTTTATTTAAATACAATATATCTATGTTTTTATCTATATCTAATGTCAGCTCTTGGTTTCAATTACTATTTGCTTTTTATGAGTCATACAACTTGCAAGGTTACTTAATTTAATTTCAGGTTTTACTGAAAGAAAAAAAAAACCCTGAAATGCATTAAAAGGATAGTTTTATTTTAAATAACAAAGCTCTTTGAAATAAGCAGAGTTTTTTTATAAATCTAAGAAATGCCCGAGTGGAAAATAAACTTCATGGAGAAAAAAATCGGTTAGTATTGAACGAGATTTTTATTCAACAGGTTCACACAGATTCTGTGAAGATCCATTATCCAATTTTTCCCATGGTCCGTTTCTTTGCTTTAACTAATTAAAGAAAGCTTTTCATATAACAAAAGAAAGTTTTGATCATTGTAACAGGGATTTCAAGGTCCTTATAGCCTGGTCAAAATAGACATTCGAGTTCGGAAAAATTCGCATAGAGCTGAAAATTTGTACAAGGTCAAAGGCCCACATTATTATTATTATTATTTTTAATCGAAAAATTCGGACGATGCTAAAAATAGGTACAGACCTGAAATACATCATTATAAATGAAATTAAAAAAATTTAAATTGGTCCCACTTGATCTAAACATTTTATAAAAGGTCAAAGTTCAAAAGAAACAATTTTTTTCTAATCCCAAACCTTCACAGAAAGCTAAAAATTTGTACATACTTTAAATACATCATTATAAATGAAGTATCAAAAATCCCCATCGATTCCACTCAATCTGAACATTTTATGCAAGGTCAAAGGTCAAAAAATCTTTTTTTTTATTTTGCAAATATTTCAAAATCCTTAACTGTTATAAAACAGTGCATATTAATTTGTAAACTATTCAAAAATTTCAAAAGAAATATTTATATCAAGTTCAACTCTTTCGGATTCAAATTGTGTGAAAACGGTAAAACAAGTATAACGTTTTCCCTTATTTAACGGATATAAGATACCTCTGCAAAACGCAAAACATTTTTTTATTAACTATACATTATTATCCCTCTTTTTAGGATATATTTTTCATTTGAAACAAATTCAAATGCACAAATTTAAACACTTAATATATGTATAAAGGAGAAAGAATGAGAATGTACAAACTTATTTCAGGAAAAGAAACACGTCTATTAAGATGCTCATATAATTTTTCCTCTCCGGTAAAAAATCACCAATTAGTTGACAGTAAGATATTTGTAATCCGAGGAGCCATTTAAAGATGATTCTTGCGCTAGTTTAAAGGTGTAACAATTGCAAAACATTTGAAGGCAAACGTTTAATTCTTCTAGGTTGTAGAGCACCCAATCTCGTCAACTATAGTTAACGAACATATTTATACCTTGCACTTCTCGTAATTTGTGTATCACTCTTATTAGGAGAATGAAATACGTAGTGTGCATAGCAAATGAAAGAAAATTAAAGTGCAAAAATAAGTTTACTCATGCCAAAATTAACTCAATCTTTATAACAGGAACTGCAGCTCACGAAATTGAATCCTTGCTCGCCCCTTTTTTGAAAAATAAGATTTTCATACTTAAATAAACAGATACAAAAAGCCTAATGCAACGCAACAGAAATAAAGAATAAGGTAGGATTTAATCCGTACGATAACAGCTCTGAAAACTTATTTTACATGAACAGTGTTTTAGTCTTTCTTTTTGTGTTTCTATAATCATATAGAATACGTCCGTGTAATTTGGAATTTGTAGTTTTCTTTTTGACAGTCAAAGTAGTCCTACTTTTAAGGGAATTGTTCAGATCAGCTTCGAAAATAAGTTAGTTGAACATATTTGTTTTTCCTGGCTTCAAAAGAAAAGGTAATTTTTAAACATTATATATGAATCAAAATAATGGAATTTTTTTATAACGCACCTTACATGTTGCATCAAGATAATTAGATGATTAGGAAAGGATACAAGAGCGCGAAACTGATGTTATTCAGCTAAGATGCAAAATAATACATTTTGTTCGAAATTATGTTTATGACAGAATTACATTTCCATAGCACAACTTTGTAATGAGTTTTAAATTTGAAAAATAATTTTGAATGATGGAACTATACGCGAATCTACTTTGAATGTAATTATTGTGCAGTAACTTAATAAAACTGATATTTTTTGCAAATTACTGAAATTACTCAACCATGTTTTGCATAAGATTAGCTACGTTTCACGGTCTACTTCAAAAATGATAGTTGGTCCAAGTTACGCATTTTCAACAATCAAGCTTAAATAGAAGAAAACAAAACATTGAAACATTTCCCTTAAACGTGTAGAAAAGAGCAATTGTATGACTCAAAATTTCAATATAGATTACTTTGGTTTTTAGAAGGGTTTTTGAGTTTTTAATTGTCATTAAAAGGCAAAAACATTCCTTTTCACATATTTTCTGGAGAAATTCTCCTTAGGGGGTTTTGACTCTTCATAGGGGAACAAAAACCTTCCTTTTCGAATTCTTGAGCAGCAAAAGTCCTTTGTGTCAAATTTGGTGAAAAACCAACTTAAATTTGCAGAAAACATGTATACGAAACAAACACACATAAGCAGCTATTTTTATATATATATTTACGTTTTTCAAAAGAGCATTTTGCCACAATTGATTTTTAAAGCTAAAATTACAAAGGAGACAAAAAAAAAAAAAAATATTTAATGTTTCGCAACTTTGTATTCACTTTTATAACTTTGTTAAATATAAATTTGAAAACAATATTTTTTTGAATACTGAACATTTTTTAAAACTATTTAACTCAAACATTAAACAACACTAAATTTTATGGTAGAAGTAATCATAAAGTAACGCAAAAGCAAATATCACTCTTTTCTTCGGGGGGGGGGGGGACCACATAAGAGAAAACACAACGATTTGTTTTTGTTTTTTTTTTTTTTTGCATTTCAAAACTAAACGTTTTAGTTGTTAAACGACATAGACGCCCTTAAACGTAGTCACAATACTGCTGAATGTCAGTTAACATTAAGAAAAAATCTGTGCATTTCAATTTGAAAAGTACGTATGTTTTCGCCATTATATTACATCTCATTTACCACATTATAAATAACATTTAGGGTTTTTCCTTCTTCAAGATCTAAGTTTTTCTGCTGAAAGCATCCATTTAGCTTTTAGCTTTTACAGTTCGTAATTGAGCAAAAGTTTTTCACTTAGATTCGAAGGAAAAAAAAAGACTGTGCAGTAGATTTACTTAACAGAAAAATAATCAAAATGTGTACACACTTCTGATGGTACCTCCTTGTGTTAAAACTTGTTCTCGTTTCTAAGAGTAATATTTCTTAGAGAAATGTGTTTATGCTCGCAACAAGGAAAAGCACTTAGAAAGAAACTGAGAATCTTTTTGAACAGAGCAAAACTCACTGATACAAATAATTTGAGTTCATATTTGGGTCATAAGACTTGATACCAGAAACTTGACAGTATTTATAGGAATCCGTAATTACTCTTTGAAGCTCTGGAAATAATTGAGACACAGGTAAAGTATCTAAGGATTCTAAGGATTACCTTAGTCCTAATGATTTCATAAAGCGCTATAAATTTATAATTGAATTTTCAGCTATACGGGAAGTATTTGATGAAGCCAGAACTGCCTGGCTAAAATAGATAATCTGTCTCTAGCATTTTTTTTTGATAAAAGAAATGTATTTTCATAAAAAAAACAACAACAACATTAGTTTGAATTTTGAGTTCTTGGATTAAAAGTACGTTTTTCGCAATCAGGAATTGCGATAGGACCCTAGTCGTTGGGATTCTTGTTTCTACTAATGGCTTTTTATCGAACCCATAATTTGAATTCATGACGTCAAAATTCAAATGAATGCCAGCGGCTGAATATTATGTGCTGAATACTGTTTTCGTGTAAAAAGGATTGTGTAAAGTCGAGAAGGTCGTTTACCAATAATTCGATTCCGAGGCACATGAAAGCCTGCATTATCAGCGTAGAAAAATAAAATCAAACAACGTGACGTCATTCAACGGTCAAGTGAAAACAATAAACAATTCATGATTGCTCAAACAAACACGCTAATAATGGCATCGGTAAAACAATGAATTATTTTCTGTCCAATATAACGTGTTTAAGCTGGAAACCAGTATAGGTTGGCTGAAGTGGCTCTTACACCAGGTACGCAACAGCAAGTAATGCGGCAGTTTGCCGAAATCATTTCGAAAATATATTATGATTTTAAAGTAAAATACTCAAATAAGTTTTTCGTAGAAAAATTTGTAAGAATATAGCTAGAAGGGTAAAAGAAACAACTGTTTCTTTTACCCTTCAAGCTCAAGAAAAAAAAAAGTAAGAGAGAAGAATTTTGCTTGAATGGCGTATTGGCGCATTCCTTACTTCTACACAGTTGTGGTGTATCTGGGTGGAATGAAGAACGGCTTTCCGCCCTGATGATCCCTTTTTTTTTCTAGAAGTGAAGGGGGACTGCATTTTAACTCTCGATTGGATAAGAAATATTTTGAAACATTTTTCTAAGTACGATAAATACATACAAAATATTACCTATTATAATTTAAAAGGGGGAAACCTTGTCCCACAAAGATCGTCTAAAACTGTATTTTTAAAGTGATTTTAAAGTGAGAACTTCAAAAAAGTTCCGGAGGAGTTTCTTCTCCTTTCTCGTCAACAGTGGAATGAGGTCCAATGTGGTTTATTTTTTTTCCTTGGTGAGAAGTGAATTATTTTCAAATGTTACATCTTTTTTGCATAAACACATTTATCTAGTGTCAATTTCAAAGATTTCTCCAGAACGATGTCTTTTCGAAGTGGATGCTAACTTAAATCTAGAAAAAAAAAAAAAAAAGAAAGAAAGAAAACTACATAGTATTTGCTATGATGAAAAAATTCTCTCAGAGCTCAGCTGAAATTATTGTACTGTGGTTTTGACAAGCTTTTAAAACCAAATTTGTTTAACATACTCGTAAAACTAAATTTAAACAGTTATAATTCTCGTCAGTGATTCTCGATTACAGTTTCGCTCATTAGTGTCATTCATTTTATACCAAATCCAGTTGTGTTACAGTTACGGCATCAGATAAGACTTATAGCGAATGACATAGCAATTGTAGGGTAAAATAAGCCAAACTGAAATATATTAGTAGGATTTTATTTATTTGTGGTTCTCTTTCTTGAACTTCAGTTTTTAGTTACCGCTCTTTGCTAACAAGAGCTTTCTTTGTTCTGATTCTCTGTGTTTTTATTATTTTTAATGTTTGATTCTTGAGGCTTTTGAGATAAATAGGATTTCGTTATTCTTAGTTTTTAATTTATTTTCTTAGAACAACAGCAGATTTGTAAAGATTTCTGGCAGTCGTCACTTTTCTAAACTCTTTTCTATATCATAATGAACTAAAAATCACTTGTAGGTTTTTTTAAGCTTCTTTCTGTACACTTTATTTATTCAGGAGCTTACAATTTTATGGATTATTTAAATGTTTTGAAAGATAAGCATTAGAATGGGATCTACAACTCATGTAAATAATAGTTTTGAAATTCGGTTTGTAAGTGACACATACTTATTTAGAATAAACCATTTATATTCTTTTTACAGCACAGCATTTTCTTATTTATCAAGATAGGAATTTAAATGGTCATTTATATCAAGTAAAAATAAAAATTATGAATTTTCTCTACATTAAAAGATATCGTTACAACGGCTTGAAGATATAATATTATGGCAATAATCATTTCACTAATCTATATCTAACTCACATAAAAGTTTATATTCTGAATACGAGAAGTGCTTATATACGTTGTTCAGTTGCCATGATTTTATTTTAATTCACGTAAAAAATCACAATATCCATATTTTAAAGTTTTCAAAGTAATCTAGAAAAACATGAATTGGGAATGGGTTTAAACCAAAGAGAAAATCGCAAAAATAAACGTTAATGTTTTTTTGAAAATATTTTTGTCACATAACGAATTCATGAAAAATTCTAAAGTATATAAAAAAAAAAACATGATGTAGAAAAACATAAAGCTGAAGGGACTCGAAAAAAAAACTTGGCATTAAATTGCTTACGACCTTTTTTTGATATTTCTTAGTAACCTAAATATTCAGAAAAGCGAATAATTTTTTTTGATAAATGTAAATAAAAGCTCAATTTAAGATGTCTTTCTGGTTTGGATCGAAAAGTTCATGTGCAATTATCTTTTTCAGAAGTACGGTAAATAACAAAAGTGTACTTTTTTAAAAATATGAGGGCAAAAATACACAAAGAAGAAATAATGCAAATTTACGCTTAGCAAAATCTTTACTTTTATCTTATGGTCAAGAACCAGCGTTTGATTATAAATTAGCTTTTTTAAACGCTAAAAGTTTTTTGACATAACTTTCCAATATTTGTAGTGCGTTCAGAGCTTGGAATTCAGATTACAAGGCCATTTGCTTTGAAGCACTTTGAAGTATGTTTACAGAGATCACTCATCTTTAAATGATTGGTAAACGAAGTCACAAGGATTTTTATAACTGATTAAGAAAGAAGGACGTCAAACAATGCCTTACTTTGTTAGTCCAATGCATAAATTCAAATTAACGCATCCATCTAATTTTCGCTAGCAAAAGTGAAATTATCCATTTTAGAGAATAACTAAAGCATTGGTGAAGATTTATTAAAATATATATCGGGCATAAAATTTGTGTCAATCTTAACTTATAAGTAGTTCCGATGAACTAAAGTTTGTTCAATCGAAGACAAAATTGAGCTTCATTGTAATCTTAACCAGATGGGAGGCAATGAAAAAGAAAAGGGTTGTGAGAGAACTTTTTAAAGTTTCGAGTAAAACGCGCTTAAAGTTCAGATCCTAGCTGGAATTTGATTGCATTTTTTTTCTAAATCGTGTTGTATAGTAGCACCTGTTGCGTAGTCGGGAGGAATGGGCTAAGAAAATCATTCAAAAAAGTAATGAATTTGATGATTTGGGGCAAGAATAAGACGTGCTTCTATGCTACGAGTAAATGACAAAGAAAATATACTCCACTTTAACATAAATGACAATAAAGGAATTAGGGTACTCTTTTACAGAGTTAGAAAATGACAATGATAACTTATAGTCGGCCCGTGACAAGGTATAGTGGTGAGCGTTTAAATAAACAAAACACATTTCAAAATAAACCCAAGAACGGTGAATTCACCCCGCGACAAAGTAAATCCACAAGTAGTTTGAATTGACTGCGAGATCATAGGATTTTGTTGTTATGGGAGAACTCTAACTCGGAAATAATATGAACATGCATTATGAAACCAAATGCGTAAATTTTGAAGTTGGCATTACAATAAGTATTGAGACCAAATATTTTAACGAAGGTTACTCACGTAAACTTGAAGTTCTCATGGCGCTGGGTAACGAAGGGCTGAAAGTCCAAGTGAAGAATAATCCAAGAGAGTTCGTGAACATAACCGATTTATTGTCCCATCTTTTCCACATTACAAACGGGAAGCAAGGTTAACACTGCCACGCAAAACAGTGGCAGGACAAATGTGTGGTTACATCATATCAGAATATCGTGGCACCGCAGTAATTCAAAATGAGAGGCAAATACTCATCCATTTCATACACACAAAACTAAATGGCCACTTTGAAGCCATACTCAGCCGAGCGAATCGGGCCAAAAACCCTTCGCTTTTCAACACGGCGTTCCGATGCACGCGAAAAATATGATCTCCCCCTCAAAAAACGTTACGTCGCCTTTTTATCAGCTTTTCTATGGAAGTTTCTAGAACAAATATTACATCATCCAAAATCCGACTCGGAGCGGTTCCGCGTCCAATACAATCAATTCTAAATCAAAACTTTCTTGCGGTTGGCTAAAAGTTCAGTGACCTCAGAAATGCGAATCAATGACGTCATCAGAAAGCTTCATGATCGCGAGGGGAAAGGTTCACCGCAACGGCTCTCAGTCGGTAAAAAAAAATGACGCGCCGGAAATCGAAACCAAATGAAACACAATGAATGTGGATTACACCACATTTCCCCCCCTTGACAAAGTTTAAAAAAAAAAAAAAATCCGGCAGCCAAAAAAAAAAAAAAAAACGTCAAGTGCAACCAGTACAAATAGACACAGGCACACAGCAGACGCTGTAAAGTTGCCTTCGAGAGCAGGTGTGAAAAAAAAATTTTTGCCTGAAGATAGAGATCAAAAAAATTAATGTGCATCAAAGTCATCATAACCCAAAATGTTCCAATTCAAAAAAAATGCCACACAAAAGGGACGATCATTGGGAAAACAACTATTTACAAAGGCTCAGATTTTCAAAAATTTTGCAACATGGCAAAAACAGCTTCAAACTTTACTAATTGAGCTAAATAAACTCCAATTAAGCCTGAAAACTTCCCAAGAGAGCATCAGTTAACGAAACTCTTCAAATTTCAAAGTTGACACAAATTTTCTTTTTAAATCAAATAGTATGTACAATGGCATCAAGCATGGCCAACCCTAGAAATTTTCAAAATGCCATACAAACCAACAGAGAGCAACATGGCCAAAAAATTTCAAAGTTAAAAAAAAAATTTCGTTTTCAAAGGTTTCACGAAAAGGCCAAAAAATTTTTGCAAAGGCTCTGAATTGTATCCTAATAGAAAAAAAAAATCACTTTCATTCATCTCCATATGTACAAGGATACACAACATTTTTCAAATCAGCATTAAACAACAAAAACTTGATGCATTAAATTTTTGACATGTCATTTCACAATATCAAATTCAAAACTTATTTCCAAAAAAAAACCTTGCTTCAATTTCAAAAATTTTCTTGAAATTATTTCAAAATATTTACACATCATGCAATCAAAATAATTCAAATGCAATTCACTTTATACATACAGTGGTTCAGCTAACACAGAACATGGGTGCATCAAACTTTCAATTAAAATAAAAAAAAAAAAAAATTACACCTGTGAAATGCACAAAACTTTTCATTCCAGTCAAAAAATAATATACAAAATGGCCATATTTCAATTCTGCAATATTTACAACCACTAGTGGATCTCAAAATCAAAATGTGTGTACACACTGCATCAACAGCATTACTTCAACCAAAAAACATTAACAGCATTAACTCTGATCAGAGATGTTAACTATTCAATTATCTCAAAAAAAAAAAAAAAAAAAATTGCATGCTCTAAATTCACTTCAAAAAAAAAAAAAAAACATGGAATTTCACAAACAAACAAAGCAAATGTACATGTTGACGCAGAATGCCCATCATTCAAATCATTCATTTCAAGTTGTCACACATCATTCAATTGGTACTCAAGGAAGGTTACAATTTAGAATGAGGCACAAAGAAAGATTTTTCCTTCACATTATAACAAATCATTTTTGTAAAAAAAAATTCCAAATGAGTAAAATTTTGGGGTCGAGACGAAAAAAAGAGTCAGTACTGAACAAATTTTGATAGCCAAAAATGTACCTCTACAACACGAACCAAAACAGGGAAAACAGGGAAACATCATTAGGTGCACCAATTTCAACAGGGCTCAACCCAACCAAGAAGTACCATCAAATGAACCTTTCACATTCAGCAAATCATTTCAACCAGTCAACCTGCAAAAAGGGCAAACAACAGTGACAATACACAAATCAAATATTTACAGCAATGCATCAAGAACAGCATGTACAGCACTTGAAAACAATTCAATCACTCTTGTTATATATATAACCCCACATGGCTGTCAAATTTCATAATACTCCATGCACCATCTTGACACAAGAAACAAAATCAAAAACAAATAAAAATTTTGAATGAAAAACATATGATCAAAAAAACAATCACTATGACAACTTGTTTAATTCTTCCCAGCACAAATTCACAGACCACTTATTGCAGAAATCAACTTATTTTTGCAAAAATGAAACAAAAAAATTTCTTTGTCAAAAAACAAATCAGAAGACGTTGGTGAAAGCTGCACAAAGCAGAAAGAACAATTCTTGAGATGCGGGGACTAGTGCCGGTTCCAATGAAAAAAGGGGACTCACAAAATTAAAAGAAAATGTACGGCCGCGATGAACAAGCAGAGCTTTCAAGAAAACCAAAACCAAACACAACTGCATGCACAATCGAAAACTACCATTTGCAATGACAATTCTGACCTCTCGAGACGATTCTGAGGCTGCACAGCAGTCCAACCATGCATGACGAAATGATCAGAAATGATCTCATCCAGCCCGCATACTATTTGCATCACAAGAAGAGGTACTCTTTGTACTGAAAGCAACAAACTAACTTCTGAAAAAAAAATTTAAAAGGGACAATACAACTTTCAAAATCAAAAGGAAAAATTTTGTGTTTTTCAAAAAAAAAAAAAAAAAACACCTTGATACTTTTTCTTTGTTAAAAGAAAGCAAACTGAAACAGAAAAGATATTTTAACTAACCAATATTTGTTTGTGTAAAGAATTATCCTAACCATGAATTACATACAAAGAGAATTTTACAATTTCAACAAGCAGCCAAAATGAGTTTTCCGCCACAGCATAGGTCAACTCATCATGCACATGGAACTCCAAACCTACCAAGAAAGTACTGCAATGCAAAAGAATAAATTTTGACCAAAAAAAATTTACAAATACTTGACCGTGAGAGTAAATTGAAGAAAGTTCCAGAAGAACAAAAGTTTTACTTGAATTTTTCACTAGACCAGTTCAAATTTTCTTCATTTTTTTTGTTCTCTTTCTTGAATTTTGAATTTAAAAGTTCTTGCTGAAAAAGAAAAAAAAAGTTCGTGAGAGTGTTATACCAAAAGAATGTCGTCAGCTACCACATGAGGACATCAAAAAGGCATAGCACGGCATTAGGTGACGGGAGGACACCAAAGGGCTCATGAGCAGCTGGTTCAGACACGGTGAAACACATCATTGGGAGCAGGCGATCACATCTGAAGGGCAGGTCAGCCAAAACATCAGGCAGGCAGCAGACCTCATCAAGGCAGGAGCACGCATGGGCACAAGAAGAGGCACTATCGGCGATTTCTCAACGGATAGGGACATCTCATGTTCGGATCAGGAATTGAAGCTCGAGGGCTGGGAGGCACAGGAGGCACCGGAGTATCACCACAGGGACTGGCATCTCGGGAAAAGTAAGCAGGAGGGACAGCATCAGCATTCGGACTCTGATGGGGCGACAGGACAGGCGGCTCAGCATCCAGTCGATCAACACTCACTTCAGGTGAAGGTGGTCGCAACACGGGTATGTCAACAGGCTCATCAGGAACAGGGAGTTGATACGGTTGAGGCGAATCAGGACACTGAACAACATCATCGTTTGGCAACTGATTTTCTTGAAGATAAGGAAGACGTTTCTGGACCTTGATCAATCGGTTGATGTGTATCTTTTTCAGAGGTGCCGCTTTATTATTCAGTTCTTGAATGAGCACAAGAACAGGAGATACTATACGTTTACAAAAGAAAGGTCCACTTAAGGATGGACGAAACTTATTTTTCGACTTAAGATACAGCCAGTCGCCTGCGTTGATCTTTCGAGATTTACAATTGGAATTTTGGGTCTCATTTTGTGCCAACTTCTTACTTACAGAATTCTGGTAAACCTCCCGATAAACAAATTGCAATTGCTCTAAAAGTTTGTGCAATTCAAAGGCCGAATCCAAAGATGGATTCATATTAAAATTAACAATATCTGTAATTAATGATAATTCTCGACCAAAATGAACTATATTAGGTGAGAATTCAGTAGTTGAATGTGTGGACGCGTTATAACAGGCTTTATGAACATCAACAGCATAATCAAAATCAAGACCTGACGCTAGCAAAGCTTTAATTGAAATTTTAATGGATAAATTCACTCTCTCACTCAGAGTGTTAGCTTGGGCATTAGCCGACGTAGTGTGCCTTAACTGAATATTAAAAAGCTGATTAAATTTAGCAAATAGTTCACAATTGAACTGACGACCAAGATCTGTCAAAACTAATTCAGGTCTGCCAAACAAAGTGACGTATTTAAAGAAAGACTTAGCAACTGACACAGCAGTTATATTATTCAAAATATACAACTCTAAGTGTCTCGAAAAGGCATCAATGACAGTTAAGATATATTTGTTATTGCCAAGAGGTCCAACAATGTCGAGTGTCACTAATTGATTACATTTAACACGTGAAAAGGCTTCCTGAAAGGGTGCTTTGTTTATACGATGAGGCTTTGCCTGAATGCACTTAGTACAACTAGCACAGTAATTTAAGCAGTCAACATACATTCTCTCCCAATAAACATTTTTAGTTAAAAATGCATAACTCTTATTTATGCCAAGATGTGAATGATGAGCAATACTTAAAACTTTAGCTTTTAAAGAATCAGGAATGACAATTTTCAAATTTTTCTGATCATCATCAGATGAATTACTTTTGCACATCATTAAAACCAAAGTTTCAGGATGAATACAATATTTGTTATGTTTTTCAAGAGCAACTCTATTTAGAATATTATTATAAATGACAGATAATTTAGGATCTTTTAATTGCTCTTTTAAAATTGTCGACTGAGTTACTTGTAACAAAGGATCTTTCTCCTTTTCTCCAACGTCAATTAAACTCAACACATTAACACAATGTTGTAAAAGTGTACCAGAATTCTGTACATTATCAACAAAATTAACATTTTGATCAGAACCATCAGTGTTTACACAATTCCCAGTATTATCCTCATACACTTCAACAATTTCCGGTAAAACTTCCCCTTTATCGAAAGTTGTGTAAACCACAGGGTTAATTCGATTATCACGCAACAAAGAAGGATCTGATACTATATCAACTTGATGATTTGTAAAGTCTGTGCGAGAGAGCATGTCAGCAAAAAAATTTTTTTCACCAGCCAAATGTAAGAAGGAATAATTGCATTCAGATAAAGTCATTAGCCACCGAGTAGTTAAAGATGCAGGAGACGAGTTTTTACTGTAAAATTTCAGACTTTTGGCGTCACACAACAAAAAGATGTGGCGATTGAATATGTATGACTTGAATGCTTCGAGAGTCTTCACAATTGCCATCAATTCTAGCTTTATAGCAAGATACCTTGTTTCAGCTGGAGAAAGCAATTTCGAAAAGAAAGAAATTGGGATAAACAAACCATCCCTCCTTTGCAAGAGCACACCACTTATTGCCAGTCCACTTGCATCTGTGTTCACATAGAATTTCTCATTCCAATTCGGTTGAACAATATATGGATTCTTGAAAAACACTTCTTGCAATTTTTGAAAACATTCATTTACTTCATCTGTCCATTTAAAAACTGCTTTAGGATGGGTCAACTGATTCAATGGATGAATCAAATCAGAAAATTTGTATATGAGTGTTCTGTAATATGAGCAAATACCAATGAAACGCTTCAGCTGCTTCTTTGTTTTTGGCGGAGGAAAGGAAGTAATTTTCACAATATTTGACGAGATTGGCAAGACTTTATGTTGGGAAATCTGGAATCCCAGGTAATCTATTTTATCCATGAAAAAATGACATTTCTTCGGTCACAAAGTCAAGTTAAAGTCTTTAAGGACTGAAAACAGTTTCTGAAGCTTAGACTTCATCTCATCAAAGGTTCTAGAACCTACAATCAAATCATCTTGATAACTAAAAATTCCATCCATGTTTGTTTGCTCACAAACAGTGTCAGAATAATGTTGTTGTATGCTCGCTCCACTGGCCACGCCAAAAGGAATTCTGTGAAAAGCATAAGTACCCCAAGGTGTAGTGAAGGAAAATTTATCTCGGTACTCTTCTGGTAAATCAATTTGATGATAGGCAGCATGTAAGTCCAAAGTTGAAAAATATTTGTATTCTGACAATGAGTTGATCAGGGAATGGATCTTCGGAAGCGGGTAAGATGAATGAACAATTATGGCATTTAAAAGTCTTAAGTCTAAGGCCAATCTGTACTTTTGTACACCTGATCCGTCATCTTTTTTCTTCACCAGGAGACAGGGACAGCCATAATTAGATAAATTCCTAGAAATCACGCCAGCCTCTTGTAATTGATTTAACTGATTTTTAGCTTCTTCTTGAAGACTCTGAGGTATGGGGAAAGGAAGCGCCTTAATTGGATAATCATGAGTGAATTGAAAATCAACTCTGATTCTGTCTGAATGACCGAGAGAGTTCAAAGAACTTGAAAAACACTGAGTATTTTCTTTCAGCAATTTTTGCATGTCAGACAGTTGATTATCCTTTAAATGAGCCAAATTAAAATTTTCCAAGTTAAATTCCTTTTCCCTGAGTTGCACAACTTCATTAGACGCCTGAATAAAGTTCAGTGAATGCTCATTATTTTTATTCTCAATCTCCTGAATATGGTCAATTTGACTCAAATGCCCCAAAGTCATGTTTTTATTGAGATGAACTTTTTGAGAAGAATTGTTCTCAACGTATAGATAAAAAGAATTTTTTTTTGCACAACTGCCCACTCGGGTCCTCATCAATAGAAATTATTGACTCTTCAATTTTAACTGAATTTTCCGAATCACAAATTGTAAACAAAAAATGTGATTTGTTGTCTACTTCCCATGAGCAAAAACTTTAATGAGAGCAGTTTGTTTTGGTTCAACAAACTGTTTAGAAAAAACCTGAACTCTATTCATTGCTTCCAAACTGGGAGATGTGTAAGCACTACAATTATTACACAAGTTCACATTGTTGTCAAGTTCATGAGGGCTCCTCAACAAAGGAAATTTGTTACCGTCATAAAATAATACATTCTCTTTAGGGAGAATATACATGTTATTTTTAGTTAAGAAATCATAACCAAGAATTCCCTTAAATGGAGAATTATCTCTGATATTCATAGTGTAGAAAGAATGTCGAAAGAAATTACTCTGAATTTTAAATGCGAATTCTACACATGAAATAAAATCTACACTGGAATTCACAGTGGATACAGTTATCCGTCTTCCTAAATTTTTGATTTTGACAATTTGTTTAATTTTTTGGACAACATCATCACTCAAAATGCTTAGACTAGCTCCAGAATCAATTAAAAAAGGAAAAAACAAATTAGAAATTTGAACTTTGACTAATGGTAACTTATTTGACAAGTCCTCATGATGTGAACTTTGTAATCTTACATTTACCAGAGCTGCAGAAATAAATTCCTGAGCTTCAACCGACAATGATGACTTATTTTTCACAGGAGAAGTTTGAGTTGCAAGAGTTTTGCCAATTTTAATGACACCGGTGGATTTTTGAACAGGTCTCGAGTAAGTATAACCACTAGAGCGAGTCAGATCTGACATATTACCACCACGAATAGAATTATTTTGGCCAGAAGGATTTACATTATGAAAATTTGGCACCGAGTTATTGAAAAAAGGTGGTTGTGGTACAAAGACATTATTATGAGGTGTAAAAGACAAATTATTTTGAGAAAAATTATGAAAACCAGGTGGAGGAGGTACAGGAAAATCAACACCACAATTATGATACTGATCATTAGAGTTCATGGTAGCATTTTGTGTGGCATTTATGACATTGCTTTGATTTACAGTACACAAGGAACTCATTTCCTTTGCATCATGTACCATACGAACATTTGAATTACCACCTGGACAAGAATTAACAACATTTTTGTCTTTGTTTGGACAGAAATTATAACTGTAATTAGGCAAAAACTCTGCAGTATGGTGAACTGGCTGTGGAAAGTGAAATCTGGGCTCTGGGTTTTGTACCAACACACTTCTATTTTGAATTTGATGATCAGAGGTTACCACTAGTGCACGATTTTGAAAAGACAAAAATTCTTCTGATGCCTGTGGGTCAGATTCATTGTTTGAATACACAAAAGATGTTTGGGAAGCATTAACACACTTAATGGGAGAATACTGTGTACCCATATCATTGTATTGGATTTTATCTTTTATAATTCTCGAAAAACTCAGACAGTTCACCTGATGATTTCTGAACCTGTTATTAAACCTCTGATTTTGACGATAATTATCATTTCTGAAATTATATCTAGTGGCTCTAGAATTCGATTGATTATCAGTATTAGAAAAATTTCCCGACACAGGTCTTTCAAAATAATCAGAACGGCCCAAGGGCTCAAAATTTGAATTATGAGATTGGCTGAAAAAATTGTTTCGACCACGAGAAATATTAGACCTAAGTCGTCGATTTTGAAATCGAGCATTGTTGTTCATTTGTTTTAAATACACAAAACATCTTTCTTGCACATGACCAGCTTTACCGCAAAATCTGCACAAAAGTTTTCTGAATTGACGGTTTTGAGGAAATTGTCTTGACGACACCTCAAGTTGTTTAGCAGTTAGTAACAAGCAAGTTAGTAACAAGCAGAATTACTAGGAATAGTGTCCAAATGCTCCTGAGAAGCAAACAATTTTTGTTTTGGATAACCATCATTTTGTTTAGCTTTAGACTGAACACCCCTTTTATTTTGAGCCAGTTGCAGTTCTAGCGAAACAATTTTTTTCCGGTAGTGCCAAAACATGTTCATCAGAAAATTGAGGATTCTCATAAGATTTAACATCATCTTTCAATTTTTGCAATTCCTCAATTTTTTTTACAGCCAAGTCAAAAGATTTTATGTCAAATTCTAAAATTTTGACTCTAAAGTCTGACGGAATGGTAGACAACAATTTTTGGTACATTATTTCATTTTGAAATTCAGGATTCTTAATTTTGAAAACACTAGTGGTAATCAATTTTATTCTATGAGCCAAATTCAAAATTGACTCTGATTGTTCCATGTTAATGGAGTGAAAGCCCTTCATAGAATAAGTATTAGCCACCGGCTTAAAAAATGATAAAAATGCATCAGTTACTTTTGTAACCGAATCAGAATACCTTAGATCTGGTGTATCTAAAATATATTTAAGTGCTGCTCCTGACAATTTACTTTTAATGTACAAGACACCTTTTTTTTAGACCACGAATTAACACTAATTATATCTTTAACCTGCTCTACAAAATATTGTGTTTCAGTGGGATCTCCACTAAAATTAGCAACATTGAGCATGAATGGGGATCTGCCAGAACTGTAAGTTCTACAAGATGCAGCATTTTGAGGGGTTTGTGTCGCACTAGCATTAACAACAGTGTTGGACACGGTTGACAAAGTTGGGTCAACCTGAGGGGTTTTTCTTTTAGCAGGCATGGTTAAGGAAAAATTAATGCACAACCAGAAATCTCATTTGACTTAGAATGACAAAAATTTCAACAAGAAACAATTTTCAACAGTAGAAGTACAAGCAAACAATTTCCACTGAGCGTTAGAGTTCATTCCCATAATATCAAGTGTTACAATTTTTTTTTTTTTTTTAGAGCTCGGTTTTACAAGAAAAAGAACTGGCACAACGCCAAAGATGGGACTGGTCACGCACCAAAAATGTCGCGTAGTCGGGAGGAATGGGCTAAGAAAATCATTCAAAAAAGTAATGAATTTGATGATTTGGGGCAAGAATAAGACGTGCTTCTATGCGACGAGTAAATGACAAAGAAAATATACTCCACTTTAACATAAATGACCATAAAGGAATTAGGGTACTCTTTTACAGAGTTAGAAAATGACAATGATAACTTATGGTCGGCCCGTGACAAAGTATAGTGGTGAGCGTTTAAATAAACAAAACACATTTCAAAATAAACCCAAGAACGGTGAATTCACCCCGCGACAAAGTGAATCCACAAGTAGTTTGAATTGACTGCGAGATCATACGATTTTGTTGTTATGGGAGAACTCTAACTCAGAAATAATATGAACATGCATTATGAAACCAAATGCGTAAATTTTGAAGTTGGCATTACAATAAGTATTGAGACCAAATATTTTAACGAAGGTTACTCACGTAAATTTGAAGTTCTCATGGCGCTGGGTAACGAAGGGCTGAAAGTCCAAGTGAAGAATAATCCAAGAGAGTTCGTGAACATAACCGATTTATTGGCCCATCTTTTTCACATTACAAACGGGAAGCAAGGTTAACACTACCACGCAAAACAGTGGCAGGACAAATGTGTGGTTACATCATATCAGAATATCGTGGCACCGCAGTAATTCACAATGAGAGGCAAATACTCATCCATTTCATACACACAAAACTAAATGGCCACTTTGAAGCCATACTCAGCCGAGCGAATCGGGCCAAAAACCCTTCGCTTTTCAACACGGCGTTCCGATGCACGCGAAAAATATATTCTCATCCTCAAAAAACGTTACGTCGCCTTTTTATCAGCTTTTCCATGGAAGTTTCTAGAACAAATATTACATCATCCAAAATCCGACTCGGAGCGGTTCTGCGTCCATTACAATCAATTCTAAACCAAACTTTCTTGCGGTTGGCTAAAAGTTCAGTGACCTCAGAAATGCGAATCAATGACGTCATCAGAAAGTTTCATGATCGCGAGGGGAAAGGTTCACCGCAACGGCTCTCAGTCGGTAAAAAAAAAATGACGCGACGGAAATCGAAACCAAATGAAACACAATGAATGTGGATTACACCACAGCACCCACCGAAGCTACAGTGCTGGCTAAACTATTAGACTAAAATTTTTTTTTGTTTTTCTTTTTGTACACTATTTTTACTAAAATACTATTTATTTTACGGTTAAAGTACAGTACATACTGCACACTGATTATTACGTTATTTTAGCATAATTCAATGTTTGCAGGTGGCAGCACTGTCTGCTTTGTTTATGTTCTTTGTTTATCTATCTACCAGGAACATAACCTCAATCAGCTTAAACAGTTCACTAGTTCTTTTTCTTAGTGTGTTCTGTTATATTTCAAGTTAGTTTTAGGTAATTAATGAGTATGTGTATGTGAGTATATATAATAGTGAGTATAAACAATTTTTTACCTCCTTTTTTAAAAAGTTAAGAAATGGTGTGAACCTTGTGAAAAGTATGCCAAAAAGACTTAAAATACTCATCAAGAACAAGGGAATGCATACTAAATATTAGGTAATTATTTCACAGTTCGTTAATGTGTATATAGTTATGTAATCAATAAAGAAATTGCTTTTAAAACAGTCTTAGTCTAATAATTTGGCCAGCACTGTACTAGTACCATCTCTTTCTTCTAAAACAGAGGAGAGGTTTTCCTATCATTTGCACTGAGTACCTACGAATTTTAAATTTTGACACTTACGTCCCTTCCCTTCTCACTGCCTCATATATTTAACAACACAGCTTTCCAAAAAAACATAATAAGCTCCAACAAAATCTCAACGACTGATTCATCATAAAGTATATTGTTCAAATTTTGAAAAGAAAAAAAATCTCTTTAGGGACATTCCACGGAAAACGGTCATTTTGTCTCTAACATGATGCCTCGTATATTTCATTAAAAATACTACTTTAAAATATGAATGAATATTTTTTTCCTGCTTAACAAATTACAAACTTATGTGTGATTTCTTATGCAAAAAATTTCGTCATTACCCTTTAAAATTTTTACTTTTAAATAAAATATATAAACCGTCACGTGCAGAACAAAGGGCTGACTTTTTCGTGGAATGTCCCTTTAGCTACTATAAATAAATTATTTCGTTAACGGTGAACATCTAACCAGTAGACTACAGAACATAAAATGTCATCTGATTTTTTTCAAATTTTTTCCGTTGAGCAAAACACAAACATTTACTTCAAGAATTACTGGGTTATAAATGTCCCTCCTGTTTGACATTGAATTAACTCATCACTTAAAGTACACACACCACCACTCGTTTGATTTCATTACCGTTCAGAACCTTCCGATTCTACTAAACAATAAAATTATCTAACAAGAAACATTATCAACAATGTCCGTTAAATTCAGTTAATAGCTTAAACAAAGGAATGGCTCTTTAAGAAATCTTCTGTCTGGTGGTTCTTTTGGTAAAAATCTATCAGTTAATTGAAGAGCCTATTCAATAAAGCGACCTCATTTCGACAGATAATCGCGTTTCCAAGATTTCTACTTCAATGTGTGTCAATGGATTACGTCGTAAATTCAATTTCTTTCACTCATCAGGATTTTTACATCACAGTAATGTTTACGCATGCAGTAAGCAAATGATGTAAGTTTTGGATGAAACTTTTATTTTGCAAAATTACATTTCAGTAGTAACTCACAATTATATGTATGAAGAACGTGCCTGAACAAGTGATTGTAAAATTGAAGCTATACATAAGTAATGCATTAGGAAAAGACAGTTTTTCAATGAATTCAAATGTGCATGAGTTCTTTCGTACATGATTGGCATCTTTGTCAGAGATTCTATTGCACTTGGTAAGCAAAACTAGCAAAACTTACTGCCATTGACATACCTAAAGGGGGACATACCATCGCTTGGTCCTGCGACTATAACTTTGATTTTTGAGACTTTGTGACCACAGCAGATTATATGCGCACTAGTCAAATTAGCCGATACAAATTTGCCTACTGCCTCAAATTTCAAAATTTTGAATAAAAACACCAAATATTCAAATTTTAGTTAGGGGAAACAGTCCTTTCTGTCAGCCTACACGGGTGACACTTGGGAGGCTCTCCCCCTCCCCGCAGTGACGCTACTATACCCATGCCATCTTAAACTTTGCTGAATAGTCTGGGCTGGAGGGAACGAGACTTGCCAGGACATTAAACGTAGTTATAATTTTAAAACTTTATCAAGAACCTACTTCAAATAAGATGGCAATGTCTTTGTTATGCTAGCCATGCTGATATAAGACATAATGATAGCTGTTACTACAATCTGGCGCGACATTCTTTGGTATTGTTTCTTTTATTTTTATTAAAATCGTACGGGAAATTATAATTTTACCCAACTACTTAATCGTGGAGGAACCCTTCTCATTCTTTGGTAGAACCTATGGGTTTCGCGGAATCCACTTTAGGAATCGCTGCATTAAGGAACAGTTGTGACAAGTTATTAGTTTTTTACTGAAATATTTATCTGTTCTATCTATTATCAATTACTTCATGCGTTGATTTTTTACACCGAGGAACAAACGAGGCTTTAAAATTAGAGTTAAATAGTTTTAACAATGTAATTCATGAATGTAATACATTAGGAAGATAAGCATTTCCCATGAATTAGCATAACTTACATTAGTTAAAGAACTAAAATTACGGATTACGTAGAACAAGCTTTTCTGTGATGGTACATTTTCAATGAGTCTATCCTTTAATGTATAGATGCTGTATCTGACAATCTATAAATTATCAACTGGGTTATGATACGCTTTAATTTATGAACTGAACAGTTTAGTTTTTTCTTGTTCTTTAAGATCCAGTTTAGTTTTAAGTGAAAATATCAGTTATTTTACCTCGCCGATTGTCGGGATTCGTTACAATTCTGGGGTCCTTTCGCACAAACCGATTTCTCGATTTGGTCCAGACTGCAACATTTAGCAGAAAGAAGACTCAACATATTTTAAGCGTCATAAAAAATATCTTTTAAAAATTTTAAATAGTAAGTTTAAGATGCATCAAGTGATAAGCATGTCTAAAACAAATCATCAAGCAATCAGACATTACTGAGAAAAACATACTGACGTCTCTAAGCTGTGGAACTGCCTTAACTGAAAATCGTGGAAATGCTAACTTTGGAAGAAATAACGCATGTTTAATACTTTAACTTTTTCGATCAAATTCAGCTGCAAATTTAAAAGATGAAAGATTGTGGATTGCAGTAACAGTGTTATCAAAATGAAATCGTATGATTCTGAAGTTCAATATTGTCATTTATAAGAAAATATTTAATAAAATAAAGTAATTATGTTTACCAAAAGTATACTCTTTTATTGAAAAATCGTTGCCTGCCTTCAGAGACGCAAATGTATGGAACCATAAAAAATTAAAAGAGGAACAAACATAACCCTCACCATATTTATATCCATAAAATAAACATTACATTCCATTTCTAGCTTTCCCTTAGTCAAAACAAACAAATTCTTTTTCGAATGATTCTTTTTAAGCACATGATCAGAAAAGTTAAAGAAAAAAAATCGTAACTTTTGAATCCTTTAATTGGCTGAGCTTTTGAAAAATACTTTTAGAATGTAAACACGAATTTTCCTCAACAACTAGATACAGATATTTTATGTTGCCAAGGTTTAGGAATATTGAAAAGCAAAACTTTTTTTTTCAAAACGGTTTTTTATTCTCCTCGCTTTAAAACAAATCCAATAATTTCAAAAGATAAACATAGGAACTAAATGATATTTGAATAGAATTACACTTAAAATTAAAGACAAAAGTATGTAACTACAAATTTTGTCGAACTCGGGTCTAAAATAAAGCGACACTTATTTTAAAAATTATCATTAAAACGCCATAAAGAAAAATTTGCCGTGATCTAACTTTATTTTAGTTTTATACATAAGTTCAAATAGATCAGAGGAAAAAAAAAATACTTGTCCGAAAAAACTATTGACACTTTTTTCTGATTTCCAAATTGTTGGATTTGCTAAAAGATGTTTAAATGTTTTGCATTAATATCTAATGTCAATCGTCTCATTTAAATTTCAATGTTTGCCACTGAGCATATTAAACTACATCTGTGCATTAATTAATAAAGCGGATAACCTAAAAATCATAATGAGACGAGTAGAATATATTTACACCTTAATGTAACTTTCACTAATAAAATACATATGAGGTAGTGAGAAAGTGAGAAGCAAATGGATTAAGTGCCAAAATGAAAAATTTGTAAATAACCAATGCAAATGGTAGGATAACCTCTCCTCTGGTTTGGAGTAGACAAAATCTACAAATGTATATATATATATATATATACAGGGTGTTATAAAATAACGTGAGGTGTTCAGAGCCCTCTAGCGAGTGATGTATTGAACGAAACATTGCCAGATTTCATTGGCATACACAGTAGACCATGGGATTTGATGCTGATGTGTGCATCACTCGACTTCCTTTTACTACAATTTAATGTCATTTTCCCATTATTGGCAATTTCAGTAAGATTAAATAGTTTACTCTCTAAATATCACCAACACTGGCCAAATTGAAGCCAGGTAAAAAAAAAAAGGGGGCAGGTAAAAGCCAGGTAAATTTGTCGCCGAGTTGGCGACCAAAAGACTGACGATATATCGCCAAGTATCCGCCAAATTATAACACCACTTGAGTTTACATCGAAATTAACAATGATTCCCCCTCAAAAAAAGGGGCAAAAGACCTAAAGACCTCGTTATAAAAATCCGAATGCAACCAAAAGGGGAGGTGCACAACTAGACCCCACTAGGAGTCTACGAACTAAATTTCAGCTTTCTAGGACATACTGTTCTTGAGTTATGCGACATAAATAAGCACATCCGCACATTCGCAAACAAGCACATACATACATACGTACATACAGACGTCACGAGAAAACTCGTTGTTATTAACTCGGGAATCGTCAAAATGGATATTTCGCGTGTCTATGCGTTCTTAGGCACTTATCCACGTGTGGTAGAGTCAAAAAAAAAAAAAAAACTCAACATTCATTCGGGGGTGAGCAAAATGGAAATTAAGGTTGATTTTTGAGTGAAAATTTTTTCGCGAATACAATACTTCCTTTTTTGTAAAAGGAAGTAAAAAAAAATAGTACCAAAAATCGCCACCAGAGGAAATTTTTATTTTGAAAAGGTGTATTACTGTGACTATTGAAGGATTAAATGTTAACAGATAAAATATCGTCAATTTTATTCACAAAATATGATTTTTACCAACAAGTTAGATTCAATATGACCAACATCGAGATTTTCCAGGTACTGCATACAATGCACAATATTTTAAACACCTCTGGGGGGGGGGGATTAATTTCGTCTACCTGTAACATTTTTCTAGTTTTGAAAGTTGAGATATTGGGAACATGTCGCAGCTACACAACACCGTTACGAAATCCCCATGGTTAAAAATCACAAGGTGAAAGATTGGGCGACCACGGTCTCCACACCGTAGGAAATGGATTACTAATAAAACTGCTATCAAAGAAATGTTACCGCCATACACTCAGTAAGTACCTAAAGCTCAACATGGGGTGGTGCACCATCTTACATGAATATTACTCAGAAAGAAACCCTTACTGCCGCGCCGAAATTTCTTCCTGGCGACTTTTGTTAAAATTCTTCTCTTGTTACAAATTAAAATTTCTTGTTGGTTTCATTGAATCTCCTTTATTAGCAACAATTATTTGTAACAAAAAACTTGATGTGTGTTTTTAATTGGCATTTTTTGGCATTTAATTCTTCAGTATTCGTAAGTAATACTCTTTTGCAGTGCCAAAATTTCCTCCGGTGTTGACTTTTGGTACTATTGTTTTATTGTAGAAATCGAAATCTCATGGTCTGCTATGTACGCCCATGAAATTTGGCAATGTTTCGTTCAATAATCCACTTGCTTGAGGGCTCTGAACACACACACACACACACACACACACACACACACACACATATATATATATATATATATATATATATATATATATATATATATATATATATATATATACAGGGGCGGCATTTCAGCATTTCATTTGGGGGGGTCGAGTTTCTTAAATATGTATAACTACAGTGTGGTATCAAACACACATAAGTTAACAAAGTGTGATCATAAAATCGGTTTAATATAAATAAAAATTAGTGTTTAGAAAAAATTAAAATTTTGATTCATTTTCTAATCAGTTATCATACAAAACATCTCGATACTAAAGTTGTTATACCTTTTGGAAAAGTTTTAATGCATGATTTTTGGAATTCGCAAAAGCAGGGAATCGTGTTATT
The DNA here is from genome assembly GCF_026930045.1 of Uloborus diversus. NCBI lineage: Eukaryota > Metazoa > Arthropoda > Arachnida > Araneae > Uloboridae > Uloborus > Uloborus diversus. Next base: position 97,985,894 of record NC_072733.1, read on the forward strand.
AATCTATCGGTGCCCAGTGTCGTGCTATTTTGCCAGTACAGCTAAATAGAAAAGTTTTTTTTCCCCCATTGTGCTTCGAAATTAACCTTCTGAGAAATAAAAAAAATCTTTCTCCACTAGTTTAGCTGATTGGAATAGTTAAAAAATAATTGAAGTAACTAAGTTATGTATGAAAACACTTTTTATATATTGCTATTCAAAATCACCCAAGCAACATCAAAAACTGTGACGGGCTTAATTTTTCATCATTGAATAATCTAGTCTCGTCGGCGGTCGCAGCTTTAATGAGATGTCATCTGCCTCCAGGTCTAGTAGTCACTATTCCAGATTGACGAAACTACAGTCTCTGGATGCAATAACCGGTCTGTCGGCATATTGCTTGTAATTTTTCTTGCCTCATGCTAAAATTTTACTCATAATTGAAACATTTTATTTTACGTTTTCAAAATCCAATCCTGATAATATAAAGCCAACCATACAGAAAAATAATTATCATCAAATCTTGTGTTAATTTCATTCGAAACTGAATCTATTACTTTATACAAAATATTAAAAAAATCTATGTTTGACTTCACATCATCATCACTATTTTTTTCCGCCTTTTTTAAATCGGTACGAAGGAAGAATTTTTTTTTAAAGTGTCACGCTTGATTGAAATAGACATCTATGTAAAATCTATTTTCAGTTTCAATTGTAGATTGAACTATGGTAGTATGGTGCACAGATCAATTGTAGATTGAACTGTGGCTTGAATAGTCCGAAAACTAAGGGTAGCGGATTGAAGATGTTTTGATAGAGTAAAGCATTTTTCAAAAACTTTCCTTAATACAAACAAATTGAATAAAAATTCAAACGAAGTCATACATGCTAAAGGGCATGAGCTTTTTCACCACTGAAAGAATCGTTTTGCAATAATTCTTCCAGTTGTCAAATCACTGCTTTGAAGTTATAGAGAAAATTTTTATGGTTTTACATTTGAAGATCATCTTGCGTCATTCCAAGATTGCATAATTATAGAGCCCCATAAAAGGTATTTGTTGAGATGTTTTTTTTAATTCAATAATCAAATGCATTTTTAAGAAGTTTCTATGAAAGCATTGAACAACTGAAACGTGTTTCTAGCAGAAGAAAGCGATGAACACTCATTAAATAAATATACACTTCAAAAGTGAGCGTAAAAGTGAATGTAAAATATCAAGAAATTTTCTTGTGAAAACCATGGAGCCATACCACTTTGCACGGGCCTCTCATATTGGACATACCATCGTTACACTGTGGGCACACAAGTATGAAATATTTAGCTTATATGAGGAAATATCTTCTTCAGTTAAAATTAACCATGTTTCTCTATCAGTTTTCTCTCTTCTGAAAAGGCTGAAAAATACTTTATGAATTTCTAAATCATCATCCAAATAACGAAAAACACGTTTTCTAGTCTGAGAATGTGTCGAGTTTCATCAAATAGTTACTGAGAACCAGCGAGATTTTTTTTTTAAGGAACATTGATTTCCGACATACATAAATTGAATTCACCCACTTTCTATCATTCTGCTCAAAAAATTTGGGGGTGCGACCGCCCCCTCTTGACCCCCCTATTTGCCGCCCCTGTATATATATACTTCTTAACAGTGCTCCGATTCACGCTGTAGGAGGAGGTAAATCGGTACACATGTTAAAATCTTTATTTGTTACGATTCAGTTTTAATTGAGTTTTAAACAAAGTTATACTTATGGGCCAAGAGAGAGAGGAGGGGGGGGGTGTCATTTAATTATTTTCAAACTAAACCTTTATTTTATATGCAAGTGAATGCAAGAAGACAATTTTTATGCAAGATGAGAAAAACAAATTGTTTGGAGGAATCATTTTCAGCAAAGTCAGATTTTCGGTAAAATACTTCAGATAAAGAGCAAAAACTGTCTAAAGTCAGATGAAGAAAATAATTAACTCTTTGAGACAGAAAGCTGTCATAAAATAAAGATGCTTAAAAAAGTTACAAAGTAAATAAGCTTTAATGCTCGTCTTCTTTACAGACAAAATCTAAAAACTATGGTTTTTGTAATAGTTTTTCAAAATAAAAAATTGTTAAATGCAAATAAATGATTGGTGCAAAGCAAACAATCGTTTTCTCTTGTTATTTCGATGGTACCCATAATAGGTGCCATCCCGTGTGATTAAACCTTTCAATGATTTTTTGAAAAACTAAAATTTGTAGCTAAAGTTTTATCTAAAGTTATAAGCTTATACACTCAAACGATCCTAAACCCAGAAATCAGACTTTACTTTATTTGCGCTCAATATTACTACTTTTTTTCATAATCAAGTTAGTTGTAAGTGACGAAAACAGAAGGTACCCCATATTTACCTTATTGATTCTGATTGATTTAGGCTGCGGTTTCTGGAATGAATCTCAAGTTTTGTTGGATAAATTAACTTCTAAGTAATTAATTTTGCAACTGGTCATTAAAATGGTTGGTAATTAAGTAAGAGTGTATTACCATAAACGGAAATTTTAATAGCCAATAGAGGTTTATTAGACATTGCCCAGTGAGCATTTTCAGCTAATATTATGCAATGATAAAGTTTAACCTTCACAGTTTAGTGACATTTTCTTTGCTCCTATTTTAAACATTTTTCTTGTAACTAAAAATTCAAGTTATATTTTTAATTAACATCAAGTAAGACTATGATTTCAAAATTACATTTACAGTAGACCCTCGTTTTACGCGGGCTTATTTTACGCAGTTTCGATTATACGCGGTTTAAGATTTGACACCTTTATTTTATTTTACGCGCATATTTTTCTTGTAACTAAAAATTCAAGTTATATTTTTAATTAACATCAAGTAAGACTATGATTTCAAAATTACATTTACAGTAGACCCTCGTTTTACGCGGGCTTATTTTACGCAGTTTCGAATATACGCGGTTTAAGATTTGACACCTTTATTTTATTTTACGCGCATGAGTTTCGGTTTTGCGATGATGCAAACCGGCAATGCAATTCGCTTTTGTGGCAATGCAAACAGATAAAAATTTTCCCCTCTTTCAAAATCCAAACTCCTAAAAATTGCAGATTACGCATAATCAACTGCATTTAGGCGTGCTAATAATCGAGTTTGGGCCACTGCAGACATTTTATGCGATTGGTTCCAGAGTTCTTTTCAGAAGTAAAGTTATTAAACACACACAGTTCAGAACTCACTGGAAGAAGAGCTTTTAGGAGTGACAAAGGAGGCTAAAACCAACGAGGATACCGACGTCGGTGACGCACAACTAAAAGCATTCACATTGAAAATTTTGAGCCATTCCTAGACAGTAGAAATAATCTTTCTGATTTGTTAGTGAAGGAAGGTTCTATCATGGAAATGACGCAAGTGGTATTGGATGTGTTAATGCTCTGCAAAGAATTACAGGGAAAAATTCTTAATGACTGCCAAAAGACTATCATAACCAATACCTCCTTATAAACAGAATACGAAATTAATTTATGTTTTCGTTTTGCATGTTGTGCATAAAAGTCGATATAAGTACACATTAAACTTATTATACAATTAGTCATCACTAGAATGAAGTATTTTGTTATCTACGGAACCAAACTCCTATTTTAACATTAGTATTAGGTCTCAATTTATATGGTTTCGATTTACGCGGCATTTCCGTGGAACGTAAACCCCGCGTAAAATGAGGGTCTACTGTAATTACATAGTTCAACTGTTATTGCTCTATTCTTTAATGTAGATTTTCAAATAAAACATTTCATATCCTCAGTCAGTTTAAATACCTGCTGCGTTTTATAAGTTGCAATCTCTGTTCAAAATATGTAGGTCTTGATCTAAGGTAGAAGAGTAAAAAAAAAAAAAAGATTCAGTATCAAATGTTCGTAATTAAATAAGCTGTTTTAATAATAGTATATAAGCCATTTAATGTCTTAATGTATGATAAAAATACTATCTGTTCCCTCCCCCTCCCTCACTTTTCGGCGTCCTTGTAACATCTTTAAAAAAAAGTTTCGCCAGTTTGTCCTTCTCTTTCTCGTTCTTCTCGCCAGTGTATCGTTAAAATTAAATAGAAAAATACTCTACTGGAACGTTAAGTGGCAATTACGCTGTCAAAAAAAAAAAAAAAAAAAAAAATCGATGACCTGATTGACACCCTCTTTTCATCCATCCATGTGATTGCTTCTCATTATGAATCGCGTCTTTCTCCATTGTTGAAAAATGTTATTTCAAAACAAAACACAGGGCATCAAATATTTTCATCTAATTATTAGACGCATTTAATGACTTTTTACCAATATTAGGTAACTTATGCTATCCAGAGAACAGCACGAAAGTGTATGTTGAGACTTTTTTTTTTTACGCAAAAATTGTTTGCCATCGTTTCCCTGTTGTTAAGGTATGAGGTTTTACATAAGTACCGGATTCCTCCATTGTTATTTCAAAACAAAACACAGTATATCAAATATTTTCATCTACTTATTAGACATATTTTATAACTTTTTACCAATATTAGGCAACTTATGCTAACCAGGGAACCACAAGAAAGAGCATGTTGAGACTATTTTTACGCAAAAAATATTTGCCCTTGTTTCCCCGTTTTCAAGACATAAAGGTCTTAGTACCGGATTTCTCCATTTGCATGAGGCAGGCAAAGTGTGTTAAAGATGTCGTCCATTACTCACCGAAACAAGCTAAATCTGGCGCCTTTTCTTAATATTTTGGCAGAATTTAAGACCTCATATTTCGATAACGGGGACACGAGAGCAAATAATTTATGCATCTAGAAACATATTTTGCTATACATTTTCAATTTCTACTTATTTGTTTCTTTTCATAAATACACAATCATATAATTTCCTGGTTAGAACAACATAGTTTTACCAATTACGGTTGAGAATATAGAGCGAAATAACAAGGTAACATTAAAAGTCATGTTATGAAAAAACAAAAAAGGAAGCAGGAATGTTGCCAACGCATTCAAAAATATTTACTTTTGAAAGATTACTCTTGGCTTCTGCGTTAAATTGAAGGACGATTGTTTTTTGTCTTTTCCTCATCTAATTGATGAAACAACACTCTCAGAAATAGACTTTCAAATTCGACGAAACTTTCTTCGTTTCTGACGAAATCGCTTCCAGGGATATGCTCCGAGCGAACATTTCGTCAAATTGAGGAAACTGCTTTCGTCTCTGGTTTGAAGATGCGAATTTCGTCAAATGTAACGAAATATTTCTTCATTCTAGTTTCGTCAAATCGACAATCATTTTCGTAGTTTTGAGAGTATTAGTTTCGTCAAATTAATTTAGTCACATTTGAGCATGTTAATTTCGTAATTTTTTGAGTTTATTTATTTCTTTTATTTTTCTTTTTACTTTTTTGAGCTGATTAGTTTTCTTTCTTACTTTTTTTTCTTTTTTTTTCTTGACAATACTGACGAACCTCGTTAATTCGAACACGCTTAAAAAGAATTACTTCTAAAACGGACTTTTTTGTAATCCCTGCCCATTGCTTATTGTTTTTCGGATAAGACGGATTCTGTTAAGAATAATCGATTTTAATGATCCATTAAAGTTCGTTTTAACGAGGTTCGACTGTATCTTATAAGATTTAGTCAGATCTTTACTTCAGAATCTTAGCACCATAATTTCCCACTTTGATGCGCATAGTCACACTCACAGGCCCGTCATTTACGGGGGGGGGGGGGGGTCATTCATGGGGGTTGACATTCCACCCCCCCCTGGATTTTTGAACATTTATTCTTTACGTACGAAAGGCCGTGGTTTTAGTTGGTTCTCTATAAAAATTTTGAAGAGTGTACACCTTTTTTCACAATTGGAAAAAAAATCGAAATGACTGGCCTGCACTCCCCCCCTCCACCTAAAGCAAAAGGCAAGTATTTGTTGAAAAAAGAGACACATAAAAGATGTTAAAAACAATTTTATTAATGTAAAAATACAAGCAGACTATTTCTTTAAGATGTAAAAATAATTATTGCAAATTCAAGTTAAAGAACAATGTGAAATGATATCTGGGAATTAGGGCTTTACGATGTATCGATACATCGTAAAATACCGATGTAGAGTACACCCTACATCATTACACCGGTTTAGAATAAAAACCTCTAAGTAGGGTACTTATGAGAGTTCTGCGCCAGGAGGCGGTGGCGATGGTATGCATCTGCAATCCGCCTCCCCCTCCCACTCTTCCTCCCACCGCCTCCTCCCCACCCCCTCCCGACCTTGGGGTTGACCCTCCCCACGACCGGGGCCGCCGCGAGAACCCGTAGAAGGTGACGAGGGTTTTTCCCGCGTTTTAGATATTTTTCCCGCGTTTTCGGACTTAGAATATTTTGAACTTGTTGTCATGGTATCCACAAAGTTTTTACTTTTTGGATGGCAACACTTGTTTGAGTTTCGGTTTTGGAATGGCAACACTTGTTGTCATGACAACCAGAGTTTTTAGTTTTCGGTTGGCAACACCTGTTGCTATGCTTTAACTTATGCGGTGTTTAACGTTCATGGCGCCATCTATTGAGAGGTTTATTTTTATTTTTCTTATTTCTGCGAATTTAATTATTTTTATTTTTACAGAGTGTTGAAGTTGGGAATCGAACACCCAAACTTTGAGTTAGCAAAAACGTATGCTAACCACTATGCTATATTTTTCATTACTCTTTCAGTCTTAATGTGAATCTGTACCATGACAACGAATATTACAATTAAATTAATTTTAAAACCATCAGTTAATTTACTCTTTAGTACTAATCATGGCATATCATTAACTGAATTTCAGCTCATAATTGAAACTATCATCATTATTATTATTTTTCATAATAACAAAGTTTTCACTTAAGTAAAGATTTATTTAAATACAACGCATTCGAGATTTTAGATTTGGTTCAATGCTTTGTGGACTTGAAATATATTTTAAACTTTGATTTTCTTTTTCATGCATTTCAAACTTTATCATTTTTATTTTTTCTAACTTGTTAAATTTTCTTAACTAATTTCATTTTTCTTTGTCAAATTTACAAATATTTTTTCAAACTTGTAAAAATTTCGAAGAAATAATTTTCTTAACTAATTTTTTTTGACTTTCATACAACAAAATATTTTTTCTTACTTGTTAAATTTTCAAAGAAATAATTAACTTAAATATTCTTTCACACATTTTGAACTTTAACGTTTTTTCCTGTCATTTAGCACTTTGATTTTTTTTTTTTCACTATCTTAGCGTTTTTCAATTATTTTCAGTCTTTAACTATTTTCTTAACTTTTTAGTCTTTAACTAATTTCAAGCATTTCAGACTTAGATTATTTTTTTCGTGATTTCGATTTTTTTTTTTAGTATATTTTAGAGTTTGATCATTTTCTCGCTTGTTTTTACTTTATCGTTTTTTTTTTTTTCCCGATATTTTTAAACTTAGAAATTTTTCACAAGTAGTGACAGGAATCGAACCTTCAAATTTTTCAAAACGTTATCATGTCTTCAATTTTTCCAATCATGTCAAACTTGCAATCAATTTACTCGTAGTAGTAATTAACACTTATCATTAACAAATTTTCTCAGATTTTAAAAAAATCAACTTAATTAATTTTTTCCAGTAAGCAAATTGCGCACTCAAGTTACATTCCAACACTGCATATATGTTTCAAGAGTTTCATTGAATTTATCACATTCCATTTAATTAACTCTAATAATTACTTTTTCATTAATACTTAACTTAATCATTTTATCATACATTTATTCCAGTTACAAAATTATGCTTAAAAGTTATTTATTTTTCTTAGCACAAGAGATTTTAACATGTTCCTACTAAAATGCTTTTCACTCTAGTTTGAGTTTACTAAAATAGCAACTCATTTACGATTTAGATTCATTTAATCATCTTTGATTCTTTTTTCATTGTTAATATTTTAAATTATCACATACGTTATTATTTTTATACATTTATCCATTTAATTTTCGAAAATCTACAATCAATTTACTTTTCGTATTAATTAACACTTATCACTATCAAATATTTTCATGAATTTTAAAAAATTATCTTCTTAAATAATTTTTTACTGTAACCAAATTTCCCACTCAAGTTATATTTTATCACTACATATGCTTTTCATGAGTTTCACTTAATTTATCGCATTTCATTTAATTAACTCTAAAAATTATTTTTTATCATCGATATTTAAGTTAATCATATTTTCCTTTCTTTATTTTTTTTTTCATGCAAACACTCTTGATGGAATAAAACAAAATTTTCAACTTTCATGAATTAAATCCCCTCTGAATATTTTATTTTACTTTACCATACTTTACTATTTTACTTACTGCGTTTTACTATTTATCATTCATTACAGCTTTTCCAAAATATTACTTTACAACCAACCAATTTCATTAACAGAATTTTCATTACAATTTATAAATTTCACTTTTATTTAATTATTTTTACCTACGGTAAAATAAAACACATAACACAAAAATGTTAAACATCAATGAAGAACCCGAGAAATGTTAAAATTATAAGTCGAGTATCAAAACTTCATGTCAGCAAATTTTAAAAATAGACTTACCGAAAAATAACTTCTACTGAAATTCATTTCAAAACTTGGAATCAATTTACTCTTAGCATTAATAAACACTTATCATTAAGAAATTTTCATGGATTTTAAAAATCAACTTATTTAATTTTTTTCCAGTAAGCAAATTTCGCACTCAAGTTACATTTCATCACTTTATATGCTTTTCAAGAGTTTCATTTAATTTATCACATTTTATTTAATCAACTCGCATGACATGATCAATCACGTGTAATTGATCATGTCAATTTGCATGAGATGCGAAACCGTCATCGGCATTCGATGTGATGTGAAAACCTGCTACCATCTTAAAATTACTCGTAGTAGGTCAGGATGAATTTGGAAGTCAAAGTGTTGGCATTTTCTAAAAATCTGAATACTGTGTAAAACAACTCAATTCTGCTCAAAAGTTCATGTGATATTCTATGACGTCAGTAGCAAGAGATTTATGTACGCTTCTCATTGGTTAAAGTGAATATTCATTGGTTTATAGTGGATGTTTGGAGAATCATTTTCAGGGTGATTCTGAGCTTTGAAAGAGATCGTGAAATTTTATTCTATGTACTTAGGATTTTTCTTCACCAGCTAGTGTTAAAACCTAGTTTGATTTATTTTTTAAGTTCACAGGAAGTTGTTTTAGTATTGTGACTCCTAATCCTATGAGAGTTAAGAATGACTAACGCTGGTGAAAATCATTCTGAAACTTTGAAGCCTGAAGATGAACAGATGGGATGCAACGAACATGAAAATGAACATTGAGGCTTCTCCACAGCCTGATGATATGATACACTTGGGTGATTGTATTTTCACTTTAGGTGAATACTTTTCGGAAACGTACACGCGTGCATATTAGAAGATATACGTGTGGGAAAGATGGTATTTTTCGACCAACTATGGATGGTATTTCCTTAGAACCAGATGTGTGGAGATCACTTATTTCAAGCCTATGTAAAAATGTAAATCAAAAATTAATCGAAGACCGTGATTTCGCTTTTGTTATAAAAAAGGAGAGTCGAGTGCGAATGGTAACATCTGTGTTAGTGTGCAAAGATTGTTCAAACTGAAACGAGAAGTGTTCCAGTTGATGCCTGATAGAGTTCTACTTTTGGAAAGCCAGATTGACAAATTGTGCTACGCATCCCCTTGTATCTCACGTAGTGTCAAAGACAAACTTATGACTTATACTCTAAAAGAGTACATCCTTTCGGAAATTGAGAAAAAATAGCCCTGTGATTGTCGATGTGATAAAATCAGCACATATACATCACAAGAAGTTCGTAAACTGGCTGATTCTCTACGTAAGTGACTATTTGATGAGCTCATATGCAACATAAACTACCTTTCTAAAAAAGAATGTGTGGATTGTAAAAATGGATTCATTTTTTACATGAGAGTGCATGAATGTGAATCATTAACAAGGGGTCGAAAGTTCGACACTTTTTTTCGAACGGGCTCTTTTTAATGTTAATTGGGAAAACTTGACTCGTGACTTCGTTACTTTGAATGTTGATAGTCCATGTTTAAAATGTCATGCGTCTGATTTATTTGATGCAATCGATGTTAAAAATACGCTTGAAAGTTTTGAAGAGTTTTACTTAAAGATGAAAGTTTTTTTAATTGTCTTTTACTGTGTGTGTGAATAAATTGTGTTTATCATTTTAAAAGAGACTTGTGTTTTGATTGAGTTGTTGAATATGGTTGATGGATTATACTTTGAAATCACTCTTACATATATTTTTTATATGCACTTTATTGTAAGTAATCTTTATACTATCGGTGTTGTCTTCATCTTATTGTATGGTTTTGTAATTAAGACTGAATGAAAATATAATTTTTGTAATATTTCTATAGTTTAATGCATGCGAAGGACTTCAAATAATGCTAAGTGGAAAGTCAAAATTAGAACCGTAAAGCTTAAACATGACAATGGTTTGAAAACAATACACAGTTATATTCACATACACAAACTCGTACGTATCAATACACTTACATTAAAGAGAAATATTAAAGACTTATAAATTCTCATATGAGATAAGAACGCTCTTTCTTAACTTAGTTGGTCACATGATCGATAAAAGATCCTCACCTATTTGTGATTTGTCATGAAATAATATACATCGATAGATATGTTACTAAGTGTGTAATAGTTTTTATTTTTCTTAAATTCAAAGTTAAAACCAATTTGTTAATTGTAGGATTATATTAAGTGCTAAAAAATGCGATATTTTCGCTTATAATTTCGGTTGATAAGTAAAGTTTTATTACAAGTTCCCTCACACGAATGAACAATAACATGCTAGATGGATATTTGAAAGCTTGAGTAAATGATTTGTAAGTATCTTAAACATTATTATTATTATTTCTAATGCGTGTGTGTTAATTAATACTTAGAGTGCAAAGAGTAAATGGTTAAGTGCTATTAGTTATTAATACTAAGAGTAAAGTGATATTGAGTTTTAAATTTAATTAAAGCATTTCGTTTGAAGATTCAGTTGAAAAAATTTTATTTTGTAAGTTTGAAAATTTTTGAAAAAAAAAAAGATTGAAAGGAAAAAAAAAAACAATATGTTACAAAAATATTATTATTATTTTGATTTGAAAAAAATATTTTTGCGGAAAAATTTACTGTTGTAAGATTAAAAATTTATTTTTATATGATTGAAAAAAAAAAATTGATTTTTTTTTAATTAGTGGAAAAATATTACAAGTTTGAGAAATTATTTCTTAAAAACATTTTATATGATTAAAGAAAACAAAAATTTTTGATTTCATTTCCTAAGTAGAAAAATATTACAAGTTTGAAAAAATATTGTTTTGAATCAAAAATCTGTTTTTGAAAGAAATATTCTTACAAGCTGGAAATTTTTTTTTTATAAGTTTGAAATGAAAAAGAAATTAATTCGAAACTACGAATTAAAATCTAAAATTTTGTTTGGAAAACCTGACATCAGGCTATTGCCGATCTATGTGCTTGATATTTGAGAAACGTGAACTAATTTTAATTGGTCAGAAACAGTGACATCACTTGAAAGACGTAGGCCAGGTGGTGAATAATACTAGCACGTGGGGTTTGTTATCTGTTATCGGTAAAGGGTAGATAGCAATATTGATAAAATCATTTTCTCAATTCGCCTCGATGAGTGTGTGTGTGGACGATCCGAAGTGCTGTGGGATTACGGTAGTTTCTTTCAACAGCCGAGTTGATTTGCGATATCACGGCATGCGTTCTGCAAATCGACGATGGGCAGCCAGCCGTATGCAGCGATTTCAAATAAAACATGCATGTAATTGTAATTTTGTGAGATTGAGTTATAATTAACAATCCACTTATTACAATTTCATTCACTGTTTTTAAATAACTTCGCGATAGCTGGTACTTGAGGGATTTCACCCCAAAAAGGTTAGTCTTTTGTACTTAATTTTAGTCAGTATTTAGCTATAACTTAATTTGTCAAAATTTAGATTAAGTTTCTTAATTTAACGTATAGCTGTCCATTTGAATGTATCGTTCGAAAAGGATAAAGACTAAAATAAATGATATCGATTTTGTTAAAGAAATTAGTTGTTAAAGTAAAATATTATTGGGAAAATGAAATAGCCAAAGTGATTCTAATTCATGAAGGTTGAAAATTTTGTTTTATTCTAACAAGAGTGCTTGTATGAAAAAAAAAAATAATAAAGTAAAACACTATGCGATAAAATGACTAAGTTAAATACTAATCAAAAAAAATAATTAATAGAGTTGATTAAATAAAATGTGATAAATTAAATGAAACTCTTGAAAAGCATATAAAGTGATGAAATGTAACTTGAGTGCGAAATTTGCTTACTGGAAAAAAATTAAATAAGTTGATTTTTAAAATCCATGAAAATTTCTTAATGATAAGTGTTTATTAATGCTAAGAGTAAATTGATTCCAAGTTTTGAAATGAATTTCAGTAGAAGTTATTTTTCGGTAAGTCTATTTTTAAAATTTGCTGACATGAAGTTTTGATACTCGACTTATAATTTTAACATTTCTCGGGTTCTTCATTGATGTTTAACATTTTTGTGTTATGTGTTTTATTTTACCGTAGGTAAAAATAATTAAATAAAAGTGAAATTTATAAATTGTAATGAAAATTCTGTTAATGAAATTGGTTGGTTGTAAAGTAATATTTTGGAAAAGCTGTAATGAATGATAAATAGTAAAACGCAGTAAGTAAAATAGTAAAGTATGGTAAAGTAAAATAAAATATTCAGAGGGGATTTAATTCATGAAAGTTGAAAATTTTGTTTTATTCCATCAAGAGTGTTTGCATGAAAAAAAAAATAAAGAAAGGAAAATATGATTAACTTAAATATCGATGATAAAAAATAATTTTTAGAGTTAATTAAATGAAATGCGATAAATTAAGTGAAACTCATGAAAAGCATATGTAGTGATAAAATATAACTTGAGTGGGAAATTTGGTTACAGTAAAAAATTATTTAAGAAGATAATTTTTTAAAATTCATGAAAATATTTGATAGTGATAAGTGTTAATTAATACGAAAAGTAAATTGATTGTAGATTTTCGAAAATTAAATGGATAAATGTATAAAAATAATAACGTATGTGATAATTTAAAATATTAACAATGAAAAAAGAATCAAAGATGATTAAATGAATCTAAATCGTAAATGAGTTGCTATTTTAGTAAACTCAAACTAGAGTGAAAAGCATTTTAGTAGGAACATGTTAAAATCTCTTGTGCTAAGAAAAATAAATAACTTTTAAGCATAATTTTGTAACTGGAATAAATGTATGATAAAATGATTAAGTTAAGTATTAATGAAAAAGTAATTATTAGAGTTAATTAAATGGAATGTGATAAATTCAATGAAACTCTTGAAACATATATGCAGTGTTGGAATGTAACTTGAGTGCGCAATTTGCTTACTGGAAAAAATTAATTAAGTTGATTTTTTTTAAAATCTGAGAAAATTTGTTAATGATAAGTGTTAATTACTACTACGAGTAAATTGATTGCAAGTTTGACATGATTGGAAAAATTGAAGACATGATAACGTTTTGAAAAATTTGAAGGTTCGATTCCTGTCACTACTTGTGAAAAATTTCTAAGTTTAAAAATATCGGGAAAAAAAAAAAAAACGATAAAGTAAAAACAAGCGAGAAAATGATCAAACTCTAAAATATACTAAAAAAAAAAAATCGAAATCACGAAAAAAATAATCTAAGTCTGAAATGCTTGAAATTAGTTAAAGACTAAAAAGTTAAGAAAATAGTTAAAGACTGAAAATAATTGAAAAACGCTAAAATAGTGAAAAAAAAAAAATCAAAGTGCTAAATGACAGGAAAAAACGTTAAAGTTCAAAATGTGTGAAAGAATATTTAAGTTAATTATTTCTTTGAAAATTTAACAAGTAAGAAAAAATATTTTGTTGTATGAAAGTCAAAAAAAATTAGTTAAGAAAATTATTTCTTCGAAATTTTTACAAGTTTGAAAAAATATTTGTAAATTTGACAAAGAAAAATGAAATTAGTTAAGAAAATTTAACAAGTTAGAAAAAATAAAAATGATAAAGTTTGAAATGCATGAAAAAGAAAATCAAAGTTTAAAATATATTTCAAGTCCACAAAGCATTGAACCAAATCTAAAATCTCGAATGCGTTGTATTTAAATAAATCTTTACTTAAGTGAAAACTTTGTTATTATGAAAAATAATAATAATGATGATAGTTTCAATTATGAGCTGAAATTCAGTTAATGATATGCCATGATTAGTACTAAAGAGTAAATTAACTGATGGTTTTAAAATTAATTTAATTGTAATATTCGTTGTCATGGTACAGATTCACATTAAGACTGAAAGAGTAATGAAAAATATAGCATAGTGGTTAGCATACGTTTTTGCTAACTCAAAGTTTGGGTGTTCGATTCCCAACTTCAACACTCTGTAAAAATAAAAATAATTAAATTCGCAGAAATAAGAAAAATAAAAATAAACCTCTCAATAGATGGCGCCATGAACGTTAAACACCGCATAAGTTAAAGCATAGCAACAGGTGTTGCCAACCGAAAACTAAAAACTCTGGTTGTCATGACAACAAGTGTTGCCATTCCAAAACCGAAACTCAAACAAGTGTTGCCATCCAAAAAGTAAAAACTTTGTGGATACCATGACAACAAGTTCAAAATATTCTAAGTCCGAAAACGCGGGAAAAATATCTAAAACGCGGGAAAAACCCTCGTCACCTTCTACGGGTTCTCGCGGCGGCCCCGGTCGTGGGGAGGGTCAACCCCAAGGTCGGGAGGGGGTGGGGAGGAGGCGGTGGGAGGAAGAGTGGGAGGGGGAGGCGGATTGCAGATGCATACCATCGCCACCGCCTCCTGGCGCAGAACTCTCATAAGTACCCTACTCCTCTAAACCGATAGATCGGTGTGCTCCACAAGTTTGCTTACATCCAAGCTTTTTTTTTTTTATCCAAGCAAAAAAAAAAGAACGGAAACTCGCATGTTAGTCCGGCCCCATAAACTCCCCATGGTATTTAACTAAACCCCCATAAGGGGGGGGGGGTTCCTGCAAAAAATCTATTTTTTGCCGGATCTTTTCCATATTTGGCCCAGAGGTTCATTCTTGATGCTCATTAATACTCATTGAGCAGTTTTCGTCCCGCTATGGGGGGGGGGGGAGGGGAACAACCCTCATGGGGGATCCTTATAAAAGCCAAGTTTTTGTCTGATTTTTCCAAATTTGGCACAGAGGTTCTTTGCTGCTCGGAAATGCACACACAATGGCTTTAGTCCCTCCATGGGGGGGGGGGGGAGGGCAATGCCCATGGGGTTTCTCCTTACAAAAACCAAGTTCTGTCGGATTTCTTCTAAATTTGGCACAGAGGTCGTTTGATGCTCGGGAATTCAAAAAGTAGTTATCGTCCCTCTATCGTGGGGGGGGGGGAACCCCATTGGGGGTTCTTCTTATTAAAACCACGTTTTTGTCGAATCTTTTCCAAATTTTACACAGAGGTCTTTTAGTGCTCCGGAATTCAAGCAGGATAATTTTCGTTCTTCTATGGGAGGGGGGGGGGGCAACCCCTCATTGAGGTTATTCTTATAAAAAACAATTTCTGTCGGATATCTTCTAAATTTGGCACAGAGGTCGTTTAATGCTCGGGAATTCAAGCAGGGTAGTTTTCCTTCCTCTATGGGGGGGCAACCCCCATTGAGGTTCTCCTTATAAAAAGCAAGTTTTTGTGGGATCTTTTCTGAATTTGGCGCAGAACTTCTTTGATGCTCTGGAATTCTCATTGGGGAGTTTTCGTCCAGCTATTTTGGTCTTTTTTTTTTTTTTTCAAAAACCAGTTTTTATAAGATCTTTTAACAATTTTCCACAGAATTATTTTGATGCTCGAGAATTCCCTCGTTTTAGTCCCGCTATGCATGGGGAATCCCCCGCGCAGGTTTTTGTCGGATCTATTACAAGTTTGGTACATTTGTCCTTTGATGTTTGTGAATTCCCATAGGGTAATTCTCGTGCCAAATTTGGGAAAATTCTGACACAAGCTTCGATTTTTGCAAGGAAAACTCCCCTAATCGGGGGTTTGCCACCTATAGCGGGAAGAATAATTCAAACTGCTTCAACTACTCGCGATGTAGGTTTGGCGATGCATCACGATGTAAAAATTCCTACATCGTCCAGCCCTTCTGGAAATGTAGAAGTGCTACTTCCTCAGCAGACATTGAGTTCTGGAAGAATAAGACATAGGTTACTTTTATGCAGAGTTACATCAATATTTGCTCAAGAGAAAATTGCTGGGGATTTACTTCTTCATTGCATCGCATAAAAAATTAAAAAATCCAAAAAAAAAAAAAGATTTTTTAAAAACTAATACCATAAATTTTAAAGAAATAGTGCAATAAAATGTACAGCTTTAAGTTTGTATATCTTTGTTCGAAAATTAGATATAGAAAATGAAATTAGATAATCTTGAGAAAAAGCTAACCTTTTCCATTTTTTAATCGATTATTTGTCTTATTAATTTTGCTTCTATGTAGAATGCTTTTTTGGCAAAATTTATGTTTAATACAGGAAGTGTATTATTGCATGCAGTACATACTTTATACTTTGGAGTACTTTGGTACATACTTCATACTTACCTGTCTGGAACTTCAAGGAAATTAGGTACCTTTATATAACATAATTGATTAGAACTTTACTGATTTACTAAGATAGCTCCATAAGCATTAATGCAACCATGGCCAACGCTAAGACAGAATTGCAAGTAAGAGATTCAAAGGTATGCAATGAAAATAGTGACTAGCGTATCGAGAAAAGTTTGCTAGTTTTTATCATATACTTTTTATTTTCCTTTCAATTTTTCAATTGAAATTTTATATAGACATTTTACTTTGTCTGCAGCAAAAACCATTATTCTAACTTAAATTTGGACTTACTAGTAGTTCATCTATGAAATGCTTCTGAAGGGAATTCCCTTTATTTTGCTGACGCAGCAAATATGGCAATAAAATTAATGCTGCATTTATTTCAGCTGTAGAAACTATGTATAATGGAAAAATTCATAATTATCATAAATCAGGTAACACAAATTAACATAGAATTTAGCGTACTAAATGTGAAAATAAACAACAAAGAACGCTTTATAATTGTTATTATTTTCAAACATGCTGCTAACTTACCTTTTTTTTTTTAAATCAAGGTTACCTTCAATAACTTATTTTAAATTTGGGAAAAATTGAAAAAATATTGAAAATATTTAGCTGCAAAGCACAAAGATATAGTTCTTTATGGAAATTAATATTTTCTTTGTAACTTAAAATGCTTTGTTTTAAATTAATACTTACTTTGCTTCATATTTTATTCTGCAAGTAAAATCATTCAAAAGAAAAAAGTAAGAAACAGATTCAACAAATAGTGAAGTATTGATACAACATAAACAAGAGACAGCTGCAGAAGGGGATGACATTACATAAACAATATGGGGTGCGACTTTAATAAGTCCGGTCAACGAGCCTAACAAAAAAAAAAGGGAAGGGGGTATCATTTCCGAACCATAAGCTGATAGCCAGTTTGCATTTATTTTTAATTGCATTAAATGCTTTTTTTCCTCGATTTTTGTGGGCTTGTTTAAAAGGTTGCTAAGCAATTATTGAAAAATATTTTTATGAACACTTTTGTGAGATAAAGTTCTTAATACTTTTTGATTATTAATTTCTTCAAAATCATATTTCATTTTGCTATTAAAATATTTCATGTAGATTTGTTAAGAATTAACTATAGAAGATCTATTGTTTACCCATTTCAAAATATTAATCTTACCTAATGGGTAGAGCAATATTTCATTGAAAATGATAAGTGTTACGTACACTTTTGGGAGAGAGCTACTGTATAAATTATTATCGTATTGAATAAAATATTACATGTAGAGTAGAAGAAGAAAAAAATACCAATACTTAGAGAGGGGGTGGGGGGCGGAATATTTGTTTAAGAAAATAAAAATGCAGAGTAAAAAAATTTTGAATTATTAAACGAAAGCACTTCGTTCACCAGAATTATATTAGTAAAATTCATGAAGAAGAATGAAAACACATAACCATGTAACATATTCAACATTGAAATTAAAAGCTTCAAAGTTCTATGCTATTATCAAGGCGCTGTATTTATTATCTGCGTTGCTGTAGCTACGGTGGAATTTTTTATGTAAGTTTAAATTCGTAAAAATGCTTTGGTCATCTTTGTCAATTGTCTAACGAAATAAAGGAAGTACGTTTTCGGAAACAAATGTCAACAAGCACACATTTTCATTTGCAAATAAAAAATAACGCTAGTTAAGCCTAACGTGGAGGTGACTCAAAGTTAGTTTATACAGAATTCCAAACCAAATCGAACAGGTCGTTTTCAATTTTAATATGTTTTAAATACAACAATAAACACAACACTAAACAAAAATGTAACAATACATAAAAGAAGGCACATTGCACATACAAATTTTAATAAATACTAACTTTCTTTATGAATCCTTTAGAATAACTGCTGTAAAATGATTTAACGAGCAAGTACAAGACTGAAACAAAAACTCCCAGAATGCACTGCAATGTGACGAAATCGGGACGAAATTATTTCGTGAAAAATTTGAGATTTCTGGTTTCGTCAAATATCACGTGATTCGGTGACGAAAGGATCGTAGAAAATAACGAAATAGTGCTCGAGGATTGCCGAATCGTCAAAATTGAGCGTTTCATTTTTGACAGTGAATAAGTTAGAATAGTAGAAATACACGCATTCCCCCCAAAACTTTAGTAAATGTTAATTCTAATGTACATTTTTTTTAATAAAAAGAAATACTAGCGATTGCGGGATAGATTCAATTTCTTTTTTGATATATTTAAATAAATTAATTAAAAAGTTAATTAGGTGGTTGAATAAGTAATAAACATTATAATATGCAAACACTAAAAAAAAAACAAACAAACAAAAACATTTATTTAAATATTCACACAAAAAGTTCTTTCGATGAAGCTTATCCGTACAGATTCAGATTGAGTGATTAAAAGTAATTTAGCATTAAGTTTTCTCACTTAATTTAACGTTAACACTTTTGAACTGATCAAAGCGTTTTTCCTGAATAGGAAATAATTCGATAACTTTTCAAGCTGCGACCTGCTCTTCGTTTCAAAAAAGAAATCAGCACACTGCTTGCAATACTCTCACATTCAGCAAAACTTGTGTGGCGGAATCGATTTGGCTACACACTTCCATACCTTTCTACGACTTTTGTGCACCCTCTGTTGCTATTACATCAGAGTAACTTTTCGGAAACTGAGTCCTGAGTATAAAAGAAAACTTTTATCCTTTGATAGTTAAGTTAATTACGTTACAAGTTTGTTCGGGAGAGATAGAAATGCCTTCAAAGACGAAATTTATTTTTATCTCTTTATTCTTTTAGCAAAATAACCTGGAAGAGTTATTCTTTTTCTAACTTAGACGCCTAAATTAATTTAATACTATATTAATGAATTAGGCATGACGTATAGTTATTTTACTATGCATAGAAAGGACACTTTTGGATTGTACTTTGTGTGATCGTTCAAAATGAAAGTTTAGGATTATTTTTAAAGAATTACCTATTGAAATTGAAAACTACATTGTCAAATGAGTGAAAACACTTGAAGGTTGAATTTCTATAAGGATTCAGCAAAAAAAAAAAAAAAAAAAAAAAATTAAACCAGCAAAAGATGTTTTATACACGAAACGAATGTGCCCACGCAATATGTTAAAAGTTTTCAAAGATATTTATGTAAGGAGGAACTAATTTAATTGAAATGAATAAAAAAGCTCCCCACTTGACAAAATGCGTTTTACATCAATATGTTCTGCATTATAATGATAAAAATATCTTTAATTTTTAACACTTCAAAGAGCAACTATTCTTTTGGATTACATAGAATTTTAATGGACTTGGCATTTTACATACAGGCTAACAAGAAATAACTTGGACACACATAATACATCTTAACTTTAATGCTAATGAAAATATTACGACCAAACTTCAAAATACATATAAATACATCTTTTCTTCTAATATATTTGCAAATTTTCAAAGTGCCTACTTTTAGCCTTAATACATAGCTTCAAACATGACACAAAATTCTCTGGCAAGTGACATAATGATATTTTATCCCATGCCTTGCATAAGGATTTCTTTAGAGATGCCAAAGTTTTATGAGGTTTAGCACAGACCCTTGTCTTCAAGATGGACCAAACAGAATAATCGATTGGGTTCAAATCTGGGGAATACGCTAGCCATCCTTGAGTTCCCAGAAAATGTGTCTTGCACCGTTCTTGAGTGCCTTTAGCTCTGTGTGCAGTTGCGGAATCCTGTTGGAAGGTTGTTCTTTTGTTTATAAATAAACGTGACGTAACAAAATACGTGTACGATATGTTTCTTGATTAATCTTTATCCCTTGATCAACAAAAACAAGTAATATTTTCCCACTAGCACATATCCTACCCCCAAACAATTAGATAAGGGTGTTGACGCCGTTTAACAATGCAAGAAGGTCTTGGAGAAAAAGATGCGTGCTAAACTTCATAAAACTTTGGCTAAAGAAGTCCTTATGCAAGGAAAGGGATAAAATATCAGTCAGACAGCTGCGGCCCATAGCCGAAAATTTTGTGACACGTTTAAAGCTCTGTATTAAGGCTAAAGGTAGCCACTTGGAAAATTTGTAAGCATATTAGACAAAGTAGTGCATTCATAATTATTTTGAAGTGTGTTTTTATTTATATATGATTGATGTGATATTTTCATTCGCATTAAAATTTTAATGCATTATGTGTGTCCAAGTTATTTCTTGTCACCCTGTACTTGTAAATGTTTAGGGCACAATTGTACGTAATAAAAAAAGAACGTTTAAAAGAAAAACCAAACAAAAAGGAAAGGGTGAGAAAATGGAGGCAAACGTTACGATTTTCAATCAAGGAAGTATCTCTCCCTTAGCAATGAAAAACAGTATGAATCACAGGTATGTAATAAAACTTATCATTGTAAATTACAACATTTTGAGGCATTAAACTACGTTTCAGTATGAACGATAATATAAAGAATAACATTGTTTTTTCTCAAACTGACAATCCATAGGAACTTGACTGCTTTTACATGACTAAGGACTTGAGCAGTTTTTGGTAGTTCATGACACATGACGCATGTACGTACATGAACTTCAAAGCAGTTCTCTTGCTAGTGAAAGTCCTTTTGTTTGGTATTTTTTACGTTCTAAAGAGTGTTAAAAGTACCGAAAAATTATTTACAAATAAGAAAACCATCAGGCAAATACGGGAAGGGTTGATAAATTGTCAAGATGTGAAACGAAAAATGCTATTTTTTTTCTTTATGGTTGAGTTTAATGTGAATTCGAATGTTCTAAAAGTTTTATCTGCTGCAATAACCATCTATTTTCTTTCGAAAGATGAAAATCTTTGAACCCAGAACTATGGAAGACTCCTCTGGCTCACCCCGGGTGCAATAGGCAGTCCTCGGATGGTGCCCTTTGCATCAAGGCGGATAAAGTCGTCCAAACAAAAATCAGTAGGCAGAAAATCTATGAGACTTATACTAAATGTAAATTTAGTAGAGGCATCTCCGGATCATCTTTTACATTGTGCAGGACTTGACAGAGAGGACATTTATTCCAGTCCTCTCCTGGTGTACGATTTCTTGAAGACTCTTGGGCTCATGGACCTGCTCTAGTGTGAGGCTAGACAGGAGGAATAAGTCAACAACTACAACAACTCTAGAAAATTAACTTAAACAAAAGCTTGATTGGGCTTATTTTATTATTTTTTATGGAACAGGTGATATTTTCTAAAGCTGCAGGCACTTTTTGCGTAGAAAAGAGGAAAATTGTTACGTTATTAACCATTACGTGATCAAAATCGACAAGTCAATGATTTGTAAATAACAATAGGAATAGCATACCTAGGCTCTGCTTCTCTGGAAAGTTGCTTGATGGTCTGCTTGTTTATTTACAAGCAATTGTGTTGAAAAGCTCATTGAGAGTGTTCAAGGGTGTTCAAGGGGCTAATGGTGAGAAAGTTATACTTTTTTTATTGCAAAGGTAAAACAAACCTTCAAAAACAAATTCGGTTCTTCTTAGAAGTTTATTTGTTGAAGTCATTTTTATATTGTGGACCAGCAATGATGATATCAGAAATAAGGAACCTGTCAGCCACTTTTGCTACGCCATTCATACGATGATGCTTACTGTAGGAGTCCCTTGTTAAAACGATATGCATAGCTGTTTATCAACGTCGTCGCCACAGTTGCTTTTTTCCTTTCAACCTTAATTACAATATTAAAAATTTCATTTATCAACTATAAAATTAATAAAAATCATTCATAAAAAAACAATTATCTCATAAGAAAGTTTGCTTCTTCTTACTTTGAAACTATAACAGAAGGATACATCCGCTTTCCTTGATGATTGGAGGAAATGAACTCTTTCTCCTGTCAATCTCTATCCTCTAGCAAAGGACACGAGAATTCTAAAGCATGGTTATAATCGTCCTTTGTGTCCTATCACTCCTCTAAACTCATTGCGGAACTCACTTCAGATACTCTAGGACTTATGGTTAAAACGTTTAATGCTTAAACGAAAATCTCCATTCCGTAGCATTAAGTGATAAATATATATCTACTGTAGCCGGATAAATTTAACCATAACCAGATATGTGTCTGTGAAATTTGTCCGACTTACGACGCCATGCAGACAATGAAGTTCCTGATTGTTTGACTGATAAGGAAAATATTTTTAAAATGTGCCTTTCGTTAGCGTATTCTGTAAACGAACCAGCAAGTTTTCGGACAAAGTAGAAAATATTTTCAAAGTCTGTCACATAGTAAAAACTGTCATTATCAAGTTATATGAATAACAATTACTAAAATTATTAACATAAAAAAAAGTTTTACTTTTTGCAAAATACTAAGCTTAGTCCCAATAAACATCTATGTTTTTTTACTAAGAAATATCCTAGTTACCGTTATTTCAATCCGAAAAAACATTTTATTAAAACAAGAATTGGTTACAAATAAACTACAGAAGAAATATCCGTAACATGGGACAGGTATAAAAGAATGCAGTGCAAAGGAGAGTTTCGGAAGCATCAATAGAAACTCGATGTTAAGTAAGTGTTTTCTGGAGAAAAAAGAGAAACAACAATTCTCTTTTTGCTACAAAGAAAAATTCATTGTTTCCTCAAAACTACATTTAACAGCCTGACATTTCTTCAAAAGTGTTTACTTATCTTGTTACTCTAATGTATGTTTGCATTTTTGTTCCGCCCAATAAAACTAGAGCTTATCGTCACATTTAAGATGTTTTTTTTTTCTTTTTTTTGCGGCAGAGTTTAAGCAAAAGGTTTAGCACAGTAGCACAGAAGCAAATGTATTAATGTTCTTTAATGTGCTTTGAACAATTTTATGATTTTCGCAAAAAATAACGAAAATTGTAACAAATGTAAAAATTAAACCTCTTCAAGCACGTGATATGTTTCTAATACAGAAAAATGCATTAAAGATTTGAAATGAGCTTGCTGTTTGATAATTTTAATTTCAGCTATGTTAGCAAAGTTGACGTGCTTAATTCAAATTGCATTTGTGTCCATTTTCTAAAATATTGTAATTTAAAATTAATATTCGGGATTGAAAGGCAATGTTTAAGCTAAAACTAACTGTCAAAATCAGCAACGAAATTTGAAACTATTTTCTCAATACACACAAAAAAAAAAAAAAAAAAAAAAAATCAGATCATGAACAATTTTCCAGAGAAGTGTTGTTCTAATTTTTCAATTCTTCAATTTTCACAAAGGGTGCAGTTTAGCACTTTTTTAAAGTAGGGCATATGGATTGCAATACCGAACCAAAAATTCAATACCGGTATTCGGTTTTTTTTAAGCTTAATACCGGTATTTGAAATTTCTCAAAAAATGCTTGTTTCGTTGCCCCATTTCATAATTATATATAAAAATTGTATTATTTATGAAAACGTATTGTGAACAAATATGAAATGAAGGAACAAATAAAATAATAAAAAATCAGTAATAGTAAAAAAAAAAACACAATGCATCTATTAAATTGTCTCTAAGCCTGGGACTCATTTTAGTGCTCAACTTTCCACCAGTTGAAAATACTCTTTCTGAATTCACAGGTCGGTGGTACTGTCAACGATGCGCGATACACCTCCTCTAATTGTCTAAAAGTCTTCACTTTAAAATAACTCAGTCTCTTACGTGTTATTTTTTAATAAATTCTTTTGTGTGTATTTCCTTTGTATTGAGCGTATTATTATTATTTTTTTTTAATTTATGGCTAGTTGCAATTTCTTTCCGAGGGACGATATTTTCCCAATATCAACATTATTTTCTCTTGAGCAGGAAAGGTATGTGTTTGCTTGTTAGTTTACCTCATTCGTTTTCACCTTCTTTTCAAAGTTCTTCAATTATAATTATGTAAATATCTAAATATCTGAAAATATGTTGCAATTGAGTATGCTTTACCTCTATGCAAACTTTCTAGGCACTACATAATTTCTAAATATTATCTGGCCAAGTATAAAGCCAAATAGCGAGACTAGACAACAAGCCAATACTGGAGACAACAAATTACCTTTTGTATGCTAACAAGAAAAAGGTTTTGTCAAAATTTAGTACAGTTGAGACAAATAATTAAAGAGGAAATCAAAGTATTGCAGCAATTGATGGTTGGAATTGGAATAAATTGTTTATAGGTCTAATACATTCAAAATTACACTCGAAATTAACTTATTAACTTTCACAAGAGGGAAAGTAAGTGAGTGATCAGGGAAATGGAATAAATAAAAACATGCTGCTCAAAAGCGTACGAAAATGCCATTCATCTCACCATCTAGTAATAACAAGATAATTTTGCAATCTTTCTGCTGCTTTTGTTTAGTGATATTTTATTAGTTCATGGCTTTGAAATCAAATTTTTACATCAATAAATTGACTTTGGTTCTGTATAACGGAAAAAGAAATGTACATTTTAAATATAAGTAGATATTTAATAAGTTAAATAGAAAATTCTTCAGTTGAAACCACTTTTTTTATTTTAGCTAATACCGAAAATACTGGTATTTTACCATAACAAATACCGGTATTACAAAATAGCAAAATTGCTCGAAATACCGGTATACCGGTATTGCAATGACTAGTAATACATGTATTTTTGCTTAGCAGCAAAAGTTCATATAACATCTTCATTTATTTTTGAGATATTGGTGGTGGAATTTGTAAATTTGACAAAAAGTTATTGTGTATTTTTTTCTCAGTTTTCTTAAATTTTGATTCATTAATTAATTGATAAATTATTACTTCGATAAATTTATCAGCAAAAAAAAATAAATAAATAAATAAAATAAAATAAAATAAATAAAATAAAATATACTACGAATGCTAAGAATTGAAATTTTTGAAGAATACTTACCAACTAATGTGTCTAGTGAGCTTCGATTAAACTTATAGAATGAAACATAAAAAAAAAGAAACCTAAAAATAGTCAATT
The DNA here is from genome assembly GCF_026930045.1 of Uloborus diversus. NCBI lineage: Eukaryota > Metazoa > Arthropoda > Arachnida > Araneae > Uloboridae > Uloborus > Uloborus diversus. Next base: position 98,011,550 of record NC_072733.1, read on the forward strand.
CATCTGAAATATTAGAAATAATGCACTTGGTATCATTTTACCTCTGTCTGTCATTACCAACCACATATTAATAAGTTTTGAACTATCTGTTAATGATATTTTAACTTATTTCACCAGACAAGGCATAAAATATGGCTACCTTAGTTAAGGTTTTGCATATTACGAACAAAGGTTCAATTAGTACCTATAAGAATAAAAATATAAAAATTTCCAATAAGGTAAAAAGTAACTCGTAATAAGTAAGAATGGTTACGTCATTCGTAATTTTCTTCTATTTACTTTGATATTGAATGCACCTAATCAGTAAGCGTAGAAAAAACCTGCACACAAATTTTTTATTTTATTAACCATGTTTTTCCTTCTGCTACAAAAACTGAAAAGTATTTTAGCCGCTAGTTGCACCTAGTGGTCATGAAAGCCTGTAAAAACTGTTGAATGGTAATGACGAAAAATGCTGAAGGCAACCCCGATGTATCATCAGATAAAATATTTTTCTTTTTTTTTCACTTTCAAAATGATGATTTCTTCTTGTTGCGAGTGTGAATGTACGGTCATGTCCACCACTTGCACAAATCATTATTTTTGAAATACCAAAAAAAAAAAGAGTTGATTCCTTATATACTGCTGCATGTTGGTTGTTTATACTGGAATAGATACAAATTAAAAGCCAAAGTAAAAAAATAAAGTGAATAAAGTCGGGAATAAAGTGAAATGTAATCCTGAAAATGCTTAGCATGTATTTATTCTTATGAACGATTTTTTTGTCTTCATAACTTACTTACAAGAGTTGGTGAAAATAATTGACATCACCAAAAAATTCAGTGTTTATTTTAAGTACTAATTGATTATTTTTGGAACTTATTAACTCTAAAGCACTGTTGCATCTTAGTTCTTTTACAAGCCACATTGCTTTGCAAAAAGCTTGGCCGGATATTGCATCAAACAGAAACAAAAAAAAGAGCCATTTTTCTGGTTACAAAGGATGGATGAACACATTTCCCTTCTCTATTTTAAAATACATTTTTATTAGCTAGTTTCAAAAAAGGATCTATTCGCATAGCTTAACTCAAGAGAAAGCGTGAAATATTGCCGAAGAAGAGTGATCTAAAGAAAGAAGGAGAGGAGAGAGAAAGACGAAAATGAAATTCAGGATTTGATACCGAAACACATAAAATTCAGGAAGGGCGTCAAGTTCTTATGAGACACAACTGATCTTGGGCGTTAAACTCTTAACTCTTCAAATTTTGAAGTTTCAATTTCAGCTAATTGGTAATGTTTATAGAGAGAGCGAATGTGTGTCCCATAAACTAGTCACAGTCTAGGTTTTAAAAAGCGAATATCCCTTTGAGATTTAAAAAAATGACACTTACTAGCACTTTTAATAAAAAATGAGACATAATTTTCGAGAATAAACTCTACAAAAGGTATTAGAAAATATATAAAAAAAATTCTATGCAGTGAAATTTAACTCAAAATGCCATTTTACATTATCATTCCCTTTTTTTTCTTTGTTTCTGTCGAAAAAAAAAATCACCAAGTGGCACTAATAAACGTACATTTAAGCAACATTTTCATTTATAAAACCTATATTCTACCTTACAGTTTAATATAAAATAAGAAACTTTTAATGACTTAAAAATGAGAGATAAAACTGTGACAAAAAATGATTTTTTAAAACTTTCTGGTTTTTCTAAGTCATAAAAATGGATGTCAAAAAATCGCGAAACAAATCACATTTTACTTCATGTTGAGAAGAATAGTGCAACAGATGTGTTTGACATGTCGTTTTTCCTGTCGCCGAAAAATATGGCGAGAAAGTGTGGAGAAACTTCAACCGTTTAATAAAGACTTCTAATAAAATATTATTGTTGTTTTGGAGAATATATTTTGAAATGTAATGACAGGTTTTTGTAAAATAACTGACTTACACAAAATTACTATCCAAATATGCATTCAATATACATTTTATGCATAACAGTATTTTTCTCTCACGAAGAAAACAGCAATTGAACGCATCTATGTTATGTTTGATTCATAATCAAGTTTTCAAAGAATAAATAAAAAAAGTTACAGGTAAATAAATTACGGTAACTTTAAGTAACGTTACAATACGCAACAATTTTTTGCAATATTTGTTATCTTTCACAGTAAGAATAATAACGTCAAGTTCAATAAGAGATTTTCATTGCCTTTCTTTTCAATTCTTAAAATAGTTAATCTAAAATTTCTGTTAGTTGTGGCCAATAGTTAATTGTAAACAGCTCATATAGAGCATTGGCTTCCACAATAACATTTTTCCTTATTTTATAGCGTAGAAACTAAACCAACGGGAAAGTAAAATAAGAAATAATCAGCTGTCTTTTTATCTATAAGCTGATTTCTTTTGTCTTGAAAAAGGTGTTCCTTCTAACGCCGAAACACGTGTCTGCAGTAATATGCAATTTGTGCTTTTCAAAGTTGTTATTCCTTATTTTACGTTTCAGCACAAAGCCATTGATTTAACTTCAGTGGGAGGTATTTAAAATTTCTAAGCTATTGATCTTGGAACTTGGTTATTGTCTTCTCTTTTTACTACACTTTTGATTCAAATCCAAAGGGAAAAAATCAATGATTAGGTCAGAAACATGTTCCGTAGCATTCTGTACAAATCCTCTGTTGATTCATCTCAGCAGATCGGATCATTTAATCCCCCAGGGACATATCATCAGAAGTTCTTATCATATTCTCCTAAAACAACCTTGTGCGTTTTTTGAAAACTGAGGGTCTGTTATTTGACCACACTATCATTTAATCAATTGGGGTAGTCATTTTACCTGTAATGAGGTATAAGATATGATTTAGGAGTCTTTCGAAGGAGTCAATTATTTCCCGTGAACCAGTAGTTCATTTCAAACTGTCACAGTAATCTTAACACAAGTATTATAGATTTGGTTTAAGTTATATCTGCAGATAATTCACTTTTAACCCGTTAAATTCTTCAACAGAGAACACAATTTACATATCATTCCTATATCAAGTCTGTCTAATTCACCGATGGACATACGTTTCCAAAAGACGAAATTGTATTCACATATACGTAGAGGTGTCCCATATCGCTTTTCTGGTGGAAACATGGATATTCGAACTTTTTAGCCCTCAATTATTTCAACTACCAATCTTAAGTCTTTAAAATGAAACTGGGAGAAATATTTGACCTTCGGCTTGGTCGCTTTATGTTTGGTGATTGCTGCTCGTTGCGCATACTAAGCAATAGGTAAAAATTGCACAACTATCGCAGTTTATGTTTAGCAGTGATAAACGTGTAAAGAAGCAGGGAAGAAATCCAAATTAGCCATTACCGAAAAGAATATTGTGCTCACAGATAAAATTTTAATTTTTAAACAAAATCTTTTAAACTTTTGCCAATGCCTTCCTTTTTATGTTATGTATTTTTAACTTTTTAATGCTAAATCCTAATAATCTGGAAAAATCTCAAAGGTATCCTTGTAATTATTTGTTTTTATTTATCGTGATTAATTATTATCCCGATACTTTCTCCCTTTTTCCTTAAGTTTATTACTCTCGCATTACAAAAATATGAAAGTTAATAAATAATCAAAGAAAAATCACCGAATTCTTTTGTTCTTGCTGTAATACATAACTCCTAAGTTGTAAAAGGTAAAAATGGTATGTCCTCAAAGCGAGTGCTGGAAGAAAGTTTCCAGATAAAGTTCATCCCTTCATTTAAACCTTTCCGAGACCCTGTTCATCTGATCTTTATAAAGATCGGCCTGGTGCATCGGGTGGATTGCCAGTGCGTCAACCAAGCCGATGCATACTCAAAACCGCAGCAATTTTTCAAAATTGAAGTTCCAAAAGTGTAATTTCAGGCCATGATTGGGGCCACTAGGAAATGATTGAGTTCAAGAACCGTTTCTCTGGGCCCTCCTTGGCTGCAGCCCTAATTTTATCTATTTTCAATAAACGCTTTGTGGGAAAACTTCCTAAAGTTTTTTTTTTCAAAACCATTTAAAATTTATGCTTTTAGATAGTAATATTTTAGATTTCCATCCTTATGTTTTTATTTATTGAAATACAATAAATCTCTAGTTAATGTTTTATTTTAACCTTTGAGTTTTAACTACTAGTGTAATGGTGTGACTCTTCATTACAATCCTTTAAATCCCTCTCTTCCTCTTTTATCTTTTCTTCTGTTAGAAAAATATTTCAGCGGCCCATGTATTTTTCTCTACTTTCCTGTGGTTTTCGACATAACATTTTCATTTAAAAGGTAAGAAATACAAATGTGTATCCATTCATTTCTTTTAAAAATGGCTTGCCATTGGTTTCTACAACGTACTGAATACTTTTTTGTTCTTTAAAAAAATGTTTGAAACCTATATTTTGATTTTGGCCGACCTTAGTTTGGTTTTTCCATCTGCCATTGGCCATTTGGAACAGAAAATAACCGGCTATTGACCGTCTTTGAATCATCGGCCCATTGGAAAAAAACTGCCATCAGTCAAGCTCTGTTAGATAATCAGCAAAATGCTATCAATAAACTTTAGCTTAATAACTAGATTTTTAGTATGTGATATTAGAGGGTAAACGGACATTGCACTCTGTGAATGACCAGTCTAAGACATCTAAACTTAGAGTAGCAGTGTCCTACCTACATGATTATTTATATGGCTATTTTATGACTGTGAAACTAATTCTAGTGAGTTGTAGAGTAATATTCTGCTATTTTAAAAAAAAGAAAAAGAAACGCATAAAAGTTGAATCTGAAAAGTTGTTACGTTGCACTGCAATCCAGACGAAAACGTTAGCGCAAACTTATACTTTTCTTTGAAAAAAACACAACACAATCAGGCAATTGAGCTTTTTTTAAACATTTCTGTAGAAAGAGGGTAAAAAATTATTTGTATTGCTCATTTAAGATCATTTTCATTTTTTTTTTCTTTCAGAGAGCATTCATCTCTAAACTTGACGCTCTCCTCATGTTAAGAGCTTTTTTAAAAGTGGAGTCATTCCCCGAAAATGTCAACCTGCACACAGGCCAAAATTTCAAACTCAATCAATATTAATGTGTTATACATAATTTAAGAGGTAACATTCTTAATTTTCAAATCTCGTAAAAGGTTTTTCAAGATAAATGCGGTGCGAAGAATAATTACTGCTTGAAAATCTTTAACAACAACATGTAACTTTTAACGATAAAGCATTCAAGAAACGCGACCTGTAATTTTTTAAGCATACATTCGACGTAAATATTTTTTTTAGTTATTGCTTATATTTTGAGATTTCAGTTTCTTGAACTTCTTTCATTGAATTTTAGTTTTTTTTTTTTTTCTCGTTGAGCCTAATTTGAATTATGTGTTGAATCGCCTGTTACGTTCGTCACAAAACGTCGTACTTTCCCATCCACACTTTTTATAGGACTATAAAAAGAACATTTTTGCTTTATTCTCTTCCCAAGAGCTTCCTAGAATGCACTTAAAATGTTGAATTTTTATTAAATTATTTACACAATTAGCTATCAGCGTGAAGAACGTAACATATTGATTGTGACGAACGTAATCGCTTGAAACCAACACTGCATCTTTCAAATGTTTCGTTCAATAAAAAATGAATGAAATGTTTATTTTGAAATAATTGTTTTTGAATGTTACTGTATAATATTTTGTAGTTTTTTCAACAAGTAACTCGATTTACAACACATATTTGAGGAATTTTCTTGGATTGCATTTTATTGAAGAATCAGCAGCTCAAAAAAAAAAAAAAAAAAAGAGAGAGAGAGAGAGAGAGTTAAAGCAGAGTAAGAATGGCAGGTAAACAAAGATAAAATGACAAGAAAAAAAAGCAGCATAATGTATGTGAATATTACGGCAAAAAAAAAAAAGAAATACACACACACAACGATAAAAAAATAAATCAAGAAGAATGGGGAATCAATAATGAGAAGTCGGGAGATGAGAATCAATTGTAGGGGAACTATTAAGCTAGCTTTGTATAGATTTGTAAACCAATGTAACTTCGCCTTTCTCAACATGCTAAGTTTACGGAACGATTCAAAAAGCACGCTTTTTTATGTAGTCCCAGGAAAAAAAAGGCTTTTATATATTATCTTGCTAAATAATAATAATAATATTGGGATTACTGTGGCAGAAATGAATGTCAAAAAGTTCCTCGAAGAAGCCTTCTTGAAAAAACAATCCTTACAATGGATATTGTTTTCGTAAAGAAGATTACATTTCTTGGTTGCTTTCTGGAAAAAAAATCCGCGTGTGTGTGATTAAAAAAAGTGTGTTGTAACGACTCAAAACAAAAGAAAAACTTTTATCTTATCTTCTTTATTACATTCTAAGCTGCCATTTCACCCGTACGTTTTCTCTCACGCCAAGCTCTTGTTCTTTCTGAGTCTGACTTAGGCATATTCACAACATGATTGTATATTATAATGAAGAAAATAGATTATAAACAGTGAGAAAGAAAACTAAAAATTACTCGAAATCAACCTTTTAGCTGCTGTCAAACACAATAAGAAATAATAGTAATAGCAAAGTTAATTTTGATGATAAAAGTTAACAAACTAAATTCAAGGCTAAAACTCAGCAATGTGGATTACGCTCTTGAACTTGAACCAAAGAAATCCTCAAAAACCTACATTATTTGAAACGTTTAAAGTGATTGAAATCGACAAATATATGCTTACTTCAGCCTTGGAATCAAACTCTTAATTTTATTAACAAAATTAAATTTAAACGCTATCATTTCTCATTTTTGCTAGCAACAATTGAAAAACAACTACGTCACTTCTGTAATACAAAAAGGTTGGGGATATGAAAATCAAAACTCGCACAAAAAAAAGTTTCACTTTAAAACAGAGGAGGAAAAAAAATGCACAAATTCAATACAAAAGCATTTATTTAATCCATGTTGAAAAATTGTTCACATAAGTCCAACTTTTAAGACAAAGTATCAGTGCTTACTTATTAATTAATATATAGACACATAACGGTTTAAAAAACTACACGAGTCTTCACCGTGACGAAAGTAACTTCAGAGTTACGCTCTTCAATGTTACGTTCGTCACACGTCATATTTTGAAGAAATATTCATTTCTGTTACATTATAAGAAAAATGAGTATAATTATGTATCAAAAATAAAGTTAAGGAATGAAAATAACGCATTGCACTGCTTTTACAATAATATCTACTTAAACTTTAGTGAAATCTAGAGCTGAATCTCATGTAGGGGTTGCAAGGTTGCAAAAATGTTGCGTTCGTCACACTATAGTAATTTAATTTTAAAAACCAATTTATGTGATTTATACTGTGTTTTATTGCATGACTATTACACAGAAGTTTTATTATTTGACAAAATTCTGCAAAACCACAAGTAAATGGTTATTAGACGTTTTAAACTCATGTTATGCAACGAAACAGAGTCTCTGAATGTTACGTACGTCACTATGGAATGACCCTTTCTAATGATTTGTAGAGTAATATTTTGCTATTTTAAAAAAGAAACGCATAAATGTTGAATCTGAAAAGTTGTTACGTTTCACTGCAATTTAGACGAAAAAGTTTGAGCAAACTTATACTTTTCTTTGAAAAAGCACAACACAATTTGGCAAATTGAGCTTTTTGTTAACATTCCTGTAGAAAGAGGGTAAAAAATTATTTGTATTGCTCATTTAAGACCATATTCATTTTATTTTCTTTCAGAGAGTTTTTATCTCTAAACTTATTGCTCTCCTTATGTTAAGAGCTTTTTTAAAAGTGAAAGAAGCAAAATGTTAAGACATTACCACTCAGTATATTTCCAATGTTAAATTACTATACACATATCACTGTTAAATTCACTGGAAATATTTCAGCAAGAATTCAAAAAGTAAAAATAAAGCTAGAAATATTACACAGCATTCAGCATGTCCGAAAGATAGAACCTTATTCGAGGTAAATAATAAACGAAAAAAAATAATGTATCATCATAGAAAGATAATTAGTTTTCCATGTGGCGTTTAATATTGAGAAACGGGATAATACTTTCTAAAGATCGAACTTTACAGTAAGGTTGCTTAACATGCCCTTTCATAGTTTAAATTTTTACAGTTAAATGCAATTATGAATTCAAATTTTTATTTAAAATCTTTATTCCAAAATAAAAAAAAAGAATTTGCTAAAAAAATGTGTGATTATAATTTTGTAGCCGAAGAAAATGTTTTTTTCACAGCAACCAATAAGATGAAAAATCTTTTAAGCTTTGAAATAAAATTCGGTAGGTACGAGGCATATAGTAATTGTATGTATTTAATTATATAAATTAATTTAATTTTATCATAATGTCATATTAATTTCATTTACTGTTAAATTATCATAATTAATAGAATAGTAATTTTTATAAGATGGAAATTTTATATTGTAAAGTTGTGATAAAATAGCGATGAACACACAAAGTTGCGCTGCAACTAGCCATAATGTTTACTGACATTAGAGTTTACTAAGTCGAAGAAAAGAGCAACATAAACATTGCTACTACAACTCAAACTCAAATAATACTCAACTACAACCAACAATGAGCAAACGGAAAGAAATATCTGAAATATAATTAATAAAGCTGCTATTTGGCTTCGAGAGATAACATTTACGACGCGCTCCTTTCCGTAGCTCTCCAAAATCCGGAGTTCATTCACTTTGCTCGATAAGTAAGTGACAGGAAATGAAAGATTGTCTTTCTGATACAGACTACACTAATATGTAAGAAAATATCTGAGATTACAAAGATCATCATGAAAATATGTCAATGCTAATTATTTCGTGTTTCATCGGGCGATATTTAAATGCTGGACACGTTGCTCAAACACGTCTTCGCAATCATGATATATTTCGGAAATTAATTTCAGCCAGCCTATTAAGTTCCAGAATAGAAATGAACGTTATCCATATCGATCTAAAATTAATAAAGGCAGCGAGATCTCATCTAGCATGCCACCTCACTCATTCTTCCAACTTTTCATCTTCCCATGAGCGCATCTGGACATGAAATGAATTAGTAGGATTTTAATGATCACGAAGTTTTCAGGCCATCTGAATAAGGTATGTTAGGTGATGAAATGTGTGATATGTGACATTGACTTGTGTCCGTGAAATTATATTGTCTGTTAATCTTTTAAGCTTCAGGAATTGTTGATAGCTTTAAATGAATAATAGTTTGATGAAATTAAATATCATTTCTAAAGTAAAATTATATCATAGTTTTATTTTAGAAAAACTATAATAAAAAATTACTTTATTTTAAACTTAAGTTAAAATACAGGCGTCCCTCGTATAACACGGTACTTGCACAACACGGTTTCGATATTACACGGTACCAAATTTACGATTATTATAACAAGGTTTCGATATTACACGGTACCAAATTTACGATTATTATAACAAGGTTTCGATATTACGCGGTACCAAATTTACGATTATTATAACACGGTTTCGATATTACACCGGTACGAAACTTTAATTTAATACTTCATAGTTTTGATATAACACGAATATTATCTTTAAAAAAGATGGAATTTCATTTTTGTTTAATACTTTCTGTTAATGTTTGATAACTCTAATAAGTTTTTAATTTGTTTTCATGAAACTTAGGTTCGATGTAACACGGTACACATCCCTTGATTTACATTATTTCTAAGTCTCGTATAACACGGTTTTGATACTACAAGGAACGCTTTAACCGCGTTAAACGAGGGACGCCTGTAAATGTTTTTAAGTCGTTTTATTTCCAGACAAAGGCTCTTACTTAAACTAGTTAAACATTTTCAAGTCACAAATTGTGTAGGGGAGAGTGTTGTACCTTGGACACTGCTAATTTCTAAGAATCTTTTTTTAGCAGCCATATTTTTGGAATCTCTAATAGTAACTTTCACTACTAAATGGTGCCATAGTAAAAATCAGCATCAAATGAATAAAATTGACAATTTTGTGAGAGAAAGAAAATTTCATGACTCAAAAGTAAATATTTTCTTCATTTTCATTTCATTTTCTGTCTTTGTACGAGTATTTCTGAATTTAATCAACTGAATTTTATTTTTTTATAAAATAGAAGTCCTTTAAATAATTTGCTTATGAGAAAATTATGATAGTGCATCTAGACTGACCATCATTTTGGTTTTTCTTTAATCACGTCGTGATTGTACCTTGGGACAGCCAAACATTTTGTACCTTAGGACACGTTCCAAGGTACAACATATGCATGGTTCTTAATAATTAAGATATGTTTAGGAACATTTAACAATGTTCTAATCTTATGAAGTCTTTTAAACACATTTAATGTTTGATATATATATATATATATATATATATATATATATATATATATATATATATATATATATATATATATATATATATATATATATATGGTCCTTATTTATATGGGAAAATATTTTTTTCGGAATTTAACAAGTGACGCCCCCTAGTTTTGTGACACTATAATAAAAAGTAATCTGTGCAAAATTTGAACTCTATCGATCAATAATAACACGTGCCCCTAGGACGTTGAACTTTAACACTTTTGATAATTTTCCCACACATCTTCGAGTTTTAACTTCAGACATCGTACATCGTTTCTCCTAGGTTTGCAAAATATTTTTACAGTGAGGTAGCACTTTAAAATTAATCTTTTTAAATACTTCATATAATCTAAAGATTTTACATTGAAGCAGAATGAAATAGTGCTTTAGAAACTTTACCTTAATCGTACTCTTTTCTCAATTAGACTGTCTGTAAAATAAATTGTTTTTGTGACTCATATTTGGTGAATTGATTGTGAAATTCTTCGATTAATTGTGCTCTTCTTTCAGTTGTATCATTCACAACTTTCAGCATCTCAACGATATCTCTTCCCTTTAAATAGCTTCCTTCATTTTGCCATGAATCGGGATAAAATAGAAAAACATCTTTTGGTGTTTGTAACTTATCAAACAGTTTTATTCACTTTCTAATTGATTCTATAAAGGGGACGATCTTTACTAAAAAAATGTTCCAAATCATCTACTGTTATCTGAAACTTTTTATTAAGTCATCAGACAAGTCTTCCTTATCAGCAAGCATTTTTTAGATTAATCTTTTCCTTTCTTCAAAGTTAATTCCTTCCTCCAATACAAACAAAGCTAATAGCACATCCCCTAAACACTATAAGCGATTTATGAATTTTCCAATCACTGCCTCTGCTGCATGTTTGTCATCATTTTGTTCCCTGCTAGTTTTTTTAGACACATTGTATTATTTGAAGGAGCCTCGATTGGGTTGCTGCTATAAACCATATCTTCATAATACAGCATTTAACTGTAAAACAGCATTTACGGGCTTTCTCTTCATGTAGTGTCGATTTAAATTGCTTCCTAAATAAATAAATTTTCAAACAATAAATTCCTTTTGCCATCCATATGGGTCAGGGATAAACTCCAGGTTGCCGAAAACATATCCCTGTAGGAGAAACTTCACCAGGAAATTTTATTACAAATTATAAGAATTATCTGTAATCTTTCTCAATTCCGCTTTTTACGAACAATAATGTGTCATCAATTTCGTCTTATAGAATTTAAGTGGTATGCGTACTTGATTCAAATGTTATAAGTTCTGAATGGTGGAGATTTTTCCACAAAATTTTGAAGCGCAAAATTTTGAATGGAATATCGGGTCTAGAACTAAGAAAGGCAAGAACTTCTTTAAAGACACTCTGCAGTACGATTTCAAGTGCATGATGATAGCAATACAAATGCAATATATCACCGTTCAGCTTTTGCTCTAAAAAATTACATGCACAATTTATACGGCCGGTATTAAAAGCCGCTGTATAAAACACTACAGCTTGAACAGTTAGCAATGAAGAGCAATCATCTAAGATATCATATACAACTGAAGAAATATCTCAGAAATTCTGAGTAGCTGTTCAACATTGGAAGCTATCATGGTAAGCCTATCGGCGTTTTTTTTCAGTTACATCTGGACGTAGCTTTGTATCCCAGTGAATAACCAAAAAATCTAAAACTAAATTCATGAAATTTGAATTTACCTCTCGAAGATTTTCTCTTGCTCTCTTAAGGGATGTACGATTGACCACAAGGTCATTTGGATTAATATTTACTGCCTCTACATAGGCTGTTAATAAATGAACAGCATCTTTGTCCCTAATATGGCATTCGTTTAACGGGCGAGAAGATATCAATAGTTTTCAAGCTTTTCTGCGTTGTTGTAGACCAGATAAAGAAAAAAGCTTTAACAGGTTAGGATAGATACCCATTTCGGTTTCTAAATCTTGTGAATTACAAGAAAAATTTGATAATAATAAAGGACTATGTACAGAAATGGGAGAAAATCAATTTGAAGTATAGATTATTACATTATTCCGATATGGAATTTTTTAAATTTATATTTTGGATATGGAAAATTCGGTACATTTTTGTGTTAAAGTAATGGAGGATTTTTCAAAATTTATATTTTAAGAATTAAAAATTACATAAACATTTAAGCATATTTATAACAAAAGAACAGCGAATTAAAATATAATTGCCATTATTTATATTTATTGCATTGAAACCTAGCAACCCTATTTGCCACACCTATTGCACAGGAAATTTTGTAAATCAACACCCCCAAAGCCTGGAGGAGGCAATTTGTTGTTCTCAAAGATCATTCGTTAATGGCCTAGGCCAGTGATTCCCAACCTGGGGGCGATCGCTCTCAAAGGGGCGATCGAACTCTTCTAGGGGGCGATACATTTCTGGGGGGCGATAGGGGGGCGACCGGTATTCGGATACCTGGTAATGGGAAATTCTTGACCTTTCAAAAACTATATTTATTAAGACAAATCGGTACACAATTCAGAAATATCTTTCAGAATACCTATGTTGTGTAATACCGAACCAAGCATATGGCACGTCAAATCAAAGAAAGTCGTTCCCAGAAAATAAGGCATGTATGATTTACAGCTCAATCAAATCTGTTCGAATAAAAAAAATCCCAAAAGCGAAAAATAATATCTTTTATTTTATTGCCGTTTTCACAAGGAAGAAAAAAAATCTTCTAATTATTGTCTCACCGTTGGCGCCAGCATATATTTAACATCTGAAAAGTGGATCCTTACGTAGTTTCTATTGTTTGATTTAATTTAGTGAATTTCTGTTTAATTGATTTTATTGATCACCTTGATCAGTTAAAAAAGAACATGGAATCACAATCAAGGTTTGCAGATTTGATCAACTTACAAATTCCTGACTGGATTTTAGACCCATTTAGTTTTTAAGATGTGGATGAACTGGAAAACTCTTTGCAGACAGAGTTTATGGATTTGAAATTTGATTGTGAATAAAAAATTACTGTCAAGCAGTACGGTTACAAACTTGCCTGGGTGAAGCTTTTGGATACTTACCCACAACTTTGGAAAAAAGTTGAACAGATCCTCATCTCATTCCCCTCAACATATTTAGTTGAAAGAGGATTTAGCTCTGTAGTGCAGCTTCTCACGAAGCAAAGAAATAGATTGGACATCTGTCTCAAAGGGGACCTCAGATTAAAGCTCACTAATATAAAGCCAGACATCAAAGCTTTAACGGAGTTCCATCAAGCACAAAATATCAATTAAAAAGGTAAAAAAGAACAAATCTTAAAAGTTAAAATTTTCAATTTTTTTCCGTATTTCAATTTAGAAAAAAAGCATGTTACTGAAAAATGTAGTATTCTTATTTTTGCTGAGTATGCAAATGACGTTGGTTAATTAAAGCACTTCGAATTACGTTTTTTCTTTTTTTTTTGGGGGGGGGGGGGAGGGGTTAAGTATAAAAAATACAGTTTTAAAGCTAACTATTGCTTTATAATGCATGTTTTGAAGCTTTAAACTAAAATTAGGCGTTCAGTAAGATCAATCTTCACTAAAATCAGCACCATCTAATTTGTGTTTTTAAGGGAAGAACGTGGGGAACGATAGGTGTAATTTAACTTCCGAAAGGGGCGATGGGCCAAAAAAGGTTGGGAACCACTGGCCTAGGCCATTCATTAATTACCTTTAGAATCCTTTGTGTCCATCTTGGTGGAAAGAAATGTTCCCCTGCCGCTGGGTTTGAAAGTAGCGCAGAATAGCGTTATGCCTGACCCAAGGCCATTGGTGTTAATGTACCATTTGTAACATGTAAAATTTTACAGAATGAAAATGAGAGAATGGTCGGTCTAGAAGTAGCAACATCTATTGAGGTTCAAAATTATTTTACATATGAAACGTAAGAATATTTTTACATAAAAATGAGAAAATCCGCATTTTTTTTCTTCGAAACTCAAAGAAGGGGGCCCTAGGGGCACGTGTTAATATTCATGGATTGACTTAAAATTTTACAAGGATCATTTATTTGTATAATAGAACAAATTGAGGGGGCGTCGCATAAAATATCTACAGCTTCAAAAATAAGGACCACCCTAATATATGTATATATATATATATATATATATATATATATATAATAATTCTTAATTCATTATTCATAATTCATTATTAAATGTTCATGATTTAATTCACTACCATGAAAAAAAGATTTTTTTTTGTTTTCTGGTGCAAAATTTGTTCAAGTATATGGCTGTTTCCATTATGATGAAGACTTTCCCATAGTACAACAGGATGTGTCCCAAGGTACAATTGGATGTTGTACCTTGGGACAGCTTGGAACTTTTACTTTAAATGACTGGCAACATTTTATTTTTACTGTCTGAATTTAAAAGATATATTGTATAGATGTATGTTGGGGTATTTTAGTGTGACTTTTAGTTTTAAAACTTGATTCAAATAATTGACGTAAAAAATTAAAAGATGAAAAGTGTCCCAAGGTACAACACTCTCCCCTATATCAGGGATTCTGAAAAAGGTTTGATACCTTGTTATATACTTAAAAATTACAGAGGGTGGCCAAATTATTATACTCAAACAAACTTTTATGTATTTTCATTGTTTCTTTTATGTTTCATAGTTTTGTTATTGAAATATGTTTTAAAGTTAATTTAAAATATGAATTAAAATAATTTAAAGCAAAGTATCTTCTGATCCATATTATAAATAGGTAAAAAATAACTATTTAATATTTAGTAACTCCACCTTTTGCTGCTATCACGGCTTAGATGCGACGGGGCACGCTTTCAATGCATGATATGGCTATTTGAGTTACCTAATATTATATATAAAATCGTTAATTTTTTTCCAAAAATCACACTTACAAGAAGAAGAATATAACTTAAAATTTTAACGGACACTGACACTGACATCTATCACATTTAAAATATTTTTCAAAAAAATAAAGTGCTGCCATAATAAACTTTAAACTTTTGAATAAACTGTGAAATGTGTATAAATAATAAAAGTATGTAACAAAAAAAATAAAATAAATAAGTAAAAAAATTAAAGTACAAAGAAGTTTATTTGAGTAAAATAATTTATCCACCCTCTGCAATATAATTTTTAATGAATGAAATGATTTAAGGAAGTAAGCTGTAGAGTCGTTTTTTTTTCTGTCGAAGTACTGTAATTAAACCTATTGAACATTTTCAGGTGACTAATTGTGTATATCAGGGGGTTCTTAACCAGGAGGGCACGTGCCCAAATTTAAAGGGAGACGTGCGTGAAAAATTAAATAATGTAAAACTAAATAATTTGCTTAATTTTGCGGTCACATGTAAATGTTAAATAATAGCCCTCTCATTAATGTGGTGAAAGTGACTGGTGGGTTGTACTGTACCGTAGATTACCAGAAAGAAAGTCGTTTATTTCTTTTTTTCTGGCACTTTCCTATGCTCTAAAAATTGTATGATGTAATAGTAATATATTGAAGATAAAGTTATGTGCAATAATATTAAATTTTGTGAATGAAATTATTTGGATTTTCATTTAATAACTACCTTACGGTTCGGAACCTTGGAGTTCATCGTGAATAAATTCATAAAATGAATATCATTCTTTTGAAATTCTACATTTTCCATTACATGTTCTTAAGTTAATATTTTATCCGGTCGAGGTCGAGGGGAGGATAGTAGAAAAAGCATTGGACTCGGAACTTGAGTTTCTCGGATTCAGAACCCGTCGAAGTCAGCTACTTATCAAGAGCATGCGAAGTTCGTACTAGTTAAATCAGAAGGTCATCAAGTCTTGAGGCTGGTCACTAGCAGCTAACATGGGTGCAGAGATTCTGGAGACTATCTTTACTCCAACATGAATTCCTTTGTTACGCTCTGTGTTACAGATCGGTATGGTAAAAACTTCGCCCGGCATTTAGTGAAAGGAATTTTAAACGGAAGTACGAGGACGGAGGATCGAACATCCACAAAATCTGCAGCAACGAAAAACAATCGGAATAAAATAAAGTGAGCAAGATAGAAAAATAGCAACATGTGTGTTATCCTTAGAACTTATACATGCAGTCAAACCTTGTTATCACGACTCTCGGATGTCGCGGAAATCCGGATGTTACGACACTTTTTCATGCAATCTTAAAGTTAAGTGGCTTTAGATTTCACGACAGCGTACTATTGTGAATATGTTCCATTATCAAAATTATAATAAATAATAATACATAATAATAATAAGAATAAGACAGAGAGTGATACTTCGACATCAAGAGAGGGGGAAAAGGGGAGTATTACAAAAAAATGGGAGTCCAAAAATATTACATACAACTTAAAAATGAATAAAATATACTAATTCAAACTGTATTAAAAGAAGTCATGTAAGCTCTTTTCGAGGCATTTTTCATCAGAAACTTAGTGGTTAACGAGTTCCCACTTTCTTCTTCTGACCTTTCATCTGTTAGGGTATAATAATGCGTAGCACAGACAAAAAATAAACGAGAAGAGCAAAAAAACATTTGAAGACTATTTTTTGCAAATATTTTTTTAAGATACCGAAACATTCTGACGTAAAAAAAAAGACATGTATGTACGAACAAATACTTTTTGAATAAAGGTCATTTTTGAAATGAATAATTAAGTGTTATAAAAAATGAGCTAAACCGTATTTTGTAAGATATCGTAATGAAGCCTACGCCATAAGTTGAAAAAATATCTAAATACTTATTTTTCATTTTTTAGCAAAATGCTCATCTGTAAGAGCGCTATTTTACACAAAGAGTAGCCTACGTTAACTCTCGTCTTAGAATAATCTTTTCGCATCTAAGAAAGGGGTTATAATCTTGCTGATTTATAATTACTTGCTCTCAATTTCATCAGCAGTCGTTGCACTTTTAAAAGCTTAAATTCCTTCAAAATTGAACACCAAACTATATTTTTCATGAAGATTGCTTCACGAAGCTGATAAAATAAACATTCCTTGCTGGTTGCACCTGCGCTTTGTCTACACTTGATTAAAATATGCAATGCAGCTTAGTCTTATCTTCAAAAATTAGCGATGAAATAATTTAAGCTACAGTGCGATGTCTTAGTGAGTAGCATTCTGCCGTAGATCCCCTTTACAAAGCACAATGCATTAAAACTTAATTGAAAGCATGAAAATATGTGCAACGGAAAGTCCAAAAGTGTATATTTTAATTAATTTATGCGTTAAAAAATGTTATTTATATAGTCACACATATACACGCACACCAATGTACATAATATATACGGTTGACTCTTAATATTTCGAACTTGTCTGAAAATTCGATGAGTTATTTGATTCGTAATTTTATGTTTTTTATAAATGTGCTACTGCCCACAGCTTTTCTGCATCGGTAAGGAATAGTTTAGAAACAGTTTGTGCTTGATATTAAAAAAAAGGAAACTGGTAAAAGAATCATACAAGCTCCGCTTGATCACACATGCTCATCAATCCCAGTAATATACTTACTGGAGAGGGCTTGATCACATAATTACCCATAGAGTATACATTCCTTTTGATAATTTTCTCGCTCTACATCATTGCACGTGTGACAAAGTACACTCATGTAGAAAAAGTCGAATATAGAAGCTGAAATTGACATTATCCATACCCATATCATTTGCATTTTTAGGCAATTTTAATGAATATTAATTTTATTTTTCGACATTTTGTTGTGTCGAAGAATATGCTACCCTTTACTGCAGTCTTGTCCTGCATATTGATAGAAACGGGCCTGGCCGTGTTCGATCTAAAACGAATTGGTGAATTAAAACTCAACCCGTGATAAAATATCTCATCAAAAACAACCCTGTTGTAAAAATTTCCCCGCCAAGAAAACCTTTAACTTTTCCGCACAAAAAAGAAAACCTGCATCCTAAACCCAAAAACCCTCAGCTATAAAAAGTTATGATATCTAGTTTGCCCGCCAAGTATCTGCCAAACTATCATCCTCCCTCTTCTCCTTTTTCATCATAGCTACTTCAATTAGAACCTCCTCCCACCTTCAACTCCTCAGAAATATGGATAGATCTTTTAAATTGTTTATCTTGTTTGGCGGGAAGCTTTTTGCTCACCAAGCAACCACTTCATTTTGAAAAGCTTTTGATGAGATATCACATCTTTTTGCATTGATGTTATTACTTTGTCTGTATTTTTAGAAATGAGAACTTCAAGTCAGAAAATTTTCAATTGAAACAACGCTGTTTTGTGTTTTTAAGGAACAATAATGGCTAGCCTAATTTTACGTCAAGTTATTTTCTGACTATTAAGATTCTATTAAGATTCTATGTTCATTTTGCGAGAATTGGGTGGTTTAAATTTTGTTGCAATCCTTGTATCCTCTCTGTTGCAAAGAAAACTTCTTGGATAATAAAATATTATATTTTAAATTATATTGTTTTCGAGTATTTTACAACTTCGCAATAAATTCTATTACAGTTTCTTTATTTGACAGATTAGTCAACATTTTCATGAAGGTTTCTTTAAATGTTTTACAGCTTGAGGGCTATTTTGATCTAGCTTTTCACTTTTTGTTTAATTACATTTTTTCTTAAATCGTGGATTTTTTTATGTTTTATGGGATAATTTTAATTTTTTGGTGATTTATCTTTTTCTTGATATAAGTCTTTGTCTTGTTTAATACGTAGTTTTGTTTAAAAGTTTATTTAGAAAACGAAATAACAAATGTTATCACCAAACAAAAAAAAAAAAAAAAACCCTAAGCCATTAAATATTTTAAATCCGAGTTATTATCAAATAGACCACTTTAATAAGAAAATATTTTATAATGCATGCCGTCGCTTACATACTGTTTTTTGCCTTTTTTACAATGTCAAGCAAAATATATGCTATTTTAAAGTTGTTTAAGAAATTAGAAAGACAGTTCGTTTTTACAATGTGCTTCGGAAAACAATGTCCGATGCAATCTGCTGTAGCAAGGAGCATTGAAATGATAGGCGATGTCTAAGAAGGGGACAAAAACGTAGTGAACACTTCCATTAATCGTTTAATGAAATCCGAAAGTTTCGTTGAGAAAGTCACTCGAGAGAGAGAGAGAAAGAGAAGTGGGAATATGTCACCGATCAGTGCGGTTAATTGGCAAAATTAAACTCGGATAGTCTTACGAGTTCCAAAAAGTTGAGCCTTTAACATCAGAAAACAAATTAGAGCGGCTTTGAAACGGGTGCAAGTTAGTTCTCCGAAGTTGCTGTTGGTCTGTGGCGGAATTTGTACTAAAATATATGGTCTTTGTGGATGAGAGCACTAAAATGAATCAAAAAAGTGTACCAGCGGGACGTTTTAGAAGTTGTTGTACCTTTGTGGACCAGAAAGCATTTTAGCAATGTATACTAGACGTTTCAATGAGACTACGCATCAGTTCATAAGACCGAAAGGACATTTCAGTGGTGCATGGTGCATTTTCCTATTTTCCTGACATGATATCATCTGAAGAGCGGATATCCTACTCACTAGATCTCAACCCCATAGATTACAGTGCATTGTCTAGTTTCGTGTCAAGCGTCTGCTCTAAACTACTTGAAAGTCCACCGCAGTTTCTTCGGCGGGAACAGGATAGATTAATGGAGGTGACTTATGGCCCATTGCTTAAAAATTCAGTAAGCGGTTGCGCCTCTGCATCGCTGAGAAAAGGCAGTTTCCTTGAAATCAATTAGTCTACTCTTTTTTTTTTATTAATTGTATTTAGTTAATTTTTTCAATTGTTACATTGAAAAATCCTGTCCGGTTCTTTTTTTTGCTCACCCTGTATAAAGGAGCTTTTGTATATGGTGTCTGTGCAGATACTTCACGTAATCATATAAAAGTTTTTGTCCTGAAACTGCACTGTGATTATAGAAAAAATGTGAGATTTTGAAAATAAAACTCAGAGAAAAAAAATTCCCGACTTTCATTTACAGTGGATACATAATTACATAATAACGCTGCATAATTTTAATCCTGATTGCTTTGAAACCTTAAAAAAAAAAAAAAAAAAAAAAAAAAAAAAAAGCATTTCATTTACGAATCAAGTTTAAAATGAATCCGTAAACTCGACTCTTACGTATTTCAAATATGCGTTCCGTATATTTGTATTACGAGTTTCTATGTTAATTTGATTTATACAATACAATGCTTTGAAAAGCTTTCATTATACAGATTAAAACCAACTACAGGCGAAGGTACTCACTAACTCTCAGAGTCCTTTATAAATGCCCATTGAAACAACTATCATCTCATTGAAATGTCTGAATTGCAAATAACATTAATTAATTGATAAATATGGAATGTTTCATTTTCTGCTATTTGATTTCTATGAAATAAACCAATAAAGTAATTATTTGCATTTTATTCCAAGAACTGTGTGATAATTTATACCGTAAATATTGCGTGAATGATGAAAGCACTGCCACTTTTCTAGAAATTTAATTTAGGTTAGAAGTAGGGGAGGGCGGGGCTAAAAGTTCCGTGGGTAAGTTGTTCCCTGTGAAATAGCAAAAATGGAGAAAAAAGATAAATGTATTTTGTAAAAACTTGTTAAAATGGAATGTTGCAGCGCACCAATGGCAGTCATATTAGCCAAGCCAGGGGTGTCCGGAATATTAAAAACTGAGCGCGTGCATCACTGATCTACTTTTGAAAATATTTTCGTTTTTGAACTTTTTGGTCTTTTTCACGAAATTTAAATGATAGAGTTTAGTTTTTTGGTGTTTTTATGCAAATATCTACTGTGTATCCTAAAATACTCCGCTGAAACGACTTACGTTTCGTTATCTAACCTAAAATTTCATTTTTCAAGGACTTGTGCTTGTGGGGCTAGTTGTTCCTTCTTTGTGGCGTAAGTTGTTCCAAGGAACAACTATCCGCAAGAAATTCCTTGCCCCTATTTATCTATAGCAGAAGTGCAGAAAATAAAAACACATATAAATAAATATTTTCTGTACATATTCGTTACTGTAAAATATAGCAAACGGAGAATGTCGACTCTCACCAGTGATTCATCAAAAATATTAGGTTTTTTACTTATAGAGGGATAGAAAAATAAGAAATTTTTGAAGATCAAAATGCGAATCAAAATATTTTTCGTACTTTCATATGAAAATATGAAAATTGCAAAATTTGTTGTTCTAGAGCATGATTAAGCCGCCTTGCGGTGGTTTGAGAAAGTAGGCAAAGAGGTAAAGCAGTTCAACATTGCTCAAACAAGACAGATGTCTCATTAAACAGATCATATCCTACGCAAGTGGATCTGTCAAGGTTTTACCTATTTAGCCGTCAATAGCCAGAAACTAGCTTCTCCTTTTTAAGTTTAGCTTCCTGGTCAAACTTGTGCTGGACTTTCATTATCGGAGGTGCAAATTAAAAACGCAAGTAACCTTAATTTTCGTAATCCAGAGAAAGGTAGTTGCAAAAGTCGCTGGAAATGATAGTTAGAATATCAGGCATGTACAATATACCTCTGGTTATCCGCAGAATAGAGTTCCTCGGAAACCGCGGATAAGCAAATTTCGCGGATATTTGTTTGATGTTGCACAATAGGTAAGAAAAACAACCCAAGAGCAAATGAAAATCAAGAACACTGACACACATTCAGACTTACAAAACGATGCTAGATGCAAACGATTAAACTAATAACACTAAAAGTGACAGTTGTACTTTGTAGAAAATGTACGTAAATGCAAAAAACAAAAAAGAATTGCTCATTACTGTAAACGAACACAGAAAATCCTGCAAACATATCAACCAAATCAAATCAACTTCGGTTACGACAAAAATGTGTAAAGTAGGAGAATTTTTTCTAGCAAACTGGCTCGGTCACTCGTTTACATGCATATGGAGTTTGGACGTAAAAATCGGATTTCAACTAGTCAGGTTTCAGTGACCGAGGAGAGTTTGATGTTTTTGGTAAAAAATGGAAAGAAAGAAATTGGAATGTCTAAAAAAAAATCTTTTACATCTTAAGTTAAAATGAGTATTTTCTAGGCATATTCAGTAATTTACAAACGGAAAAATAAATAAATAAAAAATAAATTAAGAAAAATCCGCCAAAACAATATTCGCCCGTGAGTAATTGGAAGTTCATTGTTGTCATTTGGACTAACCTCGTTTATGGATCGTCTGCGAAGTATCGTATCAGTTGTAATCAAAGATGGTTTTCTGTTATGGTTGCAGACTAAACTAGTTATCGTAGCTTATTAGCTACAGAAGCTGTTAAATATTTTATTACGTTTTACTACATTATTCCATTCCTAATATATTTTACTATATAAATATATTATAATATTACTATACTTATTAACTGTGCCTTAATATATGTATTTGTACTTAAAGGGTAATAATTGAAACTTTAAGTACAAATTATCAATGCTAAAATGTAAAATAAGTTAAATTTTTTTCAAGTTAAAGAAAAACATTTTATTATTCGGATGATATTGATTATTAATCTTTAAATAAACACTTGTTTTTAATCAACATTTTTTTTTTTAAATCACAAACTAGACCTTAAACAAATTACTTGTCTCGAAATAATGTTCAATTTGAAATCATCATTCGAAATCATTCTAAATTTATTATGTGTTACAAACATAAATACGCATAAATAAAATGCATTAAGAATTTTTTTTTGCTTAAATTAGCAATTATTGCGTTGCTCGTATTATGATTCAAATTGATTTGTATTAATTAAGTTAACTGATTATGATTTTTGCTTATTATGACAAATTTGGTAATGTTACCTCAAGTGACAAGCATTTTACCTGATGTAGTGGGGTGAATTGTCTCACTGTCAAGGTTATTTACCTCAAAGTTGCAATTCTGTTCTTGGGCAATTAAAAATTTAATTCATAGTTTTTGGTCATGATTAATTTTACACAGTATCTAGAGCTGTATTAAAAGAGGCCGGACGTATTATTTTTTAATTTTTTAAATGAAGTTTCTGCTTATTTGGGGCAAGATTGCCGGACTTACTCTATAGTGTATTTTACCTATTGCAGACTCAAATTGAGCCTTAATTAATCTTACCTACTGGTATTATAAATAATTTTGCAAAATCAGCTTTGACCGGTATTACCCCTACCCTGGGGGTAGTGGAAGTCAGTAATGTCAATTACTACTTAATAATTATAAAACAAGAAATATGAAGATTTTCTAGGACATAAACACGTTAAACTGAAATCTTTACGTTTATTTAAGTATACAATTTCGCTTTTAAGATATTACAAAAAGAAATTGAAAGCATGGATATAATGTGAAGTGAATGATTGAAAAACACATTTTTCCGTGGTAAAAAAGTAAAAACCTTAAATTTGTATTACAAATTAAAAGACCTTAAATTTGTATTACAAATTTAAGGTCACTGTCAATATGTTTACATAAGTTTATGAGCTCTTTTAGAGGCTCAAGTTAATTTTATTTTCCAGAGCACATATCACAGAAATAACCCCAGGAGGTATCTTATATAGAACATTCTTGATGTGCCCATAATGCACAAGAAGTGCACCGATACCACATTTCTTCATTTTTTTCCGGTATCTTCGTAATAGAACAAGTATCTTCACCCATTTCCGTTAAAAGTTATCACTTTCTGGTTCGTCTTCACAAATTTTGTCCTCATTAATAAGAGTGTCTGACTCAGATTCAAAGAGTTTCCTTCTCATTTTCTTTTGCTTCACTTTTTGTTTTTCTTTCAGCAACAGCAGCTGTTTTCTTTTCTTCATTTAATTAATCCTTTATTTGCTTCATTTTTTTCGTTCTTTTCTTCTTTTCTTTTTAATTTTACTTGACAAAGTGACTGCCATAACCCCAAGTATGGTGGCCAACATTACCCCAACTGCATATTTTAACCATAGTAGTTAAACCGTAATAAAATGCTACGTGATACAACAATACGGCTTACCTTGTTATTGTGAGGTCAGTCTCGTTCCAGGAAAGGTAAACAGTAAGAGCTGATATTAGATTAAACTATTCTCTTTCTTATAAGGCGAAACGTCAGAACAGTTTTTCTTACACAACAGGCAAACGACGACTGGTAAGATGGCAAGAGCTTCAGTAGTATATCCATAAACTGTCGTGAAATGGCAGCACCAATCAGTTTACATCTGAGTTATTCATTTTACAAGAAATCATTGTGACCGACATTACTCGCTGACCGCTATTACCCCAGTCTCCCCTACTTGTTCAAAAACTGCGAACCAGCACGCACGTACGGAATGAAAATCAAATTCGTAACAAATAATAAAATGAGCAAATAAATAACCAAGAGAATTTTAATCTAATAGAAAAGATCCGACTGTTGAAAGTGGTGCTACGTTGCTCGTACAGATTGAAAACAAAATATGTGAACATCTACTTAACCATAATCGTGTGCCGAAACTGGTATCCTTGTAGCTCCCCAGAACCCCCTCCCCTTCGTCCCATAGTTAGAGTAAAAATAAAAATACTTTCAGAAATATCCAGAAAACATTATCTTATAGTGTATTAGTTGCAGTGGATAATGACAATGACACTGCTGATCATTATGATACGCAAAAACAACTCGTACAGCTATCAAACCGAAATAAGTGAAAATTTCAGAATTGAGTTCATTGGAAATTTACTAAATTATTAAAGAGCGATTTGAAAGAAATTATCGTAAGTCAATATATCAATAAGGATTAAAAGCATTAACCTAGAAAGAGGTTAATTGTTAATGCTTATTTCGGTACTCCAGCATAAGAGCAATAATCGCTTATAAATGTCTCAATTACAAGCTTAGTTAATTACTGACAAATATACAACCAAGTGAACTCCAGCCTATGCAATCAACTTCAATGAAATAAATTACTTCAGTACTTATTCGCATTTGTTTACAATAACCCTTACTGCGATTCCATCGCTATTCTAACGTCAAAATAGGAAGATTCCGCACTTAAAATTAATGTTCCATTTCAAATTCGATGCAATTAACCAATATGTTGTTTATTCCTAAATTTTATATTATGTATAACTTCCAGATCCCTAACTTGAGGTTATCATCATTAAAGCTTTTATTGGGGCTTACTTTCTTTTAACAAAATAGTTCTTTCTACATTAATAATGATAAAAAAAACATAAATAATTTTTAATTTGATCATTTTAGTATGAAATGTATCTTTCTGTGACGATCCCGACAATGTTCCCATAGTAAAATATAAACTACTCTTATTCCTGTGTGCTACTTTAGTGTCCCTATTGATGAATGCCTATTTGATAATACTTTATTTACATACATGTGTTTAAAAAGGACACTAATCAGAACTATGATTGAACAAACCAGATGAGATAAAATTTTGCGAATCCATTCTTCCTTTGAAACAGTTGTAAATAATAAAACTGTATCTCATTTTTAACATAAGAGCACAGAACGATATTCAAGTTCAAATAGTAGGGTAGACCGGGGCACATTTACGAGGATTTTTTTCAGTGAATTTTCTAATTTTTATGTTTGAACTTAGGAAATTTTAGACATTTTGGTTTATAAAGCAGATAATGAAGTCAAAATTTGTATATTCAGTTGTTGCTCAGCTTGCGCTTTTAACCGTAAAAAAAATGTTTTTTGAGTTCATGTGGGTTGCGTAAACTTGCCCTGAACACGGAGCAAGTTTACGCATCGAGTGGGGCACGTTTACCCATAATAAAAATGATACCAAATGATATAAATATTTAACCAAATTTGAATGTTTTATTTCTCTTCAAACAGTTTGAAAATAAGAAAATCACAAATAATTATTTAAGAGCTATAGGCTAAAATCATAGGGCTTATTGCTAATTAAAAACAGAAACTATTTAGTCATCTTCTTCATCGCTGTTAGATTTAACTAACAAAAATAAGGTATTCCTTTTCGCATACTTGTCATGAGACTGCGTTTTGACATCTAAGACATTGAAGAATGTCTTGTCCTTTTTTCAATTGGTTGTCTGCTTTCAAACAATAGATGCAAGCACAACTTTCTACTTCATGAACAGAATCGTTCATTAATTTCCTTTTTACAGAGTGCGCTGAATGTTTCCCTGTCGCAGGTTTTGATTTCATACTTTTTTCTTTGATGTCTTCTATTTCTGCTTCAATAGAAACTTGTAAATTTTAAAGTAATTTCTCTCTCTCTTTTTTTTTGTAGCTTGTAACTGCTTTTGTCTGAGGGCTTCTTTATTTGGAGTATCAGTTAGGAAAAAAAATGCTCACAATACTTTCCTGATTCCTAAGCTTTGATCTTAGTTTTTCAAATGGTCTCAGTTGGAGTAGTCCATATGTGACGATGTGGAAGGCCTAGTGAGAGAAATACTTGGATTATCTCCACTAGGATATCACGTTTGATATCAAAATAATGATAAGCTTTTTCATTATTTTGACATCTAATGTGGTTCTGTTAGTGTTTTGAACGTAATGTCTTACCATCTTTAAAATAAGGAAAATGTATTACAGGCTAAATAGTGTATAAAGTTAAAAGTGAACAGGCATGAAAACAACACTATAATGATTGTAAGCTATAAGATACGAATCTGTTACTTAATTAAAATTAATTTTGATTTTCAAAACTAAATAACCTAAAAATACTGAAGGCTTGAGACAGTGCAAAGCGAAAAAAGCGTCCGGGACCCGTTTAGAAGTAAGATAGAGTGGTAAGACACAGTAAGAACGTGCGTAAATGTGCCCCGTAGGCAAGTTTGGATTTATTTTTAACGTGCAACAAAAATTAATAACTTTTCTGTCCATATAAATACAATTCTCAAAAAAAAGGATAAAATTCTGCTATTTTTTTATATTTATTTGTTTTTAACAAAGTATTATTCATTCACAATAAGCTTCAAAACGTTCAACACAAAATTTACTCGGCTCGGTTTAAAACAGATTTTCCTATCTGCATGCTAAACTGAAGCTCAACGGATGCTCAAAAACTCGTTAGAATATTTGCTAGGGAGTAGAATCAATCTGGTATGACTGTTGGCTCGCCATTTATAACTCGTTTTGAAAAAAGGACACTGCGTTAACATACCCAATGCGTAAATGTGCCCCGGTCTACCCCATACATGCAAAAATATGGTACAAATCAGAATTACCACCATGTTGTCGTTACAGTAGCAGCTAACCAGACTATCAAGCACTACATTTCTTAGACTAATGACAAGATTTTAATTATGAATTTAGTGGTTTTAACATTACTTAATAAAAAAACACATGGTGAAGATTTATGCTCAATACATTTGCATGGATGGGATATTTTTACGCATATATTTGTTCTTTATCCCAGTAATTACTAACTTTGGCTTTTAATTTTGATATATTCGAACACAAGGAACAATTATATGCCAAATAATGAAATATCAACTGTCTAAAAAAATTCGTGTATCTGAAAAATAATGATTTGTACGTTTGACTGTAAGATCCCACAGACATGTTTTCCAAAAAAAAAAAAAAAACTTTATCGATTAAAGCTTATCACCCACGACAAGCATTTAGCACTAGCCAACCAAAAATATACTCGTAAACTTTTCAAAGATTTATCTCAACTTCATAACTTTCTCTTTGTGTTGAGGGAGCATTGCTAATGCTTTTGACCTAAACGGAATTTTCGTTGCAAATCTTTATTATATTGATTACTATACGTAAAATATAGCCTATTGAGAGATAAAGGAGATTAATTATCATATTTTACAATAATTGAAATTCATTTCTGGGGATAAAGACTTTACTTGAGACAGCAAACCTACACCAAATTATTTGTACACAATAATCAAAAGTTCTTGAAACGTTTTAAATTAAGCGCAAGTTATTTTTTGAAGAGTCATTTGTTCAATTGTTACCAACATTTCTTTTCCATTCCGGTGCTCTAACTATACTTTTCGAAAATTCATATGTAAGATTGTTAACTCTAATGAAGAGTTGCTCTTATTTTCCGAAGAAAAGCTTGTTTCTCCATTAAAGCATGTGTACGTGCATTGAACGCTAGGCAACTAGAGGTATGAAGATGTTTGTAAACTCTTCAAAGATTTTTATCTCGAATTTAAAAATTTATTTTTCTACTGAGAATATTAAACATGAAATGCTGTTCATCTTTTTTAGAGGAAGCATTGTTAATGCTTTTTGGTCTGTGAACAGACTTTTTGTTATCTTTATTATATTGATTAGTGCAGGGATACTATAGCCTATTAAGTGGTACAAACGCATAATTTTTGTATTTTATAAAAGAAAGTAGTCTAAATGGATAAAGACTTTATTTATAACGGTAATCCTGGATCAAAATGTTTGTATGCGATCATCAAAAGTTCTAGCAACGGTTCATAATAAGGACAAGTGATTTTTTAAAACGTTATTTGCTCAATTGCTACCAAACATTCCGTTCCAGTCAGGAACTCTAACTACCCTTTTCGAAAATTCTTGTGCAAAATTGCGAAATGCGACGAGGAGTTGCTCTTATTTTCCAAAGAAATATCTATTTCTCGATTAAAGCTTATCATGCACGTGCATTGAGCGCTAGACAACAAAAAATATGCAGATATTCGTAAACTCTTCAAAGATTTATCTCGACTTCAAAAATTTCTTTTTCTACGGAGAATACAAATTATGAAATGCTGTTTATCGATTTCAAAGAGAGCATTGTTAATGCTTTAGATCTATTTTTAGCGCAGCGTAATCACACCTGTTGCCGCATTCCTCTGCTTACCTCTCATTGTTTATTCAATTTATTTCTTCAGTTGTTAATATAAAGAATGTCTGGCCAAAGTAAAATATTTTAATTACTTTCGTTATGAGACGTGAAAAAATGAGAAAACAGTTGCTCTATTTTTATTAAATTTGCATTTGGTTTTAAAACAGTGCATAAAGAATTATTTCAGGTATAAGATTTCATTTCAAGTCAAAAGAAAATGATAATGAGATAAATTAGAGAAGAAAATTTGGAAACGAACGAAATCTCCGGCGAATATTGAAACACAGAACATATCTCTTTTTCGCTGTTGCAAATGCAGCTATTTTTAAACGAATAAAGTGTTGTCTACAAATGATATCACGCTTTGGGAGGGGAAGAAGGGTGTTCGTGAATTTGTGAGTTTGTGACAAGGGGTAAGGAGGGGGGAAGAAGTGCGACATCATACTTTAATGACAATAATTTTTTGAAAAATAGCGTGACATATAACGAAGGGAGGTCGGAGGGGGTAAGGAGAAGTGTGACATCATACTTTTTTTCATGAGCGTGACATATAACGAAGGGAGGGGAGAGGGGGTAAGGTGAAGTTTGACAAATTGTTACGAAGGGAGAATGGAGGGAGGGAGTCAAAAATATTTTCTAAAAAAAGGCATCATTTATGGACAGCCTTTAAGAACATTGATTGAAGACAAATATATATACGTTATGAATTTATAACTTCAATAGGTGTTTGAGAGCAAATGATTAATAGGCAAAATATGACCTTAAAAAGGATGGATGTGATACAATGAAAAATAAATTGAACATTTATACTTAAACGAGCTGATGTGTGCATCACATGACTTCCTTTTACTCCAATTTAATGTCATTTTCTCATTATTGGCAGTTTTAATATAATTCAACAGTTTATTCTCTAAATATCACCAGATTAAAAAAAATTGAA
This sequence comes from Uloborus diversus, assembly GCF_026930045.1. Lineage (NCBI taxonomy): Eukaryota > Metazoa > Arthropoda > Arachnida > Araneae > Uloboridae > Uloborus > Uloborus diversus. The sequence continues at coordinate 98,041,536 of NC_072733.1, forward strand.
ACCAGAGTTTAAAAAATAAATTAATTAATTTTTTTAAAAAATGTCAAATTTGTCGCCAAGTTGGCGACAAAACTTGGCAACCAAAAGACTGGCGATATATAGCCAAGTGTCCGCCAAATTATAACACCACTTGAATTTACATCGAAAGTTACAATGATTTCCCCTAAAAAAGAGGCAAAAGATTCCCTTTGAAGCATCCGAATGCAACCAAAAAGGAAGGTGCACGACTAGACCCCACTAGGAATCTACGTAAATTTTTTTAAACTTTCTACGATATTCCGTTCTTGAGTTATGCGACATACATACACACATACGCACATACATACGTACATACAGACGTCACGAGAAAACTCGTTGTAATTAACTCGGGGATCGTCAAAATGGGTATTTAGGGTGCCTGTACGTTCCTAGACACATATCCACGTGTGGTCGGGTTGAAAAAAAACTCAACATTCATTCGGGGTGAGCAAAATTGAAATTAAGGCCGATTTTTGAGTGAAAATTTTTTCGCGTATACAATACTTCCTTTTTTTGTAAAAGGAAGTAAAAAGGAAAAAATATACTTAAAAAAGGAAAACAATAGCTCCTATCCGCTTCTAGGTTTTTCCTTCAAAATACTGCAAATGTTTTAAGGCTTGATGTGCACACTGAGTAACAATGTTACTGTATTTCATGAATTTCAAATGCTATTTGCTAATTGCTTTTAAACCCTATTGAATCAACATTGGTAGACATTTATGTGTACATTAATATATTTTAATGACTACTTGGAGACATATCAATTGGCATGTTAGAAGTTATTGGAGAATGTTCGAGTTGCTCATTTAACAATGTAATCAGTAGAAATTAGATAGTAAATCATCATAAATAAGTTACAATTACCGTGGATAACTTTAAGCAAAAGCATTTGACTCGGAATAGGAGGGTCCTGTGCCCAGGACGCGACGAACGTGGCTAATCTAGTTGCCACCGGCGGCTAGTCAAAAATATCTTATGACGTATAGCCTATACAGACTTTTATTAACTTAATAAAAATCAAGGATTTTATTTTCAAACTAGCAAAAAAATAAATAAATAAATAAATAAATAAAAACTAGTGCCTACAGGAGAAGTTCATTTTTTTAAAATCTAGAATAACAATATAATACTATTGATTAATCTGAATATTTAGCAAACAATGAAAAAAAATGTGCTGAAATTGCGCAGAAGATTGCTATTCTACCAAGTCATCTGTCGAAATATATATAGAATGCGACGTCAACATAAAACGTTTACGGTGTTCAATTCAATGGCAGTAAAAAAAAATAAAAAACAAAAGCGTTATTACATGAAATATTGTAATCTTTAAGCTAATTTTGCTAATTTAATTATTTACATTGTGTTACTTCATCAATGGTTTATGTTAATTAGGTTACTACCTCTTTTATTGGTTGTAACATGCATTTTAATGTTATTTCAACTGGACCAAATAGCAAAATGGAGTGGGAAAAATAGCCTAGCTGTCTGGATAATACGCTCTAAAGTCGCAATTTTGTTTTATTCAGAATTAATAAGTTATTTAGTATTTGTTTGTACTGATCTTTTTTACACAGCATCTGAACATGCTTTGAATAGGGTTGAAGATGTCATCCCCCTTTCTTCATTAAATATAGAAATTCTTCAAAATGTTTCTCCTTAAGTGGGGCGTATTACCCCGAATTACCCCCTAGTGAATTCATAATGAAATAACCGAAAAGAGAAGATGCGTAAGACATTTTTTTTTTAATCATCAACTCTTTCACAAAGAAGAGCATCAGAGTTCCTTTAATATATTTCAGACAAATATTTATTCAAATATTCCATTTGATTTTTCTTTTTTGAACTTGAAAAATAAAAAACTGGGCAGATGCTACGAAAATTATGTTATACGTAATCTAATCATCGAGATGAAAAATCATGCTTGGAATGAAAAATAATAAAACATATCTTTCGAAAGAGATTAAATGGTCTTAAAAAAGCTGTTTGTCAAAGGGATGAAAGAAATCGATAAGAATCTTAAGTTGAGTCTAAAGTAAAAGTTTCAATAGGAACATTTTAGAAAAATGTTTGGAAGCAATTTAAGTTTTGATTAATGTGGATATGTTTCATAAATGCATTATTATGTGCAATGAATTCAATAATAGAAGATAAAGTCTTTAAGAAATGATTTTGTATGTTGAAAACTATCGCATAAAAGTGCTTGTAATTGCTGTATAAAATTTTCATAAGGTATTATCATGTATTTTTTTGAATTTCTTTTTATGAAAAACACTCATACAAATACTATAAAACAAATAAGAATAGATTAATAAAATTGAGGCATTAGTATGCGATGCAAAACTTAGAAAAGCTGAGTAAAATTGCAAAATTTGAGGATTTATTTTTTCTTTTGAAAATAGAAATTTTTTCCAAAACGCGTATAATATTTAAATGATTTTTAGAAATGCAATTTCTCAAATGATTCAGGGGTTATTAGGGAGGAATGGGATATTTGGGAGGGATTAAACACTTAAAATCATCATTAAAATAAACATTTTTTGACTCTTCCACCTTATTAAATAATCATTACCAAAATAAGTCAATTTTTTTTCTTAAAATAAGAGGTATAATTTCGATTTTTTATCCCTCAATAGAGACATGTCTGCATTATCTGTACAAAAATAGATTTAAGGAACATGGCAAGATCTAGCCGTTTCATAGTGTAGGGTAGGGCGGCGCTAGTTGAGCATAGAGGCACGTTGATCAATCGATATTTCTCGAAAACTATTCACCATACGTGTTGGCATCAAATGGCGGAAGGAAATGGTTATGGGAGGGGAACTCATCACGTGATCTTCAATTGCAGCTCGACAAATTAGTGAAGTACACGTGCACATTATTTACTTTGTGACAAAAAAGTAAAAAACTCATTTGCCGCAAGTTTTTGTACTAGTCCAATAGTATCTGTTTTCTGTCAGGTAAGTTTTATGTTTGCATAAATTTACTGTACTTTTGATATGTATGGAGGTTCTAGGTATAATTCGTACCGTTTTTTCGTAATCTCACTTTTATTTTAAGACTTTGAGCAAGTATTGCTCAACTGACCCCCAAGACTTAAAACAAAGGTAGTGATTTATTTTGCTTTTGTTAGGATGCGGACTTATAAAAGGAAAACTACACGATGTTCTTACTCTACTGACGACTTGAAAAGTGTTCGGAACCAAAGAATTCGGTATCAAACGGATGACTTTAAAAATATTTTTGAAGAAATTAAAAGGTATTGATTCATGCATGGGTTATGTAAAACCGATATATGGCTATGAAACAACCCGGGAAAAACACTTACTATTTATGACATACCAAAAATTGTCATTGAACCGTTGCCACTTGCTCAGACAAGTATAAATGAAATCAACGGTTTCCGGAAGATTGACATTTTTCCACATAATACAAAATTTTTTAGTGAGGATCAGTTTTTACCAACATTTCTAACCGATCGTCTAGAACCAGAAACTATCGAGCTGGGAAAAGATCATAAAGGGCAAGCTGTAATGCCCAACACCGAAACTAATACCACTCCTTCTTCCTCAACCAGTCGAGCTTGGTCCCATAAATAAAGAAAACGAGCTGGTCGATTTGACAAATGTATTTTCCCCGGAAATTGTTCGACCATTTCCAAAAGCAGGCCCAAGAAGAGCAGCCAAAACTAACATAAGAAAGAGAAACGCTGCTACTCTGAAAGACACTCCTGAAAAGAACGCTTTAGAAGAGCAACAAAATGGAACCTCAAAACAAGTTCAAAAGCCAAAGAAGAACATTGATAAAAAAAATAAAGAGTGTCCGTAAACAAACACTCCAGTCAAGAATGGAAACTAGCGATAACGATCGTTCCTGTTTTTGTTGCCAGGTGAAAATTGGATCCAGTGTCAAGTTAGCAGGGAATGGGCAGATACAAAGTGTGTGCCAGGTACGGCTCTTACGTTTGTGTCGATTGCAAAAATTACAACGACGATTAAGTTTCTAAGATTTTATTATTATTTTCTCATAACAAGCTTACATTGATTAGCATAACATTAAATTTTGATTTTGAACAGAAAACTGAATCTAGTTCTAAAGTTAAACTTAAGATGTACGTTAATGTTTTGTTGATTCTGTTTTCAGTAAATTAGAAAGAAAAAACAAATTTTGTTAATCTGTCACTAAAAGACTATAAAAAAAGTTGATTGTCAAACAGAAATTTTATTCTATTTACTCTCAATTAACTTCGATGTCAAGGACTCAGAAGACACAGTCTCGAGGGAATTGATTCTTCTAATGATGCAGTTTACTGTAGTACAAGTTGCCAACACTTCACCTTTCCGAATATTCCTTGGTCTTTCATTCACGTTCGCGACTCTCACAGGAATTACATCCTTAGAAAGGTCCGCAAGCGTAGGTGCTACCAGTACTCCTTTTGGGCTACTGCTTAAGTTGGAGTATTCGATGAGGCCAAATTAAAAACTATTACTCTATTCGATGGAGCCAGGTATTAATGATTCTGTTCTAGAGGGTACGGTGAAGTCCATTTGTGCTATTATTTGATGAGCGGATTTTACACCATTTTCTGCATGGAAAACGGCTATGTCTTCTCTCATCGAGTGTAGCTCATTAGTCTTGAAGCCAATGGTAAAGTCAAATTTCCGTAGGAAGTCCAATCCGAGATAAAGCGGTCCGTGATGACAACAACGAATGCCGTATGTGGTAAGTGGCATACCCGAACTATTTATAAGTCCACTTTATCTTCAATCTCGATTTTGTCACCTGTCACAGTCTGGAGACTTACGCGTGGCGATGTCCACAAAAGTTTCAATCCAAATTCGCGAGCCACATCTGTCCTAATGATGGTCACATTGGCTCCTGTGTCGACAATCACAGTTAGCAGAAACCGGATTGGACGGCGATCCAAACGGGTTGCATCTTGGGCAGCCTCGTATTTCATCGCATACACCAAAGCAGATATCACGTCGTTTACATCCGCCGTTCGTAGAGCCTTCTGGATTTCTGGGTCTCGAATCCCGTCAATGTAGTAGTTGAGTGCCAGGTTGTCTCGAACATCTGCAGAACAGTCGCAAAACGCAAGATGAGACAGTCTCTCGACGTCCGCCGCAAGCTCTTGCAGGGTTTCCCCGGTTTTCTGAAAACGGGATTTCAACTGGAGTCTGCTGAAATCTTTCTGGCACTTCTCCCCGAAGCGAAGCTCCAACGCAGACGTGAGGGCGGCGAAACCCAGCCGCTGGCTGTCCGGAAGGGTCTGAAGAATGCCCGCTGCGTCACCTTTCAGGGATGCTGCAAGATGGCAGGCCTTGGTAACCGAGTCCCATCCATTTGCTTCGGAAACTATGAGGGACTGGGTCTTGTACACTTGCCATGAAGACTTGCCGTCAAATTTTTCTTCAATAGCATCAACTCGATGCTCTATGTCATTAAATTTATTTTCCATTACTGTCTTTACCAAAGTAAGGTCGTTTTTAATTTATTCTTGGTTAGAAGCTAAGTCATTTGTCAGCACCGTTAAATTACTTTTTAATTGTTCTTGATTAGCTGCCAATTCATTTTTCAATTGTTCTTGATTCGCAGACAAATCATTTTTTAATTGTTCTTTGCTAGCCGCCATATCACTCTTCACAGAGTTGATTACGTCAAGAAGTTACTTGAATTAATCCCTCATTGCGTGAGTGATCACCTTAAAATATCGAAGTTCAGGTAGCCTTCGAAACGAAATGTCCAAGGTCACACAGATTATTTCAAGAAAGTCCTGAAGAAGCCCCACATTGGGAGCCAGTTTGTTACGAGTTCAGTGCAACTTCAAACTTTCTTTAAATGACGACACAGTTCTTGAGAAAACACAAGAGATTTATTTACAACTATGCACCAGAAATATCGTTAACAACTGTTAAATTAACCATAGCAGTTAGGCAAACATCAATTAACACCGTAAACTCAACGGTAATACACGTATTTACATCAAAATACACAAAAACACAGTGCAAAGGATAATGCATTTTCCAGCTCATCGGCTGAAAACGAGACTCCACAGTTAGAAAGCAAAACTAACTCTGTCCCATTCACAAGACGTCCGGCGTTTTATACCCAGCAAAGAAATATCCAGAAAATCCTACAATGTTCTACCAATTTCTCATACTTTCTTTTTATTCTTTTCATAAATCTTATCAGCGGACCATATACTTCATACGAATGTTGGGGAATTGTATATTCATTACAAGAAACAATTTACCGGTTAAGTTATTACGATAATTTTAGATGATAATGAATGAAACAAACGCCAAAATTTGCCAGATTACAACAAATTAATCATAAAAACAATTACTATTTTAAAATTTGTAACATTATTAATTTTTCGAACAGTATACTGAACTGGCTACCTTTAAGCACCGAAAAAGATTTGTTTTTCAAACTTTTATTTTAAGAGTAATAGACAAATATGTCTTTCACTGCCCCACATTTTTGCCAGATTGTGTTGCAGGCCTCCTTGAAATTTTGTAAAATTTACATTTAAAAATATGTTTTATCTGATTTCTCTCATACCGGTACCCTCTTCCACCATGCTTCTATTGCTATTTGACCTTAGCCTCCCCCATGTGGAGGCCATTGTACCCCGAAATTCCTTTCGACGAGTCCCATAACCTGTAAATCTGCCACTTATGGAGAAGCAACAATACTATAAAAAATTCTGAAGCGTCACTGATTACTTCCAGGTAGCGTTTCGGGATATCAGGGGTACACTAGTTTCATGTGAAAAACAAGTTTTTCAGCGAAAAAGTTTTCTGAATCGCAACAAGTTCTATGAACGCCTATTTTACACTGCGGTGAAAAATATTTTAGCTACCAGTGTAAAAATATATTAGGCTTCTTTGTTAGATTTTCATCTTCCGCTTAATTACGGCCCTTCTGGATTGACTAAATCTCTATCAGAGGCGAAACGCAGTCTCCTGATATAGTAGCTTTGAAGGAATTGCTTGCAATTCCGTCAGCTTTAGTCACCATTGCTTTAGGAGCTTTCTTGGTAAATCAAAATGGGGCCAAGCTATTACTATATGAATTTTGCATTGAAGTTTCCCGAGTCATTCCAGAAAAATGACTGGTTTAATTGGAAAGGTTTCTGAATTTTTCAGAAAGACCCCAAGCTTATTTCAGGAAGGTTACTAAGTTTTAGCGGAAAACTTTCCTGTTTCTTGCCAGAAATGCTTTTGGCAGAAATTAGGTACATTAGCTGCCCATTATTTTCTAGAAACTAGAAACGTTTGCAGATTTTTTTTTTTACAGTGAATTGCTGCAGAGGAAGAAAGAGCAAAGTATTTTCTGATTCGGGATTAACATTAGGAAGCAAGCATATTGAGTTCCATTTTATTGTGAGCATCAAATCAGAACGAACACGCTTAGCATAAAACTGGCTCAAAGCATGAGTGTGCCAATGTAGACAGACATGCGTGGCGAGCGTTTCAAATCGTTCTTCAGACTGTGGGGAGCGTAAATTATGCATGCGTGGGGTGAAGACGTATAGGTTCAGTCGCTCCCTCGGCATGCTCGTGCAAATCGCGATATGATTTTACTACCTTCATCTTTACATTACACTGATAAAGAATAGGGCTCGACCGATGACATTTTTTGGCCGATGGGCCGATGCCGATTGTTGGCCGATTCTTCAAAGATGGCCGATGGCCGATTGCCGATTGTTTTTCTCCAAATGGCCTATTGCCGATGGCCGATGCCGTTGGCCGATGGCAAAAAGAAATCTAATGGAAATAAATTGATAAGATTTTCAGGGATTTAAAGGATCATTTATTTATTTCACTTTACTTCCTTTCCACGAATAGAACTTGTAATCAAAAAAAAAAATCAAATTTCGACCTAATTTCTATTTTACGATCCCCAATTTAAACTTCACAAGTTTTTTCGGCACATCTGTACACGTATATGTACCTAAGAACATATAAATGACCAAAATATCCATTTTGAACACCTCCTCAGTTATTTATCGCAAGTTCTCTTGTGATGTCTTCATACGCGTCAACTTGCGTCACTCACAAACGTCATGAAATAGTAAGTTGAAAACTCATTCGTACGTAGTATGATCTAAAAGTTCGAGGACAAGCAGTATAAAACATTACCTTGAATAGTTCACGTTACCGAAGCACATCTATCTACAAAATAATCACTTTGAACGACTATGCACTTCTGCTTTCTTCATATAGCTTTTAGAAGCACTCCTGGCAGCCATTTTTCGTAACCTGTAAGGCCTCTTGCGCTGCTTTAACTTCATCGTGGGGAAGAAGGAGACTTTCATGTTGAGGATGCACGGTTTGAGCGATCAATGCTCTGATATGACAAACAAATAACATAACGTTTCGTCAAACTTAGCTCCGTGTGACTCTTACCTGTTCCCAGCAAAAAAAAAAAAAAAACATTTGTGTGGACGCCGCTTTCTTCCGTCAAGAGAAGATAAAGCTGCATCATAGTAGGTTGCGAAAAAGGCTTCCAGGAGTAATTCCAAAAGTTATATGAACATTGGCAGAAGTACATAGTCCCTCAAGGTGACCCTTTGAAGGTGGATGTGCTTCGGTAATGTGAACTATTCTGGGTAACGTTTTATACAGCTTGTCCGCGAAATTTTGGTTCGTACTACGTACAATCTATGTAGGGTTTAGTTATGCTTCTCTTTTTGACTGTTGAATAATGATATAAAAAGAAGAACAGCCAAAAAAAAAAAAAAAAAAAGGAAAAAAAGGAAGAAGAACAAAGACACTGTTTAACAAACAACTGATTTGTTTTTTTTTTAATTGAACATATAACTAAGATTTTAGTAATATCGTAATAATGTATGGATTATGTACACTATACATAGTTAAAAAACTTTAAATTACGTTGTTTAATCATTCAAAAAAAGTTTTAAGAATAAAAATATGAAACCGTCAACAAATTACGCACTTAAAGTGGAAAGATTGCATTTTTAGTCATGAAATTAAACAAAAAGGTAACAGATAAATTACAATATTAAATCATAATAGGAATATTTTTATTCTTATTTAAAATTTATGAATAGAAAAATTTGCATTTTTCATGAAAGCTATAATAGTGACATAAATTTTTCTGAAAAAAGAAATAGCCATGAAAAGAGTGAGGTTCTTAAAACGCAGCTACAATAAACAAACTCGATATTTACTTCAAGTTAATAATAACTGAATACATATACTACTTGCTCTATGATGTTTGCACACATAATATTGAACAATTTGACTGTTTGAAATCTTTTATAAAGCACTACAAACACGTTCAAATTAAATTTTTCAATTTAACTATAATTTGCTGAAATTAAAAAAATTGCTTAATAGAAAATCCTTGAAACTTTTCTATATCATATTATTAAAAAAGTGATGAAAACAAAAATAACTTGTTCATTGATTTTATAAAAATACATGAAAATAGTTACTTACAATAGAAAAAAATCGATCGCTATAAATGATGCAAAAAAGATGGCGCATTACGAAATAAAGGTGAAACAAGAATGACAAATAAGCAAAATGACATTTCTTGAGCAAAATAAATAATCGCTAAATATTTAAGAGGGGCGGGGGAGGGGGGTCACCCGCTGATTTTGGAGTCACTCATAACGTTAAACTTCGTTCCCAACATCGGTCTCCTTTCTTTAGTACAGAACCGCTACCACCATCGCCTCGGAAGAGTTTCTGAGTCGACTTCAGCACTTCCGAAGAAAAAATTCAAAAGTCCCTTTGATTTCCGAATTATGTCAGCATTCAAAACGTCTTTAATCAATTTCTTTCATCAATTCTCTAAATTCTTCCTAAACAATAGATTAAATTTGAAAAAAAATGTCTAATTTTATGAATAGTGATATTTTTAAACAACTCGGAACTGCAACTAGAGTTTAATTTCAGAAATACAGGGAAGGGGAAGGGGGCCAGGCAAGTGTTCTAAAAATTACCGCCGGTTCAACGGGAATCTAACAAAATGACGCAAAAAAACGGTTTCGCCATCTTATATTTGTTTCCATGGTCTCCAATTCGGCAATATATCACCAAATGATCGTCAGTCTGAGACTCTATATTAGTTTTGTATTGAAATAAGTAATTAATAGCCCCAAAAAATGAGTAAATAGGCTTTTTAGAGCACCCGATCGAAAAGAAAAAGGGAAGTGCACTTCTGGAACGTACGCACACTCCACATGCGAAATTTTAACCTTCTACAGCTTACCATTTTTGAGTTATGACTTATGAGAGATACATACGTACATCCAGCCGCAAGAAACAACGCAATAATTAACTTGTTTGTTACCTGAATGCAGTACTATTAAAAACTCTTTCAGGGGTGACTAAAATAAGAAATTCATACTGAAGTTAAAGTAAACAATTTTATATGAAAACAATAACTCCCTTTACTTTGAATTAAAAAGTAAAACAGCAAAGGTCCTTTTTTTTCGAAACCATCGGCCAATTCCATCGGCTTTTCGATGTTTTTAAGGCCGATGGGCCGATGTTTCCTGCAAGTTAGCATCGGCCGCCGATGCAGATGCCGATGGCTAAATTGTTGAACCATCGGCGCCGATGCATCGGCCAGGCCGATGCATCGGTCGAGTCCTAATAAAGAACCAACACGTAATTTTAATGAAAGAATATCTAGTATTTTTACTTGATGAATCAAGATACTTTAGTTTCTTTATTTTTATCTACATTAACTAACTTTGTGACATAGGTCCTTGCCATTCCACGGAAAACGATCATTTTGTCCCGCACGCGACGCCTTATATATTTCATGAAAAATAATACTTTAAAATAATAAAGAACAAATTCTTTCTGCTTAACAAATTACAAACTTACGTCGGTTATTTCACGTCAAATCGCCTAGTGCCGTCATGTCCCAGATTTTGTCCATTATTTTTTTACGAACAGATATCTATCAGAAAAGCCCAAATTATTTTTTTGAAGATTTTTTGAATGAAAATTACGTTTTGGAGAATTTTTTCAAAAATTTGATTTTTGATCATTTTTCGGAGTTACCGATTCGGCATGAATTCAGAAAATCTCTCCTAACTTCATGATTTTTCAACCAATTAAGCTGAATTTGGTATCAATTTCAAGCTAATATTTTTCTTTTTCAGTGTGAACGACAGAAAGCATTCTATGAACAGTTGGGTGTAGCCTCTCTTTATCTAAAGTCAGTTTTTATGTTTTTCTTCAATTGGGAGATTTAATAAGTTATATCTCCGGAGTACCTACCACGATCTGCATCATTTTTTTATACCATATTTAATTCATTCTCTTGCTATGTAGAAAAAAGTAGAAGGGTGTTTTTTGTTGTTTTGAAATAAAAAAATAATGTTTGTTTTGCAGAAAATACAAGTTTTCTATTGCTTTAAATCCCTTTTAAGCTTAAAAAAGGCAAAACCTTTCAGAATAATTAATACTGGACTCTCAAAGAATTTGTATCAATAGATAATCGCTAAAAAGTTGTTTACTTTTGAAAAGAATTGTGCAAAAACCTCCGTTTCAGACTTCGCAAAAATAAATGAATAAATAAATAAAAAACACTTTTGATTGAAAGTGTTGTAAATATTAAGAATAATAATTTAAATAATAGTATAAAAAGTATTTCTAATTTAGCTTTTTTGATAATAAAAGATGGGGAAACAAAAAGAATAATTACTATTGAAAAGTTTTCATAGCCTATATATGTTTGGATTACGTAACACCTGACAATGATCTTCCGCTCTTACAATACTCATGCAACACGCATCATTCTTCTTTCGCTTTGAAAGTTAATCGACACATAGCTTTCGTCAATTATAAAATGTGAAATGAAAGGCATGCTTGTGCTGACGGCATTTTTAAAAAAAAATCTATTTGTATCAGAACATGAAAAAGTCAGAATTTGTATCAATAAGTTTCAAAGAGGTTTTAAAATATGTTTAATCAGCAAAAATAATCTTCTTCAGAGAAATCTAGAGTTGTGGAGTACTTACTGTAAGAGTGGAAGTTCATTGTTCAGGTGTAACATAAATCAAACATTATTATGATAAGAAAAGTTTTCAACAGTAATTTTTTTTCCATCCTTTAATGTCGAAAAAAAAAGCAAAATAATTCCATTAAAAATATTTTTACACTATTCTTCAAATTATTATTCTTAATACTTTCGTACACTTTCAATCAAAAGTGTTTTTTACTTATTTATTTATTTATTTTTGCGAAGTCTGAAACGGAGGTTTTTGCACAATTCTTTTCAAAAGTAAACAACTTTTTAGCGATTAACTATTAATACAAATCCTTTGGAGTCCAGTATTAATTGTTCTGAAACGTTTTTGGCCTTTTTTAAGCTTGAAAAGGATTTAAAGTAATAAAAACTTGTATTTTCTGCAAAACAAACATTATTTTTTTTATTTCAAAACAACAAAAAACATCCTTCTACTTTTTTCTACATAGCAAGAGAATAATTTAAATATGCTACAAAAAAAAAAAGGAAGATGCAGATCGTGGTAGGTACTCCGGAGATACTTTTTTAACCTCCCAATTGAAAAAACATAAAAACTGACTTTAGATAAAGAGTGGCAACACCCAACTGTTCATAGAATACTTTCTGTCGTTCACACTGAAAGAGAAAATATTAGCTTGAAATTGATACCAAATTCAGTTTAATTGGTTGAAAAATAAAGAAATTAGAGAGATTTTCTGAATTTATGCCAAAACGGTGACTCCGAAAAATGATCAAAAATCGAATTTTCGAAAAAATTCTCCAAAGCGTAATATTCATTGAAAAATTCTAAAACAATTAATTTGGACTTTTCTCATAGATATCGATTCTTAAAAAAATAATTTAAAAATAGCAGACATAACGGCACGGCCGACTTTTTAATTTAGGCGATTTGACGTGGAATGATCCACATGTAGTTTCTTTTGCAAACCTCTTCGTCATTACCCCTTAAAATGATTACATTTTAATGAAATATATGAACCGTCACGTGCGGGACGAAAGGTTGACTTCTTCCTCGAATGGCCCTTATGTGCAAAGAATGAATAACTCCGCACATAATGTTTTAGAGAATACGCTGCTTTCTAAAATGTACGATTCTTTGTTCTTAAATGTCACACAACGTGGCTTTTGTCCAGTACTTGATTGGACCCCGAGCTCTAATTGCTTATAAAACGGTGCTCGAACATTACTTCTTTCAGTTAAAAAAAGGAGAGTAATTAGTTTTCAAAACGCTATCTAGCAAGAAGGGAAAAAATGCATTTAAGGGCTTTTTCTGGAAAACAACCGCAATACCAATATAATTTTCCCAAATCAATGACAAATTTTAAGTACATTTCATTAACTAGATTTAGAATATATTATATCACAGAAAGGTAATTAACTTTTTCAGCGGAACAATTTTTGAACTTGAAAGATAAAAGGTCCGAATGGAACAAATCGATATACCAAAGTCGAATTAACTGTTCTTTGCAAGAACAAACTGTTCGCCGATTTTCTATGCGCGGTAAAAGTGTGCTTAAGAGTACCATTGAAACAAAATACAATTTTCCTCTTAACAATTGGTTAGAGTTTCAAACATAAAAATGCGTATCATTTTTTGAGTGAGATAAAGTACTACGTTTCATTCCATGCAGTCGTCATACTGAATGTTCGAGTATTTTACTGGTGATCAATTAATGGCTGATAAATAATACTATACTAGCTGACCCGTGCAAAGCATTCGAGCTCGAAACTTTGTAGTAATGCTGTAAAAATACCATGTAAAAGCACCGCCTTTGAGTTATGCGCATAACTCTTTCTTTAAAAATGTTATAAAACAGACTGCTCGAACAGGGATGGACTCGATTCCTGGACCATTTAGGTGAAATCTTGACCGAGTGACCTATTCGGTTCCCTTTTTTAGTGATACAAATGGAAGTTAGTGTTTCCATTTAACAGATACCATGTTTTTTCTTCAACAAAAGAAAACAAAATAGCATGAAAACGTGAAGTGCCCATTCAGCAATGAAAAAATACCCCTTTAATCACCTAAAAGCTTTTTTTTTATTTGAACAAAAATTAATTTGTTTTTAACTGAATTAAAAGTGGTCATATGGTTTTCTCTCTTGTCAGCAAGATTGATGTCGAAATAATACAATTTAAAGCAGTACTAAAAAAATAATACTAGAGCCGTAATTTATAAGAAAAATGGCGTTTTAAAAAAATTAAAATCTCATTCAAACATCAGCTGAGAAGGAAATAAGGTAATATCAAATCAAAAAACTCTACATTGAAAACAAACGCAACAACTCTAATTAAGATATGTGTAAAAAGTTTTGTGTTAAAATGGAAATAACTATTCTAGGTCATTAATATCGAACATCCATGCATCAAATACATGTAATCAATATACAATGATGACTCGGTGCAGTTGTTTCTTAGAAACAACATGATTTCTACGTACACAACAACAAATAAATATGAAAATGGAACATAATTGATATATATTTTCATTTGTAATGGTAATCTCAGAGTTTAAGAATGCAGAAGGGTTCAGACGGGTCAAATTCATTATTGCAAAACAATGCATAGCATACCATCTGTGTTTGACTGCCCGATTAATTGCTTGCAGTTCAAATTTCTTTCTCCCTGTACGTATAACTGCATTGACCTAATTACTTCTTAGAGATTAGTTTCTCCTTAGCACCTCGACAAACTTTTTTTCCGCCCTAAAACAATCTCGCGCTTCTTTCTTGTAATGCATTTACGTAAGAGACAACTTCGAACACCACTGTCTAACTACGAAATAACGTATGACGTAACCGTGCTACAGAAAAAAAATAGTGATTTTCTCCGTTAATAATTTTTTCTTGTACTTTGTTATGAATTTTGTGCATGTTTTGTTCATATAAAGTAAAACAATCAGATGTTTTTGTCTAAACGATAGCTTAGTTTTCATTGAAAGTATTTTTTATATACTGACCTACTTAAGAGGTTTTAGGATCCGCTGAAGATTACTTTTTAAATGAATTCTTGCCTTTGTGAATCGTTTTAAATATTTCCGACGATGCTACAGAAGTTTTTAGTAAATGAGGGATCAAAATGAAATATTTCAATGCTTCTTATCGCGCAAAAGCTTCTTTATAGCTTTCGAAAGCTATAACTGTATTCAAGACGAGAGACTGGCACAATATTTGATCAATAGCACTGTCAGAGCGGTAAATCGTGCTGTTTTACATTTTCTGTACGAATTGTGCTTAAGTTTGAACATTTTATACTAAATCAAAAATAATGTTTATTTTATTTCACATAATATTTTAAATACTGAGCTTTTGGCTTCTATTTCAGTTCATTTTTTTTATTTTCAGGAAATAATGTGATTTAGTTAGTAATACGTTCAAAGTGCTTAACTAGCTTGGAAGAGGTATTAAGTATTTGAAAAATATTATTTAAGTTATTTTAATAGGGTCGGAAACAGTTCATAATTCATTATAAAACAAATACTATATATTTACTTTATTAAAAAGTCAAACTAGTTATTTAAAAATATGTACTACTTACACAATATGTACTACTACAATACAATATGTACTACTTACACAAGTATATGTACTTATTTTACGTACACTTACGTAAAACAAGATATTTGGTAACTTTTATTATCATGAAGACAACCTTTTTCAGGAACTTATTTTGTTTGCAGAAACAAAATAAGTTTTCGAAATGCAAACCAATTTATAACTTTAACTGATAAAAAATACAAGAAAATTATGTAAAATCATGAAAGAATTTCATTATAGTAATATATATATATATATATATAACTTTACTTAATGTAAAAGAACTGTAACAATAAATATTTAAATCTATACTAATAATTTAAAGCTGAATAGTTTGTGTATTTATTTGAACGCACTAATCTCAGGAACTACTGGTTCCAATTGAAAAATTCTTTTCGTGTTGTATAGTCCGTTTATTGAGAAAGGCTATAGGTTATTTCTTAAAATCAGATTGACCGAACTATTTGTAATAGCGAATTAAATGTTTAAATTAATTGTTTAGTTCTATGAATTCCTAATAGATGGCATGGTAAGTTTAGTTCTATGAACTAATAGATTGCGGGGTAAGTTAACTTATCGAGAGATCACTGGCCGACATTGTCGATAGCTGCAAGGAACCATGCTGTGCGGCTCAGACACGTGGTCGGCTAAGCTATTCTGGGACTGTTGCGGTCAGCGAAATGATTTTGGAATGCCGTTTTTCGATATTCATGTACATTATTTGGTTTTGTAGGATTTTTCTATAGGGTTTTGTTTTCCTTATTTCTTCAACGTTTTTTTTTTTTTCTTATAGTTGAAGATAGTTACTTATCTAAGCAAATACTTTCATTTGTCGTATTATCAAATTTGTATTGTTCTTTATAACTTTTTTACTAAAGCATTGTTTATAGGATGAAACATTTTAAATTGCAGAAAAAAAAGCTTCCCTGCTAACGGGTAGGGTTACGGTAGCAAGGTTGCTTGGCGGGTTAAGCGATGAACTACACAGTTGAAGGATTATTTTGAATTTTAAAGCTAATGTTAATCTTTTTTATTGTTTTGGCGAATAGCTTAAAATTCCAAAGAGACTTTAATAGGTCTCATGAAAAGGTGTGTACGCATTTTAGTTGAGAAAAATTATCATTTCACATCAGAAGGGGGAGAGGGGCGTGGATTTTTTTACTCGACGGACTTCCTTTAAATTCTTAGCACGGGCATCGCCGCGCGGGTGCTTCTAGTGTTAAAAATAAGATAAGTAATAATTGTAATCGTTATACAGAAGCAATAAACATTGCTGAAAGCTAGTAGATAATTGCAAAAATGTATCACAAAGTTCAAGTAAAAAATGTCGTATAGGATATTTGTTTTCTATTATCATGGTGTTTCCTTTTTTGAGAAAGGAAAATTTTTTTTTAAAGCTTGACGCACAAGAATCTCTCAGGACCGACCAAATTTTTCTCCGCCGATCCACCAGTTACGAATCGCTGGCCTAGTGAAGAACGCCAGTGAAATGTCGAGTTTCGCTAGGATATCTTGGCGAGCTCGCCTGAGGATAATGAGCGGGGATGAGATCAAGATCTTTAACCGTCATACTGCTTCCAGAGGAAACTAATATTAATTTTCATGTATTTGCATTGCGTTATCATGCTAAAATGTAAATATAGGAGATTTTTCGCACAATTTCACATAGTAATAAAAAATTCAAGTTATCAATATTTTTGCTATGTATCATTTTTTCAACATTTGTTGGGAATGCATTTTCATTGTTATTTTGCTGTTAAGCTTAATGCAATAGTACAGTTGTAACTAAACCAAGAGGGCATTTCTGCGCAATCTGTCTTTATAGAGTAAGAGAGATTGCGCATATTGGTAGGAGAGATTGTTCTTAATGATAACTATACAATTAAATTGTTAATGTTGTTGGCAATAATAACACTTAAAATGACATTATGGTAAGGTTCTTGTAAACAACCACTATTATTTGGAAGTCAATAATTTTACCGAATCATTTATGAATCAGAAAACGTACAAGTTTCAGAAAGGACACAAAAATTGTTATGAAAGAAGAAAAAAAAAAAAAAAAAGAAAGAAACGAAACAAGGAATGTCAGAATACAAAATTACATTAAGTTGCTTTGTAACTCGTTTAACTTAAAATTTGTTCATTTTCGTTTAACAATACGAAGTAACTAGTAAGCTGTGTAATCTCTCCTAAAAAGTAAACGAATGATAAAATTTGCCCTCTCTCCTTAGTGACAGAAGTGCGAACACTCTAATTTCGGTAGGAGTGATTGCGTGAACTTTTATTTAAACAAAACTGGTGCTAGAAAGAACTACTCTACCGTGGATAAGTAAAGGGCAGTGACTGCAAATTTTTAATTTTTTTTTTCGTTTTCATCAGATGTTGTTAGTTAGCTTTATGGTACAAGCTCGCTTATTTGGTTTCCGCTGAAAAAAACGTCTAATTCCAACATTTTCCCTTTTGTTAGTATTGAATCCAACACACATTTGTTCAAATATCTCGAAAACTCTTTTCTGCAGAAACTGCCATTCACCTGCCCAAGGCAGTACTTGTCCTAATAATGTTGGTCTAGGGAAGTAGCTAATGAGAAACCGTTCAAACCAAATACATTTTACTTTATTGCCATTCCATAAAATAAGGAGAAGATGTATGAAAATTCACGCACTTAGCTAGGTTAAAAAAAACATAAAGTAGAGATATTGCGCTCTGAACAACCTCTGACAACCAGCTCTGAACAACCAGCATGCACCAACTCTTACGGTCGAACCACTTTGTGCGCAATCGGTTTGACTGCGCAATCACTACAAGCTTTACCTTTTTTTTTTCTTTTGTGGACACATTCAGCAAATAAGTATCTGGTTCTGGCTGCTGATAGGTAGTTATAAACGAAATGTATCACTAAAGTGGATAGCAGGTTTCTCTGATACGAGTTTTATTGAAATGTATTCAAAGTTATAAGATGGCCCTATTCGTTGTTTCTCAACAAGACTCATTGATGAATTACCAGTCTTATTCCCACAAGTATTGGATTCTTAGTTACTAAGTTTGGGGGTAGTGTTTTAAATTACTAATATGTTCCTTGCTTGGGCTCACTTCGATAACCTTTGGCTGTTAATCTTTTTTTAACAAGATCGTATCAACTCACCTACTTAAAACAAAACTTATATATTTTTTTCTTTCTTGGTTGAGGTGTTACGCAAACGTAAAGTTTACAAACCATTAAATTATTGCAGTTATTTTACTTACTTATTATTTTTTTTAAATGTCTTTGATATCTTAAAGTGATCGGATATGTTATCATTTACAGTTATATTATAGTAGTTAAAAAAGTTTGTTCTAGAAGTTTAGCATTATCAGTGAAAGTGCTTATTTGCAGACGAATCACGACACAATTGCAGAGTAAAATGTTCACAGCTTGTTCTGATCACTGAAAGGATTTCTACTTATTAAGGAAACAATAGTTACGCATTTGGCCCCTCCTCCCCATCGATTGTACACTTCACCTGTTGCCATACATTCACCAGAAAACCGGCAGCAGAGCAAATCTCATTTTCGAGTCCAAGGGGATGCGCACGCATCCCTTCCCTAGTCCCGGAATCCCGCGCTTCTTCTGTCATTCCGGCTTTTGAATCCGGTGCGGCCGACCGTTCCTCGCCGAGTCCCGCGGGGTGCACGCGACATGTTCGGCAGTAAAAAGAAAGGTAGGCAGCATAATACACTCCTACATAAAATTCACGTGTTCGTCATAATTTGCCACGATGCGTATTTAGTTAATGAACTCTTTTTTGTTTTAAATACATTTAAGTATTTATACTTCAGTTTGATAAAGTTTGAAATATTCATGAAATTTTGCATTTTTTCTAGTATTTTATGCGCCAAAATATATTTTTCCCTTGAATATATGTTTACAAAATCAGTGACTAATCCTAGGCGGGAGGGAACGGCATTTAAAATCAAAACATTCAAGATTTTTTATTAATGGTTCAAATCATTTTTCAAAATGAGTATTTGTGGTGTTTAGGAATTCCAGAGTAAGAGTCTTATGGTGTACAGAATGAAATGAGTCTACGAGAGTTGACAGTTTATAGGTTTTGCGATTTATTTGGTGTTTGCTCTCTTCTTTTTTCGAATAGAAACTGAGAAATAAGATTTAGTTTGAAATATCTGTAAAATGTATGCAGAAAATCTGAAGGTGTCTAAAAAGTAAAAAACGAACGAAAACTAGAATAGTGCAATTACACTAAAATGAAAACATATACAAAATACTTTCAATGTATATAACTCCTGGAAGTATCATTTTGTTTTCTATTAATCTCACAAAAAAGAACGCATAAAAATATAGTATATAATAAATCACATATGACATTTTTAAATTCTAGGAAAAAAATGGAACCATATTTGGAAAGTAAGCTTGCTATTCTGCCTGCGTTTAATAATGTAGTTTGGATTGGATTATTTATTTTTAAGATAATTTTTTCAGTAAGTTAGAAGCAATAGTCATTTTATTTTATGCAGGACGTGTTATAGAACGAAAAATTACTGTTTTAGTTTTTGAGAAAATATGACGACTTAGTACAGTAAAATTTATCCTTTTTTTTTGAACATAATTGTTAAAAATATGAAACTTTGGTCTACAATTTTTCCCTAGTGAAGATTTTTATGTAGTTATAAAGCACTTAAGAGATTCTAGTAAGTTTTTTTTATAACTACTAATGCATAAGTTGTACGTATAAATTTTAAAGGACATTTCTGTAAGTGTATAATGTGAAAATACAACTGATGCATGGAAAGATACCATTACCAAAAAATATCTTCTAGTACGCTGTTCAAATGTGTATTGTGTTCGCTCACGGCATCTGGCAAGCGTTGCAACGGTAATACAAATCGCTTTAAATGTTCAATAGTCTGTTTCTATCATTTCCCTTCACAACAGCAGTGATGCGTTACTGTAGTGCTTCAAGCAGGGTTGGCATTAAGGGTCCAAAATTATTATTCTTCACAAAACTTCAAGTGAAGAAATCGCATGCAAGCACTACAGAAACGTATTAACGCAGTTGTCATGGACATTGACGGAAACATGTGATTGTACATTTGAAGAAAGTAGGATTACTCATGAGACGCGTGCTCAAGCAACCCAAGGCAAACACATTGAAGATGTGTAGTATATACCAGAAACTTCGAGAGTGTATGTATCTTTCTTTGCAACACCATTGCTTGCACGTTGTATACTTGTAAAGGAACAGTCCTTATAAGCCTGATGGATTTTTTATGTAGACTCTGATATATATATATATATATATATATATATATATATATATATATATATATATATATATATATATATATATATATATATATATATATATATATATATATATATATATATATATATAGGGTGTTCCGTTTTAACCTGCAAGACCTTTATTTTCGCAACCGTTAGTCCTAGATGTATACTTCCAATTGCAAAAATGTTCAAAATCAGATGCAGAATTAAGATATTGGAAGTTTAAAGTAAAAATAAAAATAAGTAAAAAAATACAAAATTTAACTTTTTATACGGCCCCAGGTCCCCTTACATACATTTATTGAAATTTTCTCCATTGAAAAATCATTCCAACAGAAAAAGTTTGACATTAGTGCGACCAATATTCACCGAGCTATGAAACGCTGCGTTTTACACTCGCCGTCAATAACACCTTTTGGGGGAAAATATAACGGTTAACAAGGGTTTAAAATTATGTGTGTGCCTATAGCGTGACTTTTCAAATTGTTCCAGATTTTGTAGTGTGCTTTTGCGTATCATGGCATAACATTTGCATTTATTTTGAAATAGCAAGGAAAAATATAAATACTTATTTTATTTACTTCGACAACTTACATATTCTGAAAGGGCAGTAAGTTCCAATCTCATTTTTTGTATGGTCCCTTAAAACTTTGAACTCGAATATCTCCTTGAGTTTTGGTCGGACAAATGTCAATTTTTTTGTATCAGTAATAGTTTTCAATGGAGATTATTTCTCTAAATATTAGTTAGGGTACCTGAGGCCCGTATAAAAAGTTTAATTTTGTATTTTTGGACTTAATTTTATTTTCACTTCAAACTGTCAATATCTTAACTCTGCATCTGATGTTGATCATTTTTGCAATTGGAAGTATACATCTAGGATTAACGGTTGCAAAAATAAATGTCTTGCAGATTAAAACGGAGCACCATATATATATATATATATATTATATATATAGCTGCCTGTTTTAGTAGCTGGAGGGAGAAACATCTATATAAAGGGCTTGCATAACAAGTAAAGAATCCAGTGCACTAAGTTGTTTGAAAAGCAATGAGCAAAATGCGTGGTTTAACTGAGTTTGAACACAGAGAGTTGTAGTCTCTTGAAGTGTCGAAATCAATATCAGCAAAACGGCTGCCCTTGGGATGCGTTCGAGAACAGCATTTATTAATTATTAAAGAGCGAAATGCCAAGCAAAGTACGAGTATATTGTCGCGGTTCTCAGGGTCAGACTCGTGGTTACTACTGGAAGCTCAAACTAAAAAGAGACTTGCCAGGGTTTTACAGCCCAACAAAGCAGCAACAGTATTTCACATTAGGGCGAAACTTTATCTACGAAAATCTGTGAATGAACTATTTGCTGCACATTACACCGTATAGGCAATGGTAGCCAATGACCTATTCAAACGTCTGCTATCTCCTTTGATCAAAAGCAGGCGTCTCCAGTTTGCAAAATGTGGTAGAAATCGGAAAAAAGTTACTTGATAATGGTCATTTAATCCAATTAATGTCATATTCTATTTCACCATTCAAGTCGTAAGTTGCGAATTAAAAAAAAAAAAAAAAAAAAAACATTAAAAGAACACTACAATTAGACAGTACCAAAATACTTCCAGCTACTGGAAGAAATATTATGATTTAAAGAACGTTTCCTTCGCATTGTATGAATACTTTGATTTGTTCGGGGGAACGTCTGAATGTCCAAGGGCATTTCGATATTATTGCACATTAAACAAAGTCTTTTATGGTGCTGACGAACCCTGTCGGAAATGGACGTAACCAGCGGTACAATGGCAAGGTCCGCCAATGGTTCGAAGAACATGATAGAGACATTACCTTGCTTAGGTGGCGTAGCAAAAGCACCAGATCTCAATGTGATCAGTAATCTGTGGGGTGAGATCGAACAGAGGGCACGGGGCAACTGGATCCAGGACCTTTATTACTGAAGTAATTGGAAAGTGCAATTTATCGCATTACGATCTGAAATACCTAATACCACCTACCAAAATGCCATAGAGTCCATGACAAAAACAACCCATGCAGTATTAAGATCAAAATGTGGCTCTTCATTGAATAGGGGCCATGCCCTTAATAACTTGACCATAACTGATATATATTTACATAGTTTGTTTTATATATTTGAAAATTAAAGTTTACGCAACATCTTTTGAATACAGCAGCCATTTTATTAAGAACTAGTTCTGAAATAAAAGTCTCAATTAATTAATTTTCGCATTTAAATTTGAGTAGTTTAGTACGTAGTTCAATTTAAATATTTTGCTACTCATTGGAATGCCTTTCAAAATCGCAATTGTGGTGGTATAGGATTATATTTACATTAATTTTGCATTCAGGTTTGCAATTTATTTTCTAAAAACACAAATAGATTGATAAATAATTAAATGTTCCGATAAAGGATTATTTTAATGACAAAAACTTCATTTAGTTGGTTTCTGTGTATTGAAACTTACAAAGTCTTAGTTTGTTTAAATTTTTTTTATTCAAGTGAAATAAAGTATTTTGTGAGGAGTGTTCTTAAAACAGTGGTACCTATAAAAATTATTCTGCTAATCCATAAAATTAAAGAAGAAAAAATCATAATGCCGAATTTTTGACAAATAGTAATATTTTAAAAATGCTGTTATGTTTTATTGATACTTAGCATAACATTTATTCTACTCGAACCTTGATATTTATTAGATTTCTTAAAGTATTCTCAAATACAGATATTTCTGTTACTCTGGCATTTGAAAAGTTTTAGAACTTTGTCGCCATTTCAGATATTTCTAATTCAAATATTTTTGAAAGATGAATTTAGAATTTTATAGCTTAAACCTACTAGTAACAATCTCTGTATTCAAAGGCATATTTAACTTTCTTCATCAACTTATTAGTTTTGCTTCGTTAATTAAGATACCTGTAGCATTTTCTGTGTCAGTGAATTTAATTAACTCTCATATTGTCATATTTACAAGACGGTAGAATGTAATTTTCGAAGGAGACTGAAAAACAAAACCTAGAGGAACTAAGAAATACAAACGTCTACAGTGAATTTCTTTAAAAGCAATCATGTTGGTTGTACAAAATATAGATGGCTTCTAATAAATTTGAAGATAGAGGGTGAAATAGAAAAGCGTTAACAAGTATACGCAAAATAACGGCCATCATTAAATTTCAAATAAAATCATAAATTTTGCTAAGAAAAGTCTTGAAACTGAAACTCATCGGTTTGAAATGTACTCCGAGTGCAATTGTTTGAGAAGATCGTACTTTCCCGTTAATTAAATTCATTTTTGTGTCTAAAGATTTTTAATGTTAAAAATTAGTTTAACTTTTTAATATTTTCTCAAAAAATTAAAAAAGAATAAATAAATGTCGATAAAAAATTGGAACACAATGACAGCAATATTTTTTTTTTCCATTCAGAAAATTTTGTGTTTACATGAAGTATTTTTTGGTATAATGAAGATATGGTTGCTTTTTACAAATCGGACCTTAAATGTAGTTTGACGCGTCTTTTTCCCCTTTTTCATACGTTATTTTTTTATGGGTTGAACATTTTCTTTCTGAATATATTTCTTATGTTCAATAAGTAATCATAATATTCTGAAAAGTTATGAATTTTTATTTATTTTTTTTTACTAGAAAGTCATCCACTGCATCCTTAAAAATATTTAAACAAAGAAATTTGTGTCCCCGAAGTTCAATATTTCTAATAATTTCTTAACAAATTGTCCTTAGCATTGTAACTGAAAAGTAGAAAAGAAGTTGGTAGCAACACGATTCTAAACGTATGTTACATTGTTATAAAGAAAGCAAATGTGTTAACAAAACCTTTGAATCATATGGAAAGATTTGCAAATTTATTATGTACATAAATTATGAGTTAAGAGTCCATTCAACTTCAAATCTTTGAATGCAAATCATTTTGTTCTGGGAAAAATAGTTTGATGCTGTCTTTGACAGCATGACATTATTTTTCCCAGAACACAAGAGTCAAATACTTTAGCAGTATAATATTGTTAGATGTTGCTAAAGCTGCTGATTATACCTACATTATATGGTTTTTTCGAAACTCAAATGTTTTAGATTTAGATGAAGTTCCTTCATTTTTATATAAATAAAACACAAACTACAAATTTGCATGTTCGGGGTAACTCGGAAAAGTACCGAACGATTTTGTTGAAATTTTCAGCTTTTCTCGGTTAGTGCTGACGGATCTTTCTACTAAAAACAACTATAGTTTTGTTTCGGTTTTGGCTTCATTAGAAAGAGCGGAAAAAGTACATTTTTGGAGCGTTTTCTACCTACGGTAAAAAAGAACGGATGAGATTATTTAACGAGGAAAAAAGTCATAAACATTTTAAGTAGAGAAAAATGAATTTTAAATTTTATATTTAAATCGTTATTATTTTTACACAAATGGGGACAAATGAAATTCTTCATATTTTTTTCTCACAATTGATTGCAAAAACAATTTTAAACTAGATGCTTATCGTCTGTGCGAGCTCAGTTTTTTTTAGCTTTAAGAGCTCATTAAAAGAAGCTGTAGCCTTTTTTTGTTTAAATTTGAAGAAATAAATTCTTCAACAGTTTTTAGGCATCTCCAATAAAGGGGGAATTTTAAAAGTTTCCTTTTTGATTATTATTATTTTTTGTTTGTTTTTTTCTTCATATATTTGTTTGTTTCTGACGCCTGTGGACGATCGCTCGAAATTTCATATCGAATTTAAAATTGAAATGTTCATTACTGTTGTATTTATTCGAATCTGTACCCAAAATGAAATGTTTTAGCGTCACTTAAGAAGTCCAAGCTGATGTGGGTTTTTAGGAACAGGTTTTCTTGTTCCGATGAATTATTGCGGAACATTGTCCTTGTTCAAAAGGGAATTTTTCTATTTTGGAATATTTCTTTATTCTCAATGTCGTTTTCGAAACTGTTTTCCCTATCCAGATAGTATTTTTAAAGCAACTTCTGACATCATTGGAATTATGTTACTCCTATTCTATCAAAGGTTTATAGAGACCGATTTCCTTTCTCTAATGTGGAGTTTCAGAAAAGCTTTTCTTTTTCTGAAAGTGAGTTAGGGAGACAATTGTAGCTCTTCTAATCAGATTTATAATTAGATACGAAACAATCTTTTTTTTTTCTATTTCGCAGTGAGAAGGGAAACTTACTTACGTTCAAAAAGTTTCTTTTAACTTCATAGCACGAGCAGAGCCATGCCGGTACAGCTAGTTATAAATAAATCTTATTACATATTTTGTATTACATTTGATAAATCGATAACTATTACATCGCATTCGAAAAACATTTCATGAACGAAATAAAAAAGTAAAACAAAAAGCTAGAGATTACCGAGGATATGAATCAGCGAAAATAGTTTTTAAAAAGAAACATTAGCATCCCAAAAAGCATGTCAAGTGTAAATCTGTATAATTCAACATTTACTGAAAGATTGAGTGTTATCTGTTTGACACAACTTGTTTTCATTAGCTTTACAAATTCTTGCATAAAGTAATACTCTTAGATATACTTAAACACAAGAGTCAAAATCACCTCCCAAATGAATAGATCTATATCATACTAATATGGGTATGTATATCCCTAGTCGCACAATCGGTTGGGAGATTGCTGGACATCGGTGGAACTTATGGTTGGCCAACGGTAATCAATGTCCGTTTTGGCAACCGTTACCCAACCAACTATTTGCCAACGAAGGGACAACGGTCTGCCACAGTGAATGACTAACAATTTCCCAACGATGGACCATCAAAAATAATCACGGTTGGCTCATCGATGCCCAGAAACTATAGCGCCATCGTTGGCACATCGTTCGTTGCCAACCCACCATTCCCCACTAGTTTCTACAGTTAGCCACCGTTGGCCAACCATCTCCTAACTGATTGTACTAACAGGGATGTTACCTGAAAGACCTAAATTGGAGACTGTCGACTTTCACTGGTGTTTCCCCGGAAACATTTGGTCTTTGACCGATAACTTCGGTATGTTAATGTTGCTACTAACTGGCTAGTATCGACATTTATCAGGTTTCGGTAACACGTCAGTAATGTATACACACAGTAACGTATAAACGTCACAAAATTCAATTTACAATAATTTAAACAAGAAAAATAACAAGTAGAATGTGTCTTATTCTTCTAAAAAAATAAAACTTACTTTTTGAATGGAATACTGCATCACACTTTCCTCAGCTAGCGAATGTTTTTGCTCCCGAACACTGTTAAAAATTCAGGAAGATTTTCTGGTAATTGTTACTGTAAAATGGCGGGCTAACGCATCGCTGATTTTTACAGTAATTTTTACTGGAGAAATAAGCGATCCTAGCGCCAACTGGTTGCTGCGGCCTACCAAGGAAACCGTAAAATTTTACAGTAACATTTGATTTTTACGGTAATAGTTACTGGCAACATGGATGTCATAGTAGAACAGGCTCCTTTCTGTAAGCCTGTCTTGATCTGATTTTTTTTAAATCGTTAGTATTCCTTTGGAGCCACCCCCCCCCCCTCACTAAAATTTAGGGAAAAAAAAAACCTCAACAAAGATTGAAGTTCTGGTTCTTACAAAAAATATCACTCTTCTCTGCTCTTTTAAGAGCAACAGTCTTTTACCAGGTGTAATTTTAAAACTTCTGAAGTAGACTTTCAAATGATATGTAATTAGTAAAGTTGTGTGACGTACATATTTTTATGTCATTTAAAATACTATTTAACCTTGAATATTTTCTAAACTAACTACCAATTGGTACGACCTTGAGGGTCACGGATCTGGACAAAATTCTGGACTTAGGTCAATATCCACAAGATATGAGCCCAGGTAAAGCGTTTTGACTGCATAAACACAAATTCGGCCGTAATAGGGGTCCAAAGTTTCTAGTTTGGCTCCAGAAAAGCAATGGTTTTTCTTTTAAAATAAACCTTTTTTTTTACTCTTTTCTGGATAATGCATTGCAGTATCGCTGCACTGAATGCCACCCCACAGTATAGAGTAAATTTCACCGCCCCTGCGTTGTACTATCATGAGAAGCAACAGATGTTAAGAGAGCAAGTATTATGCCAAAGTTTCATATATTCCAAAGAAAACGCTATTGCAGTTCCGAAGCCAAACAAGCAAATTTAGACCATCCTTGGTGCCGTACTAAAGCCTATGCACTCAAACTATTTCACCTGGGCTCATATCGTAACCTTCACGTTTTTGCTTCTGAACCACACTGATTTGCAGAATTCCAGAATTGCAATGGCGTTTTCATTGGAGTTTGAAACTTTGGGAGAATATCTACTCTGCCAAGACTTTCGGCGCCTCTTGTCAGCACAACAAAAGAGGGGAGAGGTTTTTATTCTTCGTAATTGACTTATACTACAATGAAAACGCAGGAAAAGGTTTAATTTCTAAGGAAAAACCATTGTTTTTCTAGACTTAAATAACAACTTTGGACCCCCGTTGCAGTCGAACTAGGGCCTATGCAGTCAAAACGCTTTACCTGGGGACATATCTAGTGCAAACTGACCTAAATCCAGATTTTCATCCAGAACTGTGACCCTCAAGGTCGTGCCGTTTGGTAGTAAGTTAAACATATCTATAAATGAACTTACAGCATTTTTTTTCAATCTAGAACAAGCTAACCCGTGCAAATTAATCCCGCTCGACAGCGGACAGTTAAAAATTCGAAATTTTTAAAGGTCATTTTTCAAAAAATCTCCGAAATGTGAATTACTTGCTTATTTTTCACCGATAGCGGTGAAGAAAAAAAGCACGCAGGAACCAAAAAGCAAAAATTAATTGGTTTCATTTGTATAAGACTCACTACTCAAACCAATAAATCAGATTTATTTTGTAATTCAAGTATAAAAATCAACTATACATCTGTCTGATCACCTGAAATCCAGAAAAATGGGGCAACACACTGAATTTTGAAAATCTCCCTACCACACACGATGCACAGGCAATCAAGTGATGCGTTAAAATTGACAGTGAAGTTTCTTTATCGTGATCTTAACCTGGTCCGAGTAAAAGATTTTGTGGATTCATTAAAATTGTGAAGCTTTAGTTCGTTGTTAACCCTCTAGAACTCGCGCCGTGAGCAATGTATTCACACACACACACACACACAAACACATATTTAATACTCTCCGCCATAGGGGAAATTGATGCTTTCTAGCTTTTCCATGTATCCTTTTCTTACTGTCTCAAAGTCTTTTTGGCATACTTTTCACAAGGTTTACACCATTTCTTAACTTTTTAAAAAAGGAGGTAAAAAATCGTTTCTACTCACTATTATATATACTCATACACACACACTCACTAATTACCTAAAACTAACTTTAAATATAACAGAACACACTAATAAAAAGAACTAGTGAACTGTTTAAGCTGATTGAGGTTATGTTCCTGGTAGGTAGATAAACAAAGAACATAAACAAAGCAGACAGTGCTGCCACCTGCAAACATTAAATTATGCTAAAATAACGTAATAATCAGTGTACAGTATGTACGATACTTTAACAGTAAAATAAATAGTATTTTAGTACAAATAGTGTACAAAAAAAAAAAAAACTCTTTAGTCTAATAATTTAGCCAGCACTGTATAGTAGGCGAAGCGCGAGTGTTTTTTTCATCGCATGAATTCCCGTGTTACTTTTATGCAGACACTTTCAAGTGTTTTTCTCATCAAACGAGTGCTTGCGTGAAGAGCGTAAAAATTGCTTTCATTTCCGTTTCATAAAATACTAAACCAGGTATGAAGCTAAAAGAAACAAAATAAATAATTTAATTATGTGTTATAGTTGATGAATTTCAGGGTCATTCATTTTTTCTCACCCATGGTACGTGAAAACATATCACGCGCGAATGGGTGTTGCATTGACTCCCCCTGCAAACACGTCTGGTTCCAAGTCTAGAATTTATTTTTTAAAAAAATATCCATCTCGAACATTAATTCTGAAATCCTATAGAAATTGCAGTATGTAGCAGTAGTAACTAAGCAGCTAACGTGAAGCCTATTATTTTTAAAATAGGAAGGAGACAGCTTGTTGTGCAGCTACTCATACATAATGAACTATTGGTTAATTTTTTATAGAAATAGTCGCTAATATATTCTAATTATAACACTAAATAGTACAAAATTTCGAACCGCGAAAGGTGTTATTTTATATCATCCTAATTTTGCAGTCTTCCTAAGTATATCAACACAAAAAATTTTCATACAATTTACAAAATGTAAAAACGAAAAAAAAAAATTTTTTTTTGTTTTTTTTTTCGTTCTAATCAAATGAGAATGTGTAATTATTATTATCATCATATGAATAAAAGTGAATTATCGAGCAACGTTCCTGACGTCACCAACATTGAAACTCGCGCCACGGCGAGATAATATGTTGACATGCAGGGAAATGCTTTATTTTGACGAAACGGAACTGGATCCGGTAATTTAACTGTTTTACTGGTAAGTGTCATTTTAGGAGAATGAATGAATAAAAAAGGGTTTGCAATGAGCGCTATCTATTAGAGTTCAGGGTTCATCCACCGGAGATAGGGTTAAAATTTCAACTATCAAAATATCATCAAACAAGCAATTGCTTCGTTGAAATGAAGAAGCAATTTTGACCACCTCATACCTTGGGAGATTTTCTAGTCTTTAAATATTCTTGAATCTCTTATTTTTTGAAGTACAAAGATACAGTGTGACTAGCTTTTTCAAACTTTTTAAGTTCATCAGGCATACAATCTTTATAAGCTATTTCGGTGCGTGTAGAAATTTAATTGTTTATGAACCTGTTTTCTTTTCTTTTAAATCTATCATTTTGAAACCTACAAGTAGTGCACAAGTGTAAACGTCATTTCTTATCTTATAATTAAGTGCACGTTACGTGCCAAAACATAAGCTATACTTCTAACTCAAAAAAGAAAATTTCATTACCGTTAGTATTTGACTAATATAGAGAATTAGGTGAAAATATAAATAAAGTTCATAACAATAAACCGCAGGTTGAATTTTTCTTGAAAAAGAAGCATTATAAATATCTGGAAAATAACGCCATTGACAATTAAAACTGCAGTAAAAGAAATGGAAATGTGCACTAGAGATTTCCAACCACTGAACCTGAAAATGTCTTCAAGTGAAATTTCGCAAATGTCTACTTTGAGATATCTGAATTCCCATAGATCAAATAGAATACTAAACTGAACTTTCTTGAAAGTCTTTCACTGTCGAAGTGTAGTAAAATGAAAAGGTTCTCCTTCTAAGAAGAACAAAGAAAGGAAAGGAAAAGAACTGATTCATTTACTAGAATTTCTAAAGCATAAAAAAATAAGGTCTTCCAGGCTCTTTTGCTTTGAACAATGTTAATTACGGATATATTTTGTTTTTGAAAACGATTAGAACTTTAGCCAGAAGAAAATTACTTTCATCGATACATTAAATAAGACTTTTTTGTGATAACAGGTTTGAGATATAATTGAAGCAAGTTTTAAAAGGAATAATTAATCAAAGCAATCTTTAACGCTTGAAAACAAAGAAACTCCTTTTTTCGTGGTATATGAATAGAAAGTCGGCCCCGGATTTACTTAAATGTAATTTAGTTGTTTTTGATGTCAAAGATAGTCACAAAAAATTCTTGTACAAAGGAAAATTGCAAATTTGAAGCGAAACAAAAATTTTAACACAGTTTCATCTATCGTGTATAAACACAGAAAATGAAGAGTCAATTCTGCATTTTACAGAAATTAATGAAGTTTGAAACTGGTCAGTACATGGGTCCCTTGTATGCGGTTAATTCGTAGTTCACGGTTTCGAAACCGTGGTAAGCAAAATTTTTAATTAATTAATTAATTATTTTTTAAATTAAGTGTCTGCATATCTTAACCAGATAAATATAGACCGTGTTGTATCGGAACCGTCTTCTATATAGAAACTCTGAAATAGTATAAATCAAGGCAATGTGTACCGTGTTATATCGAAGTCAAGTCTTGCAGGGTAAAAGTTTACTCAGCAAAAAGAACCTTGTTGTAAAAATTTCCCCGCCAAGAAAACCATTAACCCCCAGCTCGATTCCTCTTCTCGTCTGGGCTGTAACCCTGTCAATGAAAGCGAAAACTTTTTTGAATAGCAATTTTCTAACTTGAATTCCTCCTCTCCCTGATGGTCCATGGGATTGTATTTTGGGTTACGTCATCAGGGGCCACTAGAGATTAAGTATACCAAAAATCAACTCCGAGGGTCTTCATAGGGCTAAGATACATAGGGGTGAAACCCCTTAGAAAACCCCAACTTGTTCTGTCGTGTAAACTGTTCTTAGTCGTGTTTATTTTCTTTCGTCTTTCTTGGTGGTGGATTTGCTTTTGTTGGCTGGTGACGTTTGGTTTTCTTAGCGGTCGGGACGCTCCCACGTCCCGTGATGGTAACTGAACCTTCGTTCCAATTTCCAGTGAAACGTACTAAATACGCTATTAACTTTCATGATAAAAAGATAAAGAAAGAAAGAAAAAAAACTTTATCAACTTCATTTACAAAGAACAAAACGCATATTTAAGAAAAAAATCTTTTTTTATATTTTTAGAGTCAGTCAGAGAGTTTTTTAGTCAGAGATTTTCTGCAGCGATAAAGTTTGTCCGAACAACAACGAAAAAAACTATATTAATAAACCAGAGAATATATATGTTTGTGAGTGTATGTCTGTTGCCTATACAAATCCATAGTTGGTGCCGGATAACTTTTAATACGTCCTCTTTTTAAAGCGTTAAACAGCAACCAAAATGACCGTTCTAAGCTTTCAGAACAGTAATTTTCAAACGAATTTATTTACTAAACGGAATTTCCTACTCCGCAAAAATGTGCCCTACAGGGTTTAGACATTTTATACCAGTTTTTAAAGTACTTCCAAAATTTAATGCTGCAAATCGCAGATCAACGAGCAAAGCGTGAGGTAAAATAAGAAAGACCATCAGTGTTAAATTGCACAAAAAAAGTAGACTTTTTGTGCAATTTAACTTTGTTATTTCTTATTTTACTTTCCTGCACAATGGTGGTACTTTCATTCTAAATAGCAAAATAAAAGTTATAGCATTTTAGAAGTTTTTGAAAGATTTCTTACAAGATCTAAATGTATATACGGTTAAAAAAAACTGGAATTATTTTTTTTAATGCTGGTTGAATATTACTTTGTAGGAAATTTTTCACGTGCGAGTTTTTGTGTGAATCATTTTGACACAGTTCTGAAAGGTGAAAAAACGAGTTTTGCACTACAAAAAACCAAACTCTGTGAATATTGACTGTTTAATCATCAATACATTTACTAAAATCCCCGTTTCTGCTAGCTAGTAAGGAATGATTTTCTTCATGTTCTTATTTTTGAAGATACTTTGCCTACACCATGCTAATTTTTATTCCTTTAGTGTCATTTTATGCCACTTAAGAGTAAATCTGCATATTACATTTTCTCACTTGTTTAACATTTTAAACGAAGTCTTTAAAGTTATAAAACTTGTAAACGAAATGATTAAATAATCAAAAAGTTTGAAACTTCTCCTTTTTATTCTACGCTGGTCTAATTGCTATGGTTTTTGAAATGAAAAGGAGTACAGAACGACAGGTAAAATTAAAGTAATGAAATTTAATCGGTTAGGCTCTAATTTTTTAAAAACGTTGCTTTAAAAAAAAGAAAAGAATAGAAGGTACAATGCTGCACTCTTTGATACTTGTTTTATCAAAAAACAGCAGCGTTTCAACGAATATTATATAAGAAAAAACTTTGGGTTGAGAATTTATAATACGTTTAGGCTAAGGATTAACAGTCTTTATGCCACACTTTGCCTGTTGTTTTACATGGTCCGACACATCAACTTCTGGTTTTTGGAGAGGACGCTGCATGAATTGCGATGAGAATACGGTGGTGAAAGTGGTATCGTTAAATATCAATGTACAAGCCATTTGCATTAATTGTGATGTCATGGCGTGGTAAGTATCGTCATGTGTTATGGAGGAGTATATTCGTAATGGGTTTTTTATGAACACTACTGAGCACGAATCGCGCTTTCAGTTCCAATTTGTCCAACATAACCCTGCTCCAGACATTTAAAAAAAATCATATTTGTGTATTAATTATTAGAGTCACCGGTAAGCTGTTGAAAACAAAAAAGCCTGGCCGACCCCAGACTGTTACAACGGTTAAAAATGCGGCACATTTCAGTGCGTTCATCCAGACATCTCCAAATCATTTAGAGCTTACATATAGCAGCCTAGTGGTTCTGTTGTTGTTGGTGTGTCCGTAATAAATTATTAGGGAAATATTGGTGTTATTGCCTCGAAAGATTGCACTTCTTTATTAACAGATAAGACAACACGAGAAAGATTTACAGCGCATAGAGAGGAAATAACACTCAGGGCACCGGCAAGAATCGAACCTGCAACCTGAAGCGAAGTTTCTACCATAGAGCTACGAAGGATCACAGCGGTTCTGTGATAGGAATATAAGAAAAATCCTTCACAGCGATCTTCACAAAATAAATACCAAATACGGTTAGAGCCAAGTTAGAACCAACACGAAATTTTTCCTGAGTAGCAGTTAAAACACTACCCCTAAGAATATACTGCTCCACAACAAATGACTATGCTCACCGCACCACGCCATTGATACTACTGTAAATGGCACGTGAATTGCAATCTATCAGTACCTCTTCAACCACCGTATCTCCACCACAGCTCACGCACAGTCCACTCCAGACGTAGGAGGTTGATATGCCGGACCCTGTACAGATAAAATATGCATTTTCTCTGACATTTAAATATAATTTTCAGGAATTAAGTGGGTTATTTTGAAGATTGGTGGTAAAAAAATACCCGCATCTTCTTTGGAATAAAAATAAAAGCGGTGAACGAGCCATCTTGCATTAATTCAAGCTTGAAAAAAACTATTGTATATTCTAATTTGCTCTTTTTGCGAGTAAATTTCCGACTACATTCTTTGTTTGTTACTTTATGTTAGATGATTTCTTTTTTAAAGGAATCCTCTTTAGCTATATAGTACGGGACATGCAAATAACTTTCGCTAGAATAAATCTATTTTTATTTGGAAAATCATTTTATGTTCGCTGTGTCGACAGATGATATTTAACAAACCATTTACTTATTTTGTAAACTTATGTAAATTACTATTGCTCATGAAATCAATACAACATTTGGGTTCAGTGCTTTTAGGAACAAACTCAGAATCAGCCTCATCCAAAATTAAATCATTTTATTTATGGATGTCCCAATCACTCATTAATACTTTCTAAATGTTTTACTCATCCTCTTAAAGTATACTACTATTCCAAAAACTTCACAATAATGTCATTTCCAAAAGTGGGCTACTTTTCATGAATCTATTCATCGTTCACTAAATATTTGTTTAACGCCTAGAATCTTCTCTACTCAGAATATGAAAGAAGCTTCAGATAAAGGTTTCGTCCTACACCTATTGATTTCGCCTACGCTTAGCGTAGCCATACGAAATCTCTAAGAAGACAGCTCGAAAAAAAAAAAAAGTGTTTTTAGTGTTAGTGTGGCTCTTTCTTTTATGGTAGATAGCAAATTGTTAAAATCTGCCATCAGTTCTGTTCTTAATTTTTTTTTTGTCTTTTGTTTATTTCTTTCTGCATTTAAAGATCACATGTATTAGTTATCCAGCTTTTAATTTAACAGCATCCTGAAATTCCTCAAGTAAAACATCCTAACAAGCTCTAAAACTCTTCTTAACAGTATTTTTCTTTTTTTACATTTAGAAACTTATACAAAACTTTAAAACTTTTCCTAATTTTCGGATTTAAGAATTCTACAGTTCGAAAAAGTGGAGATAGTTTTTTAGCTACTTACTACTAGTAATTTGTCTCATAAAATTTACCGTTGTTCCTCTAAAACTATTTTTTTTAATTACAACTTTCTTTGCTAATACAGTGGCCGCCACTTATACGAATCACGTTTGCTCTAAATGGTTTTGATTTCATAAAGCAACTGATTCAATAAAGCAGCTAATTCAATAAAGCTTTATTTTGTTATGTTTTTGATAAATTGATTCATTAAAGTGTGTGATTCAATTAACCACTGATTCAATTAACCGGCGTCCAGTGTACTAAGATTTTAATGTTCATACAGCATGAATATAATTTACAAATTAATTGAAGTCGATGGTCTATAAAATAATCGTGGGATTAAGGGACATATGAGACAGTGAGAAGCAAAGGGATGTAGTAAGAGGACATTTTCAGGTTTTGAGTAAAACGTGTTTAAAGATAAGTTCCTTGGTAGGCTTACATTGAAAAGTTTGTCTCATTTATGATGTATAACAGGATCTACCAGGATTACCAGTAGTATCTCTTGTTCCAAGAGGAGAGGTTCCCCCTACCATGTGTAATGGTAATATCCAAATCTTTAAATTTGCCACATACATCCCTTTGCTTCTCATTGCCTCATAAGTGTCACATACAGTTCTTTAAAGAGTTAAAAAAGATTCCTAATTTTTTCTACATAAGTGTCGTTATTTTACTGAAGAAGCTATCTGTAACCTTGAACATGTGTTCATAATTTTCACTAAAAACTTCCGTTCATTAGTGTTTTTTCTCAAGTTTGAAGTTTGCAACCGTGAAGTGATTTTTGACGTTGCTCGAAAAGGCCTACAAAAAAGTCGCTTCCGTGCTGTTGTTCAATAGGAAAACTCTTCCGTGTTGCGGTTGTTCCGTGGGAAAGTTGTTCCATGCGGAAAAATGTTTTTCATTTAAAAGTAATAATTTTACAGCGTAATGAACACATTTTTTACTCAAGAAATTTGTGATTATGTAAGCAAAAAATTTTTCCATTACCCTTTTAAACTATCATTTTAACGAAGTATATAAGCTGCCCCGTACGGGACAAAATGTCTGTTTTTCCGTGGAATAGTCCTTTACGTGTAAAACAACGCATTAATATCTTAGAAGTTGCCTCAAATTTAAGGCTTTGTTCTAATAAACGTTTATACACTAAAAAAAAATATTTGAGATAAAATCATATATTGCATGCACCATAGGGAAAAAACACCAGTAGTCAGTCTTTCAAGAGTTCTGTTGTTGATTTTTGTAAAAATATAACAATTGGTACAACATAAAAAACATTATAAACTGAGTTCTATACTTTTATAAATGTATTACACTAAATCGTTTAAAAAATAACAACATTTTAATTAAAAAATCAAGAAATTTTTAATATGAGCAAAGTCTCCAGTAGTTGGAAATATAAAAATCCAGTGCTCGACAGTATGAATGCAGTGGTCATCCATTTCATTTTTATTATTTTTGGGGATATAAGTGAATTAAATTCAACAAAATTTAATGTGAAATTTAAACTCATCATTATACTTGTAAAAATAATTAATATGGTAATTACAAAAGAATTCTGCATTCTTAAATGATAACTTTTATCTTTACACTCACGATTTCAGTGAATTAAATATTTAGCTAGGAGCAATACCAAGAACCTTCAAGCTCAAGATAAAGCAAGAATAGCTGTTGAACCTTTGGTAAAGCATAAAAAATAGCATAATTAGTAATCGGAAAAATAACCACAAGTTTGACACCGATTGGAATAGTTTCAGCCAACGAATTGCAGAGGTACTGCTTATTAATGCCATACTTCTGAAAAGTTGCTCATTTCCGAACATGGAACGTTGGAAATCAAATCATTCGCTTCATACCATACCCTTTAATAAGAACAACGATTGTCAGCTATGGTACTAAAAAGTTCAGTATTATTCTTAAATTATTAACACAGCGACTGATAGAATTTGCAAAACCTGTTTCAAAACTTTCTGATCTTAAATCAACATGAAACAACTCAGTAGGGTCTGGTGGATTAAAGTGGTCATAAAATCCAGGTTTTATACTTAGGGAAAAATAAAATACAAGAATTTCTTTTTAAACTTCAATTTTTTGGTGTTAATTTACATTACATTTATAATGAACACGTTACACTGAATTTCGGAAAAAAAATTTGAATAGCCTAATCGCATTTTCTTTTTCATAATCACTCTCATTTTACTTTCTCATCTCATGTAACATCATTCAATTTGCTCTCTTTCCATTTTTTGTCTCTCTATATTGCGTATCAATAACTTCTATAGTAAATTTGATTTGCATCATATGCATTTGCGTTACAATTACTTTCAGATCATATTATGCAAGTGTTTAAAGCAGTAAAGTTTCTCAAGGCTGGAAAATTTTAAAAGTCCTGTTTAAATTTTACAAAGTCCAAATTTTTAAAATTAAAAGCCATCATTTTTCTGTAGCCTGACTGCATACAATTTTTGTGGCGTAATCGATTTAAGGTTCCAATACGTTTTGTTCAGAATCATACGTATTTTTGCATGTTTTCATGTTTTTTTCAAAAAACGGTTTTTGCAGTGCTTCAAAAATTAAGATATTGGTATTGTAAAACGAAAAATATATTTTTTTTTCAAATTGTAATGAAGCTTTCTATCTTCGAAGTATTGAGAACTTAAAGAAACATAAATAGAAACATAAAGAAAAAAATATAGGGTATAAGGTAAAGTACCAGTAGTGGCCACAGTTAAGCATATTTTCTGACTTTTTTAAACTGTGGGTCTACAATATTATTCCAATTTTAAAATTCAATGAGCGTATTATAGCCCAACTCTTCCTTAATCCTACCATTTTCTAAAGGTGCCAAAATTTCAGTTTTTTTATAAATTTTTCCCAAACTTCGAATTTGATTCAGTAGTGGCCACTCCAAAATCTGAAATTTTGAGTAGTGGCCACTTGCATGCGTCAATAGTGGCCATCTGATATCCTTTCCCTAGAATTTACCTTACTTACTTTAAATTCAAATAACTGATGAATAAAATTGATTCAATATGACAGTTTCATTAAGTATCAATATATTAATCATATTTTTAATGTACATTTCCTTCTTCAAAGTACATAAGTACATAAGTTAAAATAAAAAGTTTTTAGTAGAAAATTTGTATTTGTATTTTTTGTACACAAATGTAAAGAAATAAAGTATGATCTTTTATAAGTATTACACATATAAACTTTGGTAAGTATATATGTATAGTACTTATTATATAAAAAGTTATCTTTACTAATAATAAAGCTAAAAGTCTCTCTATCTGGATGTCCGGAGGATGTCTGGATCTCTGTGACGCGCATAGCGCCTAGACCGTTCGGCCGAGTTTCATGAAATTTGGCACAAAGTTAGTTTGTAGCATGGGGGTGTGCACCTTGAAGCGATTTTTTGAAAATTCGATGTGGTTCTTTTTCTATTCCAATTTTAAGAACAAAATTATTATGAGATGGAAGACTAAATTACGAAGTTATCATAACGTGGAACCGTAACATGGGCACAAGTCAATTGGCGAGATACGAAATTATCATAACGTGGAACTGAAACATGGGTACAAGCCAATTGGCGAGAAAACTCACCATACATTATTTGTAAATATACAGGCGAACCAAAAGACCTTTTAATTTTTCTATTACGGGCAAAGCCGTGCGGGTACCACTAGTATTACATAAAATACTAAGGTAAGAACGCCATTCAATGTAATTCTAGTGCATTTTGTTTCTTACAGCTTACAATGGATATAGGAAGCTGGTAGCCTATGTTTTCAGTACTACTAAAGGCAGGGTGTCCTCACACCAGGAAAGTCCTGGATTTCGGTTATGATCGAAAATGGTCATGGAAAATCATGATTTTCTTCAAAAAATGCTCAAAAATCACAGAAATCGACAGTTGGTCAGAGATTTTGAGTTCAAGAACATGCATATTTATCGAACTCCTCAAATTGGATTAAAAAATACGCATCTTGGCTATTTTCTACTCTATTATGCGTCAATCCCGATTTTTCACACATTTTTTGAAATCCGATTGCATCCGCTTCTTTAATACTCGCTCGTTTTTCTTTTCTATGTGATTTTACCATTTGGACATTGAAAATTATGCATTTAACATTATTTTTGACAATTCTTATATGTATAATTGTGTAGTTGAGGACTTTTAGACTTCTAATTTTTGCCGATCTCATTCAACGCGAAAATTTTAAGTCATCCGTGGAGATTCAAGAGACTCATAAAAATTATCATTAATTCTCAGCTGTATCTTAGGTTAATAAAGCTTTTAGAACATAAAATTGGTCTGAAGTGAAAATTACAAACGTTTTGAACATGGATAAAATACAGAAATCAGGGAATTTTTAAAAGTAAAGTTTTTAAAAAGTTCGAAAATGTTACAAATTACACAAATTCAGAAAGTTTACAATATTTGCAACCTATCCTAAAATTTTGGCGGTAAATATCAAGTATATCTGGTAATGTGTGGTAAATTAATTGTTAAGTTGTTTTATTTAATATTTTATTTTTTCTGATTGTTTATTTTATTTATTCTAAACGTAATTTTAGTAACTATTAAATTATTGCTAATCACAGATATTTTAGAAAACTACTAATAGTACAATGCTCGTATTTTGTTATTCGATAAACTTTGAAGTTTTATTTGGTAAATTTATAATTTCCCCCTTCCCAAAAATTAAAACTTTGGGCGCCCCTGATGGTTGACAGTCATAAATAAATATGAATCAATGGATTATTAATTGGAAAAAAAAAACAAACATGGTTTAAAGACTTCAAGAGAAAAACTGTTCCATAAACAAGTTTTAAAACTGAAAATTTTATAAATCATGGCTTTTACTAATTTTACTGTGTGTGACTTACTCCTAATAAGTTTTTTACCTTTAGAAAATCTGTATTTTCAAGAAATGATTGCTTGAATTCTTGATATCGAAAATTATCTGCTTTCATCAGAAAAAAGATTACCTCGATCAAGCATTATGCCCTTCCCCTCCATTTTTTTACCTTTGCTATTCTATTTGAATTGTTTTCCTCTATATATACTAGAGCGCTAAATTCCTGTTTTTTTTTTGTTTTTTTTTAAACCAACGAACTATTTAACAATTTGTTTTGCTCCGGGTGATAGGCGCCCCTAGGCTTATAATGGCCAGATGGAGAAACCAGGCCTGTTCCATAAAAGAAGTAAACGCACTAGCAGTCATCACAGTGAAGCATATTTTGGGGCTTTTTTAAACTGTGGGCCTACAATATTAATTACCACATTTGAAACTCAATGAGCGTATTATAGCTCTACTTTTCCTTAATCGTCCCGTTTTTTAAAATTCCAGAATGTCATTTTGTTGAATTTTTTTCCAAACCTCAAATTTGATCCTTCAATGGCCATTGTACGTGATTCAATAGTAGCCATATTGTTGTTTAGAAGTGGCTACCAGGTGGCCACTACTAGATCACAGAATAATATTATATCAGAAATAAGGCAGGTTATTATGTAAACATATTACAACCTATTGAAAGGAAAATCGATTTGATTTATAAAAAACCTTCCTGATTCAGTAGCGGCCACTCAGTGGCCACTTTTGAATTACCCTACTTTTTTAGTACTAGTAGTGGCCAGCAAAACTGTCAGCCAAGAAAGCAACTATTTCGAGTTAAAAACGTTTCAAGCATGATCTTTCACATTTAATTACATGGTTACAGCTCTAAAAATATAATTTTTGTGTATTGTTCTATTCATAATATAACACAATGTTTATATACCTCGTTACGGAGAAGCGTTAGAAGACAGCTGAAAAACATCGACAATCCAGGGACCGTATTAAATAGTTGATAACAATTTTCCATGATGCTCTACCTACTCCTCCTTCAACTGCCCACTACACTATAGCCTGAGGTCTACCTCCTACAAGTTTGAATCCACTGCGACCCCTAGAATCCTTGTTTTTAAAATATAAACCTTAAAGTGGCCACTACTGGTGCATTTACCTTACTGGGGCACGTTTACGAGGATTTTTTTCAATGAATTTTCTAATTTTTATGTTTGAACCTAGGAAATTTTAGACATAACGGTTTTATAAAACATTTAATGAATGAAGTCCAAATTTGTATATTTAGTTGTTTCTCAGCTTGTGTTTTTAACCATAAAAGAAAAATGTTTTTTTTTTTTTTTTTGAATCCAAGTCGGTTTCGTATCGAGTAGGGAACATTTACGCATAATAAAAATGATACCAAGGAGTAAATGATATAGATAATTACCGAAATTTTAAATGTTTTATTTCTCTTAAAACATTTTGAAAATAAGATCACGAATAATTAATAAAAGAACATTTAATTAGCTTAACTAAAATTATAGGGCTTGTTGCTAATTAAAAACAGAAACTATTAAGTCATTTTCTTCATCATTGTCAGATTTTACTAACAAAAATAAAGTATTTCTTTTCGCATACTTGTCATGGGACTGCGTTTTTACATCTAAGACATGGAACCCTGTCTTGTCCTTTTTTCGATTGGTTGTGCACTTTAAACAATAGATGAAAGCACAATTTTCTACTTAGTAAACAGAATTGTTCATTAAAATCCTTTTTACAGAGTGTACTAACTTTTTCCCTGTCGCAGGTTTTGGTTTCATACTTTTTTCTTTGATGTCTTCTATTTCTGCTGCAATAGAAACTTGTAAATATATTAAAGTAATTTCTCCTTTTTGTTTTGTTCTGCCCATTTTGTTTTTTTCTTCGTAGCTTCTATCTGCTCTTGTCTGAGGGCTTCATTAATCGGAGTATCAGTCAGGAAAAAAAAGAGGATGCTCACAATCCTTTCCTGGTTTCTGTTTTGGTCCTATTTTTTCAAATTATCTCAGTTGGAGTAGCCCATGTGTGACGATGTGGAAGGCCTAGTGGGAGAAATACTTGGATTATCGGGATAAGCCTTTTCGTTATTTTGACATCAAACGTGGTTATGTTAATATTTTGAACGTAATGTCTTACCATCTTTAAAATAAAGGAAATATATTGCAGGATGAATAGTGTATAAAGTTAAAGCTGAACAGGCATGAAGACAGCACTATATGATTGTAAGATACGAATCTATTACTTAATTAAAATTGAACTGTTATTTTCAAATCTAAATAACCTGAAACTACTAAAGGTTTGAGACAGTACAGAGCGAAAAAAAGCGTCCGGGGCTCGTTTAGAAGTAAGACAGAGTAGTAAGACACAGTAAGAACGTGCGAAAATGTGCCCCGTCGGCAAGTTTGGATTCATTTTTAACATGCTACAAAATTTAATATACAGTCAACGCTCGATATAACGACCATCTCCGTCCCAGAGAAAAAGGTCTTTATAACGAGTGGTCGTTATAAGAGGTATAAATTTAAAAAATGTACACCGTCATCATGCATGCCCAAGTAAATGTCCAAATGTTTTTTATCATAGGAATTTTTAGAAAAGTAGTGTGCAAAATATTATGACAGAATATTAAACAAGTTTTAAAGTAGAAAATATAGGGAGGAAAATGTTACACACTTTCAGATCTACTACTACTACCACAACAATTTCTGAAGATAAAACCAGAAACAGAGGTCTGCCTTTTCAGCAGACGTGATTTTTGCAAAACATTATCTTCTGTTTCAGATATAGGTGATAAATTGTGTTTCTCTTGCTTTCCAAAGAAACATTAAAAAGTCCCTCGAGAACCCCAAATCTTTAAAAATACTAGATTCAAACACCAAACTACCAATACATCTGTCAACTCCCTTTTCTTAGGAATCTGGAATTTTCTCGATTTTTCCTCCCATTATTTTTTCTGTGCTACCTGTGGTGAATGGTAATCCCCCCCCCCACCCTCTCTTAAAGTTGGATTTGACATTGAAAACTTCAGGCAGATGTCCGTAAATCAATGTCATTTTAAGCTACAAATTTGTTTTATTGGAAAGAACACAAGAAACCGCTGATTCGATCGCTATATTGGATTAGACGATACAGAACGGTCGTTATAACGAAATCAAATTAACATAGAGTTTATAGGAACAAAGTTGGGACTTCTACCACTGGTTGTTATAATGGGACGGTCTTTATAATGTGTGGTCGTTATAATGAGCGTCGACTGTATTTTCTTTCCATATAAATACAATTCTCAAAAATATGGTAAAATTCTGCTATTTTTTATATATTACTTTATTTTTAAGAAAGTGTTATTTATTCACAATAAGCTTCAAACCGTTCAACACAAAATTTACTCGGCTCGGTAGAAAACAGATTTTTCTTTCCGCATGCTAAACTGAAGCTCGACTGATGCTCAAAAATTTGTGAGAATATTTGCTAGGAAGAAACAGCAAAATATGGTATGACTGTTTGCTCTCCATTTATAACTCGTTTTGAAAAAAGGGTAGTGCGTAAACATACGCAATGCGTAATCGTGTCCCAGTCTATCCTATTTGCAGAACTATCAGTCACATTTTGAACATTGAAAAACTCATTTTTCACGAGAAATTAAAACTCACATTACAGGAAAAAAAAATCTGTAAATGATGGAAAAGTATTTAAGTTCTTTTCAAAAGAGATAGTGTCTGGTGGGGGAAAGTGATAATAAGTCAAAAAAATGGCTATAGCTTAGAAATAAATGTTCGAATGAATGGGAAAATTTTATTTTAGGGTAGGGCAGTTAGAAACTACATTTTGACTACACAGTTTTACTTCTGGCAAAATGTTATTTGATATATATATATTGTGTGAATATAAAAAAATTTAAAATCAAAACATCTCTTTTAACTTCTGTGGGAAATTTTGATTGTTAGAATTATGAACAGATTGACTACGCAGGAAACGTCCTTCTACATGTCTCAAGAACTCTTACCGTAAGCAGTTAGCTGAATCTATTTTGGATAATTTTTTAGAACAATTGGGGTAAGATGGGGGTAAAGGTCATAATATTAGGCTTAACAATTACTGTTCTTCTAAGGTCACTTAATCTTTAAGTATAAGGCAGGCATAAATTAAATATTAATTTCACTTAATATGTATTGTTTTTTTACAGTAAACAGGGTTAATTATAAGAGTGTGTGTATGCATACGCATATACTCGTGTAGGCACGTATATACTCGTGTAGGCACGTATATATACGTATTCACATAAATGCACCATTAAACTCATATAT
This sequence comes from Uloborus diversus, assembly GCF_026930045.1. Taxonomy (NCBI): domain Eukaryota; kingdom Metazoa; phylum Arthropoda; class Arachnida; order Araneae; family Uloboridae; genus Uloborus; species Uloborus diversus. Next base: position 98,086,434 of record NC_072733.1, read on the forward strand.
GGGTGTCTTCAAATATTTTTTATCTATACAGATATACATTCGACTATACACGTATATACCCGCTTTTACTCGTATATATACGAACACTTATATACTCAGGTAGACGCGTACACGCGTACGTACTCGAGTAGGCACTTACATATTAGCATATGATATACATGTTTACAGGGTGAGTTTAGACTCTTGGGCAAGTTATTAAAAGGTGTTAAAGGGGAGGAAATGAAACAAGAATCATTATGGTCACAAATATAGCACTGACGCACTACATGCACGCAAAGCCAGAAACTGATGAATGCAAAACAAGTCACAAATTCATTACACAAACACTGTTTTACACCACATTTTAGGTCTTAAGAAAGTTTTAAAGCGATTGATGAAATTTATTACAGCTGCAGGTTACAAATGCGTCAAAATCACAAAGCACTCTCTGTTGCAATAACGGAACTTCTGAAAAAATTTCATCAGTCGCTGCGTCTTTGTTGCGATGCATGTATTAGAACTACTATAGGCCGTAACTTTTAGCAGCTGCTCTAAATATTTCTTATAAACTAAAGCGTTGGGTAAAACAATCTTTGTGTAACAAATTTGTGATCTATTTTGTATCCATTAGTTTCTGGCTTTGTGTGCAGGTAGCGGGTTAAAGAATCATAGGGAACTTATGGTCGCTGCTTCTTATCCTCCACTATCTCACCCTTTAGATTTTTGCACAAGAGCTTTGATTCACTTTGTAAGCATACATGTATATTAGCGGATATACTCGTGTATAAATACCTGTACTAGTGTATACACGTAAATATATGTACATACGTCTATACAGGTATATACTCCTGCTTCGATATATATATATATATATATATATATATATATATATATATATAGTAGACTCTAGTTTTACGTGGGGGCGCGGGGGTTACCTTTCACGGAAATGCCGCGTAAATGGAAACCGCGGAAATTGAGACCTAACAACAGTGTTAAAATAGGGGTATGGTTCCGTAGATAACAAAATACTCCTTTCTAGTGATGACTAATTGTATAATAAGTAATGTGTAGTTATATCAACTTTTATGCACAACATGCATAAAAAAAAACGTAAATTAATTTCGTGTTCTGTTTACAAAAGAGGAGCTGGCTATGATAGTCTTTTGGCAGTCATTAAGAATTTTTCTCTGTAATTCCTTGCAGAGCATTAACGCATCCATGATCACATGCGTCATTTCTTGCTGATAGAATCTTCCTTCACTAATAAATCAGAAAGATCATTTCTATTGTTTAGGAATGGCTTAAAGTTTTCAACGTGAACGTTTTTGGTTGTGCGTCACTGACGTAGGTATCGGTATCCTCGTTGGGTTTAGCCTTCTTTGTCACTCCTAAAAGCTCTTCTTCCAGTGCGTTCTGAACTGTGTGAGTTAAATAAATTTACTTCTGGAAAGAGCTCTGGAACCAATCGCAAAAAATGTCTCCAGCGGAAAGAAAGAGGAGAAAATTTTATCTGTTTGCATTACGTAACTGTCCGCGTAAAACCGAAACTCACCCGCGTAAAACAAAATAAAAGGTGTCAAATCTTAAACAGCGTATAATCGAAACCGTGTAAAACGAGGGTCTACTATATATATATATATATATATATATATATATATATATATATATATATATATATATATATATATATATATATATATATATATATATATATATATATATACGTGAGTAGACACGTACAAATTTGCACTAGATGTATGCACGTATATACTCGAGATAGAAGTGCATACACTCATATGATACACGTATATGGATCATTCTTCAAAAAAGTAACTTTTCTGTCACACGCCTTTTACAGAAAAAATTTTAAGGGACAATTCTTTTTAACAATGTTTTTTTAATTTCAACAAAAATATATCTATTTAAATTAGCCAATAGTTTTTAATAATAATTTTTATTTTAGTATATTTTTGGTTCACAAAATGTGAATTTCACCTACGTGGGATGTCACACACCTTGTGTGACTGTTTATGCTGCTTAATAACTTGTTTAATTTAAAGTATGCACTTAATTATTTATTATTCCTTTCACAATTGTCTCAAATACTAATTGTTTAAGAATATTTATTTTTTTAATATTAGATTTTAGTTCGTTTTAGCGGGACAAGTAGTCATGTCACACAATAAATTCTCACCTCCATTATCTAAACATTAAATGCCATTCCTCATTAACACGTAACAGTAATGACATCAAATTTTATTTTCCCATGATACAAGAGAGCCCCCTTGCTTATTTTCAGCCATAGTTGAAGTTGTGAGATTTTTGTCGTAAAACAAGGAAATAGATTTTTTCTTTAAAAACTTAGTGTGGTTATTTTAACTTCTCATCTCCGTGAACTTGAGCTTCAGGGATGTAAATTAATGTTAAAGTGAACATGTTTTTATGTATTTAACATGTGCAGATTGTAGCAACGAAGAAAAACATTTTTCCATGAAAAATGTATCTATTAGGCCTATATTAATGGAAAATTCCTCACCTCCGTGACAGACCTTATCAATGTCATTATTTCTGAGGTGAAAATGAATGATGGACGGATTCAATAATAGGCCTTCTACGAAACTTATAAATTGCCAGTATATCTTCAAATTTACTAAATACTATTTTTAACATACATTTGAAACTACTAATTAAGCCGTACTTTTATTAAGAGAACTTAATATTATGTTCCCACCAATCATTAAAATAGTTGATTACTTGCACAATTAACAAAATTAGAACTCTGATATTAAGTTGGTCTTAATTTTTAAATATTTAAAGTTTTTTTCTTTTTTTTATTTCTGTGAACAAGGTATTTTTTAATTTTTTTAATTAATGAGTAAACTAATTGGAACTTAGCTGCGTCATTGTTTATGGTTACTTCTAGAAGGTAACACTTTCATGTATGAATGAAAAAAAAAGAAAACGAAGGGTTTCGAAATTGAAAAATATTTGCGTTCAAAAGTTACGTTTTCTGGAGAATGACCCATATACTCGTGTAGATACGTATACACTCCCGTAGGTAATCACGTATACATGCTTATATATTCGTGCATACACGTATATACATGAGTAGGCAAAGCAAGCATGTATCTGATGTATACACGTATCTACTCATATATGAAGGTGTTTAATCATGTTTACACGACACGTATATATTCGTGTATACCCTCATATGTTAATGCATATAATTGTAACTATAAAAGTAACCGAAATATACAAATATTAAAGTTATTTGTAACGGTTTTGTCTATTTTTAACTATGACCCTTTACCCCAGACCACTTTCCCCCATCCCATGGGGTAAAGTATTCATACATACATAGGGAAATGAGAGTGTTATAAAACTTCTTAAATCAAGATTTTTTTTTCTGAAATTCAATGTACCGTGTTCTTTAATAATGCAATGTAAAATAACAACAAAAAAAGTTGAAGTGTTTAAAGAATTTATTGTATTTATTATCCACCTAAATTGAAAACCTACGATTTTATGCCCACTTTACACCAACAGACTCTATCTTAACCCATATTTTACTATCGTCCTGTATATAGGACAGATCATATTTATTGCATTTTGGCAAGGGTTATCACATTTTTAGTTTCTATTTTGGTATTTTTATAAACCCTACGTTTGATAAGTACTGTAAATAAAATTTTAGAGTTCAATTATAAATATTTTTATTTTATTTTTATTTTTGAATTTGACAATTTTTTGCAGTTTTATAATGCATAATTTAATAATTAATTAAAATAATTGTGTAGAAAATATGCCAAAATCCTCTTTCAATTTTATCATTACTAATCATATACATTAGTACTGAGTAAAATTTGCAAGGATGAAACTGCATTTAAATAGGTTTTATGAAGGTTTTATTAGCCGTCCTGTAAATAGGACGATGGCAATATCCCCTGCTATGCGCGCTCCATACAAAAGTAGCTGAGCTGTTGGAAAATGAACTTGATTGCTCTCTTTCAAAACTCAATACTATGAAGTTTTCTCACAACAAGAGTTGAAAGAGCAGGTTTTTGGGGGTCGTAGGGAGTTTTTTGTTGACTAATTAATCATCCGCACTCAATACGTTGTGATGCTACCTTCTGGATTGAGTAAAAATATTTGCTGTTCAAAGTATGAACGCTGATCTCAGAAGCAAATAAATTAAAGAAAGAGTACATGAGGCATATTGAATAAGAAATTATTAACAACTGAACTAACTATAGATAGAATATGTAATGTCATAGGAGGATGAACCCATGAGAGTGACCTTGACTTGAAAATATTGCCATCTGATCCAAATATAGTCACTGATGATGAAGAAATTCATGAAAGTAATTCTAGCATTCTGTATAGTTATGCTGATTTTGACGAAAAACTTCTAGACTCCTTGAGCAATAAACATTTCAAAAGGAATCAACACTAATGAAGAAATGAATATACCAAAATAAAAACGGCCTAAGTGTGTACCCGAAGTTTGCATAACTTTATGAACCACTTTCAAATGAAAATCGTCAGAAGATATTGTTAGACATATAATTTCAGGAAAACACTCGTGACACTTTTCGAGAGTGTGGTCGAAAATATGATGAAAGCAGTAAAGGAAAGTAATAATTAACCCTGGCATAAGAATAACAACGATTTTTGTTTGCAAACATCAAAATTGAAACACTTTTTTGGGCATAATGTTATGTAGCGGATATAATATAATACCCAGTGAAATTTGGAAGATGCTCCAGATAAAGGAACAACTTTTGTTCGTCAAACTATGTCATGAAAACAGTTATTTCACATCAAGCTATTTTTATAATTTGATAATACTGATTTAGATAGCTACTGTGTAAATTTCGCCTAATTTATAATTTTTTGAATGAAGCTTTTCAAAAAATTGGTGTGTTTTCTGAGCATTCAACCATTGTTGAAATAATTGCCCTTTATTTTGAAAAATAGAGATGAAAAATTTACATAAAAGGGAAGCTCATGAAGTTTGATAGTAAACTCTCAATTGTCAACTCTTTTGGTGGTTACCAATTTCAATTTTATACTATATCAAGGAGCACAAAAAAATATGTCCGGTTCCGAAAATTGTTTCGACTGTCATAACAGAGCAAAAAAGATGAAAAATGAAAAGAATTACACTCAGGTAACACATTTAGTAAACAATATAGTTGTTGATAATTTGCTGTCCATTATTAAAACTCCAGCAGGGCACAAAACATACATTTTTTTGTCTTATAATATTTTTGTTCATCTCAGAAACAGACAACTATTTGAAACAAAAACAGTAAGGGAAATTGGAATGAGAAAATGTCTCTTAGAACCATCCAAAATCTTGAAAATTATGGGATTCAAGCATCCGATAGGAAATTTCACATGAAACACAAGATTGTTGAAATGATGGCAAAGAAGTATCACTCATCAGCAATTTCGAAGATGCAAAGTTTTTCAAAAAAAAGAAAGAAAAAGAAAAAAAAAAAAAACACACACACACACACACAGAATAACGAAGAATTGAAACAAAAAGGAAAAATATTTCATTTAGTACTAGTGTAAAAATGGTGTGGACTCATATGAAAATCATACAGAAATATTATGCATCCATATGTAATACAAAATGGTAACGACCGACCATAATTTCGAAATGCCTTTGAAGCAGTACTGGATGCTGCTTGGAAAATATTGAAACTGTTTGCTTCAGAAGAAACCTTAACATGTATTGAAGCCTGTAGAAAAGTTACTATTGTTTACATGGGTTTGTGTGTACGCCTAAACATTGCTGAAAAGCAACTGTCTGTTCATCAAAACAAGACTCGAACCATACAGAAGAGCCTTTTAAAGCTGCAGACTGAAAACGTTTTAGTAAAAACTTCGAACTAAAAACAACACAATAAGTTGAAGCATTGTATTAAGAAAAACAGCGGCAGTTCATGAAAAATATTATTTAGGACTTTGCGTAGAGTGTTTTCTTCCATTTCACACGCACCAGAAAGCTTGAGTGAAAAACCAAGTATACAGTAGTGGATGGTACCATTGTCCTATATATAGGACAGTTTGTAAAATGGAACCGAATACGTATTTGGTAATGTTTAAAATTTTATGTGTATTCCTGAGGTCTCCTTAGTCTGTAATAGTAATTTTTATGAAAAATATTAAGTTTTTCATAATGTGGTAAAATATGGGTTAAAGTCAGAACAAACAACGTAAGTAGAAGCACAAATTTGTAAATTCTGTTGTTCTGACTTTACTATTCAGCACAAAGGTATTTATTTATCTTAAGACTCTATCTTGTTAAATTTATCGTTAATAATTTTTAATAAAATATTATGAATGATAAAACGTTCCTGATTAGCTCCATTCGTTTATATAATGTACTTTGGTGAGTTGATTACATTCATAAAAATTCCTTTAAATTATCTAAAATGGTTCTTTTATTTGTAATAAATGCATTTATTTCCGCATAGATATTGAAAATTGTTTAAGAGACGTCACACATATATATAAATGGAATGTGAACTGTACGAAAGGAATGCGTTAGAAGTGAAGAGACTATCTACCTACGCTATGTATGAAATCAGTAGAAGCTCACAATTATTAATAGATTTACATCTGTTAGTTCTTCAATATAATGACGATAAAAAAATGCTAAAATTTTAAAATATTAAAATTTTTAATTTAATCATGCATGCGATTATGTTCAGTTTTAATAATTTAAAATTTAGTTTCCAAATTTTGAATTTAAAAAAAAAAAAAAACATTTATTTCAAAGTAAGCAGTTTTGATTGAAAATTCTCTCCGCTATCCTCTTGAGACCTGAAGCTACAAAAACAATACAACTGCTTTTTTATGGCTTTTATTAGTATTTCTTTAAAGCTACATTTTCCAGCTTGGTAGAAATAAAATGAAAAACTCAAAATAAATATATAAGTAAACGATGTTGAATGTTATGAAGCAAAGAAGGTTCACGTGTGTGGACCTCAAGACTGTAGAAGCTATGCATTGCAATTCTAGTTGAGAGAGCTGATGCAACAATAGAAAATACTAGTCGTAATGCGGAAGTCCGTTAGAACTTCTAAATAATCAGTGCACTTTGTTAAAGAGCACTCCCTTTAATTGCATCTACTAACTCAAACTCAACGACCTCCATAGAGCTAGTGTGAAACTGAGTTTTGTAATGCATATTGAAATGTAGTTAACCTTTTAGTTAAAACTAAATGGCACGTCGTTATTTGTTGAAAACTTGAATCTAAGTTTTGAATGTCTTTCGCATATTCCGTTTTAAATATTGAAAACACCGTGCAGCTTATGCTATGTCCTCAAATTTATTTTATCTTCAAATCCTGTTTAGAAAGTATAGGCGGTCTTCCTCGACAATAAACAGTAGTGCACAATTTTTGATGAATAATAATTGAATAAAATACTATATTTTTAAAACTTAAGTCAACATGTTCTTCATAAATAACGGTAATGAGTTATTTGTTTTGCACTTTTGAAATTTGATTGAAACATTCAGCTGAACTTGTCAAAAAATGTTGATCGTATATCACTCAAATGCTATCTCCCAATCAAATATGATGCAAAGGGATGGCATTAAAATTTGAAGCTAAAAACGCAAACCGCGAACTATCACAGCATAAAATATGTTAAAGCGCGAGCTAACAATAGTTATACATTTCGAAAAATATTGGTAGTGTTTTTCAGTTTGGCATGATTTCGGAAAATTAATAAAAGCTATTGCAGATGTTCGCAAATTTTAAAGAAAATTGCAAACACTGAATTCGTATTTTACCCAAAAGAATATTTACGAAATAACTGCATCTTGGAAAATTGTTGATGAAATATTATATCGCAAACATGATTTCTGTAGTTTTTTAAGATTGCATAGAATGCTACGATGTAGGATAAAACGTTTCACTAACTTCAAACCAGCTCTCAAGAGAAGACTTTTAAACATTAGTTCTAGAATTATTGGATTATACAGTTAGTTGTGCACAATGTTATCAACTTTTGTTAAACAAAAAGTTAAGATCTGCCTTTAAAACCTTGTCAGCTAATACAGTACAGCATTGTGCCTTAAAAACTGCTTTTGAAGTGAAATATAATTAAAAATATGAAGTAGTGCAGAAGTTAACACTCATAATAAATAATGAAATCACCTTTGTACCGAAAAGTAAAAGAACATATTACAACATAAAATCCCACTAATTCGCAAAGAGCTGAATATTCGGGTTTTGGAGTTACGAGAAACCCCTTTTTAGATGCAACTTATGGATGAAAAGATGTGTGACAAAAGCAACGAAGCTGAGTAAGAAGCAGTTTAAGAGTAAAAATAGCGGAGTAACCGGTCAACCAATGCGAATGTCAGAAATCAATAAAGAATCAATAGGATTGTAAAAATCGAAATTTCGAAAGTTTTTTCACTGGTAAAAAACATACGCATAAAAGAATTAGATTGACGGAAAGATATATTGATATTTGTATTCTAATTTTTCATTGATTGTTTATTTAATCCTCTCTTTTTCTTTTTAACTGGTAACTGTTCTGTTTTGTTAGTTTTGTTAAATGTCTTTTCAAACAAGCTTCCATTAACTTTTTTTGCATTGAAAAAGAGGTTCATGTTCATAGTAACTCCGAAACTTGTGCATGTAGTTCCCTGTAAATTTGAAATATTCAACGTTGCATAATTTTATTTTAATCCAGATGACTCAAAATTATTGTAAACAGAAACACGTTTAGTCTCTTACTCATCAACAAGTTCTTCCTAATTTATTTAAAAAGTTTGTTTCGTTATGGTTATTTAGGCGCATTTACTGAAGTTCCTTCACATTAAAGACTCTTATTACTTTTAACCTGGAAATATAGCAAGTGATGAGTGTGAATTTCGAAACTTTAACCATAAACTAACCCAGTTCATGTCCGATACGAAAATTTATTAGCAGAAGAGATTTAATAATTTATTAAACATCCATGTGAACGCGTTTGGGAAGAATTTGTTTTAAGTGTCATCAGGTTGTAATTATATTTTGTATTGACTTTTAACAGACTATTTCTTGCATAAATATGCATATACCTAGGTTTCTGAAGAATAAATTACTGTATTTCAAGTACTTTTTTTCCAGTATTCTTAGATTGTTTACATCTTTTCGACGTGCTGAATTTGACACCCACTAGACCATGCACATAGGTTGCTTTTCAGTTAAAAAAACTGTAGAAGTATTTCAGTAAAACAAGTAAAGCTCGGTAAACTGAGTAAATTTAGTGAAATAATTATGTTAAAGTTTTTATTTGCTAGAGCAGTGAGAGCAATCTTTCATATATGATATTACACCTTTAGTAACAATTACATTACTTTAAGTTCAAAGTTGATGCTGCCCTTAACGGAGTAAACTATAATACGAGTATGTTCAGTAAATACTAAAACATGCTATCAATGTTTTTTTTTTTTTCAATTTAAACTGTTTCTTCGCAGTCGCCCAGCTCCCTGTCAATAATTTATATTTTTTTTAATGTAGGGGAGACTAAGGATAGTTGGCAAACTTTTTAAACTTTATTTTTTTAAAGGTTGAAAATAATGTAGAAAATTTTTCCTTTACTGCTTGGATAATCTGTATGGTATCAGCAATAAAGTCGTATTTTTGTTTTGACAGTACTATGCTTTGTCTATTTGTTACATATTTTTTTGTGAATCTTCGCAGAGTTCGCACACTTTCCCCATCACAGGGTAAGTTGGCGAGCCGTACGAGGTAAGTTAGCGAACTATTTTATTTGCCTCCGTTCTTCTTTTTTATGTTTCTTTTGGATTTAGGTTCCTTTTTTCTTGGATTCAGAGATTTATTGTATGTTTTGGGGACTTTTTGTGATGATTTGCGTTTCTCTGTTAAAATTCTTTCTTCTTGAAGAGCCTTTTTGATTACCGTTTTTGGGGAGTATTAAAGAGTATCGCTGTGTCGACCTCTTTCGTTTGCATCGTTTTTTAATCTGACCCTCTCCAGCTTTAGGATAAGATCGTATATGATCTGGAGTAATGCTTCGAGACGTATGTGGGTTTTGCTGATAATTGCGCTATCCTCAGTAAGAAACTCGAAATCTAAATTATTGAATGAAGTAGCAACTGAATCTGCTCTAGGACAGGTATATCCAGTTTTATTATTTCTTCCTACATGGTTGCCTGCAGGGACAAACAGATTCCCTCATAGATCCATCATCAGTGACATAACTTTGCATGAAGTCACAATCATGAAAAATGTTTGAATTGCAGGGAAACACACCAGTTCTTTTGAAACCATTCATTACATTTATGGGGCTTGCTTTTTGTGGAAAAGCAACTGTTACCACCGTTGGTACGTCGTAAATCGTCATTGGCTTTATTAAATTATTCAACATCCAGGAATCACAGGCGGAACTAACATAATTTTTCAATGGGCCACGTAGATTCTTATCAAGAGGCAGCAACTTATGGTTAAAATGTAATGGGAAAGAGAGTAGCGTTATTATTATTTTTAGTAGTGTAGTAGTTTCTTTACAAAAAATCAAGCCCTTCTATTGACGTGGGAGTCGTAAATGTCTAGCAAGAGAATCAGAGGTTTTTCTTTGAGCATCTAGTGTTTTTAGCAAAATGAGTTAAGAAATCTGGAAACATTTAAGCTGTCATCTAAGTCACCATGTCTGTCACCTAGTTCTGTCACTAGGTAATGCACCATCTACGCGTCATTACATCTGGTGCGGTTATGGTAAAAAAAGGGCTACCAAACTAAAGATGTATGCCAGCCACTGACGACTAAGTATTTTTTTTAATTAATTTATTTTTTTCGCGAACACATTTCTTTCTTCATGCAAGGAACTAAAACTAATAATAATTAATTGATAATAGTGAGTGCCGGATGTACAATTTTTCCGAGCCAGGGCAAATCTTGAAACTGCTAACTATACCAATTTTCCTTCACGTTTTATATTGAGTTTCAACGAAAAATAATCCCCACGGAAATAGAATAAATTTGTTAAACCAAAAGTTGCCTCCCGGGAGCAAAGGTCCCGACTCCCCCTTCTGCACCCAGATCCAGCACTGATCTCATTAGTGATTTTTCAAGGAAATGATTAGTCATTAAAGAGTTCCACTGCATTTACATTGTTTAAAAGAACACTACTAATGTTTAACGTCATTGATCAGAAACCAAGCAATAGATAACATAGTAGCTAAGTAGCACGAATTCAAAAAAATAAGGCTTATTGATTTTGTTCTTGAGAAATAAAAATGTTTGAAAATGAAATTTATGGAGCAACAAACTGAAGTTATGTGAGCCTTTCTTTATATATTTTTGTTTACTTTTTACACTATGGATTAGCTTTGAAAACGTAAATATGGAAATTAATATTTTAAATGTAAATGCAGTTTTTGTAGTAAGTAATATTGTGTGCTACATTTTCCTGCAACTTTTTTATTAGTACACATTGTTCGTGTGCAATTCTGCTGTAAGCTATTCAATTGTTTTGGAAACATCTTTGTATCTTAAATTTTCATAGCAGCTCTGCTGATTAATAATTGGATTCATACAAAGCCTAAACCATCATCAGCTTGCAGTCTCAAAATACGCAAATTTAATGCATATTTATTATTTCTGAAAGCTTCTGTTATACTTGTGTAGTAGGTATTCTTAGAGGATATTAGTGGTAAGTAATTGTTCTAAAACGCATCCTAGAAACTGTTCCTAAACGTGTGCCAAAAATGTTTAGTGCAAGTGTTCAAAAATGTGTCTTTAATGCTATACTATAAGTGCTTATAAAAGCCGCTAAAAAGAAGGCTGAGCTAAATATACACTAGTTTGCAAAAATTAAGGACGAAGTCGAAAAATTAGCATATCAGCTGAACGAAGAGGCAGAGCGGACAGAAAGACCAATCAGGAGATTAAGTAAGGTAGCACATGCGCAGATATGCAGGCAGACGTAATGGGGGAGTGTCTGAGTAGTATAAAGCATGTTGTCGGTGTAAGTTCAGTATTTCTGGGAAAGAGATTGCACGCCGTATAGCAGTTAAAATCACACCGAGTTGCTGCCTCAGCAAGAAATGGCGAATAATCAATCTGTTAGACAACATCCGGATGATTTTACCCGAAGTCGAATCATTGGGAAGTTGGAGGAAGGTCGCAGTGTGACAAGTGTGGCTGTAGAGTTCGGAATTTGCTCACAGCATCGCTTCACGACTTTGGAGACGATTTCAAACTACAGGAACAGCTATCCGGGGGTTCAGTAGTGGTCGTCCACGAGGAGCCACACCCGCAGATGACCGGTATATTGTCTTACAGGCCAGAAGAAACAGGCGGCAGACAGCGGGAGAAATCGCTAGACACACGACACAGGCGACTGGACGACCGATATCGCGTTTTACCGTGGCCAAAAGACTCCACGGTGGTGGTCTGTTTTTACGACGCCCTATACGGTGTGTACCTCTAACGCCTGCCCATCGGAGAAGGCGTTCTCTGTGGTGCTGGGAACACCGGAATTGGAGAGACAATGAATGGAGAAGAGTACTCTTTACAGATGAGAGCAGATTCAGTCTGTGTAGCGATTCTCATCGCATACTCATCTGGAGAGAGAGGGGAAGCCGAAATCATCCCTCGAACATCATTGAAAGAGACAGGTATGGAGGTCGCGGTGTTCTCGTTTGGGGAGGCATCATGCTTGGTAGTCGTACAGACCTTCACATCTTCGACGCAGGTTCAGTCAACGGGACCCATTATTGTAACGAGATTCGTCTTCCATATGTGCGTCTTTTTAGAGGCGCTATGGATCCGCAGTTCTTTTTCATGGACGACAATGCACCAAGTCATCGCACAGTAGCTGCCGAACAGCTCTTAGAGAGTGAGGATATTGAACGTATGGATTGGCCGGCACGATCTCCGGATCTCAATCCCATCAAGCATGTATAGGATTTTCTAGGCAGACGCTTGGCAGCTCGTACCTTACCACCAGTAACGATTCGGGAGCTTCGATTGGCGCTGCAAGACGAATGGGCAGCAATGCCTCAACAACTCATTGACACCCTCATTCTCGGTATGGCAGATGCTGTGAAACCTGCCTAGCAGTCGGGGGAGATCATATCCCCTACTAAAGACCGGATGTTTCTTGCTAGACACCCATCACAGGGATGTTTCGGCCTTCAGTCGCATTGCGCTCCATGCTACTTTTTCAATAAAGCTTCTTTTTGTTCCTTTGATTTCTATTTTAGTAAGTGTTGCTTACATTACACATGTCCTTACGTATTGAGGATCTTACGGTATTAAATGTGTTGATTTGGAAAGCTTTTGTACAAAGTTATATTGAAAAAACCGTCTCGTCCTTAATTTTTGCAAACCAGTGTATATATATATATATATATATATATATATATATATATATATATATATATATATATATATATATATATATATATATATATATATATATATATATATATATATATACAGGGTGGTTATAAAATAACGTTAGGTGTTCAGAACTGAGTTTTTAGAAGTGTTTCAGAAACTGAACCAAAAAAGTGTTCTAAAAAAGGGGACTAGTGTCCGTGTTCAAAAAATGTTTTAAAACGAGTTTTCAGAACGATTCTAATAAATGTTCCAAAATAAGTTTTCTGAAAAAGGAGACAAGTGTCCGTGTGAAAAAAGTGTCCGAATAGTGATTATTTACAGTGTGTTCTGTTACATTTTGTTTTTATCAAATTTGAAGCTTTTAGAAATGTATGTGTGGATTGTAATAAGCTAAAATACTTTGCTAACAGGTTTTTGTAACAGTGACGAGAAAAGTCATCAAATAGTTTTTAAAATTAATTTTCATAACGGTGGAAAAACAGTAAACAAAAAGACTGTATAATTAACAGGTTTAACAAGTTCCTTAAACTGTAGAATTTTACAAAAATACTGTTTTCAAACTAAAAATGACAGATTAGTAGATTGAAAATGAGAAAAATGAAAAAATTTTCATTTTTGAGCCGGGACACATTCTGTTAAGTAATATTAAGCAAAATTTTTTTTTTATTCAAACTGTAAGACTTCCTTTTACCTACACGTAAGAATAATAAATTCTTAATATTTACTTGCACATAATATATGCATAGAAGTCTAGACATTCGGTAAACTGCCGCCGGTAAAATTATATTTCGTCTTGAAACTAAAATGTCTTTTGGGTTTTTTTACTTATGTGAAAGCAAAAATTAATTTTATAATGTGTTTTACTAAAAAAAAGATATATATATATATATATATATATATATATATATATTTATATATATATATATATATATATATATATATATATATATTAATCTCATCAAAACTTTACTGTTAATAGATTAATAACACGAGTTTTATTAATGACTCTATCTTTTACTGTTACATTTCATGCAGATGTCAGGATGAATACTGATCTATCAGAAGTTACCGAATCATTCTATCGATTTGTTTTCAAATACGGATCTCGAACTTCCTAAATCTGAATACACATTACTTTCATTTTCTAAGATCAACATTAAAAATAATGATCCGGAAAACAGCCAAAAACAAAGTAAAAGGAAGCTATTCATTTGGCAGAAATATGGATATTTTTGACCTCCCGCCAATTCATTACACATTTTCCTCAGTGGCTTGATGCCCAACAGTAATGAATAAAAAAGCAGATCTTTAATGAAAACAATGTATATTTTTTTAAGATAAATCTTTAGACGTTACTTTGTATGATACATTAACTATACAATGGCTTTTGGATCTAAACTATTTGCATTTATTAGCGCACAATTGGCATCATCTTCTACAGTCACGTGCTTAAGTACAGGTTTATTCCTCAAAACAAAAAAGTATTTCCCACATTATTGGTTATTTTATTCCTATGAAAGCAACAGTTAAAGAGGTAAGAAAGCAAATTATGGCATTGTCTTCGCCGTGGTTGTTCAACCTTCATCGGAGGCTTTTGTCCCCGACTGTACGCTTACAAAAAAAAAAAAAAAAAAAGCACTTTACAGCTACTTTAAATACTAACATAAACTTTTCTCGTGTTACATATCGTCATTATCAGACATTATTTTCTCTCAAATGTGTTTTTTGGTGTGAGGATGCCATAACTTTCACAATAATAAATTATTTAACTTCAGTTGTAACGCATAATTTTAAAAATTAATTTTCCGCTTTCGGTGGATAATAAACAGACAGTTCTCATTGCGGTGGTTTTTTGAAAAATAGAAAGTTTTATCCCGTTTTTTTTTTTCTTTTTTAAAATTAATCACTGCTTTAATGTGTTGCGCCACACGAGAAAGATTATTTATAGCTCAGTTGGAACATCGTGCTAAAAGCGTGAAGATCGTGGGTTCGATCCCAGCCATCACCGTGGGCAAAAATCGGATTTTTTTAATTACTGCAACCTTTATCTACTACATCCAACTCATCTACTGCATCTTACTACATCCTTCAAAACACAAAAATTCGATGGCATCCTTCCTTATGCCCGTTAACTTCCTTTTCTTAAAGAAGCAGCTAACGAGGGGTGTGTGCAAATAGGAAAATCAGCATAATTAAATTGAAGATTTTGCAATTTTTTAAGTTTTAGCATATTTGATAGTTAATACGGTTACTAATTTCCTTTAAGCACTCTTCCGTCATATTTTTGTGTCCATCTGCTCATATTACTCCGTTTTCATTGTGGCGAACTAGTTATTCTGATACAGTTCAAGCAAATCAGCTTGAAAAAAACGTATATGTAGTTTTATTTAACATTTTTATATTAAATGCGCTGTGAATAAATTTTTATTTCCCATACATTTCGGCGTACAGCACTAGCACTAGTTGTATAACAGGTAGGCACAGAGATTTTTATTTTTCGGTTTATTCACACTGCGCTACCGTTCAACTGAAACAGCTGTTTTCGTCACGCGGTCAGCCTTTCGTCAACAGCAATGTGTTTGGGATAGTTATTTGAAGTGATCTAAAGATGTAAATAAATATACCTGAATACTGATATATTTTACTTTCAATGCGTTTATCACTAAACCAAGGAAAAAAATCCATAAGACGTATCAAGACTCAACTTTCCTCAAAACTTAAGAAGAGTTATTTACCAGAATGAAAAATATGTCGCATTTCATTGTGAAAATTAGTAGTTTGAAATGTGTATAAAAGACGCATTTCCTTTTTATGCTTTTCATGCTCTAAACAATTGGCAGATGGCAGCCATTTTCATTCTATAGTTGCTAATACTGAGCGTTAACTGTGGGAAAGTAGGGAATTACTTAGGATACCAGTGACTTCCGAAATTCATTCAGATTCAGAATTATTGCGTTAGACGGAAAATAAAATAGCTAAAGAGTTAAGGGTTATTACTAATATTAAATGTTTGAGAAAAAATAGTTTTTTCTTTTATAGATATATTTTCTTGTACGGTAGACAACCTTTGCAACTAAGCAACATATGTATGAAATTTTCTCTGCAAATTAATTTTTACTATGCCGAAAACAAATAACGTCTCATTTGATAATGCATACAGTGACGACAAATCATTTTAGTTCAGTTCATTGTATAATTGGGTAATGCGAGTACTGAATAACGGTCTTCTATTTTTTTGTTTGAATGATGTTTCAAAAGCTTTAGCAAAGATGAATTAGACCAAGAGCTGAGCCCCCAAAACGCGATTTATCTCTTTTATGGCTTGTGGCCGGTTAAAATAATAAAAAAATGCAATTAAAAACTTTGGCTCGAATCCCCCCCCCCCCTAATTTTGGGTCACACGGCTGAGTGGGTGGATGAAAGATAAAAAAAAAAGAAAAATATTATAGTGATGAGTTAACGGGCTAAAAATTACATAATAACATTAAATTAATAAAAAAAGGAATTTCTCCCCCAGCTATGTTGGGGCGAACGTGGTGGTCTCCAGGGGTAAAGTATCGATGATAACACTTTTAAAAAAATGATCACTTTCGTGGGGGGGGATTTTACAGGGTATTAGTTTCATTATTTTGATTGTCAATAAAAATTCCCCCCCCCCCCAGTAACTATGGGTCAATTTGTCAAAAAAAAATTTTTTTGTTCCTCTTTATTTGGTCCACATCGAGTATTATTCGAACTTACGCATGACTGTTTAAACTGCAAAAAAAAAAAAACCCCTAAAGTTTGAACGTTTATTCGATAAAAAAAAACTCGTAGCAATCCCCCCTCCACACCTATGGAGGGGTTTGCTACGCG
Organism: Uloborus diversus; assembly: GCF_026930045.1. NCBI lineage: Eukaryota > Metazoa > Arthropoda > Arachnida > Araneae > Uloboridae > Uloborus > Uloborus diversus. The sequence goes on from NC_072733.1 coordinate 98,103,653, forward strand.
ATGCGCGGTTTTACAACGTGGTGCCCCCCCCCCCCCAGGGGTGAATTATCGATTGATTAAACTAAAAATAAATGATCACTTTCGTGGAGGGAATTTTACAGAGCATACATTTAATTGTTTTAATTGCAAAAAAAAAAAAAAAAAATCTCCCCCCCCTCCCACTCTAGTAACTATGGATCAATTTGTAAAAAAAAATTTTTTTTTTTGTTCCTCTTTATTTGGTCCGCGTCGAGTACTATTCGCACTTTAGCCTGACCGCTTAAATTGCAAAAAAAAAAAAAAAAACAAAGTTTGAATGTTTATTCATTAAAAAAACTCGTAGCAAATTCCCCCCATCTATTTGGGGGGGGGAGGTTGCTACGCGGTGCGTGGTTTTACAATGTGGTGCCCCCCAGGGGTGAACTATCGATTGATTGAATAAAAAACAAATAACTGTCGTGAGGGAATTTTAGAGTATACATTTCATTGTTTTAATTGCAAAAAAAAATCTCCCCCAACCCCAGTAATTATGAGTTTATTTCACAAACAAAAGTGATTTTATGTTAAAATTGCAATAACGATTTTTTTACTTGTAAATGTTAATGCGTTAATCCGATGCGTTAAATGAATATTTAAAATAATAATTTGGAAATTCATATAGATTTATTTACCTTCGGCATATTGGTTGTGATAGTGTCTATCTAGTTTGATAAAAATGTTCCTGCAATCTCGATGATATAAATCTGCTTCTGTTAAGAACTCGGAAAGATCTAAATCACGGAATTTCAGTTTTCAGTGTTTTCGAATCTTTGAAACTTTTATTCCTTCAAATAAAGTTTCTGTCAAAACATTATCTTTTATCTGGTGGCTGGCTACACTTAAAATTATCCTTTAAAACACTCATAATATAAAAACATCAAAATATATTTTTGAAAAAAGGATTTTTTTACGTTTTCAGTTTAAGGATGCGGTACAGCGTGCTCCGAAAAGAAAAACCAACAGCTATAACGACTTCACTGTGTTGGATACAGTTGATCACGGACGAAACTGCCCTCGAAACAGCAAGAAGAAATCATCACAGGCGTGTACTTTCCCTTTCCTTCTTTTCATACTGAGCACACAATGGTTGAAGCAGATGTACGGACGCTGAATTGCTTCCTTTCATTTTGAAAAATATTTCAAAATTTCTAATTTAAATTAAAAACATTTTTTTGGGGGGGGGGGATTTTTTTTCCTGCTACAATCATATGTAAACTCTGAGAAAATCCCCCCTCTCTACGAAAGTAATCTTTTTTTTTTATTTAATCAATCGATAATTCCCTCCTGGGGGGCAACAAGTTCGCCCTAACATAGCTGGGGGGGATTTTCTAAGTGTTTTTTTTTTACCGAATAAATAATTGCAATTGTTTTTTACAATTTAAGAGGTCATGGGAAAGTTCGAATAGTACTCGACTCGGACCAAATAAAGAGAAACAAAAAACTTTTTTTTTGACAAATTGATCCATAGTTACTGGGGGGGGGGGGGAGATTTTTTTGGAAATCAAAATAATGAAACAAATACCCTGTAAAATTCCCCATCCCCAACCCCACGAAAGTGATCTTTTTTTTATTTCAACAATCGATATTCACTTCTGGGGGGAAGGGGTTCCCACATTCGCGCCAACATAGCTGGAGGGGGGATTTGCTACGTGTTTTTTTTTATTAATTTAATGTTATTATATAATTTTTAGCCATTTCACTTATCAAGTTAATATTTTTCTTTTATTTTGACTTTTCATTCACCCATGCAGCGAGTGACCCAAAAATAGTGGCCGGAGGGGGGGGGGGGGGGATTAGAGCCAAAATTTTTAATAACATTTTTTTATTATTTTAACCGGCCACCCGCCATAAAACAGATAAACCGTGTTTTGGGGACTCAGCTCTTGGTCTACAGGGACGACGGGTTCGAACTGAAAAATTCATTTTGTATTGAATAGTCTATTTATTGAGAAGGCTATAGGATATATAACATTGCGCTTTGACTAATAGGAGTGGAGCAGCAATAAGAAATGTAATGAAAACGGAAAAATTTATATAATTGTATAAAATGCTTGGAACGCCGAATACACGTACATTTTTGAGGTAGACCGTGCAACGCCTGGCAATGCAGCTAGTAGACTCATAATTGCTGGGGAGGAGAGATTTTGTTTTGCAATTAAAACAATTAAATGTATGCTCTGTAAAATTCCCTCCACGAAAGAGATCATTTATTTTTAATTTAATGAATCGATAATTCACCCTTGGGGGGGGGGGGGGCACGTTGTAATACCGCGCACTGCGTAGCAACCCCCTCCATAGGTGTGGAGGGTTGATTGCTACGAGTTTTTTTTATCGAACAAACGTTCAAACTTTGGGTTTTTTTTTTTTTTTTTTTTTTGCAATTTAAACAGTCATGCGTAAGTTCGAATAATACTCGACGTGGACCAAATAAAGAGGAACAAAAAAATTTTTTTTTGACAAATTGACCCATAGTTACTGGGGGGGGGGGGGAATTTTTTTTGGCAATCAAAATAATGAAACAAATACCCTGTAAAATCCCCCCCCCCCACGAAAGTGATCATTTTTTTAAAAGTTTTATAATCGATACTTTACCCCTGGGGGCCACCACGTTCGCCCCAACATAGCTGGGGGAGAAATTCGCTACGTGTTTTTTCTTATTAATTTAATGTTATTATATAATTTTTAGCCATTTAACTCGTCACTTTAATATTTTTCTTTTTTTTGACCTTTCATCCACCCACGCAGCCGTGTGACCCAAAATTAGTGGGGGGATTCGAGCCAAAGTTTTTAATTGCATTTTTTTATTATTTTAACCGGCCACAAGCCATAAAAGAGATAAATCGCGTTTTGGGGGGTCAGCTCTTGGTCTAAATTGGGTGCAACATCTTCCTTAAGTGCAGTTCGAAGAAGAATACGACTAGTGTTTGTCCACAGGCTAGACGTCCTTATTTACTGAATTGCTGCATCACTCCCCCCCCCCCCCCCAGGAAAACAATGAAAGCTCTCCAAATTCGTTTTTTTTCATTTTCAAATTACACAAATCAATAAAAATTTTCTCAATGTCATGCAACAAATACTGTAGTTTTAAATGATATTATTTTCTGAGCTTAAATTTCAACTAAAGTTTACTTTCTGTTTAGTTTAGCCTAGTTTGTTTAGAACTAATATGACAATAGTTAAATGTTATATTAGTATAAACTAAGTTATGTTATTAAAATGTTATTAGTATAAACTACATATTAGTAATGTTAAATATTTAAGTATTCAATAATATAATTAAGTATGATTCCAAATACATCAATAATATAAAATTAATAACTGCAGTCTTTTGGAAAAAAGTCAGATGGATAGTAACTTAAAGTTTTTAATTTTACAAAGCTTTAAAGAAAGATGCTAAATAGCCGTTCATGTTACAATCATCGATGCCGCTCTATCCTTTCAATTTTAACAGCTGAGGAATACAAAGATATTCATCTTAGTATGTTATTCGAACTGTGATTATTATACATTAAAATGTGAGAATGCTCATTTAATTACTCTTTAGCGTTTTATGATTTGATAAATACTATGTGTTTGCAATCAAAGCATAAACTGGATGGAAAAGTGACAAAATAAGTAGGGAAACTTTTCAATGACTGCTACTATCTTCTTAATTTTAATTTTTATTATTCTACAACCGAGCATTTTGTCATATATGCTCCCGTAGCAGCACGTTTTACATGTTAATTTATATTCTAATACCAAGCAAGGAAGGGAGCTTTTAATTGCAATTCATAAACTAAAAACATTTTTGTGCAGTTTTTTGTATGGGTGTAATTTAGGAAATACTTCACATTAATATCCGTTTTGAATTCACTACACTGTAAAAGCGATTCAGAAACGTTCCTGGAAAATGCTGATGTGACACCCATTTCGGCCAGTAATATATCTTGCAAAAACCTGGAACGTTTTAGTTTAACATCAGTAACCTTCCTGAAATTGTCCTTGAATATTTCTAAATAATATGGAGATCTCACCGGTTATAGCCACTCTAGAGCCTTCAAGGTAAATTCGATAGGTTTAATATAATTGATTAGAACCTCCCAAAAGCACCAATGCAACCATGGCCAAAGCGCCAAGGCAAAATTACAATTAAGAACCAAGCATCTCCCTTGCCAGAAATTCTTGTCTTGCAAAGCTGCAGCTATCCAGAGGCTTTATTTGGAGCCTAGTAACTCTGGACTGCCGTAATCGAGCTAAAGATGATACAGTTTATAAATAAAATCCGTTAATCTTTAAACTGGTAGCTAAACATATTTTTCACACCAGGGAGGAGTCTGCATTCGTGCAACTTGAAGTAATTCAAGACACTTTTTTGCAAAGGTACTTGATTTTAAGGGGAAATAGGTGAAAAACCGTGAAATCCCGCAACGCTCCATGGAAATAATCAGTAACGTTTCCGAATTTTTTACAGTGTCCACGTAAGAATCACACATATGACTTGATTTAACAAATATTTATCTTAGAATATATTGTGCATAAAAACATTGAGTCTTGGCGGTTTTTTTTTTTTTTTTTTTTTTTTTTTTTTTAAGAGCAATATATATCTAGCATACGAGACGACTATTCGTAACGAGCGAGTAGTTATACACAGAACAATGTCCAATGAGCGGCAGAGGAAAACATTACCTCCTATAACACCTCCTGTATCACATTCGGATGTGTTTAGCAAAAATTTTGTTTTTCCTGAAGTAATCGAATTGCAAAATCAATAAACCTCCTCTTTATTACGGAAAAATATTACCAAAAATATTCACATCAATTGCTTTTGAACTAATTACTTTGCAAAAAGAAAATATATGCTTTGATCAATAATTGTACCAGCTTTTCTGTTGTTTACTTTTGCATTGTAAAGATAGATGTAGACATAACAACAAACATTTTGTAAACATTTAATTTATATCACTTATATTAATGAATATCACTATCCAAAATACGTTCAAGTATTAATGCATCTAAAATTAAGAAAAAAATAATTTAATTATTTCGGCACCCTTTTCACGTTATCTCTGCAAAAGTATACAATTAATCTTTCTAGAATGAAGTAGTATATGTTCAATGAATTTCGGCTAAAAAGGAAATAAACTCAGCGTTTTCCCTGAAAGGATTTACGCGTAATATTAATACAACTCGAATAACATTTCCAATATAGTTACTAGTTATGATACGTCAGAAAAAAGATTAGTAAAATACTTACATATTTAATAAATGAACAAATATTGGGTTGAAGTTGACACTAAAAGTTTACCAATATCTTCACCAAAATCCCGTAAATATATACAAAACTTACAAAGAAATATGAAAATTTCCTATCTGCCGCTAATCCAAGTTTAATACAAATTTTACCTAATACATTATCAGCAACTGGATATTTTAATGATACCTCTGACATTAATTAGGCAGATACGATACAGCTCTTGTAAATTATTTTGCACTCAGAAATTATTGAACTTCTCCCCGTATCTTGTAAAATTTCTAAAATTCCCGAACAAGTTGTTCGGACGGAAATATTGATTTTCAATACCTTTCGTGCTCTGCGTCATCTTAATGTCAACTTAAGATAAATAAGATTTTATTGCAGCTTCAGCAAACTTAGATTCAATGTTGATTTTTTTTTGTCGCATCGTTTCGATTACTATAAAAATAAATAGTTAAGTAATAAGCAATATTTTATTTTATTACTTTTTTATTGTTTTACTGATGAAGAATGTACTAGTTGTGTGTTGTACGCAGAAAAAATGGCACTGACGCAAATGACGTTGCAATTATATCTATACACACAGATTCTAACCAAACGCGAAGTTTTAATTTCAAAATTTATACACTAGATACTGAACTTCCTGCAAGTACAGTCGGATCCCGACTTACGCGAGGGATGCGTTCCAAGACTCCTCGTGTCAGTCGAAATTTCGCGTTGTGGAAACGTTATATGATTTTTCATTATCATACCCATTTTTTTATATTTTTAAACACTTTTCAGTTTTTCAGTTGTTTTAGACCATTTCAAAAATATATACGAGTATTACCGTTTCTTACGTAAAGAGCTGAATTTTTGCTGTACTTTTAAAAAACTGCATTATTTAATATAAAATACTGTTACGATGCACAAAATCAATGATCAATGGGAGAAAGAGACATAAAATAAAATAGTTCGGTACGTATAGTATGTAGTAATAATAAAGCGGTGCACTTTGTACTCTACAGTAGATACAATTATAGCAACATTTATAATTTAAAAACTATTGATGATGATTTATGCTGCGCAATCTCAGATTCTAAGACGGCTATTCTAATATTATTTTAAATTCAGTAGCTTCGCATTTCTTTTTATAACGTTTCCATCTATGCGGTAAAACCCCTCTTCCTAGTCTCTTTAATCCACAATACAAGAGCAGCTTTCATTTTCATACTGTTTGCATTTTGCTTAGACACTACTCTGCGAGCTTTATATTAAAACTAAGTTCTGAACTTAAACGGATTTCTTTTTCTCGACTTTTAATCGTACGTATAGAAGATTCACTCATACCTATTTATCGTGCTACTTTAAGCGCACTTTTTATTTGTTCAAGCACATCCGGAATCTTCAACTTTTCTTTAACTGTGTGTCTGGAACTTTCTCTTACAGTCGAGTCCCGACTTACGCGAGGGATGCGTTCCAAGACACCTCGCGCAAGTCGAAATGTATGACTACATTTTTTTAGAAACATACAAGTTCTTTTAGATATTTGTGAACACCCCTCAAACTGGTTTAAAGCATTCCTTAACTATACATTATAGTTTCTTGCATAAAGAACTGAACTTTTACTGTATTTAAAAAATAAAAAAGCTGTTTTATTCAACATAAAGTATTTTGAAATGCACAAAAGAATGATCGATGGGAGGGAAAGACATAAAATAAAACAACACAGTACGCACAGTATGCTGTAATAATAAAATGCTTCACTATAATAGTACTGTACAGTGGATAGAGTAATAATATTTATGAGTTAAAAAATGAAGATGATGATGATGTACGCTCCATGATCAGATCGTTATTTTTATCTAATACATTTTTAAATGCGGTTGCTTCGCCTTTTCTTTTAAACCGTTTCCATTTATGGCAACAGCCTCTCTTCCTGATCTCTTTAATCCACAATACAAGATCAGCTTCCATTTTCACAATATTTATTTTGTTTAGACTCTGCAAGTTTCAATATTGAAACTAAGTTCTGAAATTTTACGCATATTTTTTGTTTTGACTTTTAATTGTACGTGTGGAAGATTCACTCATACTTAATGTCGCGCTACCGTCGACGTTTTGCAGTTGTTTAAGCATATCGAGAATCTTAACCTTTTTTTTTTTGTCAGAAAACTTCTTTTACTCCCCATCTTCACAGACTTTAGATGAAACAGCGCACTAGAGTGCCATTACATTTCATTAATTTTAATATTTAGAATGAAAAAATAAAATAAATGAAAGATGATGAGTGGTTATTTGGTGCACTAAAAATGCGATGCATCGCATTTTTTGTTTAGACTAGTTTGATGTGGGAACTTTCGCTGTCAGTGATGCTAAAGGGATGTAATAACATTCACGAAAACAATATTGAGTAGTCAGTAATGAAGCCGATATTTCCTTCCAAAAAAAAAATTGTTTTGTGGACGAGGGATTCGCATCAACTCTAAAATTCGTTTCTCATGGCAAATTCGCGTTATAGCCATTTCGCGTAAGTTGAATCGCGGTGTAGCGGGAGTCGACTGTATTTCCACCTTCACAAACTTCAGATGAAACAGATCTTAGATGCCCATATCTATCACCAACTTTTATGTTTTGAATTAATAAATTAAAAATGTGGAATGGTTATTTATGCACATTTACTATTACGTTATGGACGATTTGCAGGCACCGTAGAGACTATACATTATTCTTCAGGAGATACATACGTGAAAATACACTTATGACCAAAAGTATTGGGACACTTTCTAAAATTCACAATTTTAAGGATTTATCGAGAATTAAAAGACCAATTGCTTTGTAATTTTGTCACATAAAAAGTATGTTTTAGTTGTCCTTTTCCGTTAAAAGTTATATCACCCATGAATTTAGGGGACCAGCAGCAAATTGAGGAAAACAAAAATGTTTTTTGATCATCGTTCATCGTAAATAGCTGCGAATAAACTGTAAATTTTAGAAAATAGTTACCTTACTATTTACAATTATTTGACCTACTTTCGAGAAAATATCGCTTATATTAATGAAGATATAAGCATTTCTCTCAGAACTACGAATTTTATTTGAAGGTTTTTGACTCATAACGCGTTACGTTTTCCATCAAAGCTTACCAAACTTTCAGAAAACGTGACAGCACACAAGATAAGTATAATATTAAATTTTCTAATTAAAATATTGAAAAGTTGATAAAATATGGGTATTCAAAGCAATTACTTTTTCTCTGCTCATGCTCGAGAGATAACAATTTATAACTTTCATTATTCAAACCCCAACTAGATTCTCCAACTCATTAAAAATTCCAGTTTAATATCTTAAAAATTCCGAAAGTTATCAGCGATATAATGAGCCGAATTTGAATAGATCTTGGATAGGCGACGACTCGTTAGGGGTCGTTCTCAAGTTTGCAACATTTGCTTGCAATCGCTCAGTCTGATTCATGATAAAACGGATGATTGGCGAACGATCCCTCACGATTTGTAGTCAGCCCAAGAGCTATTCAAATTCAGCTTGTTAGAACGCTGATAACTTATTCAATTTTTGAGATATTGTAATGAAATTTTATTATGGGTTAAAAGATCTAGTTGAAGTTTAGATTATGAAAGTTATAAATTGCTTATTATAATGCGCAGACAAAAATTGCTTTAAACGTTAATTTTTCATCAATCTTTCAACATTAAAATTTTAAATTTTAGTTTTATAGCTCTATTGTATGCTCTCAAGTTTTCTAAAAGTTTGGTAAGTTTTGATGGAAAACTGCGTGTTTCGAGCCAAAAAGCTTCAAAAAAAAAAAAAAAATGTAGTTCTGAAAGAAATGCTTATATCTTCATGAATATCAGTGATAATTTCTCGAAAGCACTTAAAAAAGTTGTACATAGTAGGGTAACTAATTTCTGAAATTCACAGCTGATTCTCAGCTGTTAAGGATGAACGATGATCAAAAAACATTTTTGATTTCTAAAATTTGTTGCTGGTCCCCTAAATGCATGGGTGATATAACTTTCAATGGAAAATGACAGTTAGAACATACCTTTTATGTGACAAAAGTTACAAAGCAAACTTCTTTTATTTCTCGAGAAATCCTTGAAAATGTGAATTTTTGAAAGTGTCCCAATACTTCTGGTCATATAGTGTATATTAAGGCACTCTGAGTACAATCAAATTCATTTCAAAACGGAGTTGAAAATGTTATAGTAAAAATTTAACAAAACGTATGTCCTTAAAATGAGTAAGCCACTTAACCGTTCCACGAGTTTGTTGTCTCACAAGATCTTTTTTTTTTTAAATTTTAAACTTTCAGCGGATGCGTGTATCCGAGAGATACAATAACAAGTAATTTTGTTTTGTATCTTTACACCAGATAGCACAACGAACGTCTGACTTAAGGTATCCCCCCACCCTTAGACCTGCCTTTAGACCTAGCAGCCTGCACATCTGCTGTGTACATATGAGAAAATAACTATGACAGTTTAGTTTAATTTGCTTTTTTATTTTGTTATTTCAACCTGTAAAATTTTCTGTAAATTTTAATTGTCTTTTGGCTACTTTGTGTTGTTTTCGTTTGCAGATAGTTTCTGTGTTTTGAAATGGAAACTTTTAAACATAAGTTTTAGTTATCAACACTTAGCTAATTACAGCATAATTTTGATCGTATCTTAATCTTGTAAATATACATTTTACCATAATGTGTGAGAAATACGTGAGACTGCACATGTAGATTCAAAGGTCGCACTCACTGAAAGATTAAACTTAAAGTTGATGTATTATGCTGCAGGGATCAGTTTTACTTTTTAAATGTGTTTGTCATCGATTTAAAAAGGGTACCACTGGGAAAGAAGAAAGTCTAGCAATGGTTTAATCATGCCCTGGGTGATTTACAAGTTTTATTTAATTAATTAAATACAATCGCTGAGACATTTTTGATTGTGACGGATGGCAGTAGTAATAAAGAAAAATATATCCAACATTTAAATTCAAGACAGTTAGAGAAGCCTCTCCCTCATGCATTGTAAAAAAAAGGTGGTTCCGATGTTCTGGAGCAATTAAACTGATTGTAACTGGTGTAAAGTAACTTATCGCTTTGGGAAGTTTACACCATACTAACATTACTATGATGTAACGATCACTAATTTATGTGTGTGTTAAGGTTACACCAGAATTTTCTGTATGCTTACAGAGAAATTGCTTGTAAGATTACACATTAGCCAAAATTAAGCTTTGAACACTTTCTAGGACGGTTACTCATTTTTAAGGGAAAGCTGACTCCTATTTCAAGTTAACTATGGGATTATTTTAATATTTTAAATGTATTAAATGATCATGTAATAATTTATTTCTATAATCTCTAAATTGAAAGCTTAAAAATAAATTGGCAGGCTGAAATACTTGAATTTTTCTAATAACAGTATCAGAAATAGCAATTGCATGCTGAAAACCTCTTTGTTTTTTCTCAACTCTGCAGCTTTTGCCTTCCATGTTGTTTCTAATCATTCTTTCTTTCAATATGTATCAGATTAATGCTTTTTTCACAAACAATGTACACCAAATTTATTTTAATTACACAGGCAATACATTTTTACCGCGCTAAGAGAGTAAATAACACCCTGGTATTCTACATGGAATCGAACCCACAACTCCTTTCTCACAGAGAGCTCGCAAAGCAAGAGCTTTTTGCAACTCTTCTACAGAGGCCAGTGTTAAATAAATATGTTTCGTTAATAAGAGTTGACGAGCTCTGCGTTGATGCTGATCTTTACGCATACGCTTTGAATCATATCTCAGTTTTTACAGTAATTTTGACGATAGGTGGAACTTAACACAAGATGTCGTGAAAGTTTCCTCCAACAATTCGAGTTTGGCATGACTTACTACAAAAGTTATGTAACGTTACACCCATTAACGATGAATAACATGCAGTGAATAGGAGAATAATTTAAAGCGGATGTTTTTAATATTAAATCTTATGACTAATAAGACAAAGGAACATTTTTTTTCAAGCGCAATAAATAAAAGAAGCTTACAATTTTTAATAGTCAGTCATTGGTCTTTCAAACTGACTGAATATGCGTTATGGTTCCATTTGATGGCGCTTCACTGTGGTTTATACCACATACGAGATAAGAATGAACATTAAATAATTATTATAAAAAGTTTATCAAAAATCCAAGATATCTGGCAAGACTAATTTTACTATAGTACATTCATCGATAATGTAACCACAGTTTTAAAGTAATAAGTAGTACTATAATTAGTTTCACAGCCCAAAATACTCCATGCATGGTAAAGCCTGGCCAAATTTGAAGTTCTTTGGAACGCGTCCATAATATGTCCATATATGTCGGCGTAAGTTACTAAATATCACCCTCTAACAAGAGGCCTGATATGGGTAATTTGATCACCACAGCTTGCTTCGCATCACTCAAACTTCCCCGACAGCATTTATGAGGAAGCCACCGATGAGCGCAAACACAATGCGTTGAAGATAGTAATGGTTATTGACTTTGAACAGGAAATCCAACCTCTATTCCCCTAAATAATGTCCAATGCGGTGTCTTAACGGAATTTCATTATCGATAGAAGTCTGCGTCGTCGGCGAAAATTACGGGCCATTTCGTTTATCTTAGGCATTGGGGAAAAAATATTGGCAAAATAGCGTGATGATAAACATAAAATAGATGTATTAAAATTTTCATGAATATAGGGTTTTCTATAAATATGTTTTCATATTGTTATTTGTGATGCTTCACACACTAATGATTGGATACCTAAGTAATAGATAACGATTAGTCTGTATTAATGCACACTGAATTGGAATTAACAAGTTTTACAATTTAAATGAAAATATTATATACTTCAAAATTTGTTTAAATTATATGCTTTATATTTTAAGATACGGTTTACTGATATGCTTTGATCTCTGTTCTAGCTTATATGATCACACATAGTTGAAAAAATCATATTATATCAAAATCAATGAACATTTCTAAAGGCACTTTACAATGTTGTATTAAAACAAAAATTAATAGTTGAGTAACATTCCATTTGGAAGAAAAAAACATTCATGGTAATGAACAAATAAATTGCCTAAAAATGCACGTACTGAAAATATTTTAGGGGAAAAAAGGCTAGCGTATCATTAAGCCTAAAGTAGAATTGAAGAAAAAGTAGCCTATTATGGGCTACTTCGACTTTAAATCTATTAGATTTTATTTTAAATTAAATTTATTAAAAATGTATTTTATCACAAATTTATGAACATTTTATTTTACATTAAATTTTAATTTTATGTCAAATTTATCAAAATTTTATTTTTTAATTAATTTATTTAAATTTGATATTTTATTGAATTTATTAAAATTTTATTTTATATAAAATTTAATAATATTATATTCAACTTATATTAAATTTATTAGGTTTTTGGAGCGTTGAAAATCCTTTGTCTCCTTTTAATTTGTTAGTATTTTTATTAGTTTTGAGAGATACCTTTTGTGCGGAATACATAGTGAAAAAAACATGTTTTTGTCATTGTTATACGTGATGTTTTATACTGTCTTGTCCACTTTTCTTTCAAACTCGATCCTTTTACAGTTTAAAATTATGTATTTTCTACCTGCAGGGATAGTGAGATATGAACGAAGACCATGTTTATATTACATTATAATCTAATAGCTTCGTAATTATATCGAGTCAACCAGAAGGAAAAGCTTTAACTTTTTTCTATTGTTTATTGTGTATAGAAGAATTAACTAAGCACGTTTTTCAATGAAACAACTCTTGATCAAATTTTTATAAAATATTTCTTAAAGTTTAGTTCATATTTTGAGATTAACTAAACACGCTTCAAAACGGTATTTGTTATAAGAGTAGCATTTTGTTGTTAAATTTTCATGCATTCTAATTATTTTTCATCTGCACTAGCGAGATAAGGTTTGGAACTTAAATACTTTATTGTTTAAATTTTATAGTGGTCGTATTATTTTTAGAGATATAGGGTGATTCGCTAGTGGTTGACCACCTGCTAGTAGTTGACCACTCGAGCACTAATATGCACAAAACAAGAATAAATAAGTAGATATTTTTAATATGAATGCAGGAACTAATTTATAGCATCCTATGAAGTGTTGTCTTCAAATTTATAGTTGTAACTAAAGTTTGGACACGAGGTTAGGACGGTATAATTACAAAGACATAAAAAATTTCAAGAAAATCACTTTTCTTACTAGTGAGAATTGTCATGAGATAAAATGTTTAATCGTATTCCTCGACATTAAATTTTATTCTTCAGTTTCATTTAGTGATATATGCTGATCATCCATGTTTATACTAAGTAAATTAAAAAAATTGCATCAATTTGCTAATCATTTATGCTGGGATTGAGGGGTGGTCAACTACTGGTTGTCTAAAATGCAATTAATGGCAGTAGTTGAACAGAACGGTTAAGTAATGAAATTATGTTGGTTTTAAAGTTTTTTTTATCAAAACCTAAGTGACTACAAACATTTTTTTAGATTAAGATAAAATATAATGCTTCTTTTGTTCAAAAAAAAAAAAAAAACTTTTGCAAGTAATTGACTAACTGCCTGTCCGCTGAACCAATAGAACCAAAATTTGTGATACGGTTATTTGAACACATGTTCTCCTAATAGCGAAAATTTTAAATAACGTAGTACTAACACAGATTCCGTTATAGTAAACCAATTTCGGAAATTTCGAATTGCAACATCCACATTTGTCTTGCGCAAATTGATCTGCGTACTGAAAAACCTCAAATTGCATTGTAACGAGTGGCGTGTGACAAAAACTGTAAAGATGAAAATTGTTAATCCTAGTGACCAGTGGTTGGAAGTAGCGCGCTACAAGTAGCGACGCTACTGTAGTAGCTACATTTTTTAGTAGTTTGTAGGGTAGCGCACTACTTTTGAAAAAAAGTAGAGTAGCGAGTAGTTCACTACAAAAAAAAGTAGTTTGTAGCGATTTCTAAAAACTACTTTTAAATAAAGTTTCCAAAAAAATAAAAATAAAATAAATAAATAAAAAGAAAGAAAGAAAGAAATTAAAAACGAGGATTCAAAAAACCTGACTGATGCAAGCCTTACGCGAGTAAAACTTGCATCAACCAGATTCGTAAGTCTCTGAAAAATACGAGCTGACATCAGACATATTTTGACGCCATATGTTCTATCTGTTAGACGCCATTAGTTTGTTTGGCATCGAAATGTTCACATTTCCCTAATTTTTTCCTTCAGCAGAGCATGGCTTAGAAAGAAAAGAATAATAGATAACTGTCAAGTAGTACTCCGTTTGTGTTTTCTGTCAGAATAGCAGAGAATGTCAAGTGGATGAACATTTTAGATATCAATGAGATTATTGAGCCAATATCCTCCTAATGTGGAAATTACTGTAAATGTTATAGAAGAGGATGACAGGGAACTGCCCTTTGGCCGGCTAACAATAAATATTACAGTGTCATAGAAATGTATAATAACGGAAATGTTTCCGTTTCGTGCAAATATGCCTGTTAAAGAAAAGGTATTAATGTCTTCCACATTTACACTGAAATCTCAACTTACGCTAGGGATGCGACTCCCCACTTAGGTTGAAATTTCGCGTTCAGAAAAAGAGAATTTATACGATTTTTTTTAAAGAACATACCAATTACTGTAGACATTTGTAAACATTCCTCAAACTATTTTAACTCATTTCATAACTTCATTTTTCCCAATTTAAACGTAGAGAACTGAAATTTTATTGTACTAAAAGAAAAAGCTGTGTTATTCAATAAAAATACGGCTAGGGTGCACAAAATCAATAGGAGAGAATGGCATAAAACAGCGTTTCTTAATTTCTTTTATTAGTGGAACCCTTTTTAATGCTCACTTTTTTCGTGGAGCCCCTGGTGTTTCAATAGTTTGCAGCCAGTATTCTGTTTCGGAGAATGCCCCGTTCTTACCTCAAAGAGACTATCACATTAACTATTTGTCATTAAATCGCTAATGAAATACATTTAACTATAGAGCATTTTAATTATTTGAATGATTGCTAATTACTATTTCTTATTGCAAAATACCAGTACACTCCTATTTGTGATTCTGATAAACACTCAGAAATTTTAAAAGGGACAAATATCCTCAGAATTTATGCATGTTGTATGATTGAAATATCTTCTTAATTAGGAAAAGAAATATAGATGTACTTTACCTACAAAAGTGTTAATAATTCACTGAAATGTACGTAGAAAAAGTTTTTAAACTTAAAAATTTTTAAATATCTCTTATTTTTTAACATTTTTTTATTTATTTACAAATTAGAGTTTTTGATGTCACTGTGTGTTCCCTCAGACAGAACTAGAGTAGCTGTATATATAGGGGCCTTAGACTCCAGAATCTCCCGTACCTGCCACTATTAGTGGCTTAACCAGTTGCATGGAACCCTGAAGACAGCTCTGAATTTTGGAACCAGACCGGTAACCGAGCAATCTCTGGTCCAGCACCCCCAGAGGTATCGTTTCACTTGGAAGACTTTGTGACACGAGCATATTTAACGTCTCTCAGTCACCTTCACCATTAATGAAGACTGTGGATCTTCGACCAGCGAGTATCGAACCCGGGAACCTCCGGTCACCGATATGCCTTACCGATCAGGCCACCACGGCCTTGCCATAGATACTGGGAGAACGGCTAGTATCAAGGGCAAAATATTTGAAATTGATGTCAAAAATCGTAATTTATGGCAATATTTGGTAATGTTGTAGGAGAGAGATTTGGGGCGCGTTCCAAAAATTTGTTCACCATTGAAGTCACTTTTAAACTATTTTCGGGGATATTAGGGAGTTAATAGCTTCTTCCGAAACTTTTTCAAAATTGAAGATTTTAACACCCAGTTTTATGTTATCTTTGGGGACATTAGCTGAAAAATAGGCGTTTTGGGATTGATCTCGATAAAATTTCGAAGTTAAAACCTTAAAGATACTATTTCATGCTATTTTTGATCAAAAATTTGCATTATTTTAGGCGGGAAATAAACTTGTTCTCATAGTGGCTATTCCAGATGAGTAATAATGCTTAGATTAGTTGCGAAAGTGACAATTAAATGTATTTTTTGAAAAGGCGTTATTTTTGTCGACTTTTTAAGTGACAAATTTAAAAGGTGCAGGAAGAAAATATACAAATCTCATGGAACCCCTGAGAGAGCTCCGTGGAACCCTGAGACTCCGCGGAACACAATTTAAGAAACGCTGGCATAAAATAAAACAGTACAGTACGTATTAAAATGAAACACTACAATAGTACAGTACAGTAGACACAGTAATTCGACGCACTTTTCAGTCGTTCAAGAATATCGAATTTTTTTTTTATTTCTTTAGTTGTCCGAAACTTTCTATTATTCCTTTTAAAACGAGAGAAAAACAGCCCGCTTATGTGAAATAATGTTTCATCAACTTCATTTTAAGAATGAAAAAGATGCGGAGTGACGATTTGTAAATTAACAAAGGGATGTTTTGACTAGTGGGGTACTTTTGCTTTCAGTGATGCTAAAAGGAAAGTTGATTCACGAAACTAATATGTAGTACCCACCAAAGAAGGTGATACTTAAGCCTCGCGATTCCCTTCCGAAAATTTTCGTGTTACGGGGTGAGGAATTCGCGTTAGCTCCAAAACTCGTTAGCTCGCTATTCAGCCATTTCGTGGTAGTCGACACTTGCACATTGAAGTAAAATAAGCATTCTTAGTTATGTTTCATATTTTGGATATTTATTAATATTAGATTATAAATACTGGTACTGTTTGGGATATTTTTAGAATTTCTTTTTTTAAACTGATTGAGTGTTGATGTATCAACAAAACAAAAGTCAATCATTAAATATTGTAAGTTTTCAAGATCATTTGGTAAAATTGAAAAATGCTCTTATTTCATTTTATTAGTTACGTAAGAAAGGAGATGGTGTCCAGGTCCGGACCCCTAGCTTGAAACTCAAAATCAATTAACTAGTTTTTACAAAAAATATAAGTGCCTGTAAAATTAACTTCTATAGTGAAAATTTAAGTTTTTCTCATTCGTTTAAAGATGGTTTTAACCGTCTAAATCAATTTTATGTACATATATGTATGTCTATATAAAATTTTAACCAAATTATGACTGCATACTGCATCTATTAAATTTTCAAGTAGCCGAGTTGCACTTCTTAAATGAAATATTCACTGTCAGGAAAGGATTAAAAACTTGAAAGTTGAATTCCTTCAACTTTTTAAATCCTTTCTTGTATCGAATATTTGTCGTAAAAATCGTAAAAAATGTTTGGAATGACCAATTCGCTTGGTAAAGGAATGAAACAATAAATATATAATTATTAGTAATATTTCATTTTCAAACGAGTCAATTTATTAACCTAAACCAGTTTTTTAATTTTTTCGTTCAATCCTCAAACGGTGTGTATGTGTATGCTTTTTATTTATTTATTTTTTAAAAAGTAGCGAAGTAGCGACTACTTTTCAAAAGTAGTTTGTAGTTGCTACATTTTGAAAAAAGTAGTTGTAGTTGTAGTTAACTACATTTGTAGTAAAGTAGTTGTAGTTGTAGTTCGCTACAAAAAAAAGTAGTTTTTCCAACCACTGCTAGTGACAGTATAAAAGAGAAGCATCTTGCATAACTCACAGGGTAAGACAGTAGTAGAACCAACCACTAAATACCATGTGCAAAACTTAATTAAAAAATCTTTAAAATGCAGAGTGGAAAACATGTTTCTTTAGTCGGCGCGAAATTTTCGAACAAACAATTGTTCGTCACTCATCAATCGATCCAACGCCATTTCTGGCTCATCAATACACTGATCAATTTGCGCAATTAAAAAGTGAGTGTTGTCATTTGAAAATTTTGAGATTCTATCACTGTAACCGCAGTCGTGAGAGATCGCTGCTTTGTTTAAAATCATTAACCTCACACGCATGCCTTCAAATAACCATATCTAAAATTTTGGATCGATAGGTTCAGCGAATAGGCTGCTAGGACTCCGTGTATAAGGAAGTTACTTTTGGATACCCCGTATAAACTAATAAGCATTTTTCATGTAAGGGTTAATTAACGGTAATGTTATAATATTTAGGAATTATTCTGGCAGCTATGCCGGCTAGATTCGGGTCGACGGTGACGTTCGGGTTCTGCGGCGACTTACATAATGTGCTTGGAATGGCTGCTATGGACTTATCCAGAAATTAAAGATATATAGCTAAGTTGGCATAATTTTCGATAACTTATTTTTGGCGCCAATGTGGCGAGAAACTGCTACATGTCGACAAATTTGGTGACTTAAGGTCATCGCTGGCAGAGTTTTAAAGTATGTGCGAGTGTTGATTTTTTTTAGCTGTTGCTTTCAATTTATTTTGCGGATTATCCGCGAAATTCACTTATCCACGGTTACTATTTCACCTTATTATGCAGATAATTAGGAGTTTACTGTACTTTTACTGATCACCCATTATATCAGTGCATTATTTTTAGTAGTGATCTTTACTAGTAATAAAGCTGATAGTCTCTTTGTCTGGATATCGGGATCTCTGTATGGATGTCTGGATCTTTGACGCGCACAGCACCTAAACGATTTTCATGAAATTTGACACAAAATTAGTTTGTAGCATGAGGGTGTGCACCTCGAAGCAATTTTTCAAAAATTCGATTTTGTTGTTTTTATATTCTAATTTTAAGAACATTTTACACAGAAAATTATCACAACGTGAACCAGTAAATTGTTAAATTATCATAACGTGGAACCGTGACAGGGGCAAGCAAATGAACATAGCAAATTGGCGAGAAATTCATCATCTAGTATTTGTAAATATACCTATACGGACGAACCAAATGAAGTTTTAATTTTCTACTTTGAGCAAAGCCGTGCGGGTGACTAGTGAACAAATAAAATTCTGGTTTTTCGTTCGAAGCTTTTCCTGCAATCGGGGGATTTAAAATGTTTCCTTTTTGGATATTTTTCTGTAATCTGCCTTAAAATGTTAGTTTTTTTTTCCCCGTTCAAGCTTGATTGTTGAACACGTGTCACTTGACATAACTTTTATTTTCAAGGCAGACCACGCAAAGCCGTGCGACGCAGCTAGTGTTTTAATATTTAAGCACTTAACGAGCGGTCTAGGGTGGCTGGATTCTCCGTCTCAGGTGAATGCGGCTTCTCATATATTAATCACGTCATATGCGTTTGTAGTTTAAAGACTTGAGAAGAAATTGAAGATATAATACAAAGTTAGAACCAATTTTTGGTGACTTAGTTTCGGCGTCAAATGTCACGAAGTTTTCATGACATTTTAACCTATTAGTCATCACTGTCGTGTAACCATCATCAAAGTCACGTGACATCTGCGATGACATCATCCACCCAACAACCAATCAGGGGCGACCTTTAAGGGAACATGAGTACATACAGTAATGCATCCGGTCCGATTTTAATAGTGTAGATTTCAGATTTTACAGTGTTTAACAAGTGGTCAACTGCTGGAAGTCAGTGGTCAACTACTGGCTAAATCTCCCTCTTTAACTTCTATTCGAAATAACTTGGAAAATAGTAAGTAAAACAGAAAAATGATTAGTAACCGTTGATCTTGATAGTTTTATAGACACATAGATTTTTTTTTCAATTTTGTTCCAGTTTTTTTTTTTTTTTTCTTGTGAAATGAAATAGAACTTGTCGAAATATCCACTAAATGGTCAACTACTTGCGAATCACCCTACTTTCTGTGAGAAACATGTTTTTTTTTCTTAAAAGGACATTTTCTCATTATATTGTTAATATATGTAGAGCTTCACACTATCTTGTCAACTTTTCTTTCAAACTTGACACCTTTAAAGTTTATAATCACTTTTTTTTAATCCGTAGGGATCGTTAGATCTGAACAATGGTTATGTTTATGTTGCACTGTAAATTTATGGTTTCCGTAATGATATAGAGTCAACCAAAAGGAAAAACTAGAACTATTTTCTATTGTTTCATGCGTATATTAGCATTAACTAAGCACGATTTTCTATGAAACAACTCTTGGTCAAACAACTCCCAAAATTTAAAAATATTTCTTAAAGTTTAGCTCATATTTCGGGCAGAGCTAAACACGCTTCAAACCGAATTTGTTGTAAGAATTGCGTTTTTATATTAAATTTTACTTTTACAGCTTAAACTCAAGCCTTTTTTTTATCTGCAAGGATTGTCAGATCTGAATCAAGGGCATGGTTGTGTTCATTTTAA
Organism: Uloborus diversus; assembly: GCF_026930045.1. Lineage (NCBI taxonomy): Eukaryota > Metazoa > Arthropoda > Arachnida > Araneae > Uloboridae > Uloborus > Uloborus diversus. Next base: position 98,124,157 of record NC_072733.1, read on the forward strand.
AATCGTGCGGTTTAACTAAGTATATAAAGTCACAACGGAATGATAATAATACTCCATATTTATCTTCTCGAAGTATTTTATCTTGCTAGTGCTGAATTTCCTTAAAGTGTCTCAATCATTCAGAAATCGCAATGTCCGCAGTGCAATTACTGAAAATGTACTGATGGTAATTGCTTAACATTCCTTAAGTATTCCTTCTAAAATGTTCAACTACTGACGTAATAGACGAACCTCAATTGTGACTTTAACTGTTATTAGTATCTGAGAAGACATGTACGCTTATACTTAAATGGCCTATTGAAATGCTTTCGTCTAATATCTTGTCGTGATTGGGAGTGGATTTGATTAGGACGTTACTTATAAATTGAAGCTTTCTACATTTTAATGACTGTTACGCTTGCAAAATCTCAACAAAGATAGGGAATACATGGTATTTTGTGTCTTAAACTTATTGAGTATGGGTTCATTGTAAATAAAATTCCTATTTTTTTCTCACGTTTTCCAATTATAAACTTTTCTTTTAATTTCTGCATCTAAATTTACAAACTGCAAAAGCATTAAGTCTTTGTTTGAAATCCCTCTGCTTCTTCTATTCGCTAAAATATGAACAAAGATTTCTAACATAATTTTAAAATTAAATACAAGTACAATAATCGTATAAAAGATCCGTAGAAATAGAGTTTATTAATTATGAAAACTTAACAAAAACTGAACAAAAACTGACCTGTAGAGCCGTCTTGAAAATTTTCTACAGTAGAACTAACCATAGAGTAGGGGAGAGTGTTGTACCTCGGAACACTTTTCATATTTTAATTTTTAACTTCAATTATTTAAATCAATAAAATCTAAAAGTCACATTAAAATAATCCCAACATATTTTCATGCAATATATATATATATATATATATATATATATATATATATATATATATATATATATATATATATATATATATATATATATATATATATATATTAGATTCAGACAGTTTGAAAATAAAATATTGCCAGCCATTTAAAGTAAATTCCAAGATGTCCCAAGGCACAACATCCTATTGTACCTTGGGACACATCCTGTTGTACCATGGGAATGTCTTCATAATTCAGGAAACAGCTATAAACTTAAACCAATTTTGCACCAAAAAACAGAAAAAAAGTTTTTTTTCATGGTAATGAGTTAAATCATAATTAATGAATAATGAATTAATGAATTATTATCTAACATTAAATGTGTTTTAAAAGTCTACATAACATTAGAACATTTTTCCATGCTCTCCCATGCCTCCTACCTTAATTATTAAGAACCATGCATATGTTATACCTTGGAACGTGTCCTAAGGTACAAGATGTTTCGCTGTCCCAAGTAACAATCACCACGTGGTTTAAGGAAAACCAAAATGGTGGCCATTCTAGATGCACCATCATCATTTTCTCATAACCAAAATATTTCAAGTACTTCTCTTGAACAACAAAATAAAATTCAGTTGTTTAGTTTTACAATTACAAAGACAGAAAATGAAATAAAAATGAAGAAAATATTTACTCTGGAGTCAGGAAATTTTCTTTCTCTCACAAAATCGTTAAGTTTACTAATTTGATGCTAATTGTTACTATGGCACCATTGAGTGGTGAAGGTTACTATTAGAGATTACAAAAACATAGCTGCTAAAAATAGATTCTTAGAAATAACCAGTGTCCCAAAGTACAAACGTCCCTAGGTACAACACTATCCTTTATACGGTCGCGGAAGACTGTGGACATTGCCTTATAGGCTCACATTAGTTTCGGACTCAAGTGAACTTCCATTGATTGCAATGTTGAAGGAAAGTCTAAAATCAATTGTTCTTTCTTCAAACTAACTCGGATGAAATCTAATTCCATATCAGTTTGCTTACACGTTTGATTGCAGCGTACCATACAACTCCAGTAAAATATGTCACTTGATTTATAAAAGAATATTGTTTGTCCTGCAACACTGACTTCGGAGTTAATATGGATCACGAAAATTGCTCCGTCCAAAAAAAAAAAAATATCTCCGAAATTATTATTTCGAGAAAAAGAGTATTTAAGTTCTTTTAGCTGGGTCCCCATGCAGAAACACTGGGCACCTACGTAGTTTCTTTATTATTTAGTGCTCTTACTACTTTCTAACGTTGTACGATAACATATGAAGGGCCACTGGGAAGTTTTTGAGCTTGAAATCTCGAATCGTTTCCAAGTTAGCTTCATTCTTCCCTGTTAAAACTCACTCACTATGATGATTCTTGAATGAATATAATTTCTCTTGAATACTGTCTGTAATAATCTACGTGGTCCCATAGGTTAACCACAGTTTTTTTAGAAAAATGAACTTTGATCGTTCTTCCCCGTAACCCTTCATATATCATCATTCTAAGTGAATCAACTACAAATGGGCACAAAATAGAGCTACTGCTGTTCAGGTTAGGACGGCAGTAAGTAATTTTCACACAAAATTTGTATGAACAGCCAACAATTAATATTTATGCATAAAAATAGACTTTTCCCTTTGCAATAAAATGTGAACGGAAAATGGAAACTTGGAACTTGATACTAGAAGCAATAACTTTTCTACGGTTATTATTCGGTTTAAAAAACGTTATCAAACCGCTCAAAAATCCCCCCAATCAGTTACATAGGTTAGTGGAATCAACGGAGGTCCTTTTTTACTTCAGGAATTCAGGTTTATTGGTTAGATATGCTACGTTTTAAGTTTTTCTCAGCACTACTAGTACAAGGTAACTATTTTTCCCACAAAACAACGGAATGCCACTATACAAAAGCTTTAAGTTTTATCTGCGTCAAAATTCCTTCTATAAAAAGTTTGAAACATGTCAGTAATGACGTTTTGTTTTTCGGTGGGTAAAAAGTGTCAACGTAAAAATATTACAGTAAGGAACAAAGTTGTGATAAATTCATTAAAGCTATTTCTAGAGCACACAAATATGAGATAGAATGTTCCCGTATGATGTAAAATTTTTTTAACTTCACTCTGGAAAGATTATTTCTTCAGATAAAAAAGAATCAGAGGTAAAAGTATGATTCGCTATGAAGAAATGAAGAAGCGTGAGAGAATCCAATTTTTGAAAGCAGCGAACAAAATGAGATAACTTCTTTCAAAATTGCATTACAGCGAAAGTTTTAACCTGCTTTTAGAAGATACAAACTCAAAACATATTAAATAAAAAAATAATATTTCCTCCATTGTATTTGTTATATGCTACTATTTTCCGCAAAACCACTCGTAGAATATCATTCAAGTTTATGTGTCTTAAATTACAGAAAAATAGAGAATATTATAGCTGCATCTATGTATCAAGAGTGTTACTGTGTAATCCTTTTAGAATGCAGAATGTAATTCCCCAACTTTCTGAAAAATAAAAAGACGATAATACGCAATTCTGGCACGCAGTTGGGACATCATTTGCTTAAAATTATGTATTAGAAACTAAGATATAAGTACTTATGCCCTAAAAATTGCATGCATATTTTCTTTGTAATTTATCGCACTTTATATTTAATAATATGAATTTTAAGTAAATGCTATAAATATTTGATAGTTGGGAATTAGAGGGTACAGTATGTTCTTTTATTTAAAATTTTAATTACAAAAATTCAAATAATCATTGAAAATTTGAAATGACTAAACACACTAAAGTTGACGTGTTACAGGACTATGCTGAAAATACTATTTATAGGGGTAAACTATCCTTCACAATATTACCCCTTCGCGGTGAATGACCCTAAAACTTAAATCTATCGATTTACCAATAGAAGACTATTTCTTAGCTTTTAAATATTTTTTTTTTAAATTTCCATTCTACCAGTATTAAGAGAGAAGTTAAATCATTTGTAAAAATTTGTTGTTTTCGAATCTTTTGAGTTTTATGGGTCAGGTTGATATCGTGTAATAATTTAACTCACAAGTTAAGTACATTTTTCCATCCAAAAGGCTTAAAAGTTACCAGAAACAAGCTGATGTGTGCATCACATGACGCCTTTTACGCAATTTAATGATAATATGCCAAGGAGTAAGCAACGAAACACTTTACACATTTTCACCCCTAGTTTTTGTTGCGAACCGAAGCAAAAAAAAAAAGTTTTGCACATATTACTTTTTCCAATATTGGCAATTTTAATGTGATTCAATGGTTAACTCTCTAATATCGTCAATAACGACCAAATTGAAACCAGATTAAAAGAAATAAAATTAAAATAAAATGCCAAATTTGTCACCAAGTTGGCGACAAAACTTGGCAACCAAAAGCCTGACGATATACCTCCGAATGTCCGCCAAATTACAACACCACTTGAGTCTGCATTGAAATTAACAATGATTTCTCCAAAAAAAGGTGTAAAAGACCCTTTCTTGGAGCATACGAATGTAACCAAAATAAGAGGTGCTCAACTAGACCCCACTAGGAGTCTACTTACCAAATTTGAGCTTTATACGGCATACCGTTTTTGAGTTACGCGAGATACATACGTACATAGAGTACATACACCACTTACATACGGATGTCACGAGGAAATTCGTAGTTAACTCGGGGATCTTCAAAATGGATATTTCGGGCGTCCATATAAGTATTAAATCACTCAACATTCATTCTCGGTTGCGCAAAATAGAAATTAAGGCCAATTTTTGGGGGGAAATGTTTTTGTTATTACAATACTTCTTTTACTATGTAAAGTGAAGTAAAAACCTCAACAGAAGTTAATTCTTCTTGAACTATTTGGATAATACCTACTTATATTTTTTTATTGTAGTAACTATAAACCAGATTTACATTTATCATTTGTCTCGGATTAAAACTTCACATATTATTAGATTTGTTTTCAGATACAACTCATAAAAACGTGCTTTTGTTTGCTTATTATGCCAGCATAACAGCATACTCATTTGTATATCAACTTGACCCATGTTGGGTAAATTTCATATATTTAAAATAAATAAATAAAAATAAATAGATAAAAATAAATAGAAGTAAAAAATAAAAATAACAAATAAGTGAACAAATAAATGTAAAAAGATTCCCTCCCCCCAACCCCCTTCCCGCCAACAAAGGTATTTAAATCATTAGTTGGTAGGAAAATGGTAACAGTATTGCACAAACTTTTATTTTGAAGCTTATCATTTGTAATAAACGTCATCAAAATCAAAATGTTAAATGTGCATCAAACTATACCAGATCTCCTCTAATCTAAAATTCGTTGTATCCGAAAATTAAAAATAGTTTATTGAGTTTTATTTGAGATAGCATTTTACCCGAGTCAAACTACTGAACTGATACATTTTTTTGGGTTCTGTTGTATAGTTATACTTATCTGTTGTATAGTTATACGTAGTACAAAAGTGAAAACCATCATTTGGCCTGCAGATATTTGATACATATAAACATTTTCTTCCATTTTCAGTTACGTCGTTTAACTGCCTGATTGTGTATATAGCCAAATGCTGAGAGTAATGTTATCAGCGTTTTTTATTTCACATTTTGAGAGAGAAACAATTAAATTTCCGCACCAAAATGTACAGAACTTCTTTTATGTAATGACTAATATGTTTTATCAATTGCTACAGAAACGATTTTCGTTTTCTTACACACGTTTTTAAGCCTGAAAAGCATCCTTGATATATTTAAATTCCCAGACAGTATCAATCTTACCTGAAATAGACACGTCCTTACAAATTGTCTAAGTTCCTCAGGGGGTTTGGTTTTTCTATACGTTATTTATTGTTTGAGAGAAATTCTATTAATCCTTTGTTATACGCTCACTGACAAAGATACTATTATTTTTACATACACAAAAAATGTTTCATCTAGACTATGTTTCTTGGTTACATGCCTTACAAAAAGAAGTATTCTTTACATTTAAGATTCTTTACTTAACCAAGAAGGTTTATTATATGTGAAGACACTTAAAAAAAAAAAAGCTTGTAATATAGTACAGAGTACTAGTGAGTTATTTATATTCAACAACTAAACATTGGAAAAGGACAGTAGGAGCATATACCTTTTATGTAATAAAAGTTACAGAACTTACTTGCCACTTATTTCTCCAGAATTTTTTTAAAATGTGAATTTTTGCAAGTATGCAGTTTTTTTTATTCGCCACTGTATAGAGGAGACCGGGGCAAGATGGCGAGCCGGGCAAGATGACGAATGCCTTAATTTTTCGGTGTTCCACTAGGTAACAGCATCAACTGCTTACTACTGACTCTCCTATCTGCTGTTCGTTCAGCAATAGTATAAAGACGCTGAAATCGACATATTTGTGTTATTTCTGAAGCTCTGATTTTTTACTGTTGCCACGGTATAACTTTTACGCATGTGTAAATAAGTTCTGCTACAGATATAGATGAGATATGTCATGTCTCGTTAGTATTTATGAGTAACTTAGTTTAAATACTACCTATTACCAAGAATAAATGTCAATAAATCGCCTTCTTTTATGGAAATGGAGAAGAATCAGTTCAAACAGGCAGTCCGGGGCAAGATGACGAGCTCGTCATCTTGCCATATGTTTTACAATTTATTAAACTATCTATGTAGTCCATTGTATTAAATCCTGTAAATGCTTATTTGTCTGTGTGTTTGTCCTCGCGACCTTGCGCTTCTATCTTCTCAGGGGCTAAAGGACGCATAGAGGTGTCGTTCGAAAGCGGGTGACTAGAGGGTATTTATAAACTAATTAACCAAATGACTAGTCGACTGAATTAAACCAAACAATCTCCTGCTCTGTTGATTATTGAAAATCCTAATTATGCCATAACTTTGCATGCTATCTTATGTTGCAGTGAAAAAACATTATCATGTTTGGGTTGCCACCCCACACATCGCATCGTCTCTAGCTCCTGATGCGTCATTTTTCCGCCCATTAAATCCTACTATAGACAAGCATGTGACATCTTTATGGTCATTCATTTAGGACTATCACAGACAAAAATATTGGTGAGCTTTTGAGCACCGTTTACTTTAAAGCAGCTACAGTTGGAGATGTCGATAAAAGGTTTAAGGAATGAAGGATCTAGACTCATAATTCTCTTGTTTTTAGCGGACTATGATGTTGTTGCCGATGAAACTGAGGCTAATAGTGCTAATCCTTAGACCTTGGGAGTAGAAAACCAACATATAAACCCTCCAGACGTAGGCAGAAATTATTGCAAATGCTGTTTCCGATGCACCAAAGAAGCACTGCACTGCCTAAAACAACACAATGTGAGAAAACAAAAAGGAAAATCAGAAAACTGATCTCAAACATCCTTACAAGCACACCCAACAGAAAAAAAAATGTTAGGAGCAGCAAAGTGAAAGGAAAAACGGATTATTTAAAAAAACAGGGAAAATATGCTCGTGAAGCTAAAAAGGGGGTAAAAAAACCTCAAACTAAGTTCCTGTAGACCCAAGTCTATACAATGCATACCAAGCAATCCAAGTGTATCAACTTCAACAAATGGTGTTGTAAGATGTCCTGCTTGTAAAAAGAAATATTGTGACCCTGGAACAGAAGAATGGACACTGCTGTAAAAGTCAAGAGTGGGGGCAAGAGGAATGTTCCAATTTTGAAATGGAATTTTTATTTGTGTCTATAGTTAGCTGCACAACTTAACACTTCAACGTTACGCTCCAATGCATTACGCTTAATTTGACTTTTTAAGATGTAAAAACACGGTTATCATTTGTAAAACTAGGTAACAAATTGAAAACATAAAATATGTTAAGCTTTTTTCAACGTTGCCATCTTGCCCTAAGGTCAAAGTCATCTTGCCCCAGTACCGGGGCAAGATGATAATTTGTTGTGGTTATGAAAAAATAAAAATATCCTTCGTTATTTATATTTGAAAAAATAAATGGTAATATATTTAATGCTACAAAGGACTACTCTAACAGCTCATGTAAAATTAATTTTATTATTCTTAAAATAAAGTAATAAACAACATAGATTGTTAACATACTCATCTTGCCCCTGTTTCCCCTATATCTACACTAATGTACCCCCCCCCCCCGCCAAAAAAAAACAGCAAGAGTTGATTTTTTAAGTCGCACATCTTCTTATATTTCTCTTTTTAGGTCAAGACAATTGTAAAAAAAAAAAGTTTCATATAATTGGAACAATGGCAACCCATGCCGACTTGTGCCTGAAAGTATGAACCAGCACTCTGTACTAGAGCGAATCGAAAAAAAATATATTTTGGAAGTTTGAAACTTCATGTTGAGAAAACGTTCCCCCTATAGTCCCACATGGACCACAAAAATAATAATCCAATTAAAAAATACATTTAGGTGTCTAGCAGGAGGACTAAAATTTGCATTTTTTTTCAAAAAAAAAAAAATGTTTCTCTTTCTATATATTTTTTAAAAATTCTAAGATGACTTTCAAGAAGTTATCAAGCTGAAAAATATTTAATCAGTAGAGTCCATAATTAGCGTTCAATAGCAATTTTTACTCTCTTACAATATTTAGGTCTTCTGTATATAGTACTCAAAATTTGGATGTTTTCAGTTAAACTTTTCATTTTAAATATATATTTTTTAATATTCTATTGCAAAGGTTAATTTGAAAGTGTGTTAGCTAATAATTTTTGAACTTGGAATTTTAATTAAATGCAATTTTTTAAAAGACTAATCGAAAAAATGATTTTTTTTTCTTTCTGCAGAACATTATAAATTTTAGGCCTCCACCTACTAGACACCTAAATATTTTTTATTTAAGATAAATATTTTTGTGGTAAATGTCGGGATTTAGGGGCAACGTTTTTTCAATATGAAATTTTAAACTTCCAAAATATTTTATTTATTTATTTATTTATTTTTTTGTTGTTGTTCGGCCTAGCACACAGAGCTGGTTCACATTTTTAGACGCTGGTCGGCACGGGTTGTCGTTGTTTAAATTATATGAAACTTCTTTTACAGTTGTTTTGACACAAAAAAAGAGGGTGTGCGACTTGAAAAACCGACTTTCATTTTTTATTTGCGGGGGGGGGGGGGTCACCCTAATATACACATATATTAAGTTCAGTTGTATGTCAAAGTTCCATACGTTAGACCTTCATTACTGCCATAATATTGAAAATTAAAAATTTGCACTTATACTTATGGTGGTATTGAACTGGATGTGCGATATGCGAGATAATACTACAAAAAAAAAAAAAAAAAAAAAAAATCAAAGACTTTTCTCCCTTTCTCAAATTGCTCCAATAGTTAAAGAAAGAAAGAACATATTTTAGCTATTCTAACTACAGTTACGCCCAGAAATTATATAAAAAGATCCAAGAACATATTTACACCATAACCATTATAAAGATGCTAAAATCAATTTTTAAATGATTATTTTGTTCCCAAAATTTTGTAACGGCTGTTTTATCACCAAATAATGAAATGCGAGATCTATCGTGAAATACATACGTGAATGAATTTTTCCAATCATGTAAAATTTCAACTATCTTTATTAATTATCAAGTTACAAAATGTATAATAATATTGAATGCAAAATAAATATGGGCTTAATGAGTCACTTGATAATGTTTAATCATCGAAGAAATCAGCGATTAATTGTGAAATTAAAGGAACTTCATATGCAACTTTAAAAACGTGGGCAAATTTTTAAAACTGTCTTAGGGCAAGTCCCAGTTTTCTCTTTAAAAATTTTTGAAGTTAGGGTTCTTCAAGTATGTTTTGAAGTCCTGAAATTAAAGTAACTATTTTTAAGAGCTTTTTAATTATGAATAAGAAAGATTCAAGAAGAGTCATTAATAATTACAAAACTAGATTCAATGATTCTTGAATCATTATTTCTATCAATCTGCATTTATTTGTTAAGAATATTTTTTTCTGGTTACTTATTTTATTTTTACAACAGGTAAATTTTTAAAACGTTAAATAACTTTTTCTATTGAATAGAGGATTAATGAATAAGTAACGGAATGTGAGGCAATGTGAAATAGTTAAGATAACTTAACCTTTTGCATACCTAACAAATTGGAAAATTGCTCTGAAAAGTGCACTACTAAAAGAAAGAAAAATGTATTTTGCAATTAAACTTGCATTGAAATATTATTTTATTTTTTTCAGTAAATTTGTACTATAAAAAATAGAAAATTTTTACTTTTCAAACAAACATGTTTTTAAAAACAGAAAGTGGAACAATTTCATTTTTAATAAATTTGAACGGTACTATAATATACGAGGGGGGACCCAAAAGAAACCGGACTGATGGTGCGATGCCAATCCTAGATGTAGTAGAGTGTTCTCCAGCTAGATGACTCAAGTAGAGACCTTCACAAACCAGCTGTGCAAGTGGCATCAGTTTAGTTGATAACGTCGGATCGTAGTGTAGGTTTTCTCAGGTGTTGTTGTTTTCCGCCAGCGAACTCATTATGGCGGATTTAAAAGAACAAACTGTAAGCTTGAAATTTTGCTTCCTTCTTGAAAAGTGGGCTACGGAATAGCTTACCAAATGCTTCAACAAGCTTTCAACAACGATGCTATGAGCCGTACACATGTTTTCAAGTCGTTTGGGCGCTTTAAACGTGGGTAGCAAGAATGTTGAAGATCATGCTCGCTCTGAACGCCCTTCAACGTCTCGAAAACATGAAAATGTTGAAAAAATTCGCCAAAAAAATCAACGAGAGTCGTCGTTTTCCGACTGACGAAACTTTAGAAGAAACAAGAGTGAGTTGGATCTCGCGCGGGCGATCAGAAGAATGGTTCCTTCACCATGATAACGCTCCCGTACACACAGCCTTCACTATTAACCGCTACTTGGCCTATCAGGGGTGGATAGTCGTTCAACGACTCCCGTATTCGCCAGACCTAGCCCCCTGTGATATTTTTCTGTCCCCGAGGATGAAAAAAAATCTGAAAGTGAAGTGTTTTGATGATGTAGAGGCTATAAAAACTGCTTCGCAACGGGCACTGGACATGGTCAAAGTTAAAGAGTTCCAGGGGAGCTTCTAACAGTGTAAAAAATAATTAACAAGTTTATTGCGTTTAAGGGGGTTGAAGGAGACTAAAGAAATTTTGTGAATAAACTAATAAATAATTATTTTAGAACAAAAATCCGGTTATTTTTGGGTCCCCCCTCGTATGTTACCATGTTGTCCCAACGTGGGGCTTATGTGATAGAACTGGGTTAAATGCGTACTACTGATGTGGTTTACAAAGCAAGTACGGTGAATTAAAGATAGTTTTTACTCTATCTGTTATATTATGATTGAAAGACAATAATGTTGCTTTTTTTAGCTTGCTTTCAAAGGGTACATTTTGTTCAAATATCTACTTCCTCATGGTTCGACGCTACTATTCAAAAACATAATTGATAATGTTTTCCATACATCGCTGAAACCTCTTACTTTGTTTTATCTAATATAGTCAAAATTTCACAATTCAGTGGTATTTTAAAATAAAAGTAAACTTAAATTGTCGAATAAAAACAGATTTTAAATAAATGTGTAATTTTTTTTATGATTTATAAAATGAGAGTCTAAAAATATAATGTAATGAATTAAGGCTGCAAAAGGTAATAATATAAGTAAGAAAAAATCTATTCATGTTACCAAAAATAAAGTTAAAACTGTTCATAAAATCAAAGGACATCTTTTATTGGATGCGCAAATTTCAAGCTCATTTGTTCCCTCTTAACAACGCTAAAGATACTGAACTCATAAGAATTCCTCTAAGCTGTAAAGTGCATCTATTTACTTTATAGATGAACGCAATTACTTTCTTGAAGTATTTATGAGTTCATTGAAAATATTTGTTTCTTTTACACTTCTGATTACTTCTCTTTAAGAATGTAGTGTGCTGGTAATTTATTAATTGTAAAGGTATACTTTTTGTCAGCAGAGGGAGACTATATAAAACTTTTCAGAAATATATTGTTATGTTGAAGTGGATAGAGAATTTAAGAGACAACGTATACGGTTATCCGCTTCATTGGTAAAACCGAATTTCTGAAGAATTGATTCTCATCAGTAAGGGAATTAGACTAAGTACTGTTCTATTGAAATACCACGCTAATGACGTCTTGGGGAGCACTCAAATATTCACTTATGTTTTAAAGTGTACCAAAGTAGTATCATTAGTGTTTGAGATCGAATAATTATGCGTGTTATGGTTGAAGTGGAAATATATATTTCTACCACAGTGGATTTCAATCTAAAGAGCAATTGAAACTTATTAAAAGCTATACTGCCGTGGGAGGGTAAAACGCAGTATCTGCAAAAATGAATTTTGGAGATATTTAGAGAAACGCGTATTTGATTCCACACTAAGAATGGGGAAATGTTGGAATCTGGATATCTTTTCTTGCTTTATTTTCAGCGGAAACCAAATGAGCAAGCTTGTATAATAATGTTTATGTACAAAGCTGACAGAAAGGCAAATATAAATAAGCGAATAAAAAATTTGCAGATTCTGCGCTTTATCTTCCCACGGCAGAAAACGTAAGGTTGAAGGAACCATTCATTCTTATAGAGGTCACTAATAAATATTTTGTTTTTTTCAGTCATACTGTATTACTAATGGTGAACTAAAAACTAGTTTTAATGTTAAGAAGTGGCTGTTTTCTATTACATTTATTCATTATTAATATTTTGAAAAGAGGAGGGACAGGTTAGCATAAAATAAAACTTAAATTGAACATAAATATCAGCAAGCGTAAGAAATCTTTGCTGCAATAAAGGGGAAATCTAATTTACAAACAAGATAATTTTTTGCCTCCTTTCACGAATCATTAAAAAAAGAAAACAAATTAAGAAATTCTTAATCTATCGTAAATTAAAGGCTACAAAAAAACAACAAGTTAAAAAAAAAAACCTTGAAACGGAAACATTTTGAAAAAGGGTTTTTATGTGGGTCAGAATGTCTGTCTCTCTCTCTCCCCTTCCCTCCTCCCTGCTCTATTTGAGGTTTTCGGTTAAAAAACATCATTAATTTTTGAATAGTTTAAAACACTTCACAATAGCTCTTACGAGTAAACTCAAGTCATATATATATATTCGTGCATGTATAATATGAAGTAGGAGCTGGATTTGCTTTTTACACAATTTGTATAAAAAATCTTTAGACGTAGAAAATGTTCATAATATTTTTTTATTTGAACCTTTCAAAACTATACTTCGAGCAGTTATACTTTTTTTTATCATTAGCTACAACGGAAATTACTCTAAGTTTACAATTAAAACCATTCTGTTCAGTCTAAACGCTGAATCGTGCACATATGATGTGACATGCAAAGTTAATTTGTCAGTAGTATTTCTAAAATAAGGTAGGTCCAAGTGCAACTTATAACATCAAAGAAAAAAGAAAACCATGAAAATAAAATGTTTTACCAAGAAAGGAAAAAAAATGCACGGAATTGCATGTATAAAGTTATAATAAACTTAAAGGTATAATGGATTGCATACTGCAAAACATTCCTCGGGTTATGCTGCACGTTTTAGCATCACAATGCTGGAAGGGGGAAAAAAAACTTTTAGTGAAGATACGATGTAGTATTTTTTCAGTTATAAATGAAAAACCTTCTCGTTTTTCCTACCTTCATGGATCAAACAGTTTTGATTCACGAAAATGCACTAATTGTTCTTAAAATAAAGCTTCAGACCATTTTTTTGAATTTACCTCTATTTGTAAATTAAGTTTGCAATAGAGCTAAAAGTTTTTTTATCGAAATGAAAAAGCGCCACTTTTTCTCTTTTAACAGGTGTGTATGAATTATACAGATGGCATTGCTTTGTTTTGTATACAATGAAATTAATATCAATAAAACATACATTTAGCAGCAGTTAATTATTTTTACGTAAAAGGCTTTTATAGTTCTTTCCTTGTCGCTTTTCATAGCCTAAAACATTTTTGTTGTTGAAAAACTTTAGAAAAGGAACACACACACACACACAGAGATTTTGTATGTAGGCTGATTTCTACATACAGAACTAATTGCTTTACTTTTCTATATTGTTCTTCAGCTGTAAAAGCATTGATTTCGGCTGTGAAAAGAGACGACGATAGGGGAAAAAATCTTTTGCATAAAAACTGATAACTGTTTAATTTATAGTTTACTGCTGTTAATTTTACTGTACAAATCATTTATAAAACCGTATACTACTGCTACTTTTATGGCGCAGTACAGCTGATTTCACAGCATATAACTGCTAACTTTATAGTAAGATACTGTTAATTTTACAGGACAGTTCCATTGAAAAACTGTATACTACTGCTAATTTTACAGTTTAATACTGTAATTTTACAGGGCAGTTCCATTAAAAAACAGTATATTACTGCTAATTTTGCAGTTTGATACTATAAATTTTACAGTGCAGTTCCATTAAAAACACAGTATATTACTGCTAATTTTACAGTTTATCGCTGTAAATTTCACAGTAAAATTCTGCTATAAGACAGTATATTACTGCAAATTTTACAGTTTATAACTGTAAATTTTACAATTTTCCTTTAGAACCTCAGCTGCCAGTATTATGCAGTAAAAACAACAGTTACATAAATACATCTTCTCTGAACCGAACTGTAAAGTCTTTTCGACTTAAAATATAGGAATAGCTTTGCCATTGCAAAATGAATGTTTAGCGTGCTTTTACAGCTCCAATATAAGAATTTTATTTTCAATATTGAAACAATAACTGAAGATACCTTGCAACAGTTTTATTTTCTCTTTTTTTCATTTTTATTACGAAACCGCATTACTGTGTTTCATTTACTTTCTGTAGCATTTTTGCTGCCCATGTTTTATTTTTTAAGCATTTACAAAAAAAAAAAAAACATCGAATATTTTTCAATTTCAAGTAAACATATTCGTTAATACTTAGCAATTATAAATTAATAATTTGTATTTAAATAATCAATTTCAAAACAACCCTGTAAATCTCTAGTTTCTCCAGCTACCGAAAAGAATCTTTGAAGTAATTGTATGTTCAAAAGCTGTTCCTTGAATAGAAGGCGTATAAGTATTTAAAAAAGCGCAGCATAATCACCAAAAGCTGGCAACTAAATCCTTATTCTTGCGAAAGAGAAGTAAAATATAGATCATCATCCTAAGCCATATCCACTTTGTTACTTTTGGCCTTGCATTATTATCATTTTGAAGTCGATTGCCACAAATTTTACAGCATCTTTCTAAAGCTTCTTTCTTGGATTCAGGTGTATATTTTTGATCTTAAGAGTCAAATAAATGCAAAGCCTTCTTTGTGTTTGTAATTTGTAATTTATGACGCTGATTTTTTTTTTTTTTTTTTTTTTTGTTTGAGCATATTTAGTGCGTTTTAAGTTAGAAAATTTTTGTTCAAAATAATGTGTTTGCACTTTATGGGATCATTGAAACTAGCATTTTACAATTTTGTTTTAGAAAAATGCTGGAACACGCATTCATAGTTTTATGAAATGAATTTTAAAAACATAGTTTTCAATTCTCTACAAAAACTGAGAAATTAAACATCTTGAAGTGATTTTCACAAGTTTGCGAAACAATGCTGGTAAAACTGTTAGATATTTAATTCAATGAAATTTACCTCAAAGCAATTATCTCAACTCCTTACTATTATATTCAATAAAATATGTGACTAACAATAAAAACAAAGTCAACAGAAACTTAATACATGAAGCTATTCCGTCAATTACCTGTGCAATAAAGACTGCTAGATGACTGTCAGATTTTCTAAAGTGGTAATTATTCAGAATTACTTTTATTTCTCGGAAAATGTTGCCTTTCATGAAGGTGAAAATGTCGACAATCTCTTGCGTATGACATTGTTGGTGACATTCTACATCTTTCGAAACAAGTGAACATGACAGCAGATGGCATGCATAGAGGTTAAGGACTATTCGTTGATAATTCAATAAATTAATTATTTGCAGTTTTAGGCGCATACATTTTTAATTGCGTGGAACAGTTGCATATCTTCGATTTTAGAACATACTTAACCCGGGTGTAGTAGCTTCTCTACACATTACGTTACTGCTTGCATTCGGTACGAAATATATGACAACGGGCGGGGAATAGACCAATACGTGACTACTTAAGGGTTAAGCAGCTATTTTGGTATAAGTTATTGTAAATATGACAGCAAATTTGAGCAGCAGAATGGACACAGTCATTAAATAACTCTTTTGTGTTAATAGTCGGAAGATATTAGCAGCATATTTTATTTTCAATAGATGTTTAAACTACATTAGTATAAAGTAGTTTTAAACAATGTGGATTTATTTTGCATCACTTCATAGTTTTTAGCAGCTTTGACTTCAATTGAAACTGTGGTAGATCAAACGCTGCACTCTACTGGCAAGATTATAAGTTTTTTACATGCTATTTTACATTCTATTTTACCAAAATAAACAGGCAAAACTATACACAACTAATCGTGTAACCCATAAATTTTGAAGTTACTGAACGTAAGCTACTATCAAATGCTGATTCGAAGTTGTTGAAATCTATCGTTCTATATAATAACAGTATATACAATGTAATAAATAGTGGAAGTCTCCAGATGCTATGAAATAAAAATGGAGAGCTTTTAAACATATTTTTTTTCTGATTCAAACACAAATGTTATTACAATAAGTTATTTAACATAACATTCCTCATATGGTTCAAACTTGCCTCAATTCATAAAGTAATTTAATTGCTCATTTTAAATGGTTTTATTGCTAGCACTTCGTAACTTCAGAAACATGTAAAACACTTTAGAAGCTTCTCTTTAGTTTTATGACAAGAGGTAAAATAGCACCATTAAAATGTGAGTGGAACAGTTAAATATCGAGACTTTGTAGAATAAAAATACCCTGAAAGACTACATAGCCTTTAAATAATTACTTAATTTTGACGGAAATGGTTTAATTGCACTATTTGCTTTAATAGACTCCACTCGTCCTCTCATAACCTTATTGTTGGTTTTCCTTTCAGTTGTTGTGATATTATAATACCGCCATTGGTATATTTTTTGAAATCAAAACGTTACAAATGGTTCTCTAGTATTAATGATTTTCAAAAAAAAAATGCTTTAAATAATTTCTTTGTTAATAAACAGCTTCAGTATAAAGCTGCATCTGAATCGACATGCTTCTTCTACTACTTCTAAAGCATTTTGTATATTAAACTATAATTATTGATCATTTCTGCATTTTTAGAAATTGTCTATTTCGGAGAACCACTCATAAAGTGGAAGTAAGCACTATGCGATTTCCTTTTTGTTCACGTAATAATTTCTAGCATATTGAGGCACATTTTTCAAGGGAAAAAAAACACTGGATATATATTACCGTCATTTGTGACCAGTTAATTTAGTTAGTAGATTGCTCCATAGCTTAAAAGAACATTGCAAAAGTTTTTTACTCTCCCCTAAAAGGAAGGAAATTAAGAACCTAATAACTTTTGTCTCCTTTTCTTTGTTTTCTAAAACTTCTTTTTGCAGCTAAGAAACCGAAGATTAATTTACATCCTAATTTCTCTCGCATTTGTTACCACACTTAATGCATGTAACGAGCTGAATAATGCTTTAGAAGAGCTCAATTTCTAGCTTAAAAAATATAATATGCCTCTATGTCCGTACAGCTTTCAAATGCCGATTCCTTTCAGCATAAAATTGTACATAATACATTTCGCTTTTATTTGTAAATGTACACATAGGTTTGGTATCGCACTCAAAAAAAAAAGCAAATGGTTTTTACATTACAAAAATTTTTCAAATAATAGCACTTTCTGTTGAGATTTCGTACAACTTTATTAAATATAAAGCAATGTATGGTGAATCTATGATTCAAAAACATTTTGCAGTGCTATTTATAAGCATCAGTAGCAATTTTTAGTCCTTGTAAAATTTGTTTACACTTCAACAAATATTTTTATTTTCTTTAACATGCCCGAATAGAATTGTTTGGAGCAGAGGGCCTCAAAAAAAAAAAAAAAAGCTTTTTGTGAACAGGAAAAGGTCTATCGAAGAACCTGCCCATTTTCAAAATTGTTAATTTATTTATTCTCAAAAATCTAATAAGTAAGAAAATTATGATTTTTTTTTTTTTGTAAAGCTAAACAAATAAAATTACGAAACAAATTTTCAATTTGAAAACTAGTTTTTCATGAATATTTTATGTTTCACTACATAAAATTTTTCTAACATACTTATGTAATTGAACAGAGTTCATAAAATTGGTGTGTTTTTTAAGAAAGAAAGTGGATCTCAAGCACAATATGTACATAAAATCGGTTGATAAAATGTCAAAAGCTCTCGAACTTGTTCGTATTAGCTGTTATTTTTAATTCCAAGAATCTTGACAGTACCTACACGTATTGTAATCTAATTACTAGTACAATGAGAAACATTTAATTTTTGAAAGTTACCTATTTTAGGGAAGAAATCCTTTACATTTAACTGTTCACCACTTACATATTCCGAGATAAAACGCCTAGTACCATTTGCACATCGACATACGTTACCGCATCTCATAAATTTGTCTATAAGTGGAATTTTACAATGAGAGTTAGTTTTATCTGAAATGCCCTGTCGATGAAATGGAAATGCGCAGCTAAGCAGGCACACACATGTGGAATTCATTATGGAAAAAAGATGAAACTTATACCACAGGTGTCGATACGGCGGGAGGGGGCGGGGCTGTCACCCATCTGGGGAGTGACATCCAAAAGATAATTCAAAGTGTTTGAAAAATACGAAGCTAAAATGCATTTTTAAGACTGCAAATTTGAAAATTTTTCGGGAGGGGAGGGGGGAGGGGAGAACCACCCGGACCCCTTTTTCACCCCCAAATCATGGATTGAATACTATATTGAGGATTGGGTTCATATTGTCAAGCGTCTACGGCAAGTTATATAAAAATCGTTCATAGTTTTTATTTGTCTTTTGTCCATTATTCCACTTAAAAATTTCGTAATAACACAAATGTAGTTGTTTCTGAAAATTATATGAGTTTCATGTTCATACATAGATTATTATTTATTTATTTATTTATTTATTTATTTTTTGCGTGTGTAGGGAGGGAGGGGAGTTGACAACACAAATTACCGTCCCGTGTGTCACCCATGCTAGGTACTCCACTGCTTATACACATTTGAGGCTTTTTGAACATAAAATGTTGAATGCTTTCTAAAATGAAGATCACAGAATTCAATCGCCAAAATGTTTAATAAAAAGTAAAAAAAAAACTGTTTTACTTAGCAAAAACTTTTATTTTATGCACGCATTATACATAAGATTTTTAGCTTATTTAAATACGTTCGTTTTAGACGTAATATCATGTTAACCGTCGACCTATTAAAGGAGTTCAACTATATGTTGTTTGATAACATTTCCAATTAATGTTAAAATTACATATGCATTGAAAAGAAATTATAACACCTGCAAAGGTATTCCTTCTGGCAATATGAACAACCGATTTAAACAATTCGTACAGAGCGCCATCGATTTCATGCCAGCAAATTAATACTCCAGTAATAACACGCTCGAAAAGACCGAAGATGAATGAGTTCTCATACTTAAGGACATCCTCTTAGGCACTTCTCAATTCATCAAGAACATAATTTTCTGTCGTACTATTAGCCACTTTACACCTGGCAATCCCGTCAAGGAGTCTTAAATAACAAATGGATAACAGGGAGGAGATATTTATCTTCCATTTCTAGGAGGAATATTTTAAGAGCTCCTTATTAAATCAGCCTAAGAGGAAACTTGCTGTATATTAGAGAACTCTATCCTGAATTCTCATTGAAAATCTAATAAATGAAACAAGAGTTATTATTTGTAGTTATATAAGTTTTTAACATGGGTGAAAATGTAGATTATTATTAGTTATATTTTAATAAACCTAAAGAAATTGTGAAAATATTAAACTTAAAAAATATGTGTGTGAGCACGACATTCATATCTTACTAATTTTAGAGTGAGTTTCTCTGAAAAATGAGCTTGTCTATAGATATGGAGAATCGTTTTTTTTTTTCAATTTCTAATGGGACTGTGTTAGGCTTTTTAGCCTTTTGCAAAACTAGTGCGATCCACCAATACGGCTTTCCCTCTTTCATGTGCCACCATTAAGGCGCAGATGTTAATGGCAGATAATTCTGACGACCAGTAACACTTAGATAGAGGCCCCTTCGATGCGAAACTGTAATGGAGATTCAATTTTTCCGAGGGTATGCAAAGCCAAACGAATACCCAAGGGATCTTTTACATTCCGCATAATCAAACGACATGGGCATTGACGATTTTCTAGATATAAATACTGTGCAGTGAGAAATGAGTAGGCAAAGATTTAAAATATATTGCAGAAACCAAAATTAAATAAAATGTGCAAATAATTGATTAAAAAATCCCAAATTTTATTTTTCAATTTAATATGGGTCATTCTAAAAGAATTGATACAACTAATGTTCGAGATTTTGGAATTTAAGTCTTTTTTAATATTTACCAGCACTTAGTCATTTATTTTTATTGAATCTATAAAGTGTAATTAGTAAATGTAATCCAGTATTAATTATCTTTAAAAGCGAACAAGTGTTAATCGTTTGTAAAAAAGTAATTTACGAAGGTTGATAAATGTTTTTTGCTATGAAAGAAAGATTTTAGAATTATGTGCCCTATTTCCAAATCATTAGGAGGTGAAATGGGTGCGTTCAGGCAATTGACACAAGTCACTCGAGTAACCGAAATCATAACCCAAAGCGTTCGGCAAGAACATTTGGGGTAGCTCAAATGTCCCAACTGGTGTTCAGGACTTCAACTTTGTTTATTCGGGTTGTGTCTAAACTCCCCAGAAACTTTTCTTGGAGAATTAATTCACGTGCTTTGGCTATTCGCAGCTGAGGTTGCTGATTGGTTCAACAAATCCCTCTATTTTTGTGTCTCGTTTTATGCGTCTTTCTCTCCCTGCCTGCCGCACGTGTTTTATCAAGCGCTTTTTTTCTCCTATATTAACGCTTCTCTGTTCATAAAAGAAACGAAAACATTTCTTTTATGAACAGAGATTTCTATTTGTTGCGATGTTGATTTTAAAAGTAAATTGTACTGTGTCTTTCCCGAGTTCATTTCTGTTTTTGTCTGTCATTATCAGTTGTGTGTCATTACCTCAAAAGAAAACATTTTCCTTCTTTCAATATACATATGCAAATGTTAAAATTGGTAAATGTACTGTTTTGAGGGAAAAAGTAAACTCTCAATGCCTTAAACTGTAAACTGAAATCTTTGAATTGAATCAACACTCCCATGATGCATTCTGAAATTGTTGTTGAAGTTTTGTCGGACATCGCAAGGACAGTAATACTAAGCAATCCATCCTCCTAGGGACGGAAGCTCTTCTTTGAGTGCCCCCTATTGGAAATTTTTCGTCTTCAGATAAAGATAGAACTTGAATCTCTCTCATCAACCAAGTGTTGCTGCATTAACCATGATCACTTTTCTCCTCTTGCTATCCGCTATGCTGTTTATCCCAAATTTCACAATGAAGCGTTCAGGCAAGCATCTGTTTGGGTTATGACTCAAGCTTGGACTAAGACGCCAGAGCCTGGGTCATTTGAGTAACTTGTGTTAGCTGCCATAGAACGCACCCAATGTGATTCAAGATTGTGTTAGAGTGCAACAACAATATAAATTAGCAGTTATATTATAATTTTTACATAAAACTAAAGTAGCAACTTAACTCGGGGAAACAAATTTCGCCGAAATAATGCGTTTTTTTTTTTTTTATTTAGCGTCCCAACGTTTTCAATATTTCGCACCGCGCACTCTTCTCTAGCCATTTTGAAAATAAAATTTCATTGAATCTAGTAATATATTTAAAAGGACATATGAAGCAGTTAGAAACAAAGGGATGTAAGTGGCAAAATTAAAAATTTGGAGATAACCAGTACAAATGGTAGGTGAACCTCTCCTCTGTCTTGGGCAAAAGATAGTACTAGAAGCCCTGATAGATGCTGCTGTATAGCGTGATTTAAAAAAAATCAATGAAAGCCTACGTAGGACGTTATATTTAAACGCGTTTCACTCAAAATTTGAAAATGTCCACTTACATCCCTTTACTTCTCACTGCATCATATGAGTATAACTTCCGTGGTCCGTTAACGACACTGAATTCTACAGTAAAAAAAGAGGTGAGTCTAATACATTTTTCTGTTGGTTAATTTGATACGTTAAACGTAAACTGTGTTGCATTTGCATTAATGATCTTTTTTTTTCAAATTACAGACAGAATAAGTTTTGTATTTATTACTCCATTTTATCCTTGTTCTGGAACTGTATTTTTTTTTTTTTTAATTTTCATTAGAACGATTCTTAAAATGATTATTTATACGCTCTAATACACGGTGTGCTCAAAATATTTGGAAATCATTAGGAAATCAGTGAAAAATGCCTAGCCAGTACGTGGAAATATTACATTTAATAAACGAAATTCAAAAATGACGGACATGGTTTGTATTGTTTTTTTTTTTGATAAGGACTCATATTAACGATACATATATCTTTAAAGAAAGATGCAAAAAGAGAAAAAAAAATAAAAAACACAGAATTAAATTTTTTTTAAAACATTTTTTTCCATTTTTTCAAAATGATCACACAACCAAGAAAACAAATGTAAGTTGTTATGGTAGTTTATAGTGGTAAAAAAAGTATTATCATTGTACTTAATCAATGGCCACTTTGAAATGAAAGCGAAATGATGAAGATATGGATCTTAAAACCTACAGGGTGTCCTGAAAAAGACTGACTGTTTTCAAAAATGTGTAATAAGAAAAAAGGTAAATGATAAAAAAAAATAATGCTTGCAGAAAATTCTTGAAGTGGACCGTAAATTTTTTCAACCTCAGTTCCAAATTCTAAAGTACATAACCATATTTTCAAGATGACAATCTTGGACTATAATCACATGTGGCAATCGGAGTACAAATCGGTGAATTTCAATTCTTCGATTTTTACTTACTATGTGCTAACCATGTGCAGCGCCATCTATTTAAACCTTTTAGAACTAAAATTTTGAGCTCTAAGGGGAAACATTTAGCTACCACCACATGAATTTTCTGCAAGAATTTTTTTTTTTATCATTAAGCATTTTCCAGTTATAAATTTTTGAAAACAGTCAGTTTATTTCAGGGTATCCTGTATATTATAAATTAGTATTTTATGGGGAGGATTGCAAAAGATCTAAAATTTCATCCGTAAGCTTTTTTTGTTTAAGATTAGTCTCATCGTTGTTCACTGTTAAGCACACTAGAAAATAATTAGCAAATTTTCCTTGAAATCCTTTAATTTCCACTGTATTTCGTAATGCTGAGCACTATCATATGTTAAGAATTGTAAGCAAGAAATACCTAAAAATGCGTAGTTTGTTATTAAGTAGTCTGTTTTCCTAAACATGAATTACGAAATTCTTTAACTGCAAAATGTTTAGACATATTGAAATTAAGTTTCATTAGTTTGGAAATGGCTTCAGGAAATAATCTGAATAAAATGTAATAAGCTGCGACGAATCAGGTACTACTTAAAAGTAGTAAGTCTTAGGAATTCGTTGCAATAGTATAGGTTGTGAAAGAAAATAAGTACGGACATAAAATCTACGCCCACGAGCGAAAATACGATTGTTTTCATTCACAATCCATCTCACTGGAAACAAACTAACAGTAGCGAAGTAACTACGTGGTTTTGTGACAGGTAACATAGAACTGCAAAACCAAAAACAGGAAAATAATCGCATATTTATTCCGATCTCCCCTACATGCTATGCACAGTTCAGTTTTATCACTTTTAGAAGTCCTAACAGTAACATTCAAATTATTAAGCGAAACTAAATTCAGCAAACAAAATCCCGCATCTGCATACTAAATTCTGAACAGAGAAATAAATAAATAAAATAAAACTAAAAGATAAAAATTTAGTTTTGGCAGGAAATGAAGTTTCTGCTTTCTAACTCTCATAAACAAGACGATGCATTTTTCATTTCGTTATTCCAGTCAGTGGTTTCAAGAAAAATAGTTCGTAAATAAGTAGTGACTTTTGAAATAAAAAATTTAATTTTGCGCGGAAGTTCAAAGGACGGAAAAATTGCTTTGACATAAGACCTCAAAATATTCTGCAGTGTAGTTTTATTGATTGAGTAATTTTTTTCTTTTATGTCTCTGAAGTCTCAATTAAAATGATTTCAGCATGCAAAATGCTTGATTATAATTTTTGAAAATCTATCTTGCAAGCAGTTGCATTGCAAACCCCCATATTCCCATTTCATACGGAGATGACTATTTTTGAGATGTTTTGATGCTCTTATGTGGATGATTGGAAAATATTTTTGACAAGATATTAAATAGTGATCCTTTATCAAATCGAGTACAAACAGTAGTAATGTTTTTTCCCCCATAGTAAAATCTCTAACTGATTTTGATGAAGATAGACGAAAAGGATCCCTTTTTATACAAATACAATTTTTTATCTCATGATTAGCTTTTAAAACAGTTTTAAACATATTATTATTTAAACTAAAAATGCAAAAACTTTGAATGCTGGTTGAAACGTATAAAATCTATACATATCTATACATATAATAAAATAAGATGTTTGTGTGTGTGTGTGTGTGGCGCGCTTCCCGGGAAAACGGTAAGGCCTAGAAAGATGAAATTTGGTATACAGTTGCAGTTTTTGCCGAAGATGTGCACCTCGGGCTTCGATTTTTGAAATTTTAATTAGAAAAAAAGTTATTTAATGTTTTATGTGTTTTTTTGCACTTTTTAATACGTTTTGCCTCACAGACCCCGAACCAATTGCACCACACAAATATTTTTTGTACTATAGTGTAGGAAATTTAATTTTAAATATAATGAATGAAAAAATTTTGAAGATAGAGCAGCTTTTGTATTTTTTATGAATTTTTGAAAAAACCTTTAATTTGCATTTTTTCCTGGGTTTTATTTTTTTCTAATATCATCTGCGAGAAGTATCAAAGCCTCATTTCTAAAATTTGAGTTGGTAACAGTAAAAACATTTCACCCTGTTCAGAAGAAAAAAGTTCTTAAAAATACGCAATAGTTTTTTTTTTTTTTACAATTTTTTTAATGCTGAACACATCATGTCTTTCCACGCATCGGTCGAAAAAAAGCGTTCTTCAATCTTTTATGTCTCTTACGTCACTATTTGGATTTCGATTCGATATTTCGGATGGAATCTTAATCACAAACAAATGTTTAGCTTTTTTTTTTACCTATATAGCTTACTTCTACATTTTATGAAGTGATGACCACGTGTTTTTCCGGCAGCGCTTGCTTTTTTTCTTTCCTTTTTTTTTTTTTGTTTTATTTAGGGATTGCATTTATTTCTTTTTCCGTCCCCCCTCCCGCCCAAGCTGGACGTTTTGACATTCTGCATAGTTGTACGCATTTATTTCAATAAAAACAGCGAGATTTTTTTGCTTTGTCAAACGCTACTTTTTGCTCACTACGGGGAATTTTGGAGATGACTTTTTTTTTTTTTTTTTTTGCCCTACTTAAATAAAAAAAGCGGTTTTTTGAGTGATCTTTGTTTTTATTAGGAAATGGGCGGGAAGGTTAAAATAAATAGAGATGGATAAGAAAATTTAAAGATAGATCGTAAAGGTAGATATCCGCCAAAGGTGGCAATCTTTGCGTAAAAATGTGAATGCACAAAAAAAAGATAGAGATGGATTGATTAATACTGCTGCCAAATTTATTTAAACAGCTGCCGAAGGCGGCAAACTTGAAGTAAAAATGTAAATGACAAGTTAGCCAAACAGCCGCCGTAGGTGGCTGCCTGCATAGAATGGCGAATGGCGTAAGAAGGCGAACCAGCTGGTCGAAGCAGGCGGCTATGATGAAATAAGATGTTTGTGTGTGTGTGTGTGTGTGTGTGTGTGTGTGCGGCGCGCTTACCGGGAAAACGGTAAGGTCTAGAATTTATTCTATTCAAATTAATAATAGTATAGATATAGATTGATTGATACCACCACGAAATTTATTTAATCAGCCGCCGAAGGCGGCAACCTTGGCGTAAAAAGGCGGACCAGCTGGTCGCCGCAGGCGGCTAGTAATAAAATAAGATGTTTGTGTATGTGTGTGTGTGGCGCGCATCCCGGGAAAACGGTAAGGCCTATAGAAAGATGAAATTTGGTATACAGGTGCAGTTTTTGCTGAAGATGTGCACCTCGGGCTTCGGTTTTTGATATTTTAATTAGAAAAAAAGTTATTTAATGTTTTATGTGATTTTTAGCACTTTTAACCTCACAGACCCCGAACCAACCACGTCAGACGAATATTTTTTGTACTATAGTGTAGGAAATTTAATTTTAAATATGATAAATGAAACAATTTTGAAGATAGAGCAATTTTTGTATTTTTTATAGATTTTTGAAAAATCCCTTTAATTTGCATTTTTTTCTGGGATTAGTTTTTTTCGAAACCCATCCTGCGAAAAGTATTGAACCCTCAATTCAAAAATTTTAGTTGGTAATAATAAAAACAGTCTGCCCCTTCAGAAGAAAAATTTTTTGAAAAATACGGAATAGTTTTTTTTTTTTTTTACAATTTTTTTGTTGCAGAACGCAACACGAGCTGTTCGCTTGCCGGCAGAGTTCCGAACTTACCTCATCACGTGATCCAACTGAAATCGTTTGCATTCTCTTCACCTTTTTATCATTTTTATTTTTTTGCAAGCGTTACTTTTTGCCGCACTACGGTTAACATAGAAACTTTTTTTTTGAGGGCTATTTTGATTAAATAAATAAAGCCCGCGAATTTTTGCATGATCCGTGTTTTTGTTACGGATTGGCGGTTAGATTAGGTAGATACAGAGATAGAAATTGAGTGGACAAAAAATGTTTTTTTTCTTCGAATTAATACTTATATAAATAAAAAAAGATTGTTACTGTCAGAGGTAGATATGCATAGATCGTATAGATAGAAAGATAGATAGATAGACAAATATAGAGGTTGATATAGTAGATGGATAGCAAGAAAGAGACATGCCCGTGATTTAAAAAACTTCAACGGGATGTCAAAGCCCCCCTCCCCCCCCACACACACCATGACTTAGAAAAAACAATGCTTTCACATGAAAGTGAGTGTGCTTTTTGTTATTTTTCGACAAAATTTGCATGAAGCGTATGCCGTTTGTGTCTCCCCTCCCCTCCTTTAAAAGTATTCCAAACGACAGAACTGGAGATAGGTTTTAAAAATATTTTATTCAAACTACTAATGATATAGATAGATATAGATTGATTGATAGCGCCACGAAATTTATTTAAGCAGCCGCCGAAGGCGGCAACATTGGCGTAAAAAAGCGAATGATAATACTGATACATAAAGAAAAACATTGATTAATACCGTCGCTAAATTGTCTAAGCAGCCGCCGAAGGCGGCAACCCTGGCGCAAAAAAGCGAATGGTGTAAAAAGGTGGACCAGCTAGTCGCTGAAGGCGGCTAGTAATAAATAAACTTGACATTCCTGCTAATTTTAGTGGGTTAATTTATCATAGCGTTCTTCAAATCTTATTTAGATGCTTGAATCTCGTTTTTAATAGAGCTAATTCTCAAAGGTACACCGGACAAACTACAGGTTATTTATTTATTATTATTTATTTATTTTTTGCAGCTTGGGGGAAAAAAAGATGAGTTTTGGAGAAGAAAAATTAAAAAAAGAGCTTTTTACTGTTTTTTTAACCAAATTGTTTAAAATAAAAGTCAGACAGTAGTGAACCTTTTGTAAATCTAAAATGGCTTCATTAAGATACCGATTGTTTTATATAGGTACTTTAAAAACTTCAAACTTCTGAAGACCATAACGTGCAAGCGATTGTATCTGTTTAGAGTTATAGGGGTAATTTCCTCCCTAGAAATATAATTTATGTGTGTGTTTTCAATTAACAATCAATTAAAATTAGTGTGGCCGCAGATATTTCCAGAAAAAAAATTGCTTGCAAGATTTCTTAACTCAGGCCTTTTTATCTTAAAAAAAAAAAAAAAAAAAACCTCTGCCACAAAGGGAAAAATAGTTATAGATACTCTGAACCATCATCTTCGTGCTTTATTTCTTCAGTATCAATTTAATCTTGATTTATAAATTGTTTTTCATGATTGCTTGCCTTCCGCAAAAATTCCCTGGCTTTAATAATGATACATTTTTAAAGATCGTGTTCAAAAAACTAATGTTTTAAAGTTTTCGGTTGCATATGT
Organism: Uloborus diversus; assembly: GCF_026930045.1. Taxonomy (NCBI): domain Eukaryota; kingdom Metazoa; phylum Arthropoda; class Arachnida; order Araneae; family Uloboridae; genus Uloborus; species Uloborus diversus. The sequence goes on from NC_072733.1 coordinate 98,152,351, forward strand.
GTGCATAAAACATGTTTTAGTTTGTTAAAACAGTTTCGATTTTTTTTAAAAATTTGAGGGTAATTTATGAGGGTATTACTAATACAATATCTTGTTTCTGGTACATCGAGGGTACCTATCTTGGACACTGCGAAATACCCATACAGTGCTAATTTCGTCACTTTAATGATTAAAAAAACAGTTTTCAATGACGGGTGTGATTGATTCTAAGAATCTGCAACATTTCTAATTCCCAAATTTACCAACAATCGGTAAAAAATTAAAATTCCAAACTATTTTTAGGGATTCTTGGTGATGCGAGTTTCAAGTTCGTAAAGGATTGGAAACTAAACAAACGAATTATAGAGCACTTTATATCCATATTGTTCAAAACCAATAAAGTACTCTCCATGCAGTTCAAAAGCAGTAGTTATACACCACTCTATTGAATCTCAACCTACGACCAGCAGGCTGCAGGCAGCCTGCAGGTTTTTTTGGGGTATCGTGTTAAAAGCAGTCATAAACTTCTGAAGTAGCTATACAGGGTATTCCGGTTTACCCTGCAAAACCTCTATATTCACAACCGTTGGCCCAGTTGCATACTTCCAATAGCAGAAATGTTCAAAATCAGATGCGGGGTTAAGAAATTAAGTTTGAAGCAAAATAAAAAGAAATGAATCAAAAAATACAAAATTTAACTTTTTATGCGGGCCCTACGTCCCCAACTTATATTTGAGGAAATAATCTCCATTGAAAAATATTACAAACACAAAAAACTTGACATTTGTGCGACCAAAACTCAAGGAGATATTCGAGTTCAAAGTTTAAAGGGATCATATAGAAGCTGACATTGGACCTTGTTGCCCTTTCAGAAGAGTAGCTTGTTGTCGAAGTAAAAAAAAACAAGAATTTAGATTTTTTATTGTTATTCGAAAATAAATGCAAATGTTATGACATGATTCACAAAAACACACTACAAAGCCTCGTACAATTTGAGAAAACACATGTAATTTTAAACCCTTGTTAGAAGCTATATTTGATAGACCGTGCAAAGTCGGGCTACGCAGCTAGTATGTAAATAAAAATGAAATGTACTTAAATAATTTTGTTTAGTTAAAATTTTCTAACAAATTTTGCACAATTAGCTAAAAACAGTCAAAATTTAGCAAAACTTGACAACTATTTCAGCAATGAGCACTATCTTTTAATGTGAGGAGGAGTTTGAAATTTCGGTAATATATTATAGTACACAACCCAGGTCGAAAAATGGGGGATTACTTGATCCACCGAGAATTTTACTGTAAGCCGTAGTGTAGCTCATAAAAAAAGAGTTCAAACACAACGCCGTACATTTTGGGTGGTACATGCGACTTTACCGGTAGCAGGAAGAAACACATCGGGAAAGGGTATTTTAGGATAAAAAGATTTTGTACGGCATAAAGTTAGTTTTAATGATCAATTAAAAGTCATTTTTAACTTTCTGCCGTACAAAAAAAAAGGGTCAGGCCCAAAATGTTTGATTTTCTAATTGTTTTAAGGACTTTTTCAGTGATTTTACCATGTACGGCATTAGCATATTTCCTTTCCTTTTCATATATAATTTTTTTTTTTTTCAATGCCTTACCAACTTATTGGTACGGGGTGAAAACAGGGGGGTATCAACCCCTCCATTCAGACCGAGGATATAATGCCCTATATTTTTCATGGAACATTTGACCCCCCCCCCCCCAAAAAAAAAAAGTACTCACGAGGACGGGGAAATACGGTCAAACATTTTTGTAAGGAATATACATACTTTTATTGATGATAATAAAATTCAATAAAAATAAAATGCCACCTGAAAAAATTATTACCTTCTAGATAAAACCATTATTTTTTCGACCTTTTCTATTAATCATATAAATCAATCACTTAATAGATTACTGCAGATAAGTTGATACAGTACGGTGCTTGCAAAATTCAATTTAAATGCTTGCATATTTAATTTTTTGGCATGTCGCATATACAAACATTTACAGGAACAGGATTGCGAACAATGCCTTACATCACTATTTTTATTCAAAATTTATTGAAGGATCTGAAAGTGTTTTTAAATTAAATTGTCCTTTTCTTATGTTAATAAAAATGTAGTGTTTTAAAAATGCATAAATTGTTGGTACAATAATTATATATTTTAGACGTAAAAGGACGAACGATGGTGTTTATTTCAATTCTCATATTGCATAACACAGATTATTACATTGAAATTAAAATCAAGTAAGTGTACGAATCATAACAATAATAAAAAATTAGAATATTTATTTAAAATTTAATTGAATAAATTTGAAAGTTTTCAATCCATACGTATAATAAAATATAAATTTTTTGTGCACTTCCAGGGAAAACGGTAAGGCCTAGAAAGATAACATTTGGCACACAGGGAAAACGATAACGCCTAGAACAATAACATTTGGTACACAGGGGAAACTTTTGCCGTAAATGTGCACCTCGCAGCCCGGTATTTGCTAATTTTTTTTTGGAAAAAATATTTTTTCAGGTTTTATGCGATTTTTAACAAATTTTAGCTTTTTTTATTTCACAGACGGAGGACTAATTGAGTCACAGAAATATTTTTCATATCTTTGTGTTGAAAATTTAATTTTAATATTTTTGAAAAATACCTTTATTTTTTGGACATTTTCCGGCCTGTAGCGTTTTCTGAAACCATCCCATAAAAAGTATGAAAGATTCTGTTTTGAAACTTACGTGCTTTATAGTACAAAACATTTCACCTCTTCAGGAAAAAAAGTCCAAAATATGAAACACACAGCTTTTTTTTTTAAATCACGATTTATGCTCAGTCGGGAGAAAAAGAAAACAATCTTCGCGGCTTCAACCATGACGTCACAGCATCGGTTGGATTCTGAATCGAATACTGTAATTTCCACTGAAGTCCCACGTAAAATGTACGGCATTAGAATTTAAGCTAGATTAATTAGAACTATATATATTGTTAATAAAATAATGTTGATGCAGTACAGAAATTTTTGACAAAAAAAAAAAAAAAAAACTTAAAAAATCGTTGAAAAACACATCAACTACGATTAACCTTTTACTGAAAAATGTATGCCATTATTATTTTTTTTCAACTTTAGGTTAGCTCAAAAACCGTATAATATTATCAATTCATTTCTTCAGTCAACCACACTGAGTTTAAACTTTTTTTTCAATTTATCAATTTTACCTCATTGTTTAAAATTAATTATTTTATTGTTGTACCAGTTATTTTAAACGGCAATAGTAAATGCCATACAGAAATAAATGAAGAAATGTAAAAAATTAATTGTTCTTATTAAATTAACGTTTTTTTTTTTTTTTAATAATATTATCATGGACCATAATTTTTAGACGGCACTATTTTTAAAATTTATTTTGAATATTTAAGAATATTTTTCAATTAATGCCGTATATTTTCAAATGACCTGCAACCCTCGTTCTGAAAGAAGGGGCTAGCACCCTCATGTATTCACCCCCGTGCCAATAAATTGGTACGGCATTGAAAAAAAACAACGAAATTATTTGTAAAAAGAAAAGAAAATATGCTGATGCTGTATATAGTAAAATCACTGAAAAAGTCCGTAAAATAATTGAAAAAGCAAAAATTTTGGCATTTCCAGACCCATTTTTTTTTTTGTACGGCAATAAGTTAAAAATGACTTTGAATTGATTACCTTTAAAATTAACTACACATGCCGTACAAAATCTTTTTATCCTAAAACACCGTCTCCCGTTCCGTAATTTCCTGCTACCGGTGTAGTCGCATGTACCACCCAAAATGTACGGCGTGGTGCTTGAACTCTTTTTTACGAGCTATACTACGGTTTACAATAAGATTCCCGTGGGTCAAATGACCCCCTTCCTTTTTCGACCAGGCTTGCATACAATTAGGATGGGTTAGTGTAAAAAAAGTAGGATGTATCCTGATTTCTAGAACAAAAAAAAAGGTTTGCCATTGGTTTGTGAACCACCCTATAGAACACCCCGTATATACAGTTCCATTTTTGGAAAAATACGCTTAAAGCACTTTTACTTCTTTTTCGATAGCGATTTCAGTTAAGCTTAATTTTTATTAAACTGTTCAATTACTTAGTTTGATTTATATTAAATCAAGTACGTAAACGGACCCTAAACACTATTTTATTTATCTTCAAAAACAACAAATTTTTCAAAACATATCAGTGAGAAAACCCTACATACCGAAACTATAGAAAGTAAACATAAATCTAATAAAAGCCCGTTTTCTTTCATTAACGAGCATTGCACCGTCAAAAGATATGTTAACAAAAAGAGAAAACGAAAAGATAGGTCAAACCAGACATTTCCATTACTATGATTCATAATACGAAGTTGGATATTTGTTTTGCATATTTTACTTAAGGCTATATTCGTATTTTCTTTTGAAATGAGTCAACATGCACTGGATGCAAGGCATCAGTCCACTTTGCCACCATCAAGTAATTTCACAACACGAAATGCATGCATTAAGAAAAAAGAATTATTTCGATATTTGGGACTTCGAAATTACAGACAAAATAAGTTATCTTTTCTTGTATGCCTGAAAGTGATATGTATACATAAATAACAGTGAGTAAGGAGAAAGAAAATGCATTGGCGGTTTTGAAATTGGCGGTATTCGGCTGCTTTATGAAACATTTGACTCCAACCGACATTGGGTTGGCTATTGGGCACGTGCTCAATAACCAACTTTGTGTCAAGTATAGCAAACATCAAAATGAAAGTAATGTTACAAAAATAACGAAGTTCATGATAATGTTAATTAATTTTTGCATAGGGGAGAGTGTTGTACCTTGGGAAACTTTTCATATTTTAATTTTTAACGTCTATTATTTGAATTAAATTTTAAATTTAAAAGTCACATTAAAATACCCCAACATACTTCTATGCAATACATTTTTTTTTAAATTCAGACAGTTTGAAAATAAAATGTTGCCAGCCATTTTTAAAATAAAAGTTTCAAGCTGTCCCAAGGTACAACATCCTACTATACCTTGGAACACATCCTGTTGTATTATGGGAAAGTCTTCATGATTCTGGAAACAACCATATACTTAAACCAATTTTGCACCAGAAATAAAAGAAAAATGTTTTTCATGGTAGTGAATTAAGTCATGAATATTTAATAACGAATTATGAATAATGACTAAGTAATTATGAATAATGAATTATGAAGTATTATCTAACATTAAATGTGTTTAAAAGACTACATAAGATTAGAGCATTGTTCCATGTTCCTAAACATATCAAATTTATTATGAAACATGCATGTTGTACCTTGGAACGTGTCCTAAGGTACAAAATGTTTGACTGTCCCAAGGTACAACCCCCACGTTGTTTAAGAAAAGCCAAAATAATGGTCAATCTAGATGCACTATCATTATTTTCTCATAAGCAAATTATTTAAAGTACTTCTCTTTAATAACAAAATAAAATTCAGTCGATTAAATTTACAAACACAAAAACAGAAAATGAAAGAAAAATGAAGAAAATATTTACTTTTGAGTCATGAAATTTTTTTTATCTAACAAAATCTGCATTTTTACTCGTTTGATGCTTTGGAAGCAATGTTGTGGTCAAACAAGCCGTTAAACGCTTCTTCCGTCTGCAATGCCCTGAGTTTCCCACTAAAAGCTTCTTTTGTATACGAAGCCATTAGTTTTTCTTAAGGGTCTCTTGAAGCTTATCAAGCGGTATGACAAATGTCTCAATGTCCATTAGGGTGAGCCGAAAAAAGGAAATATTCAAGAAGCAACTTCTAATAGCAAAAACAAAGTTTTGTATTGCCATCCTAAACGTGCGAAAAATTATGAAAAAAAAATTAATATTTATGTTTTCAGATCGCGCATTGGCAGCAAACTTTAAAAGAAAGGTAAAAAATGGTCAATTTTCAAATATTTTTATAAAAATCCAAATATTCGAAATTTTTGTTCTAAAACAGTTTACATGCTTCCTTTTAATACTTTCTTCATATATCTTTGAAAATATTAAAGTTCCTTTGCAATTTTTAGTTCACGCATAAGCCGCAAAGTTATGTGAAAGTAACCAAAAATTGACGTTTTTATATCATTTCGCACATCGCAGTGTTTCTTCTTTTAGATCCCAGTTATGGTTTTCTTTTTTTTTGTAATAAATGTGCATTAATTTTGTAATAAATGTGCATCCCTTGGCTGGAAATGCAATTTTATTTTATTGCATTAACAACCCAGAACCCACCACAAGTAGATGGTTGCACTTTGTGTTCCACCCTGCTTTTCCCAAGAGTAGTTTTGTGTAGGACTTATGTATTTGTTAAGTAACTTAAATTCACAATAACTATATGATTTTAAGCAACCTTCTTCTAGATATGCCTTAATGGCAACGCAATGACCATCGCAATGACGAGTCAGCTGTGTTGTCGTCGAGATGCGTGTATAACAGCTACAAGCGGCAACTTTGAGTAACTGATTTAAATCCTCCTAAAAACTGAAATTTTGCGTAAAATCCTCTTTGCGTAATAAATTGTGACCTGCTTTCAATCCCCTAGTCTTTGGTATTGTGTGCAAGGAATGCGTCAGCATTGAGTTTCCGATCATTTGTTCCAATAAGATTTTTGCTTGTGATGCATTTTTGAGCAGTCATTTTGGCCTTAAATGTGAAATAATCCAATGATTTTAAGGAAGCTTCATATTATTTCTCTCGTATGAATATCGTTCGCTCATTAAAACTAATGGAACAAATATATAGAACAAAATAAGTAACACAGTTATATAACAAAGCTGGGTATTGCAAAAAAAATCTGTCCTATCTTAACAAAGAATATTTGGCATTCGAAGCTAAGATAAAATTAATAGTTTGCGAATCAATTTTCTCCACGTATGCAACTATGGCAACGATAAAAACTGTAGCTATCGATAGAAATTTCTCCGGAAATTAAAATTCTCTTTTAGCAAAGATATGCTCTTTCACATTTGAAACTATCAAAAAAAGGTATTTATTAATCGAATGCAATTATGTTTTCTTGTAATTTCCTGGAAGACATCTTTTAGGAGTATATTAAAAATCACATTTACGTCTCAGTTATGATAATATTTCCGCTTTGTCCTTCATCTCTTTGTCCTTTTACGTTTTAATATTAATATCAAATTTTAATAAAACAGTACTGTATCAAATAATTCTTCTGTAGTTTGATACAGTTTAAACTTTGGAAGTATGTAACTGTTGTTATAGGTCGCCATCCATGCTCAGTTAATTGTCTGAGCGTTTTTGAATTTTATAGACATGTTTTGCTGTTTTTCATTTTATTTTTAACTAAAAAAACATCTTGGTTGCGAATTTAGAGCACACAGCATTCCCGAGCTCCGAAATTTGCATCCAAATTGTAGTAAATTATGAAATATTTCTTAAAATGTTAAAAAATAAATTTTGAAATCACATCATTGCGATATTCAAGGAAAAATAATTGAAAAATTAGTTTTAGTGAAATAAAATGTGTATTTTTAGTCAATAAAATAATAGAGGTTTAAATATGATTTTCCCATAAAAGTATGACAAACAAATGACCTTTTATTCTTTTCGCTCGAACGCCTTTTGAAATCAAGTTATTTTCATTATCTGTTTCGTTTATAACGCAATCTTGAAAATTCCAATATCTATGTTCCCATTAATGAGCACTCCTTTTGTTGTATGCACTTCATTTGTTATTCGTAAATCTTGCGATTAAAGAAAGCAGGAGATTTAATACTTTAAGGCAAATCTTTGGAAATTCTATTTTCAAATAACTATCAAAGCGAGTACAAGAGAGTTAAATCTCAACACATTAAGTGAAATTGACTTTATAACTATTTGAAATGCACGTAAAAGAAGGACGTATCATTATTATTTATTCCAAGAGAAAACAAATATAAAATAACATAAAACAGCGTTTTAAAGCACAAATTTGCAGGAAAGCTGCATACACGTGTTTTGCAGTTTCAAGGAATCTCTTTTTCAATGCAAGAAAAGTGAGTGTATGAATGAAAAGGTATTTCACAAAAAACAAACACCACAAACACACAAAAAAAGAGTATTGATATCAAGCAGTCTTTTTCACCGGTTGAAGTAAAATAAAATATACCTTTTCAATCAGTATAATATTATGAGTGCATGTGCGTATTTATAACTGAAAAAACACCGTAAGGGGCTGTCCATAAATGATGTCACACTTTCTTTCAGCAAATTTGACCCCCCCTCCTCAGACGCTGTCATTAAGTGTCATACTTCACCTTACCTCTTCCTCTCTCGTTGTCTCATGGCACGCTGTTTTCAAAAGCATATTGTTATAAAAATATGTGACTGCGCACTTCTTGCTACCACTTCTTTCCCACATGCCATAAGCTGTCCCAATTTCCCAATTCTGCCCCCCCCCCCCAAGTTTGAATTTGTAGATGTCCCCCATTGTCTTAATCTCTTATATTTTAATTTAATAATTAATAGTACCACTTTTGGTCAAAATTCGATCAATTGTGTTTAGTGTCACTCCCTGTCGCTTAGTGTTCCAAACCGAAACGATAACATTCTTCCTTGGAGCCATAAGACAAAAATATTTTCTGTTTACTTTTAGAAAATAAAATATAGGTTTTTATTTTTGGAATTTGTAATTTTGAAATTGCATTTCGGTTGATGTAAAAATTAAAAGCGCGTTAATATTTTTTCCATTTCTAATGTAGGGAGTGAATATCTGCAAAACAATGCGCTTGAAAGCGAGATAAAACAACAAAATCGAATCTGAGAAACATCTTCATGAGGTGCACACTAAAATGTTCCTAATGAATGTCTTTAATGTAAAACATTAAAGGAATTTGGAGCTAGAGGTCCATAATTCAGAAAAATATATCACAAGTGGGAATAAAACCTGAAAGTGTGAAAATGGGAGAAAAACTTCAAATGTTGAAAAAAACCCAATACTTCACCTTCAAAATTAAAAAAAAAATCAAAAGCTCTTTAAATCAAAAGTTAATTTGATTAGTAAATTAAAACAGTGTGAGGAAAATATTACCGACCCCTAAAATATTACCTTAATGCGGAAATTTAGCTTAAAGTAGGAATAAATAAGAATCTCTTTAATATTCTTTCTTCTGTACACACCTACGCAAAATAGAGAAATGCGAAGCGAAACGAAATAGCGGGACAAAGTGAACTGGTAAAATATTTCCAGTTTTCAGTGCCACCTATCTAACAGTGTTTTAACAATGTTCTTGAACATAAGTTGATTTTTATTACACACAAAATGTTCTAAAGGTCAAGGTTTGTTATAATACAAGTAATTTTCAAAATTTGATCCGTACTGTAATATTTGTGATTAATAAAAAAAATTGTTGTTGTAAAAATTTTGCAATAAAAACTTTAAATATTAATTGATATCTAATGATGTCCATTGCAGTACCTAATCCGTTAATATTAGGCATGTTATTATTTTCAGTGTTTAATACAACTGTGCAAATACCCGCTGGGCAACGTGAAATAGTTCAGTATTTTTATTTACTCATTCATTACACCACTTACGTATTCGTTTATCAATAAATTTATTTAAAATCCTTCCTTTATTTGTTCACTTATTTTTCCATTTCCTTGCATATTTTCTTATTCATTTACTATCTGATTCACTCAACTATTTTTTCATACACTAATTAATTACTGTACTTATCTATTCGATTATCGTTTCATGATTTATTCATTTATTTATACATGCATTTGGTTAAAAATGTTTTAAAGAGTGCAGTATAAAATATTTCTTTCGAAAATTATTTTATTTTTCACTTTACTCCGTGTATTTTTTAATTGAAAATTTTATCCTTTTATCTCTTGAACTAACAAATTTGTTGCAAAAAAAGGAAAATAATGCTTCAATACAAGTTTTTCTACAAAATATATAACTTATTCTGTTGCTGTAATTTTCGGAACAGATTTTCAGTTAGTTCACTTTGATTAAGATAAGTTATTTTAACTACAACTCAAATTAAAAATAATAGAATACTTCCCACTTTTTGGAAAAAACGTTTATTCTACCCAAATATAAGTGCAAATTAGGCATTTAAATGAACGTGTCACCTTTCTTAGACCTTAAAGCGTGCATTTCATTTCAAATATACACTGCAAATAATCGGTACACATTTGAAACTCTTTAAGTGCTCCAGTTGCCTGAATATGTGCTAAAATGTATTTCGAATGTGTTATGTACAAAGAAATGAAGCTGAAATGTTTTACTAATTCGTTCCGTTACAAAGAAAACGTTCCAAAAGTGCACCGAATGTGTTTCAGCCGAAGTTTGGAACACACTTGAGAACACATAGCGCGCAGGTTTGAGAGTGCTTGGGAAATCACTGCTTTCTTAGCTACGCCATGTTTGTAAACAATCTGGATCGGCCGCAATCATTTTCGTGATAGTTTTGAATGCTTAAAAGGTACGCCACTTTCCTTTTTTATGTTCTTTACAGATAATTTTTGTATTTGTACATTTACTGAGCTTCATACTTTTGTTTTAAATAAACTAATAATTTACCATACCACTCAAGTTTTGAAATAAAATAAAATCCTGTGTTTTAAAACTGTGTGGTTACGTTAAGACTAACGTGTTACGATTCTAATTTTGAAACTTGACGATTGATTTAGGGCTCTTGTCCTTATCTTTCGATTTAGAATTTTTTAAGAGCATCGGAATTAGAGGTTTAAACAAGGGCTCCTAAACTACGGGTTATGACCCAAAAACATTTATAATGAAGGTCGAAGGGCATTTCTTACGCTGTTCAATTTCAATCTTAAAAAAAAGCATCTCTTTCATCTAAATGCTTTTTATAAGTTCTGTCATCTACTTTTTGTTTTTACAAATAACTCAGGTGATTTTGTTTTTCTGGTTAGCAATTTTTTGATACGTTAGTATTTTTGCTTGTAAACATCCCATAAGATCGATCATCTTGTGCACAACTTTTTGGCTTAACAAACCGAAAAAGAATGAATCGCTGGAAGTTCTGCGGCTTAGATTTGGTTAAACTTAAATATGATCAAAATCTACCACAATAGTATGAATGAGATTAGAACCTAGGTCCAGAGATCAAGATTCTTTTAAGTAATGATGTTTGACAAAATAAATTGTCTAATGTTTCATATCAATCAATTTTATCTTGAATTTTGAGGATAAAATATTGAGTACCATTTAGAATCTTATTTATGGATAATTAATTTTGTTATCTGTTGCAGTTAAAAAAATCATGAAATTTGAGTTTCATGATCGATGTTTTGCAGAAATGCCAAGCAAAGTATTGTTCGAATGAATAATCTGAGTTCAAAACATTAGCTAAAAATCTTATTAAGTACCTTAGTCGAATTTTTGAAATCATTAAAGCAATTAGAGCAAACAGGAAGCCTTATATACATGTGTGTTTTGAGTACGCACAATACATATATCGGGTCTCGTGTTCTTAAAAATGGGGTCATGACACAAAAATAGTTAAAACCGCTAGTTCAGAAAAAAATGCTTAATAGTTTTTTCTTTAATCCCACTTTTTAATTTGCCGTGTGGTAAAAAACATGTGAATAAAAAATTTCACCCTTTATTTCTTTGGAAAAAAAAACCTTTAGTTCTTTGTAAAACAGGTACAACCTGATAACGTAAACATAAAAACATTTTTTTTTTTTTTTTGAACCATGAAAAGTTCCATGAAAGACTTAGTAAAAATTGTTGGATAACTAAACGTGTTATCTGTTGCAGTGTAAAAACTATTTTAATTGTAATTTAGTTGTTATATGTTCTATCACATTGAGAGATAGATTAAGGGTGACCACAGACTGAGGAAACAGGAAATATCAGACCTTTTTCTGAGAAAAATGCCGAATTCAATATTAGTAACGCAAGTTTAAGCCATTTTTACAGTTCTGGAGAGGGCGTAGGGAGATCTCCCTCGGAGATTTATCTAGTCTAAAATATGTTTAAGCTGTGTTTGATTATGTAAAGATGGGGAAAAGTATGGAGAGGGGGGAAGGATACCTCTAGGAAAAAATGTAAGAATGCAGTTTTAAAAATGTACATTTAGGGCATTTTTAAGGAACTTTGGGTTTTATGTTCCGGGGTTCATTTCAGCTGAAAATATTTTGAAGCTAAAGTGTTAAAAACAGTTTTGTAAGGTAACTTAAGGAATAAGGATATTATTAACCACAATATTTTGAAAATGCTTTTTTTTTTTTAAGTATAGTTCAAAGCTATCTTTGGTGATGTTAGAGGAAGGAAACTCTGGTTGGAGGGGGGGGGGGTTGGTCTCCGGAAAATTGTAAAAACTGATGCGTCTAAAACATTTTAGCTATCTTTGATGATGTAAAGAGAAAAGGAGGAAGACAGGTAAATAGGGGCTTTTTTCGGAAAAATTATTATTATAGAAAAAATAGTAGGGGAATGTGCGGTAAAGTGAAATTGCTAAGCCGGCTAGATTTTTTTTTAATGAATAAATTGGAATTTTTTTTTTGAAAATTACACTTTACAAAGAAAGAACATTAAAAAAAAGTGGAAATTTAGCCTTTTATTTTTTTCATAGAAAGAGTGAAAAATAAAATATTTTTCTGGATGAAAAATGTTCTATTCACTCATAAAAAATGTATTTGTTCAAATGAATGATTAAAAGAAGGGTAGAATGAATAATAAAAAGATAATGAAACAATGAACGAATAGTTAAATAAGTAAAATACTTAATACATGAAGAAAAATAAATGACCGTATAAAATAGTGAATGAATAAGAAAATGGGTGAAGGTATGAATAAATAAGTGAATTAATGAATGAAGAAATGTAAATAAATTAATAAATGAATCCGTAAGTGATATTGTAAAATACACTGCGCGGCAAAAAAAAAAAAAAAAAAAAAACCTTCAAAATGCTTTTGACTTTTTGTCGGCTGATTCTTATGTAGAATGATCCCCTGAATCAGAATATGACCTCCGTCCCCCCCTATACGTACCATTTTTTTAAAGACCCCCAAGTTTTTTTCAATTTTCTTTAGTTTTAGAGCATTTTTTTTTGGAGGTGAAAGGAGCTTTATATTAACTACTAACATTAATTTGGTGGGCAAGAGAGGTTCAAAGTTCATGATCATGGACACCGATCGCAAAAAGAGAGACTTGGGGTGGAGGGGAGTATAACCTCTGAAAATAAAATAAAAATCACGAAAAACGATCTTTTTATTCTGATTTTTTAAAAAAGATGCTTGTAAAAATTTTTTTGTAGCAGAATGAGAGTATAAGACTAAGCTTCTATGACTCATATGTCCAAAAAAATTTTCGCGACGTAAAAAAAAAAAAAAAAAAAAATCATGTGAATGTCGCACGTTGCATACGAGTTGAATCGCCGGTCTTCATTCAAAAAGGCAATCCTCTGGCTGATTTCTATGTAAAATGACCCCTATGACCCCTTGTTTCCAAATACGACCGTCTTTCTCCCTATCACGCCCCCTTTTTAGAACCTACCCCCCTCCTCTCCTCCCCATTTTTTTATTTGAAGGGGGAAAAGAGCATTACAATAACCGTAAACAAAATTCTGAATGATTAGATATGTGCAAAGCTCAAAATCTTATGCATATGTAGCAAAAAGGGACCCGGGGGGGGGGGAACCCCTCCAAACACACTGTGCAGCAAAAATTACTCTCAAACGCTTCTGAGGCTAATCCGCATGATTCTTCTGCAAATTTACCCCCTGAATCCAAAAATGATCTCCGTTATCCTCCTACATATACCGAGTTTTGTAGAACTCCCCCCCCTTTTTATTTGGAGGGGGGCAAGTTTTTTTTTTTTTTTGCTATATATGAACAGGATTTAGAGTACTTTGCACATCTCTAGTCATTCAGAATAATGTTTACGGTTATTGTAATGCTCATTTTCCCCTCAAAATTTAAAACAATAAACGGCTCTGAATCAGGAGAGGAGGGAAGTTCTAAAAAGGGGGCGTGATGGTGGGGGGAAAGATGGTCGTATTTGGAAACAAGGAGTCATTTTATATAGAATCATCCAGAAGAATATCTATTTGAATGAAGACCTGCGATTCAACTCGTATGCAACGTGCGACATTCATAAGACAGTTTTTTTTTTAATTTTTTTTACATCGCGAAAATTTTTTTGGACGTAGGAGTCATAGAAGAGAGACTTATACTCTCATTCTACAACGAAATGTTTTTTACAAACAGCTTTTTTTAAAAAAGCAGAATTAAAAAAATCGCTTTTCGTTATTTTTCTAATATTTGGTGGTGGTGGGGGGGGGGGGGGGGTGTACACCCAAAGTCCCCCCTTTTTTTGCGATGGGTGTAAATGATCTTGAACTTTGAACCTCTCTCGCTCACCAAAACTATGTTAGCAGTTAATATAAAGCTCCTTTCACCTCCAAAAAAAAAAAAAAAAAACTCTAAAACTAAGGAAAATTGAAAAAAACTTGGGGGGGGGGGGGCCTTTAAAAAGAATTGGTACGTATAGGAAGAAAACGGAGGTCATATTCAGATTCAGTTGGTCATTTAACATAAGAATCAGCCGACGAAATGTCAGAAACATTTTGAAGGTTTTTTTTTTTTTTTTTTTTTGCCGAACAGTGTAATTGAGTGAGTAAACAAAATAAACTATTTCACTTTGTCCCATTCACCTTGCCAATATTAGAAATTCAAGTAAGCTTAAAATTAACTGAAAAAAGTAGAAAATACCGCATTAAATATTAGAAGGTCTCAATTAATATTTAAAATGTTAGTAACAATAATTTTATCATTTTATTCTTACAAAAATAATTTTTGACTTACATCAAAATATTACAATATGAATGTCCTTTTTTGAAAATTGCCATTATTATCATTAATTTTAAGCTCCAGATGTATTTTTTTCCTGACTGGAATAGAGTACATGTGCTACTATATATTTAAAATATTACGAGATTGTTGGCAGTAAAAGTAATTATTTCACCATTTCACTTTGCCCCACATTCCCCTACAGCCTACAAATAAATGTATAACGTATTGCTTGTGTTCTCGTAACTAAGCGTATCTTTGTAAAAAAGAAAAAAAGGCTTTTTCTTATTTTACCGGGTAATGGTTTACCCGGTTGTAGAAGAAAGATAGTTTCAAGCATTGTTATGTAAATTTTTTAATGTGTATGTATAAAGTTAAATAAATTAATTTTAAACATATTGTGTTTAATGACTAGATAAGTTTGATAAACTCAGTTCAGTGTTATGTGCATAAGTTTGAAACATAAATCCCATGCGTATTTTAAATTTAGCAGCAATAGTTAATGAACTTGATATTAACTGTCTGATTGAGTTAGACCTGAATGTATGGCATTTAGTTGCAATCTGGAGAGTAATGCCATACGATAGAAGCTAAAAAGAGTACTCAACCAGTCACGTCTTAAGAACCGAAACGGCCGCACAATTTTTACACCAATGAATTTTCATACACAAATCATTTCTATTTTGAAGCAATTAGTTTGCAATGTAATAACAATCCCAAAGTTAGTATTACATGTTGCCTTTCAATCAATAATAAAAGCCATTATTAATTTCAGGATCCAAACCGCACCCCTTAAAAACAAGCACAAACCTGGAAGCTTATACAAAAGGTTTGTACCCACCTTTGGCAGGATGGGGGGGGGGAGGAGGAGATAGAAAAAAGGCAAATGAATGGAATTTCAGTTAGATCTATTACGGTAATACCTTTTCCACAGCTCATGTTTTAATGTAGTACATTTTTTCCTCATTCAAGAAATAAATAAATATTTTGAATAAAGTGGCTACTAATGGTAAAAAAAAGGGCTACTTAACTGAAAGTGTATGCCAGCCACTGACGACTAAGTAATTTTTTATTTATTTTGTTTTTCGCGAACACTTTTCTTCCTTATGCAAGTAACTAAAACTAAAAATAATTAATTGATAATTGTCAGTGCCGGATATACGATTTTTCCGAGTTAGGGCAAATCTTGAAACTGATTCTCCTACTCATTCTCCTTCAAGTTTTATATTGAGTTTCAACAACCCCCCCCCCCCCCACGGAAATAGAACAAATTTGTTGTCCCCCAAAAATTGTCTCACGGAGGCAAGGGTCCCAACTCCCCTCTTCGCCCCCAGATCCAGCACTCATCGTTTTAGTTAATATTCAAGGAAATAATTAGTCATTAAAGAATTCCACTGCATTTACATTTTTAGAAGAACACAACTAATGTTTAAGGTCATTGATCAGATACCAAGCAATAGATCACTGAATAGCAAAGTAGCACGAATTCAAACAATGAAGACAATTTATTTTGATCTTGAGAAATTAAAATTTTTGAAAATGAAAGTTATGAAGCAACAAACTGAAGTTATGTGAGCCTTTGTTTGTACACTTTTCATTACTTTTTACAGTATAGATTAGCTTTGAAAACTAAAATATGGAAATTAATATTTTAAATATATGCAGTTTCTGTACTAAGTAATATTGTGCACTACATTTTCCTGCAACCTTTTTATTGGTTAACATTGTTCGTGCGCAATTCTGCTGTAAGATAGTCAATTATCTTGGAAACATCATTGTATTTTAAATTTTCATAGTAGCTATGCTGACTAATAATTAGATTCATCCAAAGCCTAAACCATCATCAGCCTGCAGTCTCAAAATGAACCCGAATTTAGTGCATATTTATAATTTCTAAAAGCTACTTTTATATTTGTGCGGCAGATATCCTCGGATGATATTAGTGCGAAGAAATTGTTCTAAAACGCATTCTAGAAACTGTACCTGTATGTGTGCCACAAAATGTTTAATAAAGTGTTCAAAAACGTGTCTTTAACGCGATCCTATAAGTGCTTAAAAAGTGCGCTAAAAAGAATGCTGAACTAAATATATGTTCCGAACTGTGTTTCCGAAACTGACCCCAAAAAGTGTTCTAAAAAAGGGGGACAAGTGTACGTGTTCAAAAAATGTTTTAAAAAGTGATCTTACAACGGTTCTAATAAATGTTCCGAAATAAGTGTTCTAAAAAAGGAGACAAGTGTCCGTGTGAAAAAAGTGTTCAAAATGTGTTTGATTATTTGCAGTGTACTCAATTAAAAATAATCTTAGAAAGAATAGTCCAAAAGTTTATAGTGATGAAGATTTACATTGAGTCAAAAATTAGAATATTCAAATTAAAGGAGGAAAAACACCTTCAAAATAAACAATATCAATACTAGAATGCGTCATTTTTTGCTGGATTCAATGCTTTAATCCTTTCTCACACGGAGTCTATCACCTTTTTCCATTAATCATTTCTGACACTGTATCCATATCCTCTTCAATGCAGCAACGAGCTCAATTTTGTTCGCGGGCACCAGGTCTTGAACTGATTTTTTTAGATTTGACGGTACTACAAATTCTTAATCGTATTAATATTGGCAGAGTTGCTTGACCAGTTTAATTTCGAAAATCCTCCTTGTGCTTAAAACCTACGAGTTGATTTAGAGATGTGACACGGAGTAGAATCTTGCTGAAAGATAAAAGTATCACTAAATGTGTAACTGCTCTGCCTCAGATGAAGTAACATGCAGTATTATTGATAAACAGCGGAAGTCACGCATTGTTTCATTTTACACGATATACATAACTTCCCAATTCCAGCAGCCATCATGCACACAAACCAAGAAGGATGTGTCAAAGTGGAGAGAACGTCTTACACAAGATTTCTCATACGCTTTTCTTTTGCAACGTCAAACCTGAACAACTTTTTTTGCTCACAAATATTTCAAAAAAAAAAAAAAAAAAAAAAAAATCACCATTTAATCTAATCCTTTTCCAACCTTGTTGTCCCTGTTTGAGCTTCTTTTTGCTCCAGGAGAGTAGTGCACGTTTCTGCTCCATGTTTATCTTTGGTCTTACTTTGTAGATCCTCAATTAAAATTGCAGTTTATGCAACCGTACAAGTGTAGTTGGCGTGGATAAGATAACTATACATTCTGTCCAACACTTATGGACATAAGAAGCATTTTTCAACAATTATTTTGGACAAATTACTTTAATTTGGGTTCATTTCTTCCAAGTGTTACTATTTTTCTACTTCGTTTATTTTTTAGTTGGTTAGTCCTTCTATATTTCTTTAAAATCTTACATACCTTAGATTATAAAAGGTTCATTTGAATTGAGTTGGATAGTTTTTTTCTAACTTTAAGAAATGATACAATATGTAATTTCCTATTTATACACCATGACAACCCATTTTGAGCAGTAAAAGGCTTTTAAAAGAGCGTAAAATTATCCGAACGCCAAGCTCCATACTTGTGACAAACTATAGGGTAACAGGTATGGAAATATTTTCGCTACTTTTTAAAACTCACATTGAATGAATGGATTATTCTATTTTTTGACCCACATAAAAAATTTATCTATTTTTCCAATGTGTTAATGATCCATAAATTGATAAAATAATATCTGAAAAGTTGTTTGAATTGATTTACCCATTCATGAATAATGAGTTTTAGTCCTTTTAATATTCATGCGTTCATTTTTCCCGACTCAGGAACAAGTTTTGTTCGAACAGTTCTGATATTCTATTATTTTGAATTTGGGTAGTAGACTTATTAATTCATTTTTTATTACCTGATTTACTTATTCGTTTCTGTTGAATGCTTCTGAGACTTTTGCTTATTTCTTTGACAACGCTTTATTGAAATGTTTAATGTTTATACTCCCAAAGTTATGTAGTCCTCTGATGTTATGCGCAATATCTTAGTATACTCATATCCTACGGAAAAACTTTTTTGCTATAACTTAAGACTTACCTTTTTGGGTTCACTTTTTAATTAAACATTACAAGAATTTAAATCAACATGACGAAAATTTTACACATCAACATTTTAAGTGCAATTACTTTGTTAAATAAATTTTAATTTTTTTGTTAAGTGGTTTCTTTGTTGACTGGTTTCCTTAATGAAAATGCAAGGGAGTTTTTTGTTGCAATTTCAGTAGCATCGTTTTAAAAACTCAGTTAAATTTGTTGCATTAAAAAATTAAGAAACGAATACATTAAACTTGAAAACTTTTGACAGAAGTACAAATTGAATAAAAATACCATTATAACAATTGTTTAAATTCCTTTGTTTTCGAATTTTAAACATATCTGTGCATATTTATTTTTTAAAAAGAAATACAGGAAATATTCAAGCTGAAATTCATAAAGATCTTAACGAACAAAAAATGTCTTTTCCTTTAAAACTTCAAATAAAATAATAGTTAAATTCTTTTTAAACAAATGGTGTAGTACAACTACCTTTTTTCTGTATGTGACACAAGTTATACTCTAAATGGACATTTCTTCTTTATTTAATAATAATAAGTAAAATAAAAAAGATATACAAGATTGTCACCTTTTAGTACTCAATGAGAAAAACGTTTTAGTTTACAAGAAACTTGGCGAAATTATGTTTTTCTGTGTCGCTTGAACCTCATTTTTAACTTCATTTTGATAGTAGATGCTTTGAGAGAATCATTTCATGCGAGATTGATTTTGCATTAAGAAATTGTGCAATTTAACAGATCTTAAGATAATGAGATCATTGTTCTTTAATTTTACGCGAGAAAAAATCAGATTAAACAGAAAAAAAACTTGTTACTTTTTGCTTCATATTGCGCAAGCTTCCTTTTTATTTGTCTTGCCAATTATTTTTCTTTTATAAAGCGATCAGAGTGGAATTTTTTTGAACATGCTTACCAGTATTTTATTTTTTAAGGAATATTTCTTCAAGAGCTACACTGGCTATTAGTAATTGTGGAAAAAAATCACAAAAAATACAGTTACTCAAAAATTACCCATGTATAATTTTATAAAACTTACCCACAATATAAAACACATAGTAAACTAAAAAATGAAATAAGAAGAAATTACCAGACAATTATGATAGTATATAAATGTTGGTATGTCTAAGGTAGCTACTATAGGTAAACAGTGAATTGACAGTTACAGTTAGCTATAACACTGAATCATTTGAAAATTTAGAAATTAGAGTATTATTTGACCTCTTTTAAGTCTTTAATTAATTTGTGCTGTAGGAAATTGTTCTAAAAATTATATTTTGCTATACAACTTGTGGGATTTACTGATATCAAATTCTAACACATCTTTCCCCATCCACTCTCTTCAACTCAACTCTGCACTTGTTGATCTGGGGGTGAGATTTTTTGGAAAGGGGTTTTCTTTGGTGGTTTGGCAACAGAAGTAAGGAGGAAAAAGAGAAGGTGAAGGAGAGGCTAGAAAAAGTAGAGAAGAAACGAGGCAGCCATGTGGGGAGTGAGATTAAAAAAAAAAAAAAAATCCCAAGATTTGGAAAAGGAAGTGTCCTACCAAGAAAAATATGGAAGAGGCTAGCATATACAAGAAATAAGAAGGTTGAATAAGAACCAGAAAGGCCCCCTTGAAATGGAATGATCCTGATGCAGTCTGATTACAGAGTGGAACGTGGAGCTAGGGTGGCCATTGTGTGGAAAGTCACACAGGAAAGTAGTCTGGTGTAACCTATCAAGTTGCCTCCTTACCCAAGCTGAACCCTCCTCATAAGGTATGTCATTTGCAATTTATAATATCAAGAAAAAATGACTGAACTGCCATAGATTTGAATCATGATTTATATACCCCCTTTGTAAAATTTGTGTAGGGTTGAGACCTCTTTGACTTCTTTTTTATTGAAATCAATGTAAGATGAAAAAATAAATGTTTTGATGGATTCCCTCACCTTGATGAACCTGTTTTTTTTTAAATAATGGAAACACAACGCAAAGTTTTTTTTGTAAATTTGTAATATATATTGCTTAGAGTTAGAACATAAATAAGTACAAGTATAAAATTAAAAAGTTGAAAGTATAAGTTTGCAATGGGAAAAATACCTTCAATATTTTATACATTCCCCTCTAGAAGCAATACTGCGATATGTGATGATGTCAATTATGCGATCTATTAGTTCCATAGAAAAAGCGAGCTATTGCTCTTGCAAAGCTGTTGCGAGCGTGGCAAGGAGCAGTTAGACGTCTCCCATTATGTATCCCAAACGTGTGTGATAAGATTCAAGTCCGGGGATAGAGCCACCCACTTCATGCGTAGAATGTTTGCCTGTTAAAGATGATCATCTACGATGCGAGCCCTGTGTGGTCTTGCGTTTTCGTCCTGAATCAGGAAAGCATCATCTATTGCTCAGGATATGGGTGCACTGGTACACATAAGAACTAAGAATACCATCCCTATAAACCTGAACATTCAGGGTTCCCCAGGGTTAATGAGATGAGTCGGAGAAAGCGGTTATATTCCTGCGTGCACGTTTTGTCCGTACCGCAGCGAAATTCGCAAGCTTGCTTTGAACTTTTTGCTCCACACAGGAACAACACATTTGCTACAAATTTGCATGTTGCAGTTTTTTCTTTAAGAAACTCTTGCTTGGAAACACATTCAAATTTTACACAGTTTGTCTTTGTTGCACTTTATTTTTTCTTCGTTTAAAGTACATAAACATATTTAATAGATTACGTACAAAATCCGTATGGTCTACTGGTAATATATGTATCTTATGTATGAAATAAAATGCTCTATTCTTTTAGAAAATTGAAAACATTAAAATAACGTTCGTTAAGCACAAAATTTGAATTGGTTGCAAACATTAGTTCAGGGTTACAAGGAACCACTTATTTGACTGAGAAGTATTTTTATTTCATATAATATGCGCTTGAAAATTTGAAAAGGAGCGGCACGTAAGAATCTTCACTTCTTATAGGTTTCAAATTAAACACTAATGATTTCGAAAGAAGTAATAAAAAAAAAATTTCTACAGGATCAGGTTTGAATATGATTGTGCATTCAGCTACTTTCAGCTTTGCTAAGCTTTACTTCTAAAAGTACTAAAAATATTCGAATGGTTTTGTAGATTATCTATTATCTGAGAGTAACTACAATTTTATATTTACTCTTTTTTGAAAAAAAAGAGCTTTTTAATTATTGTTTCTTTTAGGTTTCTTTTAATTATCATTTTACCCCATAGTGTGGAGAAAAATGAATATAAATTGAGAAAACGAAATCACTTTTAAAAGCGAGTAACATGAATTAGGAAACAGATAAGACAGCCATTATTGAACATCTTTATGCATAATTTTATAACTTCAGTTAAATATTTTAGCAATTTGTAATGATTGTAATGATTTGTAATTTGTAATGATGCAATTTGTAACTAAACTACTGAATATTAACTCATCCAATGTTATGTTTATGTCATACAATGTCACTTTTAATTTCATCCACATCAAAGTAATCTTCAACACTATTTTTCTACTACTGGGTATTTAATGAGATATTGAACGTAAAAAGGGTTTTCTGTTGACAAAATTCAACGGAAAAAAAGATTTTACCAAACTTATTCAATTGCATTCAATAACTAGCAGATAATTTTTATGAAGAAAGTGCCTTGTTTGGAATTTCGTCTTAGAATATTTTTTGGCACAGAAATCAAAGGAGGACAAACATTTTCTTTCTTGTATTTTATACTCTTGTTGAAGTTTTTTAGAAATCATAGCTTCCGACGTGTGCTTTTCCGTAGATATTTTATTTGTTGTTTAAGTTATTCAAGAAAATTTTTATTTTATTGGATGCTAGTAACTAAGGAAGATGCGTTCATTTGTATGTCTTCTGTTAGGAAAAACATCTAAAATGACAAACATTGCCATAGAATGCACAAATAGCTAAACCTAACACTATGATCATATTTCTCCACTTCTACTTGTTTGACCTAAGACAAAAAAAAAAAAAAAAAAAAAAAAAAAAAAAAAAAAAAAACATAATGAATACAACTTCTTCCTTGCTCCAAAAGCAAAGTAAAAAAATAAAACCGGAAATGTTATCACTTTATATGAGAAGGAGATTTCCAAATAAAGAAGGGCGTTCGAAAACATCGATTACGCATTGAATAACCTTCAAGCAAATAAAACAATAGGTTTGGCAGGTAAAGTAAGATTTTTGTAGAGTATTCATTATACGTCACATGACCCTACTAAAAAGTAGTGCTACGTTAGGAACTAAACAGCCTGCTTTGTAATATAGTTGTATTTCTAACGAAACAGTGTCAATGAGATACAAAATTTTGAAGTATTGAACAAAAATTTGTCTCCAAATATGGTCAAAGATATTTTTCACTTATTTTATTGTAGATTGAGCAGAAATGAATTTAGAAAAATAATAGAGGTGACAATGTCGTTCTTTTTAATGATCCGTTCATCAGAGATTCATTCTTTTGATCCGTTCATTTAACTCGTTCATTTGAACGACATCGTTCATTTAAAAAGTTGCAGGTGATCTCTCCGCACGACACACTCACGTACATTCGATATGTTTCATTAGATCAGTAATATTCTTTGAAGGAAAAAAAGCCAAGTTTATCCAAAAGTAAAAAAAAAATATGCCTATAAAAAATGAATCGAAAAATTTTATTCAGGTTCTAATGCATTAAGCAATTATAGTTAATTTTATAAAATGGTATGTTTTCCATTCCAAAAACCACAGGTTCCATTTCAGCATGTCAAAAAATTAGGTTTTTAAATTTTTCCAGCTGCAGCACTAGAGTGATCCCCCCCCCCCCCCAAAAAAAAAAAAAACACATACGAAATGCTAAAGAGAACTTGATCTTAGTGTGGAAAAATTTGTGACTCCCTAACACCAATTGCTGTGCAAAAATTTAAATTCCACTGAACTTTAGCCTTAGTGCGGTGATTTTTTTTTAACTTCCTAACCTTCCAAACTACTGGGTAAAACTTCAAGCCTGTGAGTTTATTTATTCTGCTCTGGCAAGGGGTCTAAATTTTGAGATTTTTATATAAAATTCCTTTAATACGAGTGACACATTACAAAGTAGCTACATACCTAGTACGCTGCAATACTTCGAATTTTTGATCACATCAACGGCATAAGACCACCCCTTGAACCAGGTGTTTCCTTTCAGGATTAGGGTGAAGGAGGTCAATGACCCCCCTTACTTTAAAAAAACTAACGTTTTTTCATACAAATTGGTGTGGTTTTTTAGTTTTGAATAAAATTTTATTGAGTTCACACCCTTCATCTCTCCCCCCCCCCCCTGAAAATATCGAAATAACGGGCTTGTTTTGAACTGAAATAGGTTGTATTTCTTTGTTTATACGAGGAAAATGATAAAGAAGTCACGTTGTTTAAATATTTGTTAAAAGTTGTCTGTTGTATCTGATGCATATTTCAAAATATTTTCAACTCACTAGATAAAAAGCTGGAATCATTCGCCAATTGGAGCAAAAGCTTCGCAGACCCCTCCAGTGAGCTGTTTTCCTTTTACATCTTAACGAACTCTCATTGCGGCATCTTTTCCTGTTTGTTGATGGTTCAACCTCAGACTTGAAATCTTACTTCAGTAAAATTAGAAAAAGGTTTTGAGACTCTGAAAAGCGTCCCATAATCGTTTTAAGCCTTTAGAATGCAAGTTGACCCGACGATATTATGTAAAGACCAACAATATTTATTATTAATATCACATGCCATGAAGTAAGGCGTATGCACTTCTTATCTTCCTAACCGCTATATCTGGGTTCGCTAAATATGTCTCTCTGTCTGAAAACAGCTAATAGAATATTGAGATTGTACACCTCTACTATAAACTACCAACCAAGATTCAAATTTTGGTCAAGTTTATAAATGTATGTACACCATCCTGGTTTAGAATAAAAACCAACCATTCTATCAGAGACGGAGCTAAGCATGTGTGGGAATTTCTTCGTGTGCATCAAGATACTTGCCAAAAAAGGTATCAATGTAATTGATTCCATCAATTGCTCTAAAAAGTACATTTTGTAGTTTTAATAGCGCATGATTAACAAGTATCCTAAATGCAGTTCTAATTTTTTGCACACTTCCTAGAGAGTTTTTGTAACCGTATAAAACCGTTGATTTTTATTCGAACTTGTTCTTACATGCTATTAGAGTATCATAAAACACCTTGTAAATTTTTAATCTCCACCCACCTCAACAGCCACATGACTTAAAAAAATGTTTTTGTCCATTGAAATTTGGACCTCTTGCCAGAGCAGTGGAAATTAACCCAGAGATAGCAAAATGTGCATATTAATTTTTGTTTAGGGTCTACAAAATTTAAGAGAGGGCCGTTATTACAAATTTTTTGAGGGGGGGGTAAAGGGTGTGAACTCAATGAAATTTTATCGGTTAACCACAAAATTATGCCCACTTACATGTAAAATCGTTATTTATTTTAAATAAGGGGGGAGGCATTGACCCCCTTCACCCTTACTCTGAAAGGAAACACCTGTTTCAAGGTGTGGTCTTATGCCGTTGATGTGAATAAAAATTCGAAGTATTGCAGCGTATTAGGTATGTAGCTACTATTAAAGAATTTTATATAAAATTTTCAAATTCAGGCCTCTTGCTAGAGCAGAAAAAAACAACTCACAAGCTTGAAATTTTACGCAGTAGTTTGTGTTAGGAAGTTAAAAAAATCCGCACTAAGGTTTAAAGTTCAGCCAAGTTTAAAATATTTTGTAAAATTTCTCTTTATTTAATGTTTTTCTAAACATCTCAAAAACTCAAGTCTTTTGCCAGAACTGAAGACATTAACTCGGAGTCACGAAATTTTGCAGAGCAATTAGGATCACAAATTTTCCGCGCTAAGGCTAAGTGCTTTGCAGAATTTTGGTTTTTTCGGCACATCCGAATGTATACATATGGTATTACCAATAGACCATGCGTAACAAAAAAAATAACAACAAATACATCGGTAGTTCAGCCGGAATACCAGATAATTTATATTAAAAAAGACTCACCTAAATATTAGGGAACTTCAAAATTATTTCATAGTGCCGATGCGAACAGAAGCAAAAAAGAAACACTTTTAAATGGGGAAAAATAGCCATCAATGTATAATCCTTTTTAAAATCTCAAGATATTGAATGCAAAATAAGCGACTTGGAAGTCGTCAAGTTAAAAATAAAGCCAAATCAATATAGATGGTAGTTGACAGGGATGTTACAAAAAACAAAAGAATGGTCAGAAAAGTGATAAAGGGTATTTTTAGAAGGCCTTTAGCGATTTCGTCGCACAGGAAGTGGGCATTTTGTTAGTAACCCAAACAAGTTACACAAAACTTTACTAATGGATACATTGGAAAATTGCAAGTGAACTGCAACGGATAAAGAAAAATGATGAATAAAAATCAGAAAGTAAAAAGATACGAAATGAATAAATTGTACTACACTGAGAAAATGAAAATCTGGAACTCAAAAGAGAGTTAAAAATTTGGAGATGAATGTTTTTTTTTAGTGCAATTTTATCACAAGTACATCAATACAATGTTCCAAACGGTTCTCCGTTCAAAAGAACGGTCGCTCATTTTTTAAGTGAACGAACGGATCCCTTAGTTTTAAGGATTGGTTTTTTTGACTCGTTTGTTCATGAATGACACATCTCTACAAAATAAGTCTTTTTTAATATTTTACTTCGATCCCTCATAAAACTGGATGTTTCATTTTAGCTTGAAGAATATGAAGATACTTTTTGTATTATACAATTAAATAATTGTAAAACTGAATTTAGAGTTACTAAAAACTTTACAAATGTACCCCAGCCACCATTACTGAACATGGAGGACATACGCTCGGCTGGCATCGAGCCCTGAACCCTTCAGTTACGAGTTCAACGACTTACCGACCGGGCCACTACGGCCCCTGCTTTACAACATTGATTCTTAACCTAAAAAAAATTTAAGATCTTGTTATCTGTTCAGAATTTTAATCAACGTTACATCTTTATCTTACCGTTATTTCTTGTTCTGAATCTTGTATACATAAACTTTGTTAGTTTCATGACTGAAATGTCGATGCTTGTTAATGGCATTCAAGTTATTTACATGAAAGCGATAATGTTGAGCCAAAATAAATACCCAATTTTGTGAAACGTTGGCTTATAATCATAATGCGTAGCTATTTTATGACTAACATTTGTAAAAACTGTGGTAATTATTTTTAAAAAAATATTTTTGTAGTAACTGTATTATCAAAATATTAAAAATACACTATCGTTTATACTATTATTTAATAAAAAAGATTATAAGGTCGTTAGCGGTTTCCCACTTGAGTATTCATTTACTGAATCATTCATTTAGACTCTATAATTTATTAATTCGCTTATATATTCATTTATGCACAGATTTTTTGTATTCATTCAGTACTTTATATATTTACTTTTTCCTATTGATTAATTTTTATTTATTTTTTCGTTTATTGTCTCATTATTTCTTCATTTGTTTCATTAATTCGTTTTTATATACATTCATGTGGTAAAAAACACAGTAGTACCTTTTTAAGGGATACATCCGAATAAGGGACACCTCTATTTAAGGGGCATTTTTTCTGGTCCCAGTCCCTTCGAATAGGGACCTCCATACATTTGCCTCTCATTAAGGGACACTATTTAAGGGACCAGTCACAGAGAACTATTTCAAAAAATTATGTATAAATTTAATTAGAAATATCAAATTTGTTTGAATTCAAATTTCTCTTCTTGTCCCAAAATTAACCAGTAAAGGTTTGTCTTCGTAATAACATGTAAATAAACCTAAAGTTCTGGCTGAGATAATAAAATTCTTGCATGATACACGCTTTTCCCTCCCACCAATTGTTTCAAATAGGCTCAGCCCCGGCAGATAGTCTGCCTCTGATGATAAGCTTTGTATACAAAACTTGAAATATGATCGCAATGTTTTTTCCATTGTAAATAACATGACATCAAACAAATCCATGTAACACATTAATTCAAAATTGTAATGAATGAAAATCAGTTGTAAAACTTCGCTACTACGAAATTTTTGATACAATTTAACATTTTTTTCTCCAGTTTGAATACTTCTGAATATTGTTTCGAAAAAATTTTATGAAACATTTTCAATAATTAATCTCAAATGTTATTAGTTTATGTTTGTTATGAAACCATACTGAGTTTACGCAACATGCATGAATTCGTCTACCGCCGAAAAAGGGACACCTCTATTTAAAGGACAAGTTGTCTGGTCCCATTAGTGTGCCTTTTTGAAAGGTTTTACTGTATTTTTGATTATCATACATTAAAAATTTATTAGAACAATTTTTCACTTTGCCCCATGCATCTTTAAAATGAAAATTTTCCTTTTTTATGAAGTTACAAATTTACTGACAATATAGAGGAATTGAATTTAAATGCAAGTTTAAAAAAAAGAGTGTTTCTTTCAGTATTATAATTTTCATTACAAATTTTCAATTTTTTTTTTATTATGAAAAAGTCAAGCTATCTTAAATATACTTCACTTTGCCTCATATTCCCCTACATACAATAATGTTTTCGAAAAAAAATTTTCTAGTTTCACTTTTATCATCTACGCCAAACAACTATTTCTAAAATATTTCTTACAGTTTATTGAAACATTTTGACGACAATAAAATGCCTTTGCTTGAAAATGTCAGTATAAACATACTTCTCAATACAGTCATTATTATTATCATAGATCCTTTAGAACTAGTTAAATAGAGAAAGAAATCATCATCCAAGGTTTTTAGACGGTATATCAAATGAGCTTCAAATAAGAAACGAAACAGAACGACAAAAACGCTATGCGTATTTAAAAAAAATAACTTTAAACCCAATTTTAAAATAAAAAGAAAAAAAAATAAATAAGTAAAAAGAAAATTCAAGAAAGTAAAGGACGTTTACCTTTCCTTTTTTGGTTTCCAGTACGGGTTTCTCTTAAATATGTTTGAAAGGTTTCTCTTGACTATAATTGCGTTTATACTCGCTGCAGTTGCATTACGGATTTGATCTCTTTCAAATCTCATCTGAAACTGTATTAAAAAGTCAGCGGCGATCTATACGTGAGTCCTTTCATTTCTTACTATGATTATCTAGCAGAAGAATGTTTTGCACTTATATAAAACAACGTGAGTGTTTAAAGGCTAATTTTAATATTTTGTAACGCAATATCTATCATATTTAATGTTTCATCTGTTTTAAATTCGTTATTAGCTTTAACGTGAATGTACTAAGAAACTACTAATATCAGTAGTTTTATTTAGCAATTCAAACAAAGTTTGAGAGATTTGTAGATTTATAAACGTATTTGAAGTTACACGATATTAAAAGTGTAAAGTTTGGATAAAAAATCTTTTGTCGGCAAATTAATTTTTATTGTTTTTTCAAAGATATTTAAGTTTAAAATATAACGCAAAAAAATCTTGATCTATTTCATACTAAAATGTCCGATAAAATGTGTAGTATTATTACTTTAGAAAATCATTTAGGCTGTTAGCTAAAAAATTCAGCTAAATTATTTTTTATAATTTATTAGCTACATTATTTTCATTTTAATAGTTATCATTACTATCATTATTTACTATGTTCATTTCATGTAGATTATAAACTTAAAACAGATAACCTAAGATAAAACTCAAAATAAATTTAAATGTTGGAAATGCATCAAATGCCATGATGTCTTTGCTTTTAGTTAACACAATTACTACAGGTTATCATGCTTAAAAAGTCTAAAAGAATGCATTATCAAGTTAACATTTCAGATAAAAATACTGGAGAAAAATTATTACCTGAATTAAATTCTCATTTATTTTATTTTATTTATTATTATTTTCTTTCTCAAATTCTTAATATAATATTTATATTAAGATATAAATATATATATTAAGATATAAATATATATACATAAGATAATTTCTTTGCTACGTCATAAATCAAAATTATTCACAAAATCAAACGCAGTAAGTTTGAAAAGTAAAACATACGTAATACGTCAAAAGCTAAGGTTTCACATAATGCTCAATAAATTTAGTTTTCTTACGTCTAAGTAAGATTTTGGTGCATTAAGCAATAGAAAAAAAATCATAAATAATTTACACCCATCGGCTTACTGAAGAAGGGTATTTAATAAACACATGAGTTACATTAATTAGCATATTAGAACGCGTTTTGATTAGGAAAGTTAAGGAATAATAATCTTTAACCAAGTTACTTAAGTTCAGGCACGTAACTTATTTTTTGCATCAAGTTTTCTTCACAGACTAAATCTGTTTAAAAATGATTAACTACGAGTCTAAGAGCGTTGCATTTATAATTCCCATTTTTTTCATTTAGCCAAACTTACGTAGATTAAGACAGGCAGAAGAATTAAATATTTACATCAAAATATCTTAATTAAAACAGTGATTTTTTTATGAAAGGGAATGCAAGATATTTCAGACACAAGATATTTTATTTATGGCTTAACTAACATATTAATGAATTCTATGCAAGTAAAAAATACTTAAATTCAAAAAAAAAAAAAACCTGTTATAAGTAAAATAATATCAGTGATTATTTTAACCACTCAAAGATCTGAAAGTTATAATTTGCATAAGTGAGTCTACTTTATTTGCTTCTCTGATTATTCAAATTCACAATGTTGAATAAGGTAACTTTTACCTTTGATCTGAAATCAAGCGTGAAAGGGCAACGTAAAACGCAGATAATTTTAAAATAAATTGCATACATATGTTTACGATGATCTTTTCGAACGGCTAGGACGTGAATCTCATGACGATAAACTGCATATAAGAATCAGATGCCTTATTTCGAAAGTTCATTTTATACCGTTGATTTTCCAAAATTTAACATTTCCTTGATTTTTATCTATTTCAAAATAATGAAAAGAAAGCGAGTTTTATAATCGACAAATTTGGTAAACCGATTAATGACCTGCATTTTTGTATGTCATGTAAATTATGGTGTTGGAAAAGAGTGAAAAAGAACTCAAAAATAATGAAAATGAATTTAATATTGAATTTAAAAACAAAAAATTACATACAAAAAAAAAGGAATTTCACTACAGAAAGCGCAGTTTTTTATACCTTTTAGTCAACTGCAGATAGTTGCAAATAAATCAGTTGTAAGAAAAATCAACTATAGGCATTGATCCGCTCGTTCGTTCGATTACACTTTTTGAGGCATTGGAATTTTTTTTTCTTCCGTTTGCCATTAAAAGCAAAGTGGTTCCTAAAAAGTACTAAAATCAAGTTTTGCCTATTCCTTTGGTAATAAATAAAGTTCTAAAATCCACTAACTACATGAAGCAAACGCTGTAATACACGATCATTATTAGACAATGAAGATTATTTCGAAACTCTCTTCGAAAATACATAAGCAAAATTAAAGTTAACTATACTTTCAATGTTCCTTTGAACAAGTTTAAACTATTTTCAATAGT
This sequence comes from Uloborus diversus, assembly GCF_026930045.1. Taxonomy (NCBI): domain Eukaryota; kingdom Metazoa; phylum Arthropoda; class Arachnida; order Araneae; family Uloboridae; genus Uloborus; species Uloborus diversus. The sequence continues at coordinate 98,183,641 of NC_072733.1, forward strand.
TCTTTTTCCAAGAAAGTGTTATCTTTTGTACCTACATTGGTTACATCAACGGAAAGATTTTAACATTGGAAAAAAGGATCTAGTTTTCGGTTTTCAGCATTAAAAATATTGAAAATCTTGTAAATATTGTTTTCTAGGACATACTGAGTAAAAATATTAACTTCTATACTTATTCCCAAAGTTTAGTGTCATGGTTATAATCTGAGTGGCGTAAGTCATCCTAACACAGTTTTAAATGAAATTGCAGGTTTTGTTGAAACTTCAGCAAAAAAATCAGCAGCATAAATATTAATTTCAACAGAAGCATTTGTATTTAAACATAGGCACGGGACAGTGGGGTATAGTGAAATGATAAAATGTTCTCAGTATATTGGGATATATGTCAAGCAATAGTTTTACTATGTTCCTAAACATAGGTTCCAGTCAAAAAAAAAAAGCTCTAAAGATCAAGGTACAAATAGTAAAGTCCATTTCATAATTTGATACCCATATTGTAATAATTTGCTGTTTATCAAAAATAATTTTGTGTTAGAATTATAAGGTTTTTTTAGTTCGGCATTTTAAATATTAACTGAGATCTACTGACCAGTGAAGTAGTTATCTTCATATATATAATAGCGAATTCAATGATCTAACGCTCCTGAGGGAGAGAGAGACATCCCTAACAATGCAACTCGCGCCGCGGCATGATAATTTGAAAAATATTTTGGTAATGTTTGGCATGCAGGGAAATGCTTTATTTTGATAAAGCTGATCTGGATCTGTTTTACATGTAAGACTCTAATTTTAGGAGAATAAAGAAACAAAAAAGTTGTCAACAATTAACTCGATCAACTGGGGTTAGAGTTAAAATTTCAACTATCAAAATATTGTTAAACAGGCAATTGTTTAGTTCAAACGTAAAAGCAATTTTCAACCATCATACTTTGAAGAACCATTTTCTTGTTTTGTTAATATTAGGCATATTTTGTTTCTAATTGCTTAATACAATTTTTCAAAAGTACGCTGGATCAAGTGAAAAACACCCAAACCTGTTTTTATGCGGTGGATAGGAACCGCATTTTAAAAAAAATCGAAACTTCTCGAGTAGCTTTTAAAAGTTGTTTTCGCAACACAGTTAAAAAATATTTTTTTATGCGGTGGATAGGGACCGCATTAAAAAAGTCTCACATAGAAAATAACCCAAAAACTTACAAAATTGTAATCTTTAAACGAAATCAAATTAAGCCAAGTGATAATTTTTGCCGAGTACTCGGACAAAATTTCCCAAATAAGGAAATTTTTGGGAGCTTACACCCATCGAGGTGCCTACGTCGTCACTTGAAGATAGTAGCTACACAAACTCATAAAAACAGGTTTGGGTGTAGTTCATTTCGTTTTCTTATTCATTCATTTTTTAAATCACTGATGTATTAATTGATCAATTATTTCACTGACATCCCTTCATTTATTCGTTCATTGACTTTCTTTCATGTATTAATTCCTTTATCGTCATTCATTTTCTTGTTCGTTCATTGCTTTGTTCACATATTTTTCTCAAACATTAATTTATTTAATCGACTATTGTTTTATTCGTTTTTTCCTTTATTCGTTTCTTTAATCATTCATTTGACGAAAAAGATTTTAAATAAACCAAGTAAAAAACATTTCATTTGAAAAATATTTTATTTTTCACTTCGGCTGCCTTTCATCTGGCTGCCTTATTGACTATCTTCTACTTTTCCTCAAATTGAGATTTAAGGAGAAATTATCATTCCCTGTTAAAATATTTTTCAATATCCCCTATAAAGCAAGCAAATAAGTTTATTATCCGTATTATGATTGATTCCAGAATTAATGTTTAATGGAAAAATAACATGATACTTAATAGAAGTACCATGTTTAAAGTTTAATTCACGTGTTTATAACCGACAACAGAAGATACTTCGTTTCATGCTGTCAGCAGACCCACACAAATAGCTACTAAGTACGTAGATTTAATGTAACACCATAAGCAATTTAAAAACTATTTATAGTAACATATAAAAGCAAATTGACACTTTATTATCTTCTTCTAAAAATAATATACTTTACCAGAACTAGGGATTTCCATAAGTGATAGTTAAAACCTAGGGAAAAACAGTGGATTAATTTTTTTACTACAAATATACAATCATTAGAGTTGACTCTTTCTCACGTAATTTTCTAAGCATAAAGAAAGACAATCTATCACCCCAGGCAATACGTAAACGTCATGGCCGTTATAATCATGTAGTTAGCGAATCAATTTAATTATGATCCATACAATTCAGTTTCCTAACGTTTAATAAGGAAATGTTTTAGATAAAAGCATGAATCTTTTACAAATTATAAAAATGTATAGATAAATATAACACTAGGGTAATGCCACCAGTAACAGATATGCTAAAGACATCGCTCTTTTGTTAACTCAATTTTCTGAGCCTTTCAATGTATTTAGACTTTTGAAACTATTTTTCTCCCATGCGACTACATCTCATCTAACGTTTGGCTGCTTCTGTATCCACCGAATTAGTTAATTTTATTTTATTTGCTCAATTTCGAAAGCAGGTCCTAACCCCAGTAACAGAGACTGACAATTCGGATGATGCCCAGTAACAGATAGGAAGAGGAAAGGATGAGAAATGGACAGAATCTCATTTTCTCTTCGAAATGTGAAAAATGTCTTTATTTTCACATCTAAAACCTTATTCAATTCAAATGAATATAAAATACCGGCAGATCTCGTGGTGACTGTTCATAACATTTCATCACTGCCAATGAAACAGTAAATACCAACTGTTTCATAAAATTCACTCTTATAACACTGATGGTTGCACCGTATTCATGGGTCGCAGCAATATCTATTTTTCCCGCCTAAAATACTTATTATTTAAATCCAAATTTACGACTGTATGTTACTGGACCCTTGTCTGTTACTGGTGCCGTTACCTTAATGGTTATATTTTTGAATGAAATAAAATCAAATTAGAGCCCTAACATGACGTTCGAGACCAGGTCATATTTTTTTTTTTTTTGTGATATGACATTCGTTTCTCCTGTTTTAATTTTAAAATTTATAGAATCCTTTCAATATTTAATGCAACTTACTTGAACTCTATAAATCTATTAAATATTTCTCATTATTGTTTTTCTCGAAATTATACCATTCTTAAATATCAAATTATCTATTTTATTTCTTTTGCTTTCAAATTCCAAACAAAGAAATGGCAAAATTAATCCAAATATTTATTCTACATTTTACATATGTTTAACCTTTGCCTTACATTTACTTAGAAAAGCATGAATGTCATGAATTTAAGATTTCATTTTATTCTTACTTCATGCATACAAATTAACACTTTTCGCATAGAACTTTCTCCGTTTATTAAATTTTTTGGTATCTTTTTTTTTTCTTTTCACTCGGGAATGTGCAAATTTTTCCGATATTTTCGGAAAATAAACGGGAACTTAGTTTGCCTGCAAATATTAAAATCGAGAAGATTTTTCGAAGAAGTAATTTTTTTTTCTGATAGATTCTTAGACTAGGAGATAATGCCTTTTTTTTAAACTTTCGGGCGCTTAATTCCTGATTAAATCAAGTTTAAGGTTTTAAAATTTTGTTTAGCATTACTTAGCCGACAAATTAGTATTTTAAATTTATTAAAGTCAGAAAAACTCAGAATATTTTTAATGCAAAATTTACTCTGATCATACTATTTGCAATGCTATGACATTTTTTTCTTTATTAATAAATGGTTCTGTAATATTTTTTAGTGATTCTTTGTGCATTTAACAACATTTAAAGAGACGATGAAACTAAATCGAAGACTTCGGTGCAAGAAAGGATCAGCCCCACACTTTCTTCTGCAAAACAAACTTTATTTTTTTATTTCAAAACAACAAAAAACACCCTTTTACTTTTTTCTACATAGCAAGAGAATGATTTAAATATGATACGAAAAAAATTTGATGCAGATCGTAGTAGGTAGTCCGAAGTTATTTAATCTCCCAGTTGATAAAACGTAAAAACTGACTTTAGATAAAGAGTGGCAACACCCAACTGTTCATAGAATACTTTCTGTCGTTCATACTGAAAGAGGAAAAATATTAGCTTGAAATTGATACCAAATGCAGCTTAATTGGTTGAAAAATAAAGAAATTCGAGTGATTTTCAGAATTCATGTAAGAACTGTGAATCCAAAAAATGATGAAAAATCGAATTTTTGAAAAAATTCTCCAAACCTAATTTTCATTCAAAAAATCTATAAAAAAATAATTGGGGCTGTTCTCATAGATAGCCCCATAGATAGATTCGTAAAAAAAATAATGAACAAAATAGGAGACATGACGGCACGGCCGACTATTTAATTTAGGCGATTTGACGTGAACTTTTGAAACTTTGACGTGACTTTTGAAATTCATATTTAATGATTGTGTTATCTTCTACGAAACGAATTTCAATGGAAATGAAATATTGTATTACCCAGGTGTAATACATTGGTATTTATATTGGCTATTCCGTTCCTTTTCTAAATGCATTTTGAATTTTCAATATCAATCCAAACAATATTTGGCTCTAATAAGAAAGCTTGCGATTCTTGTGAGAAAAAACTTCAGTTTCAAAATAATACATTGAGTTTTTGTTCTTCTCTTGAAATGTATTCTGTTAATGAGCTATATGGTTTTTCTCATGAAATATAGTCTGTTACAGCTGCTTTCCTTTAGTATCTTATGTAACTTAGGTTAGAAATGTATCATTCTTGTACAGAATGAAAGGTACTATTTTTCGTCACGTATTTCAATCTAAATGCCTAAACCGGCAAAAATAGAATTTAATGCAGTTAATAATACCTAGGTAAATTATATTACCTAGGTGTAATTAATTGCTACGCATTGGCGCTGTTACGTTCTTGCTCCAAATGCATATTATAATACAGATGCGTTTTGAATTTTCAATAATAATTCAAATAATATTTGCTCCGATAGGAAAACATTGCGATTTTTGACATAAAAAAGGCATCAGTTTCAAAATAGAGCATTCAAAATTGTGTAACTTTTGATGAGCTATGTTTATTCCTTCTCTTGAAATGTAGTCTGTTACAGCTCCTTTCCATTAAAACAGTATGTAATTTTAGTTGGACAAAAAGAAGGGTGTCCGAAAAGTCCTTGACACATTTTTAAAAAATCATAGAAAAACAATAAATTGTCGTATGAATATGCAGTTTGCCCCAGAATACTTTAAAAGTTCAAGAGTTTTTTTTATGACATCATAAAAAAACAAAAACAAATTGTAAAATAAAAGACCTAGTGCTACACTCTTCCGGTAAGGCAACGAAATACGTTTCGTATTTTGTATTTTACACACAAAAAATGGTTGACATTGCTGTGCGTAGGTAAGCATTCAATAATTCTGAAGTTACTATTTGTAAGCTATTTTTGAGGTTGTTGAAAGTGCTCTTCATACATTGATATAACTATATCAATGTATGAAGAGCAAAAATAAAGAAATATAAAAAATATCTAAACGGCAGTAGTATTTATTATTGAATATTAATAACTAATTATTTATTATTATAATTTTTTATGATGTCATAAAAAAACCTCTTGTACTTTTAAAGTATTATGGCGCAAACTGCATATGCATATGACAATTTATTGCTTTTTTATGATTTTTTTAAATGTGTCAAGGACTTTTCGGACACCCTGTATTTTTTGTCATGTATTTCAATGTAAAAGGCGAAACTACCAAAAAAATTAAAGTAATGGAAATTCTCACTTATTTATCTTTGAAAGTAACACAAGACACTGTTTATCTGATTTTTATTGCAATCCGCTCTATTGTTGTAATTTATGATAGGGAGGGATCACGAAAAACTAATGTAAGGAACTACTACACCCATAACATTATTATTTTCCTGTTTTTACCTGTTCGCTGAAATGAGCAAAAAATATTTTAAACTATGAAAATGATTATTTTGAGTTTTATATACGGCCATCTAGATTATTGTACAAAATAGCACAAGAAAAAACTCTGTAAAATCGACGATTTCAATTTTTGTTTTCGAAAATAGCTTTATGGAGTAACGTTTTTTAATAAAACTTAAATGAAACTAAGTGAAAAATTTTTCCATTCCTGTCTATTTTAAAACTATTTCATCGTGTTCAATAAATTGTTTTTCTCACTTTTTTTAGTGCTTAATTTTGCTAAAAATAATAGAGATCAAAGTATTCATTGTAAAAATATCACTAATTGTTAAAATTTAGTGCAACATAAGCTTTAGCAGTTTTATAGAATGAATTTGATATCCTCCTTATATTAAATAATAGCTTTATTTTTGCATAACTATATTTCAGTTTACGGTAAATATTAAACAGGTATATTTGATATAATTTGCAGCATTGAATACTAAAAAAAAGCAAATTTAGCTGATGTTGGTGTAAGAAATAATTTGGCTCGTTTAGCTCTGGAAAAACTTTTTGTTCTGAATTGAATTTCACGAAGTAACAAAATGAGTCTTAATAGAGTTTAATTTCGTCGTTTTTTAAACAATCTGACCAAATGCTACTGATTCTACGAAATCAATTCTTCTACCACTCTGCAGTATGATTCATAAAAGAGGAAATTGATCACCCGCCACCAATTACCGAACTTTCTCGGAGTCTTACACCAGTATTAATAACAAGGTGATGACTTCTGTAATAAACTTGCTGCAGATGGTAACTTCTACTTGATTGCTTTTGGTTTAAGGGAGTGAATATAGGAGACTTTTCTGAGTGGAAATTCGCTACATAAATGTATAGAGTCATTTCTTCATATTAAACATCACTATCTTTACATGTGTTTATTCTGCTTCATTTAACAAGAAATCCTTCCACTATTCACAAATATACATTAAAGTAAGTTTTTTTTCCATAATTATTGTATTTTTCGTAATGTATTTCTCAACGTGTTTTTGATAATATGAATAAAGTAATGAAAAGATGACCCGTGCAAAGCATTCGCGCTTGAAATTGCGACAAAAAATTATTAAATTAATTAAAGACATCATGTATAAAACTTGCTATAGTCGCAAGGCAGAAAAATCAACAAGGATTCGATCGATGGATCGTTCGATCGAAAGATGAACACTCTTCTACCTACTGAGCTACCTGGCTCTTCCTTTTAACAACACGAGTAAAAGTTAGCAATTTAAACGAAATATCCGACCAGTATTTTTGGCTGTAAATTATTTCAAATATGCAAAATGTGAACTGTTTGTTTCTTTTTAGCCGTAAGCAGGGGCGGGATATGTATACACTATATGACCAAAAGTATTAGGACACTTTCAAAAACTCCCATTTTTAAGGATTCCTCAAAAAATAAAAGTCCAATTGCTTTGAAACTTTTGTCACATAAAAAGTACGCTCCAGCTGTCATTTTACAACAAAAATTACATCATCCTTGCGTTTCGGGGGTCAGTAACAAATTGAGGAAAGCAAAAATGTTTTTTGGTCATCATTCATCGTAAACAGCTGAGAATAAGCTGTAAATTTCAGAAATTAGTTAGCTTACTTTGTACAATCAGTTTTCATACATTTGAGAAGATATCACCGATATTCATGAAAATATAAGCATTTCATTCTAAACTACAAATTTTATTTAAAGGTTTTTGGCTTATAACACGCAAAGTTTTTCATCGACACTCACGAAACTTTTAGAAAACTTGACAGCATACAAGAGAAGCATAATACTAAAATTTGAAATTAAAATGTTGAAAATTTGAGAAAATATCGACATTTAAAGCAATTAATAAATCACTGTGCATGCGCGAAAGATAGATGCAAAACTCTAATATTTGTATATTTCGGTTATTTGTTACGATACAAGTATATGCACAAGTATATGTGTGTTTTTACGAGTATATACGTGTCGTGTAAACATGAGTCAACACGTTCATATATGAGTAGATACATGTATACATCAGTTACATGAATGCACATGCCTACTCAAGTATACACGTGTATACACGAGTATATACGAGTATATACGCATATAAACGAACATCATATGCGCGAATGCACTTGTATTTCGAGTATTTACGTGTATACCTGAGTATATACGTGTATAGTACACATATATACGGGATAATCATGTTTCGTTCATAAAATCTTTTATTTTTCTAACAGAGCAAAATTAATAATGTTAAAAAATAGCAATAAATAAGTTCTTGCTGTTTTCCCATAGTTTTAACCTAGCATTGTTGCATCTAATACCTTTTACTTGAATTCAAATAGTCAAAGTACTTGAAAGTACGTATGGAAATATATTTCGTGTTAACTCTCATTTGAACTTTAACCATCGTCATACACACCACTTTATGTTGCAAATCTATACTAATATTATAAAGAGAGAGGGTAGATTTTAGTGTGTTAATATGTTCGAGGTTATCTCTGGAACCATTGCAACTATTTGAAAAATTCTTTCACTATGTGAAAGGTGCATTCTTACTGAGTGACAAAGGCATACATGCTAACTTATGCATATATGTATTTATATTAATTTTGTAAACCAATAGTTTGTCTACGCCACCAGATTATGTTTCGTATAGTTTTATTGTTATAAGCGTAAAATCTATGCCCGATTGTCCCGCACCTGCAATGCGAGAATAATCGCGGATTCTCTTGGAACTGAATGATTGGGGGAAGGAAACACGTGAAAGAAAGCAAAATTACAATGGTGGCATAAGAACCGCCAAAAGCTTCACATGCATCTGAGGCTGCTGAGGATAAGGCATATAGCCTTCCATTATCTTTGAAAATTGCGAGCCCTTGAGAGTCCCAGGATGTTTAAGCATAAAAGTTTATTTAAACGAGTTATAACAGAGATTCGCTTTGAGCAAATAAGTATTTGAATTCAAGTAGTGCAGATAGACATTATTAATTCCGTGTTTCTAAAATTTGTAATTTTGCATGCATTTCGGCCTATCTTTTGAAGTTCTTTCATCTATACTAATATTATAAAGAGAGAGGTTTGTATGTTGATATGTTCCGGGTAATCTCCGAAACCACTGCACCTATTCAAAAAAATCCTTCTTTGTATGAAAGGCATATTCTTGCAGAGTGACATCTATACTAATATTATAAAAAGAGAGAGCGGATTTTGTATGTTTATATGTTCCAAGTAATATCCGAAACCACTGAACCTATTTGAAAAATTCCTTCACTACATGAAAGGCGCATTTTTACTGAGTGACATGGACTATAAATTATGCATATATGTCTTCATACGAATTTTTAAATCTAATACGTTATCTTTCCTATCAGTACGTTCGTTCTGTTTTGTTCTTACATACATAAAAACGAATTCAGAATGAATGGTTATGTCTGGTAAAAAGTCCTACTTCGAGCGATATGCTAAGGAAGAGAAAAGGTGTAACGATTTCCGCTTTAGAACCAGCAAAAGCTTTATCTGAATGTAAGACCATGCTTCTAAAAGTTGCAATTTCGCATACATTACTTCAGGTATTATATGCATACGAAAGCCAAAGTACGTACGTTTCTAATCTTAAGAACATTTTTAAAAGCCCATATTTATTCTATTAAAATTAAAAACGGTATTTCAATAACTTCGTTGCGAAACTGTAATTTATTCTATGTATACAATGGAAATTGACACCCACGTAAAATCAACATAGACTAATATGATTTAATTTATTATTCTTACTGGTGTAGCAGCAGGTCAGTCAGCTCTTATTCATCGAATCCCTCCGGTCCTTGCACATTTCCAGTTTCAATATAAGTATTTGCAATTTCCAATGAAACATTTTTATGCCATCACCATCATCGAAACTGAAGGTCTTGTACTTACAATTATGCGCAGTACGACTAAACATTTAGGAAGATTATATTGTTCCCGGGAAAGAAAAGGTTAGTCTCTCTCTTGATTAGGAAATGAAGTGAAGTGAAACAGTTTCTTTCAAAACCTCATAAAAACGGAACAAAAAATGTTGTATACTATGATATTTTGAAAAAAAAAAAAATCTGCATAATATTTATTTCAGACAGATAATTTTTCCACCCGAACAAGTTCGGGACGGGCCTCTAGTAATTTATATTGCTAGACCATATAATGTGGTTGACTTTGTAATGAATCTGCATCGAAGAAATCCTATTACAAACCAACTCAGAAATACATACTTTCATGCACATAAATCTCACAAATTATACGTTAATAAAGTCAGTATCGAGTACAGTAAGTATAAATACACATATATCTGGAATATTAAAAATCAATTCAACTTTGTATGGTTTTATCCTCTTCACTTCCTTGAAAAACCCAAAGTATTTAAAACAATTTCCATATATATATATTTGAAAGAAAAACACTTTTATTCTCTTTATTTTACGGGAGGATTTAGTTTCTCTGTTTAAAAACACGTTGTTTTATATGCATTCCGAACAAAAGCGGAACAATAAATTTAACAAACTATCTTTGAAACATAGTTATATCTAAAAACATACCTCTTTCCAAAGGTACTTATGTTTTCTCTTTCACGATTCTTAATGTATTACGCGAAAAGAAGGTACAAAGGAACAAAGCCTTGACACATAGCAGCATTTGAAAAAGTAATAACATGAAATATTTAACTTAGTTACACAAACTGGTCTAAATCTCAGAAGACTGACACTTCTACGAAAGTACAAGAGTTTTGGGACACGAATATTAAAATTCAGTAGCATTATGGAATTTTTGGTGATATATAGTCTTTAGGGAAAATAAAGAAAACGAAAAATGTAGTTTCAGAGATTAATTTCTCTCTGGTGGCCTTAAAACTTTCTTATCATGTCTCGTAAGGCTGTTATTGTGGTCACGAAAATATTTTTAAATTCTTGTGGCAATGACTTGTATTATAATGCTTCTTCAAGTGAAGTTGTATTTCAAAAGAGAGATGAATGTCTTTAATTTGCAATTCTGTAAAAAAATAACATTTCATCCTTGAAGTAATAAATCTTACTTATAAAACAAAAATATGTTGTATCTCAACTGAAGTTTAAAAAGCTTCACTATTGACTGGTTTGTTAAATATAAAATGAGTAGGGTCTCGGATTGTAAAGTGGTCATAAATCCAGGTTTTACAACTTAAAAGGTTAATAAAAACAAGAATTTCTTTTAAAAACTTTTATTGAAATTCTTTTGTTGTTATTTTATATTGCCTTAATAGAAGAATAATAAGAACAAATTTGCAATGAATTTTATGAAGAAAAAAAAAATCTAAATTGTTTTAGGACATTTTCTTCCGAATATATGTATATTATTTGTCGTAGGGGAAAATGATCATAGTTAGAAATAAATTCAAAACCATCATAAAAAAAACCATAATTATTTGAAATACTTAACGCATCTCTGTTAAGAATAGTTTACAGAAACTAACTTCATTTATAAAAATCTCAAATTTGTGATGGGCAACTACGGTCAAAAATTGACGCACCAGGAATTTTTATAATATTTAAATCCTCGATTTAATGTCACCAGGAAAACATTGGGAATTTTCAAAACGTTTGATGATTCCCAACGTTTGATTAATTGCAATTTATGAAAATTTTCCAGGAACATATTAAAAGTAGCATCTTCAATTATGTCAGTCTCAATTATATTAATTAAGGTTTGAGAACATATTACTAGAGTACATGGTGTGTAAGCAGCGATGCATACGTATGTCGTGTTTACATGAATACCCCGAGTTTTAATCAGTCCCAGCGTAGCAGCAGTGAAGTGGCATGGCGCAACCAGGCTTACATAAAAAGAAAATACAGTTTAAAAGAAATAGTCATTCAGTGTATCATTGAGCCAGCTCGATAACTTTGTGCCATCTCATATTTTTAATGTTTTTGACTGAGGAAGAAAAAATAGTACTACTAGTGATGCATTCTTGTTGGAGTGATCAAAAAGTCACGATTTATACTCTGTATAATTTTAAAATCTACTTTTATATAAAAAATATGAAATGGCGCAAATTTATCCGGACGGGATCTTAGATTCCTTAAATGACAGAAGAGAAGTTTGAACTACATTTGCAGTTTAATATTTCTGAGGAAAAAGTCTTATCTTGTCATTATATAATTGATATTAAAAAGAAATAAAATTTATATTTTCCACAAACATTTTCCTGAGGTATGCTTTCATATTCTCAAAGCGTTCTGAGTTGGTAATTAAATAACTAGATTTAAAAAAAAGACATAGGGTCTGGTGGGGTAAAGTGGTCATAAAATCGTAGGTTTTCAACTTTGTGTGTGTTGGATAATAAATAAAATTAATTCTTTAAACACTTCAACTTTTTTTGTTGTTATTTTACATTGCATTATTAAAGAACACAGTACATTGAATTTCACGAAAAAAAATATTGATTTAAGTAGTTTTATAACACTTTTATTTCCCTATGTATTTATGACCACTTTACCCCATGGGGTGGGGGAAAGTGGTCATAGCATGGGGTAAAGAGGTCAAAGTTAAAAATGGATGCAAACTCATTATAAATAACCTTAATATTTGTACATTTCGGTTATTTTTATAGTTACAGGTATATGCACAAGTATATGTGTATGCACGAGTATATATGTGTCGGGTAAACTTGAGTAAACATTCATATATGAGGGGATACATGTATCAGGTACATGTATGCGCGTGCCTACTCAAGTATATACGTATATACATGAGTATATAAGCATGAATACGTGTCTACACGAGTATATACGTGTCACGAGTATATACGCATAAACGAACGTCATACGCGCGTATGCACTTGCATCTCGGGTATATACGTGCATACTTGAGTATATACGTGTATAGTAGACGTATATACGCAAATATAAGTATACATGCTTTCATAAACGGGTATACACGAGTTAATTCGTGAATACATCCACTGCGTCTTTGTACGTGTCTACTCACGCATATACATATATATATATGGAAGCACATGTACATACGTATGTATACGTGTAAACACGATTATATACCTGTATAGACCCATATACGTACTATTACGCGCATACACCAGTATATATATGTATACACGAGTATATACCCTTACATGCATGTATGCCTACAGAGTGCATTCAAGCTCTTGGGCAAAAATCTAAGGGGTGTGAGAGAGGAGGATAAGAAGCAAAGAATCATAAGGAACTTATGGTCGCAGACGCGCTACATGCACACAAAGCCAAAAATTGATGGATGCGAAACAGGTCACGAATTTGTTGCACAAAGATGATTTTACCCAAAGTTTTAGTTTTTAAGAAATATTTAGAGCAGTTCTTAAAAGTTTCGGTCTGTAGTAGATCTAATACAAGCATTACAACAAAGACGCAGCGACTGATGAAAGTTTTTCATAAGTCTTGTTGTTGCAACAGAGAGGGATTTGTGATTGCGACAGATGTAAAAAAACAGCTGAAGGCGGCAAATTTTCATCAGTCGCTTCAAAACTTTCTTAAGACCTGAAATGTTGTGTAAAATTGTCTTTGTGTAATAAATTTCTGACCTATTTTGCATCCATCAGTTCCTGGCTTTGCGTGCATGTAGCGCGTCAGCATTGTGTTTGTGACCATATGTTTGTTCCTATGGTTCTCACTTCTTATCCTCCCCTCTAACACCTTTTAATAATTTGCTCAAAAATGTAAACTCACCCTGTATACTTTTATATCATATGCTTGTATGTAAGTGTCTACTTGAGTACGTGTGCGTATATACGTGTCTACCTGAGTATATAAGTGTTCGTATCTATACGAGTGTAAGCGAGGGTATACGTGTATATATGTATAGAATGTATATATGTATAGATAAAAATACTTGCAGATGCCCTTATACGTATTTATTGGTACATTTTATGTGAATATATTTATATACGTGCCTACACGAGTGTATATACGTATGCATACGCATATACTCGTATATTTAACTCCGTTTACTGTAAAAACAATACACATTAAGTGAAAATAATAATTAATTTATATCTGCCTTATACTTAAAGATTAAATGACATTAGAAGAACAATATTCGTTAAGCCTAATATTATGACCACTTTACTTCATCTTACTTAAACTGTTCTTTAAAAAATATCTAAAATGGATTTAGATAACTGCTAATGAGTAAGAGTTCTTGAGACATGTAGGAAGCGACCTGTGCAGTTAATCTGTTCATAATTCCAGCAAACAAAATTTCCCAAGCAAGTTAAAAAAGGTGTTTAGATTTTTAAATTTTTCAAATTCCCACATAATACTTTCTTACCAAATAAAGTTTTGGCAGTTGTAAAATTTTGTGTTCAAAATATAGTTTCTAACTGTCCTACTCTAAAGTAAAATTTACATATTCATTCGAACATTTATTTCCAAGCTATAACCATTTATTTTACGAATGATCACTTTACCCCATTGACCACTTTCCCCCACCAGACTCTACTGAGTAGTGTTAAACGTAAAATGCGTGTTTTCAGAATGACTTACGTTAAAACAATTACAAATATCATAAAAACATATTTTTTGAACACGCATATAATCGCTTCAGAGCAACAGTAAGATATCTAAGTTTAGGAATAACATTAAGATATCTTATTGCTCAAACTTGAAACCATTAATGTGTGTGGATCGCATGTCAAATGCGACATAACTAAAACTTTATGATTAGTAGATTTTTAAAATATGATTAGTAAATTCTTTGACGAATAACAGATTGAAAGTTTGAATTCTAAAGTAAATGGGCTCATGTTTCATGTCTAGTTCATTTTGTAATAGCCAGTTACCCGGCACTGCCCGGGTTTCGGCCGGGTAGTACTTTAATAAAAACGTTATAAGGAACAATCACAGTTGAATAATACGACTAATCAAAACTAATCACAAATTATTAACTTTGATAAGTAACTTTCTTCAACTATAAGAACAAAAGCAAACGTTGAAGAACAAAGAAAAACAAATAGAAAAATCCTACAAAATCAAATTATGTAGGGGAAAAGGGGGCACATGTGAGCATGGGGATGTGAACATGGTATGTTTTACTAGGATAACGTCAAGCAAAAAATCTTAAAAAATTCTCATGTAATGGCAGTACAGCCCTACTTCCTAACCAAACTTTCAGAGCAAGGAGCCAGTTTATGTTCCTGTGGTGACAGCTTCTTTGTTTTAGCAGATGCTGATGTACTTTTATCACTGTCTTCTTCGTGTAAAAACATATTTTAAACGAATTAATGAGCTAAATTTAATTATTATACAAACCATTATATGAACATTTACGTAAATTTATGCCATTGATTAAATTTTGTTATTAAATTATAAATTCTTTATTTTTGATCATTAGTTCTAAGCTAGATGACGGGGCACTTATGAACATAACATGTAGGGGCACATATGAACAGTTCCCATATCCTCTCCGCAATATAAATATTAGTGTAAGCTTATTATAAATATTAAAAGAGATGTAAAGATTAATAAATATTATTTTGCTGTAATCATTTTGTAAGTTTTTGTTAATTATATTACATAACTATTCATTATTAATTATTTTTTTCTTTTTTTAATTCTTTAATTCCTAAATAGTTGGCTAAAACTTCAGTGGTAGGAATATTTGCATGAAAAATAAAGACAAAATATTTTCCTTAATTAAAAACTGAAGTTTAGAATAATTTTAAAATTCATTATCATATTATGTATGAAGCTTAACCGCACTATAAAACAAGAATAAACTTTACATAATAAAATATCCTTTGTATTGTGTAGTTTTATAAGATTTTTTTTTGTCGATCCAGTTATTAAAACATGCTATGAAACTTTAAAATTTGACAGGGAAGAGATTTATATAATTCGGAAAAAATATTTTCTTAATGACAGTTACTATACAATTCAAACGAACACAGTACACGTTACAAATCCCTGAATGTAATTGGTATATACGTTAATGCTTCATTACAACGAGTTTTTCGTTGAAATATGATGCTCATTCTGCATTTTTCAATCGTGTTCACATAAGCCCCAAGCTTGTTCATATGTGCCCCCTATAGGGGCGTATGTGAACAATTGAAGACATTTTTTTTAAAAATTCCATAAAGTAAAGAAATATTTTTTAAGAAATCTGAATAAATTCCATGTTACAAAGAAAAGACTATTCAATCATGGGGAACCTTTTTCTGTGGGAAATCGATATTATTTTCGTAGAAATATAAAAAAGTGAAAAAAAAATATTCACATATGCCCTTTTCCCCCTACCTGAATATCGAGAAAAAAAAAAAGAACAACCTAAATCAGTTCGCTGACCACAACAGTCCCACAATAGCGTAGCCGACTACAAGTTTGAGCCGCGCGATATGGTTCCTCGCAGCTATGGACAATGTCGCCCAGCGCCCTCTCGATTATTTAACTTACCCCGCCATTTAATTGGAATTCATAGAACTGAAACATTAATCAAAAATTTAATTTGCAATTGCAAATATTTCGGTCAATCTGATTTTAAAAAATGTCCTTCTTCAATAAATAGACTATTCAACACAAAAATAATTTTTCAATTCGAACCAGTAGTTTCTGAGATTAGTGCGTTCAAACAAACTAACTCTTCAGCTTTATGTTATTAGTATTGATTTGCAATGATGACAAATTAATTAGCACTACTAACTTAATTTGAAGAAGAAAAGAATGAAAAAAACTTCTACTAAAATGTAGTTGATGAGTCTTTTGCATAAACGTACATCATTATAAGTTCTTTTGTACTCTGAAACGAGAAATTCTTTTGTTTAAATTCAATGAAAGTAAAAACTGATTATTTTGCTAATGAGCTCGGAATAACAAGAAAGCATAACTCACATATTTGCTCCGAAGGTGACCGCTCAATATGAGCTGTCATATGGATGTCATTAAGGTAACAGTTCATTCTTTGTTTTCGTGGGCGTGCCGTAAACACTGTCAGCATAATAAAAGGTTCTTTAGCACGTCGGAATAACATTTTACTTTAATGACATTTCTTTCTTTATGTGTGACAGATACTAATTGGGCTTTGAAAGGTTCATGCAATCTAATTCATGGTTTTATATTTGCGTTACAACAATATGCAGTTTATTTTATTGTTGGCAGGAAACGATACATTTTATGTAGTACTTCTCATTTTCAATCTAAATGTCAAATGAGGGATGCGAAGGTGAATAACTGACCAGACTTGTCTCAGCTATATATTCAGAAAAGAATAAACTTTATCGCAAGGTTAAATTTGAACGGAAATAGCACATATGCGTTTTGCGGTTTCAAAAATTGCGTTCATTGTTGAAACTAAAAAAGAGAAGACTTTAAAAATACAAGTACGCATTTTAATCTTCAAATAAATGCCTGACCATGTACTTCCCGATACAAAACCTCCAATTGATTTAATAGCCAAAATGGAGCGTCGGCTGCATTACAATAGCCTTTTTTTAAATTTTAGGGATTAACATTAGTAATTCTTTACGATTATGAAACGAAATTTGTTACTACTAACAAAAATGTTGTGCACGGAAGCACAATGTAAACTAAGTTGCTGATTCATTTAAAACCAATAATAAAAATTTGACATAATGAATTTTTAATAAGCTCCAAATACAGAGAAATCCTTTGCATTCCTTTTAATCAAAAAACATTATTTAATTTTTTTGAACAATCCGCATCATTTATTCACTTCATCATACCACTGCTGGAGTTCGCTCCTTTGAATTGTTTTGTGACTAGTAGATAGCGAGTCACATGACCCAATGCACAATTGGCTGTAAAAAAATCTTTTCAGAAGGCTTTACAAGGTGGTCCCTTCATTTTGCTCTAGACAAATTTTTCTAACTTTATAAGCAATAATCTCATCTGTACTAAACTTAAAAAATTAGAGTAAGTTCACTTAGATCAGTCACCATTATGCGGTTTAAACGTTGAAATCTTTCCTAGTCAGTCAGTTGGAAATAAATATAAAATAACATCCATTTTGTGTTTTAAATATAATTTGCACAGCTTTTTCTTGTAACTCAAATGGAAATAATTGTACCAGAACGCCTAATTATTCATGTTTTTTTTCCGTTTTATCTACTTTGAAAACATTTACACATATCTTTTTATCAGTTTGTATTATTAAGTATCTCATTAGTTATTCACACTAAATATAATCTTAGCTAATATTGTTTTCGCTATCAGTAAATAATTTTTCAATAAATTTGAAGAGTAATAGGCACTTCAAAATTATCGATAACGAAAAGTACATCATTGATAAATGGAAATAGATATTTTTATTCTTTAAAACTATTAATATAGTCGACGTTCATTATAACCACACCTGTCGTCCAGACAAAACCTGTGACTACAGCTAAAAGTGGCTGTAAAGTAAATGCACAACATATTGCATGTTATTTATTTATTTTTAAAAGTACTGGAATAACTTTTACAATTTTTGTTTCAACAAAACTACAATCACTTATTCATTCCCGATTAATGCACCACAACACTCGAGCATGATGCACTAAGTGTCCAAAAAAAAAAAAAAAAAAAAAGTCGCGGTCGAATTTTAAACGTTTCAATTTCGGAAGAAAGTGATTCGATGAGTATTACAGATATTTGCATTAATCTTTACTCGTTGCAAGCTTAAAATGCCGGCGTTGCAGTTGAAGTGTGTTTAGTTCGAAGTAAGCATGGCTGCAATCGGTAGGTGTGTTCAAGGAAGTGATGTAACAGAGTTCAAAAAGGGGCAAATTGTTGGCCTGTACCAAAGTGGGACAAAATAAAAAGATAGAGTTGAAATTAATGGTATAGGATTGCGAACTGTTTAATGCATTATTAAAAGGTGGAAAGATGGCGGAGAAGCTACCTGTTCAAGACATCTTTGTGGTCGTAAATCCATTTTGGACGAACGTGATCGGCGTTCTCTGAAGTGATTAGTGAAGAAAAATCGCAAGAAATCGACCATTCAACTCGCAGCACTCTTCAACGAGGGAAGTAAAACAATTTCCAAGCGCACAATGCGACGAGAACTTCCAAAATCGGGACTAAGAAGCTGTGTTGCAATAAGGAAGCCACTTGTGAGTGCCATTAATCGAAGAAAGAGACTGCAATTTGCAAATTATTATATAAATTGGACTGTTAATGATTGGGGAAAGGTCATTTGGTCCGATGAGTCAAGATTTACGCTCTTACAAAGTGACGGACGCTTAAGGGTTCGAAGAGAGCCACACGAAGCAGTGGGCCCTACATGTCTCGTTTCCACTGTGCACTCTTTCGGAGGCAGTGTAATAATCTGGGGTTGTTTCTGTTCATCTAGACTAGGCTCGGCTGCATTTTGCACCAACCAAATGAAGTGTGCACAGTACCTTAACATCTTGGATGATCATGTTGTGCCATCTATGGACTTTTATTTTCCTGACGGTAGTGGTGTATTCCAAGACGATAACGCCAGAGTACACCGGGCTATAATTGTAAAATCTTGGTTCGATGAGCACGATGCATCATTTCAACACATGATTTGGCCACCACAAAGTCCAGACCTTAACCAATCGTGAATCTGTGGGACGTACTGGAAAAGGATTTAAGATCACACACCACACTTCCTTCGTCTATCGAACGTTTAGGAGACCTCTTGATGGAATTGTGGACGAAAATAGAAACGGATACTCTACAAAAGCTCACTGAAGCAATGCCACGGCGTATGAAAGCTGTAATATGCACAAAAGGTGGTCCAACCAAATATTAAGGCATGCGACTTTTTTTTTGGACACGTAGTGTACAATATGCTTGGTACAAGTATGGGTTATTACAAACTCGGCCACCTCCATTTGAAGCACCTTTGAAATTTTGCTTTCCGAAGGAATTTGACCGCTACAATATCTGTACAAGACTGCAGCATTATTTTGTTCAGTATCATATTTGTCAGAGTCAGTAGCGATTTTTTTCCTTTCAACAGGTTCCTTTCATTTTTATTTTCTCTTATTTGTACTTTATTAATCTGCTAATTACAATTTCTCAATAAGAAGTTTTTTTTTTTTTTTTTAATTCATATCGCCTAAAGTAACAGATTAGTTTTGCACAGAACCTAAAAGAAATACACATAATTTATATTTATAAAAACAATAATAAGAAATTATTTAAAATATGTTACATCAATAATATTGTAGTTAACACTTAAAGTACTGAAGTAAAATCTACTGAAAATTTACTAAAATGCAAAAATATACTTTAATCCGTCTCTTTAAAAATTTAACTGGGGGAAGGGTCAATTCTGCCAGAGAAATTAAAGTGCAGTGTCAGCAGAAATGAATTTTTGATATATTTGAAGAACCGCTTTTTGAATTCCATAAAGAGAAATATTAGAATATAATGTTCGTTTTGTGCTTAATTTTCAGTGACAACCAAATAAGCAAGCTTATACCCACCCTAAAGCTGAATCACAGAAGGTGACAAAAAGACAAAAAGAAAAGAAAAATTTGCAGACATTACGTTTAACCTTCCCATGGCAAATGCTTACTATACCGAAAAGGAACATAAACATAATACACATTGCTAAAGTTGGGAAAAAATGTTTGGTGAAACTCACACCTTAGGGTTTTAGGGGATTCGGAGAAGAGAGAGAAAGCGAGATGGGTTTAAAATCAATTTCATTATATTTGCATTGGTTTCACGATTTTTCAAAAAATTGGGTGCCGGTGTTCTCCTCCCCTGTCGTTCTGCACTTTTGCATGCACATATAACTACTTTTTCTTTAAATGCCAGGCAGGTCAACTGCCACCTTCTGACCCCCTTAAGTTGTGGTCCTGCTTTCCTCACTAACAATAAGAAAAAAATTAAGTTTAATCATGCTTTAAAGTTGTCATTTCTCTAAAAAACTTTCCACTTGAAAAGCTTGATAGTGGTTCTAAACTTAAACACACAAAAGTAAAGCAGGGGTGCCTATTTCCTCCAAGAGCGATAGTGCAACCGCCCCTCTCCCCAACAACTTGCAAGGCCTCACAAAAACAAAAGCCCCCCCCCCAGACAATAAAAGAATACCTCTGAAAACAACCCCCTAAAAATTTTAATGGAGCAGGCTGTGCCATGACCCCCCCCCCCCCAATAGCTACCCCTGAGTAAAGAATTTATTTAAATCATCTTTCACGCACTTTGTCCAAAAATGACCAAACATTGCAATGAGATATCTTGTCAGATGCAGATGTTGAATTCGCGCCGTACATTATATTTCCGAACGAAAGTCGCTAAATTTGGTGACTTTACTTAAAATTCGGCAGACTTTAAGACCTCATATTTTGATAACGGGGCCACGAATGCACGCAATTTTTGTGTCACAACCATTTTACGATGCTTTTTCAAATGCTACCAGTTTGGATTTTTTTCGAATTTCCTTGATCTTGTGGTTTCCTGGTAAATTTGATTGAAAATGAATAAAATACAAATAAAATATTAAAACCTACCGTAATGGTTTACTATGACGCATGCGTTTAAAGCGCTCGAGAACATTTAACTATGACTAAATTTGCACTAATAGTTTTACTTGGAAAATAAACTTTCTCGGCTATAATAAGAAAGAACACTCATAACTAAGAGAACTCATTAGTTTTTAAACAAGTTTATGTGAGAAGTTTCAAATTGAGATTCATGACAGTTCTCTACAAATATTAGGTCTAGTTACGTTTAAGTGAAAAATATACAGAAAGAATGGATTATTGAGGAGTTCTTTAAGTATTCAACTAACATCATACTAGTACCTACTTAAAACAACTGCCATTATACATAACAAGATAAATATTTTAAATTTCAAGACTTGTATACTTCGCTTTGGTTCAGCCACTTCCCCTCAATTTCACTTAAAACGTATGGGAAGTTGTATTTACACTTGTTTGTTGTTAAACAACTACAGATATAAACCAAAATAAATGTGTTAAATTTAGTTACATATATTTTTACGTGCAGTTTCAGCAAATGAGAATTGTATTTGAGCAATATAGCTCACATTTACTTCATATTTTCAAATGTCTGTGCATGCTTCCGTAAAAAAAAAATATTCAAATTCAAAATTACAATATATTCAACCAATAAGACGTTAACACAGTTTTTTTTGACGCCGATTTAAGGCCACTTAAGCCTTGAAAAAGATTTTTCTTGCAATTTTCATAGTTTGTGCTTTTGTGTAGGTCATTAATTTTATTCGCCTTACATATGTATTCCTTTAAGTAGAGTAAATGTAATAAAATGTCACGAAAATTTGATTTGAAGTAAATTTTAGAAACTATTCAAGACATAAACAAAAAAAAAAGTATAGCTTGGTTACGTTTTTTGATAATTTATTCAAAGATAATTTTACTACAGTGCATTCAGTTTGTTGGCCCAATAAAAAGGATGAACATTCTAAACCATGAGATTTTATTAATTCATATGTTTCGAATCGATATGTGACCCAAAAAAACCTAAGGCAAAGTCGTGAAAAAAAAAAAACGGCAGCGTAGCTAATACGTTAAAGTTTATTGTCTTAGTATAACCTATTAATAAAAAACTGACTTACATTGATTGAAGAGCAAAAAAAGAAAAAAAAATATGGTGATTTCTTTTCGTATCACTAAATAGGTGCCATTCATTGAAATGATGAATAATGTTTAGAAAAAAGTAATGGAAATCACGTAATTTCTTGGGAAGATAGCTATTTTATTATTTTTTATTTATTAATGTGTTTGCTTTTATTTTCTCTGTCACTATAGATTAAAGTTTTCTTCATTTATGCATTTCTTTCTTTTAGATTGTGAACTTGAAGACGTCGAGCTATTTGTAACGAGATACAAACCAGAACGCTTAGAATATTTATGCAAAACAACAAAGTTCACTCGAAAAGAAATTAGGCTAATGTATCAAGGCTTTAAGCAGGTAAGTTGCGCACAATGACTCATTAACAACAGTATTTTTTATGTAAAAGAAATTGTTAAAACATTTATGAAATACATTTCCTTCTCACTCTGAAATATCTTCATAATCTTTTATTATTACCGTATAACAATAATCTAAATGCTTATAATTTTTACGCATAAACTTGATGTTTACAAAAATAATATATGCATAATCGTTGATGATGCTCCATGTTGTTTTTTTTTAAGTTTTAATGCAGTTTGTAAAGAACATCATAAGCATTTATACTAAGCTTTCTTTTAGAAGGTTTTTCAAGATTTCAAATTTCTATTTTGATACTAATGCTCGCAAGAGTGGAAGCAACAGTCCACTCAAACAAAAGAAGAAAAATCCTATCGCTAGTAAAGATTATATTCATAAATCGACCAAAAAACATCAATGTTTTAACACATCGATCTTTTTATAAATATATTACGTAAAACGTACATTTTTTAACATGCTACAGACTTACATGCATAACAATTTCTTGAAAGTATTTTAAGTAAATCAGTGAATTCTTTGTACAGTGCCGCAACACTGTAAAAACGATTCAGTAACGTTCTTGGAAAATAATAGCAGCTGATGAGCTCAATTTCTGCCAGTAACATATCTCGTAAAAACCAGGAACATTTTCCGCTAATATGTAGTAACCTTCCTGGAAAATCTAGATATCTTTCCGTTTAAGGTCAGTCGTGTCTCTGGAACTTCAGAGTAATCTCAGGTAGAGATAATATTACAGCTTGGCATCTTCCTGACTTATCAAGAAAGTTCCAAAAGCAGTATTGGAAACATGGCCAAAATTAAGCCATAACTGCAAGTAAGTACCCAGAATTTTTCTCATCTGTACTTCTTGCAATTCTGTCCATTCGTAGTCCTATACGTAGTCCATACTTATTCGCTCCCTTTGGAAGTTTAATCAGCATGGACGGGCCGTAATCGAACTGAAGCCGATACACTTTATAAATACTCTCAGTTAATCTTTAAACTGGGAGCTAAAATTATTTTTTACATAAGAGAGAAGTCAGCATTCAGACAACTTGTAGTAATTCAGTAATTTTTTGGCAATGATACTGGATATTTCCAGGAAGGGATAAAAACCGTTAAAATGCAGAAACGTTACACGGAAATACTTAGTAACGTTTCGGAATTTTTTTTACAGTGAATGAGTTGAATTATAGCTAAAGTTTCAGAAACGTCAAAGCGAAGCTTTGTTACTTTACAAAGCATTGTTACTTTAAGCAGTACAAAAGAATAAGCATATACTGAAAATACTAAACCTAAAAATATGACTGCAAAAGAATAGGTATAATTTTGAAACATTTGTTGATTTTGTTCCTGAATAGTACAAAAACTGAATAAGACTTAGTGTAAGCTATAAGGAAATATTTTCGCTCTTCGGTACTCTTTTTCGCTGACTGATTACCAGTGAGGGAAAAAACTCTTTTCGACGGGACCTAAGTTGCCATCACTGCCAAATACTTTTAAGCAACTTTTATAAACACTATTTTTTTTAAAGCTGTAATTTTCACCGTGATACTGAATAGGGATTTTGCTTTAGTTTAAGTTTCAATTATGGATGTTTCAAAAGCGATCTAGGTCAGAATGATGGAGACATGGCTACCTTAGTGTGATGTGTGATTACCACGGACACTAATGCACATTTTGCGTATGTTTCCATACTCACAAAACTACCGAGGAGTGCTCGGTTGATATTTCCCCATTCCTCTGTCAAGGCGGATTTGAGTTCTTGTACTGTTCTGAAAGGGACGGTTCTTGGCGCAACGAGTCTGCCAAGAGCATCCCAGGCATGTTCAATTGGATTTAAGTCAGGAGAGTTTGCAGGCCACTGCATACGGAGAACGTTTTCACTTTGCAGTGTGTCTGATACTTCAATGCTCCTGTGTGGCCGTGCATTGTCGTCCATAAAGAGAAAGTCTGGACCTACAGCTCCATTTAAAAGACGAATATTATCCAGTATAACTTCTCTGCAATACTTTTGCGACGTAACGCGTCCTTGTTCAAAAATGTGAAGTGGTGTTTTGCCATTGCGCATTATGCCTGCAGTTCTGCCATCACGCCCGGGTCATACTGATCTGTTCACAAACAAAGTTTTGTGCATAACATGTTCCACTCTCATTCCGAAGTAGTTGGTGACCAGAATCTTTTGTCACACTGAAACGAGATTCGTCGGAAAACATCACTTTAGACCAATTTTGACGATCCCTACCAACACGTTCCTTACAACAGCGTAATCTCTCTCGACGATGGCGTGGTTGAAGTGGAATGCAACGTACGGGCTTCTGTGCATACAACCCAACATTATTTAATCGCCGTGATATGATTCTTGCTGAAACATGCGTACCAGTAGCGGTTTCAAGATTTGCAAATATCTGTCCAGGAGTGAAATTTCTGTTCCTTTTTGCCACGAGGGCTACATAGATAGCCTCTAAAAGTGTGGTGTTCTGCTACAAACCCCGGCATGCTTTCGCAAAGCATTTCCACTTTCAGCAGCCTTCTTTAATCGCGACATGATGCTTTTTGAGACACCTGTTGCAGCAGCCACAGTGGTAAAACTTTTATCTACTTCCAGTCGTCCAACTGCTCGTCCACATTCGTAGGTGCTCAAATGATGTCTTGCTGACATCATTTGCTAACATCACTCTTAAATATTTCAAGAACCAAACAGAATTTTCAACATACAGCACTATTTTTGTTAAACACCAAGCAGCTTGAATTTTCGTACGAATCCTAAGCTTGTATGCACCATCTTTTATACAGATAACGAGTCTTGATCTACCACGCCATCTGAACGTGAATTGATTTCCATTGGCCAGCTTACTGAGACACAAATTGCATAAATCGCTTGTTCCTTAGCAAGTCTCAAGGAGTGCATTTTTCACCGCCATCGGCGAAAAACAAACAAGTAATTCACATTGTGGCTGTTTTCGGAAAAAGAGAATCGGATGTTTGAAATTAGCGCTGTCAATTCAACAAGAGCAAAACGAATATTATGTATAAGTATTTTAAATTGTAACTTTTATTGGGATTGGGAGATAGATATAAACTTTCAGCATGAACAACAAAGCGCAGTGTTTATTCACTTAGTTTATTCACTTTATGATACTCAATGGGAATAAAAGATCTACTCTGAAAGAGCAAGCGAAATAGGAAAATATTTTGGGGCAAATTTAAGCCTAAATTTAATTTCTCACTCCCTTTTCGAAAATGCTTGCATTTAAGTGTGAAATGAGTTTTTTTATTTTTTTTAAATAAAATACCAAATATGTAAATGAATATTGTAAAAAATCACGGTTAATATATGTACTTTTTCACTTCTTTACAGGAATGCCCCACTGGAGTAGTTACGGAAGATAACTTTAAGGATATATTTGCACAGTTTTTTCCTCAAGGAGGTAAGGAAACTTAAAAAGCTTTTGCAGTATTACGTAATTAGATACACGAAGATAATGATCCAAGAGTGGTAAATTCAAAATACCATGCACAGTTATTAAATTGTTAGAGTTAATAGTTGGAAGAAACAAGGAAAGGGCTTTATGAATAAACAAATAATGTAAAAAAAAATACCAGCAAAAATGCTAGCATGAGTTACTTTGTGTAAACAAAATTCCAAGTTACATGTATATATCTTCTTCAATTTGAATTAGCCTGATAAAAAAAATTTAATGTGCTAAAATTATTTTTTTTTTATTTAAAAAATGTGCATTGAGATAAATTACTTTATTTTTTTTCCTCTTTGAAAAACTTTCAGTTACATCATTATGTTTGAAAAAATTACTCTTGAACAAAAGTATGATCTTAGTGAACATGTTGAAAAATGTATCTCAAAACTAGATGTATAAAACCGTTTTTGGATGAGTAAAAATCATAGGTTCTAATTCAGCTTTAATTCTAAGACTCAATTTTTTTAACAAACAATTTTTTTTAAATCTCCTAAAACGATGCATTATTTACAATTCCTTCAGCATTGCATTTGTAAAAGCAAATGTCATTCTTTTCGCTTTAATTTCTTAAAAAAGGTAATTTAATTTTTATTTACTTCGTTTTATTTCACTGTACTTTTTTTTTTTTACTTTGACAACGAGTACATATTTTGAAATAATTTTTCTGTCTCTGATAACTGCTGAGGTCAGATATTATTTGACTTATGTTTAATACGGCTGCAATGACATTAAATAATATAGTTATATAATTAATTTAAATCAAAGTTCCTGATTCTCTCGACATTTTTTTTTCCCTTTTTGTTTATTTTTTTTTCCTGTGAACATTCTAAACGAATGATGCGATTTTTCATAATAATATTTTTGCTCTGATGTTCTTCTTTCTCAATTTCAATTTTTCCTCCAGCTCACGTACATTCTGTATTTTTCATCTGTTTTGCTTCGATTCTAATGATGACAGTTTAATTTAAAAATAGGAATAAAAATTTTCTGTCTGTCCCTATCATTTTTATTGATCCATTTATGTTTTACACTGAGGCTTGCCATGGTTTCTATAACGTGTTCAAAATGTCTGAATCGTACATTTCAGTGGCTTTTATTTAGATAATATTATTAATACAGATCGAGGACATTCATAAAATGTATTTTAAGATTGCATTTTCCAATTTATGTTTTACGGGGCAAACTTTGGTCACTTTGAAAAAATACTTTTTAACACTACAAAATGGTTTTTTTAATTATGAATATTTATTTAACTTAATGCACTGGAATGAAATTGGCAGCCCATCATTAATAAGTTGGGGTGTACCCCCACCCTAGCAACGACCCTTTTCAATGCTCATTACGGAATTGCGGGGGAAATCAACTATGCGATGTACAATCGGACATCAAAATACTTTAAGCCTATTTATACCACTTTTTTCTAAAATGTATGCTTTTTATAGTGACATGAGTCTATCACGGTGAGGGCAATCGTAACTGGCAGACAAATGTGTAAAGATATTAGCTGCAAGTTTGGAGTTCAAGTCTGCGTTTTAAGAATGCTAAATAATAAAGTTTTCGTGCGTAGATTCATTGCAAATCCTACAAACATGAGATAGTACTATTTTCAGTTTGCAGTCAGTGGCTCACCGAGATACAATAAATTCCTGAAGCACGGCCGATACACCGGGCAAGTGCCCAGTTTTCAGGCTGCGGTATGCACTACTATTGACAATCTTTTCGAAGTGAAAACTTCTTACGGCGCGTTGAGCATTTTTGAGGTGGGGAAAAAACATTTCGCGACACCGTCACCTCACCGACCTTTAAAATACAGCGTATGCACGGCTTTTCTCAGTTCCTTCATTACGTTGCTTTCGTTGGAAACTGCGAACTTCAGTAGCTCTGTCAGCAGCGTGAGTCTCATAATCCGATTCCTGAGTCAGTAATCTCAAAGAGCGTGAGTTCGTTCCTCAACCGGGTCAGTACATTTCTTCTCCAGAAGATTTTTCAGCTTATATAATATTTTTGAAATGAATACTTCTTAAGACACTTTGGGCATTTTTTGAGATGGAAAAAACAGTAATGTTTTTCATATCGGCGATACACGTGTTTGTCGTTGCCACTTTGCAAATGGGCAGCTAATTGCAATGGTTGCTGTTTATATTTCACCGACTACGTCTATAAACGCAATACAAGAATTTTTGAATGAAAATTTTTATTTTTAAAGATACTTCTGCATTACTTCAAAATAAAATTGGGAAGAGCTTTGATGATTTGCCCATTATTTTGAGTGGGAATTTCAACATCAACTTTAAAGATGATAAAAATCTACCATTAATTGAATTTTTAAATACAGGATTTAATTTAACGATGTGCAATGATTTCAGTCTTAGTACAACGATATATAAAACTACAATTGATGCAGTCTTTACAAGATATTTAAATTGATTCGAATCAAAATTGTTCATTTCCTATTTCAGTTACCATAACCTATAGTATCAGTTTTGGATCAGATATTTTTTATTTAAATCGGATTTTTTTCGATCTTTTAAAAATGATATAGAAACTTTCGTTAATTGATAAATTAATCAATTTATTTTTCGAAATGTACCCAAAATTAACTGGCATGCTGCAAAATTTGAATTTCCCGGCATGCAGGTCAATTTTACGGCAGGTCGGCTCTTTTTGTCATGTCGGCTAAAGAGGAGTAGTACAGTAAATAGATTACGTGGAAAGTTCACTAACTGATATTTTGAATTGATAAATTATAAAATTTTAATTTTTGAAGCTACAATTAATGTTAAATGAAAATTAAACAAACACTACACCCACACTCACACGCGCGCGCACACAAACACAATAAATTTATTTTGTAGTTTTAAGTATTCATTTCAGTTGGCAGTCCCATAACTGCCAATTTCTTAAATACTGCCATGCTGTTAGTCATCAAATTTTCCTTTTTTGTCACTTTACACTCTTTGCTTTTATTGGCTAAAGATATACAAAAGTCCTCGAAAGTCTTTCATTCTTAAACCATGAAGTATTTTTACAAATTAAACAGGATAAGATATTTCAGTGCGAGGAAAAACAATCGCAATTTTTCCATATGCTTTTATATTTCTTACACCTATATCAGTAATCCAGTTGTATCTGACTTTCAGAAAATTCTGTATCCTTTTAAAAATATTTTAATTATTAAAACACATATTTTTTAAATTATCTAAAGTTTAAACTAACATTTTCAGAACATCATTTTCCCCCTTCAAGTACCTCTAAGTAACTTGTAACTAAAGCACAAAATCGCATTTTAAGGAGTAATATTACTCCATTGCTAATAAAAAAGAAAAGAAGTACTGATTTGGCAATACCTTACGGAAACACATTTAGAATATGCTCAAAATAAGCAATAACCCAAAAACTCAAGGATATGGGGATAAAAGAGAAATTCTTCTTTCTTTTAGAATATTTTCGAGCGGAACATATTGCATTACAAATATGAGCAAAACATAATTATTCCGCCAGAATCTGTCATGCGGAAGGTGAATCCTTCGAAAATTACTCTTTCTCAGGGATCGGTTAATTGCTGCTGTGTAAGAGATATTTCGGGTAATTTTTGTTCCAAGTTGTTCCAAATACATCCAACTTTTCCAAGAGACTTTCTAAAGCGCTAGCTTGCATCTGTATTCATAAATGTGTCCTTATTTGCAACCTTAGCAAAATTCAAACGCAAAGGAAACTATTTTCTCTAATCAATATGCATGTTCAGAAATATGCAAATCGAAGTCTCTGTCGTGAAGGAATCTGATAAGAGGTGATGCGCATTTTGTGTTGAGGTAGAGTGCAATGAATTTCGCATTACGGGATGAAATGAATGCTTCCGAAATTTAAATAAAAATGATAACAAAATATTTTGGAGAAAAAATGGACGTTTCCTTCTAGTAAATTTCCAACTCCTGTATACTTAATATTTGTTTTGGATTGGGATCATTAGGGGATCATTGTTGCTAAATAAGTGCAATCATGTCTAAAACTTTGAAATTTTCTTTATCAGTTTTAATAATTACCTCTAATTATTTATCCTCTTTTAATTGATTCTTTATTTAATTGTCTGTAATCAAGCATACACTATTTGTGCACAAATTATTTAAATATGGTTGAAACAAATTTTCCTTTAAAAAAGGAGACAGATACTTCGTGTCTCAGTTTTAAATCTTTAAGTGTTAAAATGCAATTTCAGATTAAGTTAAAATGCAACTACATATAAAGCACCAATGTAAATCACCAGTTATTTTGTATCTTTTACAATAAGATAAAGTTGTAGCACAGCTTGGGAAAGAAAATACAGCTTTTCCTGATTTTTTTTTTTTTTTTTTTTTTAATTAATGTCCCAACATTGTTTATGTTTCGCATTGTTCATTCGTTAGAGCATTTCAAAAATAAAATTTAAAAAAAAAAAAAAAGCTGAATCTGGTAATTTTTTTAAGAAGACTAAGCAGTACCGAATTCTGTCGAATGTTTACTCTTACGTTTGTGTTAATGATTTGATTTTTTTTTCTCTTGAACTTTCCGACAAGCTAACGGTTTTAGAGTAATTATTTGGTTTTATGTCTTTTTCTAAAACTAAATTTTCATTATGATTAGAGAAAAAAGTGTAAATATGGGCACCCTCTTTTGTTTTTGATTTAAAATTACTTAAAATTCGACAAAATTTTATGTCTTTCAGTATGTCTTTCATTAGCAACTATGTCAAGTAACCTGAATGCGAGAAGGCAAAACAATGGTTAATATCAACGGTTTCATTTCAAAAACGCCGATTTACAAAAAAAAAAAAAAAAATGGTGTGTAGATAAGGGCACTCATAAGAAAGTCATCAAAATAGTTGAAAAACAGGATAAAATTATACAAAGTGGCAGAGAATTCATTTATTACAAGGAAAAAAATATTTTCAGAAATCTCAAACATAAATGGCTCTCTTTCAGCCCCGGCACAATCTAAGTGTGACCAAATTTAGCACAGAACACATTTCACCCATACCTGTCCCCGAGTGTCTTCAGAGAACTTTCTATCACGCAAGGTGCAAATTGCATCGCTTGAGAAATAATATTTGTTGTTTAAAACAAAGAGCTGGTATAGTTATGGGCAGTCTTTAAATGTTGGCCCATATTTACATCAACTGCACCTAAGAAAGATGGCTCCTATCACATGAAACGTAAAAGCGTGCGTGACTAATGGTGTGCTACAAAAAGTAACTCAAGATCTCCACTTTCAAAATATTACTGTAAAATTGTTTTCAAATAAACATAAGAACATAAAACGAAAACGTTTTCCAATTCCTCTAAAAAGTTTGCAATCGAAAAAAGCTCTCTACTATCCTATATTAGTAAATGACACCATCTACAGTCCTCGTCGCCAGTCTTCAGTACATCCCATAGCCACTATGGAGGGGTGCCCCTATTTACACCTGTGCCTGTTTTAAAAAATTTTTCATTTACACACCTGATGGAGAATTAATAAATGTTATGATTACAAAGTTGAAAATAATTAAATGCGACAAACAAAATTCAGGTGTGTCGAACACAATTTGTACTATTTTACACTGCAAAAAATATACTGTTGTTTTTACAGTATAATACTGGCAGCTCACATTCCAAAGAAAAACTGTAAAATTTACAGTTCTAAACTGTCAAATTTGCAGTAATATACTGTCTTATAACAGACTTGTATTGTGAAATTTACAGCGCTAAACTGTAAAATTAGCAGTAATATACTGGCTTCCAATGGAATTGCCCTGTGAAATTAACAATGATTAACTGTAAAATTAGCAGTAATATACTGTTTTTTAATGGAACTGTCCTGTAAAACTTACAGTGTCAAACTGTAAACCTAGCAGTAATCTACTGTTTAAGGAATGACTTGACTTGTAAATTTAACAGAGATAATATGTAAAATTAACAGTAATATTCTGTTTTTTAACGGAATTGCCCTGCAAAATTAACAGTATCAAACTGTAAAGTTAGCAGTATTATGCTGCGAAATCAGCTGAATTGCACCACAAAAACAGCAGTAGCATACGGTTTTATAAATGATTTGTACAGTAAAATTAACAGCAGTAAACCATAAAATAAATAGTTATCAATTTTTATGCAAAACGTATCGTTGTCTCTTTTCATAGCCGAAATCACTGCTTTTACAGCTGAAGAACAATATAGAAAAGTAAAGCAATTGAGTCTGTATGTACGTTGTAGAAATCAGCCTACATACGAAATCTGTTCCTTTTCTAAAGTTTTTCAGCAACAAAAATAATGTTTTAAGCTATGAAAAGCGACAAGTAAATAAATATAAAAGCCTTTTACATAAAAATAGTTAACTGCTGCTAAATCTATGTTTTATTGATATTAATTTCATTGTACACAAAATAAATCAATGCCCCCCCCCCCCCCAAATCTCTATATTTTATAAACACTTGTTAAAGAAGAAAAAGTGGCGCATTTTCGTTTCTACAAAAACTTTTAGCTCTACTGCAAACTTAAAAATTTACAAATAGACGGAAATTGCAAAATATGGTCTGAAGCTTTATTTTAAGAACAGTTATTGCCTTTTCATAAAACAAAACTTTTTGATAAATGAAGGTAGTAAAAATGAGGTTTTTTTTTATATATAACTGAAAATACTACATCGTATCTTCACTAAAAGTACTTTTTTCACTTCCAGCATTATTGTGTTGCTAAAATGTGCAGCATAATGTGCGAAATGTTTTGCAGCATGCAATCCATTTATGCCTTTTAAGTTTATTTTAACTTCATGCATGCAATTATGTGGATTTATTTCCTTTTCGGGTAAAACAGATTATTTTCATGGTTTTCCTCTTTTTTTAATGTTATAAGTTGCACTTGGACCAATACTTTATTTGAGAAGTACTACCGACAAAATTTATTTCACACCATATGAGCAGTATTCAGTATTTAGAATGAACAAAATGGTTATTATTGTAAACTGATTATTATAGATTAGATAATAATTTATCCTATTAACCATTTAAAGTTTAAATACATGAAAACAATAAATATGTGACTTTTTCAAATTTCCAAAGCTACTGAACAGAAACAATTTTTCACTCTTTATAATAAAATCTGTTACGTTTATGAGTACTTGTATTAAAAGTTAAAACTTTGTTCTACTACTCCAAAAATTATGTAACTTTATATTCTGTTATACTGTTTACATGAGAAAAAACGAAACATTCACACCATTGCAAATTGTCAAATTATTTTATTTTGTATACATTACCTATAAATATAGATTAGTCATTTTTACAGTTGAATGAAAAAATTCATTTAAAATCGAATGCTATTTTTTTCAAGATCAACATTTTTACATCACGAACTTGATTCTTCTTTGTGACATCTTTGCCGACTTAGTTGCCATCATTAGAACTTATATTATGAAATTATCTGTCAAAATAAAAATTGTTAGAATCTCATAAAACTTGTAGACACCAAAAAACATACATGGAAAAATCGAATTACGTAGGTATAAAAATACGCCCTAAAATGGCTAAAATTATGACTCTGAATGATCTGAAATTGCCTTGGGAGTTGCTTTTATTTTGAAACCGCTCAACATATACCTAAATTGTAATTAAACCGTTTATTTCAGGAATCAGTTGAGCGCTAAATATGTTGTTTTCAGAAAAAAAAAAAAAAACTTTCTGGCAGTAATTTGCAAGCGTAACGGTGGTTATTAATGTCTTAATTAAAGTAGACCTAATCTGGATACTTTACATAAGAACCCAAAAAAGAAGGAAAATAATATCTTACATTTTCTCTTCCATGTAAAGAAATGCACTTATACTGGTTTCTAAAATACAATTTTAAAATAAAAATACTTATAATTTTCGGTATTTTTGAAGGATTTTGTAATTACATATGAGAATGTTTATTAAGAATAATATTTATTTTTTTCGATCACCTAACTGAAGTGATCGGGAGAATAACTCCTTTTATGAGTCAAGAATTCAAAAAAAAAAAAAAAAACGGAAAGTTGTCCAAAATGGGAAAGCTAACATCTTTGCCTAAAGAAAAAAATAAAAATGTTTTAAGGATGATAAAACTTGAAACTAGTTTCTTCTTATAATAGGCTCCAGATTATCGGATTGCAACATGTTTACTTCAAAACAATAACTAGGATGAGGTAGAGAATTATTTTTTTAGAAAATGGAGCAAGGTCGACATTTAGGACAACCAATTGGGAAATATTTAGGTATTCATTTAAAACAATGAATACTGTATCTATCCTCTTTTAATCCCCCCCCCCCCCCCGAGTTGCTATAGTAGCACTGAAAACCGTATATAGATGGTTTTTCTTTCTTTCTTTTTTTTGGTAATCCATATTCCTTTCCAACACTTGTTAACAGCTCGAGCTATGTTCAACTGATACCAGCTTCATCTTTTTCTTTGACAGCTGCACATTATTGAAATCTGAATATGAAACAAAGTGTGACGTGAAATAATTATTTAGAACTCTGTCTGTACTTACTGTGAAATATTTTACTAAATTTTCAAAATATTTTTTTCATGCATTTTATTCCATAACTGTGTTAAAATTTAATTTTTTAGAGCTTTTTTCTTAAGTAATAAAGAATCAAATAAAAGAGTCATTTGTGTTGAAATAAAATAATACCGTAAGAACGTTCTATCTTATATATCTCTTAATATTTAAGCATAATTTAAAATGTTTCATTTATATTCTATGTCTTTCAAAATGGGGAAGCCTCCCGCCCCGAACCCCGTTTTGAACAGCTATCGATGTCCCTATTTAAGCCACCAGGGACTTTTTAAGGGGCACTTCTTTTGAGAAGATTTAGACAATTTATCTTTAAGTTTTTCAGAGTTTACCTGAAATCTGGAAGAAACAATTCTATATTCCCAAAATCAAGATGGATTAGTTAAAGTCAATTCAGTAAAAAATGAAAATCGGTCAGAAAAATTGAAAGTTTTTAACAAAATAATAAATCGTCAAACATGTCAAAAAAGAGTAAATCTGGTAGGGCCAGTTCTAATCATTGAGAAATTGTAAGTCCACATTTGGCCCGCCGTCTTTGTTGTAAACAATGCTACTCTTCTTGAAAATGCTTTGCCAGAAGACCGCACCACTTTTAACTGTAGATTTAAACATGCTCACATTTACGAAATAACTGCTTTTTATTTACATTACAATAAAAATAATCTATAATTTTGTTTGATAAGTGTCACACAAGTCTGAATATGCGAAGAAAGTTTCATACGCTGTAATACATCGTACTTTTAGCATGCTGTTTTGGTTCCTTCGATTTTAATAACATGTAAAAACAAAGAATCAGTGTTTCAAAATTTACTGGAAAATTTTTAAAAAATAATGAAAGAAATGTACGTCTAATTTAGCTCTAGCAACAGAAATTTCTATATTCCGGTGATTTTTGAAGTGATAATATTCAACTACCCGTAAAATCTAATATTAAATTACAAATTAAAAAAATTCAGACTTAAATGAATTGTATGACCGATCACATTTCAATCAAAACAAAATAAAATTTAGTTTATCTTGTTCCAATACATAGTTCTTGATTGTAACATAGAACCTGACAACGGGCCACAAAAATCAGCTTCAGGGGCCCAATACGGCACGCAAAATGTAGGATAGGCTTCAGTGGCTAAGAACGCTCTAAAACTCAAAAGCATTGGTGAATACAAATTACATCCGAAAACACAAAAATATAAATGAAAAGACATACTTAACCGTTTAACCGCCGAACTATTGACGGATGATCAAATTTGAGTAATTTTTTGAAATTATGTCTATTTATGTCTAGTTAATACAGAAATAAAATAAAATTTCCAGAAAAAATTTTTTTAGTATGTTTTTCAGTGTGTTCCATTTTTGGAACATTGGCGCTTTGCATGAAGTTTTTTTTTTTTCAGAGAATTTTTTTAAACTAAGAGGTTTTGAATGCGGTTTTTATCTTAGCATACTTTATTGCGGAAAAAATAATATTTTAAATTGCATTTATGTACATATCAGAATTCAGAAAATCCAATACAGAAATATCTAATGCCCATGATATGAAAGGAAGCATTGCTGGTGAAGTTGTTTGTCGCAATGGAAACATTTCTTAGTCGTATTTTTTTGCACACCGCGCAACGTACTTGGGATGCAGATACAATATAATGTCCGTCAGACATTCTTGATTTTATGTAAATGACAACGAGGCCCTGGATGACTTTCCACTCGTACTTTTCTTCTTAGGAGGTCAGTTGTTACTTCTCTTCGGAACTCTAAATGCTTCATCTTGACTTCGTGTAACTCACAATGAAGTAACCAACTAGCTACAACTGAAATATTCAGAGCATTACTAAAAAGATTCCAGCACCATTTTTTACTCCTCAAATGAGGTCTGTAGCTCCCTAAAAGTTTATCCAAGACGTCCACACCCCCCATTCCTTCATTGTATCTCTTGATAAGATGAGGTTGTGGCACATCTATCTTGCATTTCTGCGCATTTGAGTAACATTTTACAGATGCAAGTGGTTCATGTATATAACAATTAGATGCTACTGTAACCACTGCATTATCATTCCAGCTGCACATGTACACTGATCCATCAGATCGATAGTCAAAATTTCCTCGATCTTCTTTAGAAAGGGCTTTTTTGGATTTCAGCGGACAATGGCCAGTTCGGTTTTCACGAATTGTTCCTGTTGCTCGTACACTTTTTTTTGATAGCTGAGAAATTAAGTCATATGATGTAAGAAAGTTATCAAAGTATACTTCATGCTTAGTCGTGTCAGTCAAAACTGATAATAGATCATTTACAACTCAGGATCATAAATGCACATCAGGGGATCCTTCTTTTTTGCCTGAATAAATCTCCATGGAATATGGGTATCCACTTGAAGAGCACAGCATCCAAATTTTGAAGCCGAATCTTATTGGTTTTCATCTAATAAACATTTTACATGAATGCCGACCGTAGTAGGGAACCATAGATTCATCTATGCTCAATTTTTCATGAAATACACCGAATTGTTGAAGGTTTTTACACAATTCTTCGTTAATAGGGAAAACTTTTCTTAGTTTGCCATTTTGTTTTAATTCATGGTTGTCCATCAAATGAAAGTTGTTTTTTATTTTTCGAATACGATTTTGAGGCATAACTGTTGGTACAATTGGCACAGATGTATCTTCTGCACTGCTCCAATACATATCTTCAGAAGGAACAGAACGGTACCCACTCAATAGCAGCAAACCAAAAAATTGTAGGATTTCATCTCTGTCAACATCTATTCTTCCTAAGTGATATTTCCTGGTTCATCAGGGGGTAATTGGCATATATCTACATGTGACAAATTCGAATCTGAGAATGTCTCTAAATAAGCCACAGCTTGTTCTACAGTAAGAAATCTTGTAGACATTTTTTAACATTTATGAACGGTTGGTATACGTCAAACAGAATTTCGTTTCGCTCGAAAACAAAGCTAGCGAATTATTGAACTGCATTTAAAATATGAAGAATAAAAGGCTCACTAATATTATTTTTTATTATCACCTGACAATGCAGCTGTCCGAGCAGGTGTGGATTCGGAGCCATATAGTTGTCAAACAGAAGACTGTTATTATTTTCTTTGCTAACAAAACGTCATATCCTTTCAAAATATAAACTTACTTGGTTTTTCCAACATCTACATCAGAGTACATTCAAAATGAGAAAAAAAAAGAAACATATATTACGAAAAATGAAATTTCCCCTTTGAAGTCAAACGATTTACTTCTTGGAAATTTGACTCCCTAAAAGCGCCAATGTTCCAAAATTGGAACATGCTATTTTGAAGGGGTACACCTTTCGGAAATATCATTGTACATTTCTACAAGCATTTTAAAACCATACATTGAAGTATTTTTCACAACTATAATAAATATCATCATATTTTCAGAAAAAGCCAATTTTTGGTAAATTTTATAAGAAAATGTTGCAAAAAGCTAAAAAAACACTAATCTTTGAAAAAATCACAATAAATAATTGAAAACATATAAACAATCAAGCAGGAAATCAAAAAATACTTTGAAATAAGACTAAACTGTGTTAAAAAAAACTTGTTTATTTTAACGTTATTTCTTGGGAAAATTTTCACTTAAATATGATGTTCCATTTTTGGAACATTGGCGGGTAAACGGTTAAAAACTTCCGTTTTCCGTTGCCGGCATTCATGTCACAAAGTAAATCATCGCAACATCGTTCAAACTAGAGGCTTCTTTGAAATTCCAAACGGAACACAAATGCAAACTGCCATCTTGATAAAGACTGCCATTCAGTTCTGGTCACAAGTTACGTAGTTCTTTACATTTGCACACACTAAACTAAAAGAAATGATATTGCATTAGTGAATAAATTTAAATGAAGTAAATTCAGGCGGTTAGAATGAAATTTATAGTTTAAATTTTTCCGAAATACATAACCGCAACCATATAACCGGACATAAATTCAAAATGAAATCAACTAAAATTGTTTTTTTTTCCGTGCGCTGGAGTGACAGGAACAAAATATTCGCTAGCAAATACCCCCCTTCTTGGCAAGCCAGCACAAGCAAAAAATGAAATAATACAACAAATGAATAAAAAATACATTATAGGCTATCCGATTGTGTGCACAAAATATAGCTTAAACATAATGGAATAATTGAAACATTTCAGAAAAAAAAAAAAACCTCTAGAAAAATATGTCATTGCAATTCAAGCTTTACGTAAATTTTCCCTACAGAAAGGTTTTGTGAAACAATCAGCTAAATTATTTTTAGTTTCTCAACAAATTTTATTTCAAATTCATTTTTGTCAATCGAATTCCTTAGGAAATGGTACCCCACATTAATCTTAGTTCTGCAATTTTCTATTGCAGAACTAGAAAAATCGATCGCAACTAGATTGTCACAGTGCAGAGTACTATTAATCAATCTAAAATTCTGAACTCTTTTCGTGGCCAATTAATTCATTTAAATTTTTTTTGATCCACATAACTTCCTTAGATTGTTCACTAATTGAAATATACTCCGCTTCCATCGTTGACAGTGCTACGCATTTTTGTTTGAATGTACACCATATTATTCGTACCCTATCCAAAAACACTACAAGTGCCCCCCCCCCCCCCCCTCCCCGGCATTGGAATCCGGTCGTCATGATTTGAGGCGTAATCTGTATCAGAATAACAATGATTTATTCAATTTACAGACAAAATTTAGATTTCAGGGATCGTCAAACCCTTCGGTTGTCTCACAAATCTCCTCCTTTAAATCCGCATATAGATACGCATTGCAAACATCTGCTTGGAAATGGACTCAATGTAGCTTATACACAAAAATTGAAAAGAAAGCCTCAACCAAAGGAAAAGAAATTACTGGAGAGAACACTTGAGAAAAGTATCCCCCCCCCCCCCATAGCTGGTTGTTACCTAAAATTACCAGTCTGGCCTTGAAGCGCATTATTTCGTTATTCTCATCTGTTCTGTTGCGTTTTGCCAATCTTCACTTTCTGGCGTTCTCAAACTTTGTTTCAAATTTGAAGGAATTACATCTTCGGAAATGTTAGCTTCCAGCTTACTTGAATTATCCCCCCTATCTTCATCAGAATCTGATATTTTTCTTGAATTATCATCACAAGTGCAATCAAAATATTTTGGGTCATATTCAATGTTATTTTCAAAACAATAAACCTCGACTTCGCGATTCGGACTTTAGAACCGTCGTGTCAATATATACTTTGCCTGGGTATTTCTTTAACCCATTTAATTCTCACAACATGCTATTTTATGATTTTCAGGATATTCATCTTCTACTTCAGATTTACTCAGAAGTGAAATAAAACTGTATATCTCTGTTTCTTGTTCCTGTTTTTTTTTCCCCGTCCAGAATTTATTTTCATCGAATTAAACATTCAGAGTTTCTGTCACTTCGCTATTTTCGGGATCCCAAATTCTATAACCTTTCGTATGAAACGCATATCCTACCATGACTACCTGTTTAGCTTTCATATCCATTTTTTTGATTTTCTGTTTTGGAATTCCAATATACGAAATACAGCCAAAAAACACGGGAGTGTTTAATAGATGGCTTTCTTCCCTCAAATAGCTCAAAAAAGGTTTTGGTTTTTCTTTTTAAAACCGCTCTAGTCCGTAAGTGGTGGAAGCAACTAGCTGCTTCGGCTCAAAACTGCTTATGCAAACCCGATTTATTTAAAAGTGTCCTAATTCCATTCATTAATGTTGAGTTATAGTGTTCTATGATGTTACTTTGTTAACTGGAGGATTTGTTGGTTTTTTCGATTCTTATACTTTGATCGCTAAGGTAAATTTCAAACCGGGAGTTCAGAATTTCCTTTCCGTAATCGGATCTTTCCCGCAAATCTCTGTTTTTTTTTTTTTTTTGAAACCTGGCAAAATATTCAAAAACCTCACTTTTTTGAAAATTTGTCTATTATTGTGAAAATAATCCCCCTCCCCCTAAAGAACTCAACTGCTAAGGAACCCATTGCATTTAAATGCAAAAGATCTTACCCGGCTTTGGCTTGAATCTCCGTTACAGGTTTAAACGAAATTCCCCGATTTTTCCATTTTACACGGATAACACTCTGACATATTTTTACTTTTTATATGCAGTGAAAGACAGTGAAGTACAGAATCACACTTTTCAATACATATAATATACTTTTTTTTCTTCAGCATAAACACGTTGACGCCAAACTTTAAGACTCAAAGGGTTCTTAAAGTTAAAATGTAAGGAAACTGACGAGTTCAAGGTTACAAGAGTTTCAAATTCTACTGTAGTTCTCGAGAATCTACTTTTCTGAATGAGCATGTCCTATGCTCATTCAGAAAAGTAGAGGATGTCAATATATGACAAACAATGCATAATAATGTAAATTTTCTACTTTAAATTAAAAAACTGTAATTTTGACGAGAACGCAACACTGCCAGATCAGAAATGAAAAGCTGAAAAATATAAAATATAGCCAGGCACGGCCTGAACTTAAATATATTGGAAGGCGTATAATCTCAATTTGTCGAACGGAACTTACATACTTGCCGATTAATAAAATACTGGTGCATGCACACATTAAGTACGCACAATTAAGTACAATATCTAATAAAATTTGGACATTCGAGAATTCAAAAATTGCAACATTACAATTGTCCCCAAATTTGCCGAATCGCCAGACAAAATTTTCCCAATATGGCAATTTTGGGGAGGTCATAGAGACTTCCCGTGACCTCCCATCAAGTGCCTTTGAATATAGTTTCTAAAATTATTTTTAGGTTCACAAGTTTCAATGGTACTAGTGCATTTTTCCTGAAGTAAAACTTTAATTTCCTACT
This sequence comes from Uloborus diversus, assembly GCF_026930045.1. Taxonomy (NCBI): domain Eukaryota; kingdom Metazoa; phylum Arthropoda; class Arachnida; order Araneae; family Uloboridae; genus Uloborus; species Uloborus diversus. Next base: position 98,225,353 of record NC_072733.1, read on the forward strand.
GACGCAAATATAAAACTTTTTAAACACAAGGGTTTCGTGCTTGTATCTTAAAATGCTTATTTTTATTATTATTATTATTATTATTTTGTTTTTTGAGTGCTTCATTGATGATTTTTTAATTATTTTTATTTTAGTTTTGTTCGATAAGTATGAAAGCTGGCTCGAGATTTCAGAGAATTTCGAGTCGTTCAGACATCAGAGTATTGTATTTCCAGAGGGGCAAATTCTTCAACAAAAAATATCAGTAAACTTGATACTGTTTGCATGTCTCTCGGTTACGTTGTTATTTTATTTATTTACATTTTATTCATCGAATTATGTACAGGATATAAAAGTTACTTACGCTATAGCGTAAAGTTTATCAATAAAATATTTAAATGCAAACTGTTAAAGAATTTAAAACTGAACATAAGAAAGAAAAAGAAAAAAAAAGAAGAAAGAAATCAATCGCGATACGCTAAAAATTTACTAGAAAACATATAAATTTAAATTTACTAGAAAACATAAGAATTTCAATTTTAAGTACTCACATCCTGTATAACACAAAATATAATCGTAAACAAAGTCTAATGTTCTAATAACTTTAAATACGATCAAGAAAGGAATTGATTTATTTTTAAATCAAATTTGAATTTCAGAAAATGTTTAAAAACTATCATCGTGCAGTAAAATATTCAGGATCACAACAACTACTCGGACTTTTGCTACAAAGCAATCGCTACAACTTAGCAACTAAAAGAAACTGCAAAGTCAACATCAACGAATATTGGAATACGAATTATGCTTTCAAAATACACACTATTATTTTAATTACATTATCGATGATAAAGAAAACTACATTTTGAGGAAAAGGGAATGAATAATATAACTATTACTTACCTTTAACTTGAATTACAGCTGATCAGTCCTGTCTCAGCACATCCCCGAAAAATTATTAACATGGCTGTCGATACCTCGAATTCATTCGTTTATCTTCCCGTATGAAAGGAAACACCTTTTGCGCATCGTTTTGCGCAATTTAAAACAGTTTTACAGTTTTTCTCTGTTATTTAGCAAAGCAGTATTAAACTGTAGGAAAATACAGTATATTACTTTAAAAACAACAATTATATTTTGCAGTGTAATAAAGATCACCTTAACGCTTTATTGGATGTTAACGAAGGCGATGTAGTTTCGAAAATGAATTATAACCACTCCATGTCTAAGCAGAAATCTGGTTTAAATTTAATGAAACTTTCACAGCAGTATTTTCCAATTTGTAATTAAACTTCAGTAGTGTGTTTACATACATCATGTACTTTTTTGTAAAACTTTGAACTTGTTGTGTGAAACATAATTGAAGCTCATAAAGTGAAAATACGATTGTTTTGGTTTATAGGAATTCAAAAAAAAAACGTATATATTTCCCTATTATATGCCAGATAAAACCTTATGTTGATCTTGCAGCTAAGTTCTAAATCTGCTATTCCTCGTATATTCACATGAAATATGCAAAACTCAAAGTCTTAGAAGGCTTATATTAGTCTTTTTAAAAAGTTTTAAAGTTTTTTTTGAAGCAATCACGAATTGCTTATTATTCTCATTTGACTATTTTAATGTCCTTTGATTTCAATTTTGGACCGGCTTCCTTTGCAGCAATACCGAGCAAGTTACCATAACATGGACGAGCAACCTACTTTGCCATATTGGCGAGAAATTCATCATCCATCATCTTTCATTGAATTTAGCTTAATGTAAAATGTTCTTGAAATACACACGCCTGCGCACACACACACATGCCTGCGCGCACACACACACGCATGCCTGCGCACACACACACACACGCATGCCTGCGCACACACACATGCCTACATACATAGATGCCTCCGAACACACACTCGTGATTGCGAAAAACATAATTTGAGTTCAAGATGTCGAAATTCAAAATTGATATTATTTTATTTATTTATTTATTTATTTTTTGGATAATCAACTAAAACAGTTTAGCATGAATTATCAATGAAATGCTGCAAACAGCTGTGTTAAGTCTACAACGGAACATGTATGTTAATACAAACGCTCTTTAAGTATTGAGTTAAATTGAATCATAAGCGAACCTGGTATACTTCTCTATTTCTATGCCAATGTACACCCAATGGTCAAATTAAAAAAAAAAAAAAAGCTTTCTTTAAAATGTTTCTTTATTTTTGCATAGTAAACAGATTGACCTTCACATTATCTATGCAAAAATTGCTTTTTATGCTTTACATCTGGCAACAAAGTAGCATCAAAAATACATTTGTAAACACGTGTTGCTGCACGCAAAGTTGATCATTTTCATAAGGATCTTTTTCACATAAATGATAAGTTGATGTGTATTATATTAACAATTTTAAAAAGTGTTTTTACAGTACTTTAAGGATGCATACCAATTTTTTACAATAATAACTTAAATATAGTTAAATTTTGCATTTTTGAATAATTTTAATGCATGTAGTATGAATCACACAAAACATAGAAATTTTATTTTTATTAAATAATGCCTGTAGTTTCAGCTTTAATATTTTTTATTTTCTTTCTATAACTTAATGTTAATACTTTTTCACAATTCATTTAATATAATTTTGAATACTGTTAGAAATATAAGTATAAATGTGTGTCTATTGTGAGTCGCAGTTTTGATTTTATTTTGCGAGTTTTTACACTTTGATGACAAAAGTCGTCATTAAAGTTATAGAACTCGTACAAAAAATTAATTTAAATGTATTTGCTGTAGTTACTACGGCTAAAACTCCATCTCAGCGTAAAGCAGAGCAAAGAAAAAGGCTTAAAGAATCAGGGAAATATTTAGATTTTCGCAAAGCTGAATTAAAACGTCAACGAATAAACTTTATTTGGGTACCCTAATAAAAGGAAAATTTCAATGGCAATTTTCTGCCACTAGCCATGGCAAGGGTGCAATCGGTGGCTTAGGTGGTACTCTGAAGCGGCGAGTAAGGGAGGCCACCTTATTTAGGAAAATTGATCCCCTTTCTGCGAAAGAGTTCACGCAAATGGCTGCAGAGATTTGTCCGAATATTCACTTCATATATGTTCCATATGAGTTGATAAAATCCAAAATGTCTTATTATGATAAACATGGGGCACCAAATGAGATTAAAATCAAGCCGATTCCTGAAACAGGGAGGATGCATTGTTTTGAGAAAGTATCCCCATACAAGCTAAAAATTTCGTTATTATCAGGGTAGATCAATAAAAATATATTCAATTTCTCAAATGGGTGCTTTGAAGAACCTGAAGACGTAGAAAAGATATATGAAGAATCTTCAAATTTTAAAGATTTGGTAAAAAGCATTTTAAAGTACAATTGTTGTTGTTTAATGTGATATGCAACATGACTAATTTTGTAAAAAATTTCATTTTTTAAAATTTAAATTTATATTTAAAATTTTCAGAAAACATATGATTTTTTTTTTTAATTCTCAAACATTTTTGCACATTTGATCTTCATTTGTGCAAAGTTTTAAGTTGGGATCTCAGTGGGATCAGATTTCTATGAATTTTTGAATAAAATTTGACTAAAAAGGATATTTTCCAGATTCTATTTAGTTAAATATGGGGCTCTCTTACTGGTGATGGTCTAGTGAGTCAAACACTAAAAGTTGGGAAACTTTAACAGACAAAAAGAACCAGGGGTATACTATAGATACGCCGTCTGCTCACAAACATTTTCTAGACACATTATGTACATGATGCATACACATATGCATACACATAATGGATTACTGGGAGTATACCATCAGAAAAATTGATGTGAACATCACTGAATAGAACCACACTCATTTGCAGCTTTTTTTTTCGGAAACTCAGATGGTAGAGTGGGAGGGGGGAGCAATCTGGAATGACGCTTAATAACATGGAAGGTTATGCTCAAAAGAGCAAAGCTTGTTAATCTATAACTGCTTTTAATATATGTATAGATAGATCTCGCTGCATTACTCTCCTTCACAACAGAAATTAAAAAGAAAACAAGCAATAAAGGAAAGAAAAAACAGCTGCACTCCAGATGTTGTAGAAAGTTATCTGTGGATAGACATATGATCTGATACTTTGATTTATTTGTAGTTTTGTGTTAAAAGAACGGAAGAACATTAAAACAACATGGGGGGAAACACTATTTTGCTATGATCTTGGGGCAAACTATTTCTTTCTTATTTCGAAATTGAAGATCATCTGAATTAATCATGTGCACTTAGTGAAGTTATGATCTAAAAAAAAAAACACTTGTTCTGAAAAAAAAAAAAAAAAAAAAGGAAAACATATATGGTAAAAATAATTCTTAGTTCAATCCCCAGATAAGGCGTGATACTAATATAGTGTTAATCGTATGTATGGGTAGGGGGAGGGGAGTATACTTCATCTTGTTTAAAAGAAGAACATTTACCACATTTAAATAAGTTTACTATTCATTTTGTTTTATTTTATTTCATTTTTTTACATTTTCAAAACTTAAAAAAATAATAATAAAAAGAATAAAAGTGGTGGTGCCGGGGGATGGGGAGGAGGCTTATTAATCTAAACGTTTATGCCAGTTCATTTCAAGCATAGTCATTTTTACTTACTACTCATTTGACCATCACCAGTAAGAGAATCCCATATTTAACTAAATAGAATCTGAAAAATATCATTTTTTCTTAAGTCAAATTTTATTCAAAAATTCATAAAAATATGATTCTATTGAGATCCCAACTTGAAATTTTGCACAAATAAAGATAAAATACTCAAAAATTTTTTAGAATTTTTTTTTAAATTCATTATATGTTTTTTGAGAAATTTAAATTTAAATCTTTTTTTAAATTATTTTTTTTTACAATGCATACATGTCATGTTGCATATCATATTAAACAGCAACTAATGTACTTTAAACTGCCTTTTACCAAATCTTTCTATATATACTTGGTGCTCAGTTATCGTCCATTTTATGTTCAAGCATTAATGAAAAAAAAGAGGGTTTTCCAAAAATCCAAGTCTCATAAATAAAAAAATAAAAGATAAAAATTTAAAAAATTTGGACTTTTGATTCCTGTGAAGGGATCGATGAGCCAAATTTCAAAGAAATACAAAAGTGTGAATGAAATAAATTTCTCAAATTTTGGATCACTTGACATGGAATGACCCATATGTCTTTCGGCTTATTGCTCGTTCAAACGTATAAGGATCATTTCAAAAAGCGTGATTCCTGTATTCTGACAATATAGTTTCTGACAAAGATGCTTTTCCTTACCATTACATCCTACGTGATTTCTTGTTCAAATATTTTAATAAAACTCATCATTTTATTGATTTTGCTTTTTGTCTTATTTTTTTCAACGAGCGCTTTTATAAAACTTATCTGGCTGCATGGAGAAAAAAAAATCCTAATCACTACATGCATTTTCGAGTTCCCACACTATACAAACAGAATTTTGTAATATCAACTACAACATTTTACGTCTATAAAATTTTAATTTATATGGTTATTTAAGTGCATAATGTTTTGACTTTCTTTCTCCAATAACGTTGAAGCAAATCACAAGTCTAATTAAATTTAAGTAATTAAACTTACACTAAGTAGACGTTGTTACTGAAAACAAATATGCATTTCCTTGTTCATCAAGTCTGGCAATGCACATCAGAAAGCTTAGTAACATCAACGTTAAACTTTGTTTATTCAGTTTTTCTTTAGAAATGCAGCGAAGAGCTGAAACTCATTAATTTTCTATTTTTGCTTAAATGTAGCTTTTTATTTTAATTTTACTACGCATTCATCCTTCTTCGCTTTAATAGTGTTTCAATATTCATTCAACTTTTAAGAAGAAGCTTATCATATAAATGAAGCTATTCGTTTGCAAAGTGTGATGAGTTTGTGGGATTTACATCACCTTAACACAAAAATTTGCACAGGAAAGCACGAAACTGTGTTACAAAAAAATTTAGATTACGCAGAATGAGATTTTTTTTACAGCTAAAAAGTATTCATTTCTGCTCAGTTAATTTATTTGTAATATGGACAGTTTAACATTTTATTGTGTTTATTAGGGCATTTTGATTCAAAAGAAAAGTAAAAAAGTGAAATTACATAATTTCCTTTCCTTTCAGATTCTACTCAATATGCGCATTACGTGTTTAAGTCCTTCAAACAATCCCATGGAGGTACAATTAACTTTGAGGTACGTTATTAAAACCTCTGGTGTTTCTTTTGTGATGCGTTGAAAAATAATTATCATGCTCACTTTTGACAAAGGAATGTTCATATTTATTAAAATCTTTTGAATTGTTTTTTGTTGTTCTAGTTTCTTTTTAAGTTTATTTAATATATTGTTGCGTCAAAGTTAAAAATTCTTTCAACATGATTTTTTTTTCTTTCATTTAAACTGAAAGCTTGCTAAGCAAACTTACATTAGCAAACTTACAAAAATCCAAAAATGGACTTTGTCCTTGGTTGTCAGATTTTTTTTTGTTACTTTATACGTTATATTTCAGTAGTTAATTTAATTTTACATAAGAACAGATATATTTTTATCATGCTCAATATGACTAACAATTCATCTGTAACGTTTCAGTTGTAATTGTTTAGTAACTATAACCTATTTAATCAGAAGTTTCTAGCGTTCAATCTCAAGCTTTGGAGAAATACACACAGAAATATTGGATAAATTATTTAAAAATATAGCAAACGAATACAAAGCAAAGTGGTGCATGAGATTAAAAGTTTAAAACAAAATGGGATACAAACAATAATAGCGCAGTAAAGTTAGGCCAAAAAAAATGGCCAAACCCAAACATCCAAAAAAAAAAATTGAAACCTGTTGCAAATTACTTCTTACCCTTCCAGCAAGAAGGGGTAAAAAGTCCCATCACTTTGTGCGTCGGGTTTGGGGGGAAAGGGGGGGCGAAATAATCCTCTTTTTAAATAAAAATAATTTCTATTACTTGAAAAAAATACTCAAAAGTCACAGAAATCACACTCTATAATAGTAAAATAATAAACTTTCATGGAAAAAAAAAGCTAATTAACCGGGGTGCACAGGCGGGGGGGGGGGGGGGGGGGGGGGGTCCATGGCGCAGATTGCGTCATTGGAATTTTTAAGGCAGTTTTTTCATTTTTTCAAGGGGTATTTCTTTCTTTTTTGAGGGTTTTTACTCTGGATGGGTACTCCGTCACACTTCAGGGGTGCACCATCGCTTTGGGGGGGGGGGAGGGGACCATGAATTTGCATTCTAAAATCAACGATTGCAGTGAAGTTCATGAAAAAATTTCACTGATTTAAATTTTTTCCGAAGTACAAAATACCACACAATGATATAGTAATGTCAGAAGGATAATTCTAAAAGATCTAAGCGATCTCAGTAACCAATTTAGTTGTGATTGGAGTTATTTAACTGTTTAGAGCGCTGGGGTGATATCTAAAACAAAATCCCTGTGCAGCATAAAAAATAGTCCAAATTGACTGCAGTTTATCTCCTTCTTCTTAATTAATTTACTTCAACTTTTCTCTAATCTATTGTCATTGCCGTAAGGGGGGATGAACCGAAATTGCCAACAGTGAGACGGGCAATGCTGCAGTTCTGCACCCTCCAAGTCGGTGGGGGTTCTCGTTTGCAAACACCAAGCCGCCTCTCTTTTACGCAGCCGGTTATGTGAATTATGCTAAATATGCGAACATATACTTGCAACACTATCTGAAACTTTCGAGTACATTATGCAATTTTAAAAAAAATGATAAATATATCACATCAGCTACCCAACGGTCCAACGCAGTGACAAATTTAGGTGGTCCAGAACCTGTAGTGATTCAACGATGGTAGAAATCTTGATGAGAGCAATGAGCAATACAACAGTAGAATGCTAAATACTGCTCTTTCCTCCCTACGGGTATTGACTCAAGTTGGTAGCGGTGTTGCTCGCCGATACTGGTCGGCCGCTGATCATAAGGTGAAATGTTATGAGGGGTAGTAACATAAAAGGATATGGAAGGCAATAAATTTAGTGGCATTTCTTTGTAAAGGAGGTATGCAATTTTGTCTCTAGCTTCTGTTACGAGAGTAGTTACTATCTGTAGAGATGTGTAAGTCCAAACCATCTTTTACACCGAATAGTATGAACAGTAAAAAAGATGGAACAACAAATTGCTAAAAACTTCTAGTACAAGTTGTGCGCTGATCTTCCATTAGTATTCGATGAATCTGGTTTCAGAAGTAAAGAAAACTTGTATGGTTAAGTGTTATTATCTGAAGCAAAAGATCCACAGATCCACACTCGCCACCATCACAAAATAAACAGTTGGTGTCATATATGTTATAGATGGAAGATAACTTCTCGATCTTGTTTTTCGTTTTTTTTTTTTTTTTTTTGGTAATTGATATGCAAGCCTGAAGGAAATATGCCAGCAATGCAGTGTATATGTCACTTGTAAGTATGGGAAATCAAGTGTCATTTTTGATGGGTACAAAGAAGGAGAAAGCAAAACAGAAATATCCGCGTGCTATTACCACAGCAAGCCTTCCGCTCTAGAAGACTTTCTTCGCCTCATATCTTGTGCTTGCTCTGAAAGGTTCATTAAAAAATGAATGTTTGATAAGTCTGAAAGTGGACTGAAGTGCTCAACTATATGCGCAAACTGTGTCAGACATAACTGCAACAATTACGATTTTGCCGAGAATCTAGATTCCAAAAACGATCTTGATAACGAAGACTTTTTGTTACAAGTTTATGAGAAATCATTTGAAAACTCCAGTTCTGTTGGAGCTTTTATCTCAATCTGATGACGTATTTGAGGCATGCATGTTATAACGCAAACTAAAAATTTTGCTTTTAAGTGCTGCAAGAAAGCAATACAGTAAAAGGGGGAAAAACAGTTCAGCATAATTTTTCTGAACATTTAATCAAATGTACCATCAGAGGGGGGGGGGGGGTAATCTTTCAGTTTTTTATTTCGTTTTGGGAGGTGAGCTACTGTTCTTGTGGGGTAGACAGTCCTGATTTAATGCATTTTTAATTTACATGCAATAATACTTCTACTTGAAATGGAAAGAAGGGGGGGGGGATTGGCGTATTTTTTTTCGGGGGGAGGGGGTGCTGTAGCTTTGGAAGGAGGGGCACCATCGCACTTGGAGGGCGGACACACTTGATTACTAGCTTTAACTTTGCATAAAATAATATTTCAACTTGAAATGTATGGAGGGGGAAGGGGGGCACTGTTTCGTTTTACGGGGATAGTGGGGTTCTAGGTGGGTTGTGTCATCCCTGTTGGGAGTAAACGAATTTATTTTCATGCTTTTAAATTTAGTATGACATAATATTCCCTCTTGAAATTTACTCAAAAAATTCCGAAAAAATGCTCAAAACAGCAATTTTTAGATGCCCCCCCCCCCATTCCAAAACCCGAAGCACAATGGGGTGGGACTTTTTACCTGTTCTTATTGGGAGGGTAATAAACAATTTGCACCAAGTTTAGCTTTTTTTTTTTTTTTTGGATGTTTGGGTCCGACCCCTATTTTTACTGTACTATAATAAGTATATGAAAAAAAAAAAAAAAAATAACCGAAACTCTTTTTGCTGTCACTTAAATGAAAATAACTGGACGTTTGAAATAGTAAGTAGCAAAACCCAGCTTCTTTAATTAAAACTGGGAAATTTAAAGTAAAATTCCTTACTTGGACCTCAAACATTAAAAAGAAACAAGATTGATAGCTAAAAATGAAATTAAATATTTGAGTAGAAACAATAAATATGAGGCAAAATACCTTTTGTCTGTTTCTTTAACGTGAAATTCAAAACTTTTTTAATTTTTCCGAAATTTTAATCTTCTAGTTTTTCATCAATTTCTAAATCAATAGAGCTTTCTCTTATTTCCTGCTTGCACACGCACGCACAACTTTCACTCTAAATAATGAGCAAAAAAAAAGTTTGTTCAGTAAAAGTTTCAGCAATTTAATTAAAATTAAAAAAAAAATTCCCAATTGTTTTGTGCCTTTTTAATTTTGTACACGAACGCCACTACTTGAATTGTTTAAAGAGACTCATCAAAAAAATTGTAATAAATATCATTTAGCATCCGTATTTAAAAATAGCCTTTAAAAATATCATACTAAAATATAATTTAATTACCGCCAATTATTTCCAATTATTATTTGCAAGTTTACTCTCTGTTAAAATTTTCTACACCAAATTTTCCGGATTGATCGAAAGTTAGAAAAATTGCGCACCGTAAATATTAACTATTTCTTCAACTTCTTTTTTTTTTTTTTTACTGTTCAGAAACGAAAAACAAGTCAAAGGGTGGAGCTACAATAAAGGATGAAGCTTATTTTTTCAGGTGTTGTCTCCTACTGAGAAGTCTCTGGAGCATTATAAGGATCGATGCTAAAAACAGTGCAATAGACCGTTATAAAGATTATATTTATCCCTGATAGTTTTTGTAAAATCTATAAAACTAATTGAAATTGCAGTCTTTCCTACACAGGTCAATCAGGCATACTTTGAAATATCGCTTGAAATAGCTTAAAAAATTAAGGGAAACCCGCAGTTAAATAAGTCTAGTATTGTCCAACATTGATGGGATTCAAATCATTCGTCTGATTTCAACTCTTTTCAAATTATTTAAAAATGCCCCAATTCATCTGATCTTGATTTTTGGGAATCTTTCGATATTTTCAGTAATAATTTTAACTTGGTTAACGATCTTAAAACTATTCCGTATTTTTCTGCTGTTTGGCTTTCATTTTTATAATTGTGTGTTTCCTCATCCAATTTCCTCCATCTTGCAGTATTTATTCTTAACTCAATTGTGCTCTTACTTTCTAGTTAAAATCATTGTTTTTTCATTCATTTTATCTTAACTTTGATTTTTTTGATCTTTTGTGTTCATTTCCCGAAGTATCTCCGTCCCCCGTTTTATTCTGCATTCTGTCTTCTTTTTCTCAGCAGCTTACATTTAAAGACATTTTCTTTCTCGTTTTAGGTTGGTGGAAAGTAAAGATGATAACGCTAATTCTTTCTTGCGCTCGTGTTTTGTTTTTGAGAAAGCTTTTAAACATTGGTTGCATTCCTGTTGGTTTTTTATTGGTTCATTATTTCCTCATAGATGTTCTTCTCATCCGCAAATATTTTTACGCTTTAGCTGTTAGCTGTTCCGACTTCTACTTTCGACGGATTTTTTTTCTCCCATAAACTCACTTCTTTTGTATTGAAAAGGGATTTATTGTAGCCCCGAAATACGCGTATGCAGTTCTCTGAATATTTGCGCAATTTAACGTCATAATATTTTCTTTTAAATATCACCCCGGTTTTAAATTTTATGTTTTTTTCTTTAAACAGGAGAGTAACTAAAAGAAAAATGTCTTAGCATCCATTATGGATGAATGAGGACATAATTGAAGTGATTCTGAACTGATCTGAAATCATATTGTTCTTGAAACACAAAGCTGCTGATCTAAGCATGAAGCTAATTCAGTTTCTGTTATTTTCTTATTTTCTCGGCAAAGCAGCAATTCTTGAGCATCCTCTCCTTGCTGTCGAGGGGTAGTGTCGTTGACAAGCTGAAGTGGGTCTTCGGTCTGTACGACATCAACGGCGATGGCTATATAACAAAACAGGAAATGCTCAATATTGTGAGTGCCATTTATGACATGCTAGGACATTACACTGACCCCGCAGTCACGGAACATTCTGCAAGAGAGCACGTGGAGAAAATATTTCATGTAAGTATCGTATATGCAAGCTTATTTGAATAAAAAGCTTTATTCTTCTTGTAAAAAATTGTTCACATAAGGAATTTAGTACATTAAATTTCTGAACTTAAAAGACTTAAAGTCTGTTATATATACAGGTAATGATTGAATTAGCAAATGTAATAAGTTTCAACTTTAGATTTTTGTACCTCATTTTCCATAATATATACGATTGATTTAAAGCTCAGTAAAAACGAAGTAACGTAATCATCTCCACCTTGGTTAGGATTTCCTACCAAATAAGATCTCAGGTCTCTTCCTATGTTGTTAATCTTAGAAACAGGTAGGGCAAATTCGCCATATTTCTTTATCCATAAGCTTTTTGGCCTCTGATTAGCATATGTTGCGATCAATTAATTAAAAAAAAAGTATATAACATTACGAAATAAGCCTGCACATGATATTTAAGATTCAATGCAAAAAATGCATTTTTTTTCCATTGAAAAAAAGTTTTTAAAAATGTCATTTTAACCGAGTAAAAAATTGTCCTATTTTCGTCCCCTCTTCAACACCAATAAGGTGATAATAGGCTAAAAACCAAGTAGTAATAATAAATCCAGATTAGAAATTGAAAAAAGAAAAACATCAAATTTATGCATCTTTTTACAAAATGCTTAATTAACAAATGTAAGATTGATTTTTCAAGCATTCAAAACACGGGTTTCAACTGATTTTTTTTTTCGTTCCCCGAACCGGAGCACTTTGTGTTAGCCACGAGATGCATTGAGAGCAACGTACCTATATTTCTCCATGTTTGTCTTCATAAAAACGTTTTTGGCACATCGGAATGTGCCACCTGCACCATATTCACCTATATTGTGACTTCCTGCTCTGCGTGAAGGGAGCCTAAACAAGGCAAAGCACCCAAATACCTCTGCTTGCGTTTACTCTAAACAAATGTTTCAAGTACAACTAAATAAACATATTGTAACAAATCCAAAAGAGCATTTACAAACAGTACTGTGTTAAAATCGCGTTTTCAAAAAATCAGAAAAAAATGCTCCCAAACGGCAACGCAGCATCATGAAACTTCCACAAATAAATAGTGTTCTTGACTGCAACCGGAAAACATATCACCAATGGCGATATGCAGTGTCACAAAAGAAACTTAGGGGGACGAAAAAGGCACGCGAAATATAGCTACTTTACCCTACACAAAAATAATCTTGAACTTTTTATTTTTTTATTTTTATCATGGGCCTTTTTTAAAGGTTTCCATTGGTGCGATTATCCCCTGTGGGCTTTAGGATATAAAATGCTCAATTTCGGTAATGGGATAACATTACCGTTATTTGTTGAGTAATTCAACAAATTATGGCGGTGAGGAGTGCAAAGTTTAAACCCTAGTTAGCTAAGGTTCATTGAAAAAAAATTTGAAATTATATTGCATTGCAATACATTTAAGAGAAGCTATAACCATTTATTTTTCCAAACCAGGTGCAGTTTGTTCTACCATTTGTACTATTTATCTGCTATCTGCTTTTTTTTTTGGCATATAAATACCTTTACTGCTAGGTGCTTCAATTGTGATTCAATTTGAAGAAAAGAATCCACAATGTCTCCTTCTCAAAACTTCCTTCTTGGTACGTTTCGAAAAATTATTCTTTCGCTAAGGCTGGGGCAATCAACAAAATGAAAAAATCGGAAGAAAAACGTCAAATAAAGAATACATTCTACCGTTCCTAAATTTAGAAATTCGTCCTTGTTAAAAAAATTAAGTAATGTCTAGTAAAAATCTTTTCTTCAATGTTTCGTAAAAATGATTTTTAAAACCTAATGGATGCTGTTCATATAACTTGTCCAGAGTTTGGATAAATTTTAAACTAAGTTAAAATAAAATATAATGCAAATTCAAGAATAAATGTTACAAAGTGACAAACTAAAAACGGAATAAATGGAGGAAATACAAAATCCTTCAGAAATATATTATGTACTTAATAAGAGCAAAAAAACACATAAATAACAATAGCAAACATTTTGAACTCCCGGTTACTAACAAACTAATTCCATTAAATGGAATGCTTTAAAATTACAATAAGAAATTTATTTATCCGTTTTAGATCACGCATCAAAAAATTTCTTAACTGGGCTGAAAACTCTTGCATTTTTTGTAATAAAATGAAACAAAGTTTATTTTCTTAGTTTCAAATTTAATCAAATAAGTTTTAAAAGCATAACATTGATAAAATCCTCTAATTAGAAAATGAGTTTACATTTAACCATTTCCACCTTTCAGTTAATTGATCAAAACAAAGATGGCGTGATAACCATGGATGAATTTATGGAATGGTGCCAAAAAGTAAGTTATACACAGTAGTTTTCGATTTCATTAAGTACATTGATTTTATTTGAAGTTACTTTTATGTTACTTTAGGAAATTGTATTAAAAACGAATTATAATGCTTTTTTGTGCTCACTTTTTTAGATGTATTTTGATTGTTTTTTTTTTTTCATTTAAAAAAAAAACATTGCATGAACTTGCTTTTGCAGGCAAAAAAGAGATTTAAGTAAACAAGCAGGTAAATAAAAACTAGAGTCAACACCTTTTGTGCAATATTCTTTTTTTTTGTAAATTAATATCTTAAATGGTAGCTTAGACATTGCAATAAAAGAAAAGAGCATAAGTCTGGGATAATTTCTACTTTTATCAGAAAGGCTTACATTTCTTACATACCGGATTCTTTTACAGCTAAAGATGAAATAAGCAGTATTGTTTTCTTAGACAGATACAATGTACGAGAACTGTTCAATAAGTAATAAGACTAAATTTATAAAAAATACAGAAGAACTTTAAAAGTCAATATTTACATTTTTTTTTTTTTTTTTTTTTGAAGAATAACTTCTGCGGGACTAAAAACATTTATTCCAACTTTCTGTCTACTTCTTAAAAACTAGAGAACGTTAAGTTTGTGTGAGCTATTTTAAAGCCGCTTCCATAGAGTTTAGACATGCTTTGTTGCTTTCAAAATGTTTGCCTCGTAATGGTTTCTTAAGTTGACGAAACAGCTAGAACACGTTGATGTAAAATAAATCTGAGATTCCCCTTGATAATAATAGCAGCAGTCATTAATCATTGTCTCTGTGGTGGACGGTGAAGGTTTTCCCTCACGTTCAATATCTTCTATATTCTGCCTGCCTTCCTTAAAAGCTTTTTGCCAGCAAAAAGTACCGACTCTAAACATTGCTTCATCGTTGCAAACTTTACATATCATATCAAAGATCTCCGATACTGATTTTTGCAGACGAAGAGAGACTTTAATCGCATAACTTTGTTCCAACGACGCTTCCATTTTGACAACTGGCTGCTTCGTGCAGGCTCACACAAACAGGTTTCAATTCAATAACGTGATACTCAGAAACATGAGTCTGTACGCGCCAATTATCAGTAGCTTTTGTTAATACTGACAACAGACATTTTTCATGCCACAGGAATTAATGTTCTGATTAGTGGCTTCGCGGCAGTGAAATTAGTCTTATTACTTATTGAACAGCCTACGTATTGGTTTGGAATTCATAGCACATTTCAATGCTTCAGAAACATAACGTTTCTACAACGAAGTTCACATATTTTTATGATTACACTATTAAGTATATTTTATTCATTAGTAACTTTAATTGTTCCCTAGGGCACGTTTAAACCTTAACCGATTGACTTCACACGTGTGATGTGTGGCTTGATGTTATTTTGATAAATTTACACAATAATCATACTAGGTGGAAACCTAATAGTTCCTAAGTAATTTTGGGCTTTCATTCCTAGAATTGTCTAGGAAATACAGTAGCGCCTCGAAATTCGGCACTCGATATCCTGGGTGATTTCAGAGAACTCGGCCACATCCTGCCAGGACTTAAAAGATCGTGCAAAAAAACTTGTTGCGCGTGCAATCCCGATTTCTCGGAATTTTTAATCTTGGCTCTTTTTGGTGGCACAGGTAGAATTTTCAGGGTTCTACTTAGCTACACTTGCACGTATACAAATGAGAAAATTTCTTTCATATTGCATGTAAAGATTCATTTTCATAATCGCAAGCTTCTTTTTTTCTCATTTTTTAGGACGAGACACGAACAAAAAGCCTTTTCATGCTGGATACCATATTGTGACCCATAGCCTAATATCGGGCATTAAATTGTGGTATACTGCATTAGGTCTACTGCAAGATCTAAGAAGATTTCATCAGCATCGTCTTAATCGATCCTATTTTGCATTTGTATACTTCCCATGTAGTCACCTGGGAAAAGGTCAAAACAAAATGCATTTTTATACCGAGTATATGCAAAATGTTAAATATGATTTTGCGGTAATTTCTAGCTTACTTGAGAATCGATAGAAACAAAAAAAAAAAAAAAAAATAAGGTGATTTGATTTAGAGAAGTATATGAGAGTCATATTTACTTATGTTTTCTGCTTTGAAACGAGTGTTTTGCTTTCGTTCATATTTATTTCTAAAAATATTATAGAACATCGCTGCTTGAATTATGCGGAATATAAAAACATTTAGAATCGAGTCTCTGCTACAGTAAGTAACTTAAAAACAGCGGGAATGACAAGATTACTTATTGGTAAACAGTCCTAAGAAAAATGAGATGTCTGTTTTTCCTTTAAACGAAGTCTAAAGTTTTTGATTAAATTACTTCTAGAACTTAAGACATTTTATTTAAAACTGAAAATACAAAACTGAAATGGCGATCGATGGAGCGACCAAAACACAAGAGCACTGTTGTTACAACATGCTTGTAAATTTCCGACGTTCACACGAATATCCCTTCCCAAATGATACAGATAGCAGGGGGTGCCCAATGTACACGACCTTCTCCTAATTAATAAAATAAAGGGACATACGTTTTTTCAAAATTTTAATACACTTATACACAAGTGATTGAATATTGAATTATTTCATGAGATAAAAAATTCTGAATAACAAATAACTCCTAGCATTCCACTTTTTAACAATTATATTATGTTCTCTTTTTTTATTCGAGAAAAGAATATATGTTTTTAATTAAATATATTTATATTTTCTGAAAACACGTAAAAAGTTTTTACAGTTGCAGCCTTAATTATTTTTGTGGTTCAGTTGATA
This sequence comes from Uloborus diversus, assembly GCF_026930045.1. NCBI lineage: Eukaryota > Metazoa > Arthropoda > Arachnida > Araneae > Uloboridae > Uloborus > Uloborus diversus. Next base: position 98,242,185 of record NC_072733.1, read on the forward strand.
GTACATTTAAATATTTCATTTTGTTTCAAAACATTACTATGTTCTTATATTAATTAAGCAAATCACAATTAATGTTGATGCTTCATATTTAATTTTTATCCTTTCGATTTAATATACATGTACTGTCATGCACGGATATAGGTAATGATTATAAAAGTCTACTTCGCGGAAAATATAGGGGAAATTAACTTAAAAGATTTGATGTTCATCATCTCAATTTATCCTATTTACGTATTTCTCGCTGAATGGAAAGTCCTTTTAGCAGTGAGAGAAGTTAGTTTCCCGAGTTTTGTATTTTTTTTTCTCTTTTTTTTCTTTTATTGTCCTTGTGATGCAGCCAAAGCTGTCACACCACAGGAAATTAACATAAAAAAATATATCATCCACCTTTTTCAGAAGATAACATGCTTCTTAATTACATATTTGCCATAATTTAAAAAAAATCCTCGAATTTGAAAGAAATCTGTGCCGCCAAAAACCGTTCTTTGTTGTTTACCCAGTGCCAAGCAGACAACAGTGTAGTACCGCCATGTGTAATGCTGTTGTGTTACGTCCAATATGACTTGTTAAGTTATGCCTGAAAACTTATAACTTGAATGGACGATGATTTAAAAGATTCCGTTTGTTTAAATAACTGGTAGGTAAGCGGGCTATATTTGCCAAAAACGGTTATTGGCGGTATGCTAATGTAAAATTTCCTTCTATTTCTCCCCCAGCGGAAATGAACTAGTCTAATGTCAAACAATTTTTTATCAAAATCATACTATAGACAGAACTTAACTCTAAAACGTTTTAACTGTGTGTCAGCAGCAAAAAATAAATAAACTTACAACTGTAATTAATTTTAACTTAATGACCTAAGTTTACAAATAGATACAATTATGCAAAACATTCTAGAGAACAAATGTACTTGCATATCTGAGCTTTACCCATACAGTCAAGGGAAAGATAAAAATTGTTTGTGTTATCTTTATCCGAGTCATCGAAATTGCAACCAAAAAATGCATTTCAAAACAAATCTGAAGTGCAAGGTTATAACACATTCTCTTAGATTGTAATCTTTGCATTTTGTGTCTCACTTAATGTTAAAAGTTCGTTTAAAAGACTTCATGAACAAGAGTGAGTTATGTAATATATGTATGAAGGATTTGAAATTGTTTTCAAAGCCTTCGAGCAGTAATTTAAAATGCATTTCTAACCTTTACTCTTGATTTTATTCCTTATAATTGCTACTCCTGATTCCCTGTTTTTTTTTTTTTTTTTTTTTGCATTGCAGATCTAATTTGCACATTGTTGACTGATATTTTGCCTTTGCAAAAGTGTGCTAATTTCACATTAATTTTATTTTTCAGTTTAAACTGAAAATTAAAGTTGATATAATAACAAAATTCATTCTTTAAAATAAAAGAAGTTTACCATCAAGAATATTTAATATTTACTTTCAGGAACACTGAATATTTAGCAATAAAAGTACTAAATATTTTTCTTCAGATAGCTTTATACCTTCTACGGTTGTGTTTATACTAAGAAAATAATGGGAAAATTCGTAAGAGAATCTTTCTTGAGCGTATTTTTGTGCATAATGTTAAGTTTATTATTTTTAACACATCAGAAAAATTTTAAAATTTCTCCTAAGGATTAAATATTATTGCACTTTTATTTTGAATGATATTAAACATATTTTATGTAATTTCTTTCATAAATAAATTTAAAGAAATGCATTTATTTTAATCAAGTAAATGTCGCTGGTGATAAATAATATGTTCCGGTATTTCTTGTCTAGTTATAACTGTCAGTATCACCACGTTTCATGTCCTCATCATAAAGCACATTAAATTCATACATTACTTTACTCTGAAGATAAATTATTAAGTGTAAGTCATTAGTGTAATAGTGTAATTAACTTTACGAGAAATCGTGAAAGAGCTTCAAAATACTATGCACTCTACAATTATGTGACAAAATGTGTGCACTTAAAAAATACTTGATGTTTTGGACTGATATATGTTGTTACTGTACATAAAAAAGTTTCAGAATGGTCTATTTTTGAGAAATAAAGGTATGTCTGTGAAGAGATTTCATAAAACATATATATATATATATATATATATATATATAATCTGTACATAAACTACTATACGAACCAATGTAATATATCATAGACAGTAATATAGTCAATTTTCAAGCATTGAGATATACTGCCGTGCTAAGAGCAAAAGTCTTATCTGTGGCTGAGTTCAAAATGAGAAATTGCCGTGTAAAGTTTGGTGCCTCCATGAATGTGATTCGGATGCAACTTTTTCACATAGTTTTTAAAAATATTTCCCATAGACCAATGCCCATAAAACATTGTATTTAGATGAAATCTGTGACAAAGAAGCTCCTGGTGACCGTAACTCAATTTTGATGATAAGTGCAGATACCACTTTTGTGCTTAGCATGGCAGTATAACAAACTTTCACTTGTGTTTCAGTGTTTCAACATACAACATCACGTTAATATATATGAATACAGATTTAAATGTGTATCTTTATTACATATGACGTTGTTTGAGGTTTGTTTAATATTCAAATATTTATCAATGTGTGAAATAAAAGAAATATGCAATTTTTATTGTTAGACTGAAAATATGTGCCTTTATAAATAGTCTTAAACAATATACGTAATTAGTCTATGTTTGTGTGAAAAATAGAAGCCCAAACGAGTATGTAATTTTGTTTTCACACATGGTATTTGTACAAAACTGAACAAAATAAAATAGTTGTTTACTGTAAAAAAAGTTTATTATAAATGAAAACCGTTATTGTTATTTAAATAAATTTGAAAAAAAAAACATTTTGGCTGTTCGGCACGTGTTTTGGTCACCTTCCCTGTTAGGTCAGGGATGCAACATTATCAATTACGCTAAAATTTCAGAGGTGTCAAAGAAATAAAGTACCTCATATATTTTAGCCACGATATTGCCTCAACGGGACAATAGAGCAGCTACAAAGTTAAAAAACAAATAAATTCTGATAAAATTTATTACCCCTTTAAAACAACCCGTTTAAAATGCGCTTCAAAATTTGTATCAAAATAGTATTACACTATTAGTTCATGAAATAGTTCATGGAATAGTTTATGGTTCATATGTAGTTGGTTCTCTAAAAAAGAAAACCAACTCGAAACTATTTCGCTAGTTTTTGTTATTAACTTTCTATTCAAACAATTGGAATATATTGATCAGAAAGTAACAATTGTAGAAACCTCATCCGGGAAGACAAAACATTTAAGGAATTTTCGGTTAGTACACTCCTGTTTGTGAAAATTGCAACACCATGAAGGACTTATGCGAGTGAGCTGAAAATTGCAGGAAATGTAAAGTAGGGCATGATATGCAAATGATTAGAATTGCGGATCGGTAGCGCATGCGTATGCTGAGCAGCGCCATCTGAACGGCGGATCGAACCGAATATAAATAAACGGCTGTAGCGAGGCGTGTATGGTTATCGGTGGTTATATGCTAGAGTAAACGTTAACTGAATCTTTACTATGCCTCTTCGACAAAAGAAAGCGAAATTTGAGCAAATTTCCAGCCAAGTAACGCGAATTAAAGACGATTAATTCAGATAAATTTAAAATTTAACTCATTACATCGACGATTATTCATAAAATATCTCAATATTTGCATGGACGAATTATATACATTTGGCTAAAAATAAAGCAATACGGGTACATAAGCGCCTGCTTATGATATGTTGAACAATGTTCCACAAAAATAGTGATATTATGTTAAACATTTAATATTTTAGTACACGTATTTTAACAGCAAAATATGCTTTCTACTGTGATTTGATAAGTGTTCTGAAAATATCATTGAATTGAATAGAAAATCCTGTTTGTTGTTGAAAAAAAGCTACGGAACATTGATTTTTTTTTAAACTGAAACTTTTCTATCTTTACGAATAGAAAGTACGAACATAAAAGAGTACAGGTAACAAAAACAAGTGTCCCAATAAAAGGGCCACAGGTTTTTCTTAAATTGAAAACGATTTTCCACTGTCCGTTCGGAAAAAAAACCTGGGGTGGAAAAAAATGGTCTTAAAAACTTCTTACGCTGCAGAAATTAAAGGAAAAAATATCAAGACTCCTTTTTAACGCCTAGTTTATTGTTCAAAATATGAAGTCACTGATAATTTGTTGCAATGTAGTGCATATACAGTCTGTGTTTGCATCTGTAATAAAATTAAGGCATTTCTTATTCAGTTGAAAAATTCAACTGAAATTTTCATGAAGGATAAACGTTTTATTAAATTTAAAACTGAAAATTGAGCTCACTGCTTTACTTTGGATTACATCGGTAAAAACCATCTGAATATTCAAAGGAAAAATTTAACACAATCTTTTGCCTATTCACTTTTACAGCTATATAACTTTACAGTAGTTTTACAATAGTTACAAGTTTTTTACTTGAATCAAAGATTAAAATTGCTGAAATTATAACTGTAATTTAATTAATTGTATTAAAACATATCCTAATATTTATTTAAATATTATTAAGAAAAATCTTTTCATTAAAGATTAGCATTAAACATATTTTAGTACACCTATTTATAAGTATGATATTTATAAATAATATGATAGAGAAGTTTTCAGTTAACATTTAAATAAGATTTTAAAATAGAAAAAAAAACTTATAAGAACAAGGCCTGGTTAATAGCACCAATAACTGATTTCAGATTATATATATATATATAATTCTTCCATAACGTTTTTGATGGGTGATTACAACACACGTATGGTTATTGCATGAATTACTTTCCCAAGTAACTCTTTCGTGTAGTCAACCAATAGCATTGAAAATCCAACCAGCAAATTTCTTTTTTAAGTGAATTTTTAAACAGAACAAGTAGGGAATGTAGGGCAAAGTGAAATGGTTAAGATTACTAACATTTTACAATATGAACAAATTGGAATTTTACTCTAAAATTTATGGTTCATAATTAAAGAACAATATATATTTCAAAACTTGCTTTGAAACATTATTGGGTCATTCTCCAGAAAACGTAACTTTTGAAAGCAAATATTTTTCAATTTCGAAACCTTTTGTTTCCTTTTTTTTTAAATTCTTACATGAAAGTGTTATCCTTCTAAGAAATAACCAAAAACAATGGCCCAGCTAAGTTCCAGTTATTTTATTCATCAACAGAAAAATTAAAAATGTACTTTTAATTAAACAAGTTATTAAGCAGCATAAACAGTCACACAAGGTGTGTGACATGCCACGGAGTCGAGAGTTCACATGTTGTGAACCAAAAAATACTAAAATGAAAATTATCATTAAAAAATTGTTGGAATATTTAAATAGATACATTTTTGATGAAATTAAAAATCATTGTTCAATGAATTGTTCCTAAACGTTTTTTTCGGTAAAAGGCGTGTGACAGAAAAGTTACACTTTTTGAAGAATGACCCTTTTACTATTATTATTTTTATTCTTTTTTTGTAGTAACTTCGTACCTCCAAAAAAAGAAAAAGGTGGAACATTTTCACTTTTTTTTTCATAGGGCAAAATGAGAAAATTATTTTTTTTCCTATTTAAATATTTTAAATTATATTATTAAAGATATTTTTGATAAATTGTGAGAGTAAACGAAATTAGCTATTTCATATTGCTCCGCATGCACTTGAATAACTGAACAATTTCTTTAAAACACAAATAAGCTTAATATTTAAAAAAAAATTAAATGCAAACCGAATATGAGTAGAAATCAATGTTTAAAACGTTAATAACAAGAACTTAATCATTTAACTAGCATTACCCGCACGGCGATACCTGTGCTAAGAATTTAAAAGTAATCCATTAAATTTAAAAAAAAATCACGATCCCTTCCTTCCCTTCTGATGTGAAATGATCATTTTTTTCAACTAAAATGCTTACACGCCTTTTCAAAAAAAAAAAAAAAAACCCTATTACAGTCTCTGAAATTTAAAACAATTCTCCCAAACACGTAAAAGGATTAACAGCAGCTTTAAAACTAGAAATAATCCTTCAACTGTATAGTTCATTGCTTAACGCGCCAAGCAATCACGCTACCGTAACCCTGTCCTTTAGCGAGTGAAGTTTTTTTTTTCTCCAAATTAAAATGTTCCGCCAAATAAACAATACTATAATAAAAACGTCATAAAGTACAATCACAATTGAATAATACTACAAAGAAAATTATTTACTTAGATAAGTAACTACCTTCAACTATAAGAACAAAAACAAACGTTGCAGAAATAAAAAAAAAAACAAAACCCAATAGAAAAATCCTACAAAATCAAATCATGTACCTGAATATCGAAAAAAACCGCATTCAAAAATCAGGTTGCTGACCACAACAGTCCCACAATCTCGTAGACTGTCGGCCAGCCCCCTCTCGAGTTAACTTACCCTGCCATCTCTTAGGAATTCATAGAACTAAACAATTCATTAAATATTTAATTTGCAATTACAAACATTCCAGTCAATCTGATTTAAAAAAAAATAGCCTATAGCCTTCCTCAATAAATGGACTATTCAACACAAAACGAATTTGTCAATTCGAACCAGTAGTTCCTGAGACTAGCGCGTTCAAACAAACAAGCAAACTCTTCAGCTTTATATTATTAGTATAGACAATAACAAATAATTTTTAACTTAAATTAAAACATTACAATGCGTGTATTAATTTTTGAAAATTGCTTTTATTATCCTTATTGTGGATTTTCAGAGGTAACCTTTTTCTTTACTGGAATAGACTACATGTGTTTCTACTTGTTAAAATATTATCAGATAGGTGGCACTAAAAGCAGAGTAAGAATTTCACCTCATTTCACTTTGCCCGATATTTCAATTTGCCCCACATAGCCCTACTAACTTTAACAGGGTATATGAAACAGTTTGTGTCATATTCTTTCCTTCAAGTTAGGCTACAGTTATGCCAAAAAATATCGATTGGTTCCATTAATTATTGTATAATATTTGAAACTCATTAGCATTTAACTATATAAAGCATTCTAACATTTAAACTACTGTTTCCCTCAACGATTTACAGTCACATTAGTATTTTTAGCTTCACAAGAAATTAAATAGAAATATATGTAGTGGTAATAGAGACTGAGAAATCCCAAAAGAAATTTTACTATCTTAAACAGCTTTTTCATTATTTCTCATTAAATTCATTGTTGTTTTTTTTTTCTCTTTCTTCGTTTTACTTTTGTTTTCCATAGCATTTTTACGCATTGTGTTTATGTTATGGGTCATTCTTCAAAAAGTGTAACTTTTCTGTCGCACGACTTTTACAGTAAAAACTTTAAGGAACAATTCATTTAACAATAGTTTTTAATTTCATCAAAAACATATCTATTTAAACCTGCCAACAATATTTTAATAATTTTTATTTTAGTATATTTATGAATCACAACATGTGAATTCTCACCTCCGTGGCATGTCACACACCTACCTCACCTGGTGTGACTGTGCTGCTTAATAACTTGTTTAATTAAAAGTATGTGCTTATTCATTTATTATTCCTTTCAAAAGTGTCTCAAATACTAATTGTTTAAGCATATTTATTTTTTAATACTGTGTTTTAGTTCGTTTTAGTAGGACAAGGATTCATGTCACGCAATAAATTCTCTCCTCCGTTACCTAAACTCAAAACGCCATTTCTCATTAACACGTGGCAGTAATGACATCAAATTGTATTTTCAATGATACAAGGGAGCAGCCTTGTTTATTTTTAGCCATAGTTGAAGTTGTGAGATTTTTGTCGTAAAACAAGATAAATTTTGCTTTAAAAAATAGTGTGGTTATTCTGACTTCTCACATCCGTGACCTTGAAGTTCAGGGATGCAAACTAATATAAAAAAAGAAATGTACATGTTTTCATAGGCTTAGCATGTGCAGATTGTAGCACCGAAGAAAAAAAAATTCCCTGAAAAATGTATCTATTAGGCCTATATTAAATGGAAATTTTCTCACCTCCGTGACACACCTTGTCAATGTCATTATTTCTGAGGTAAAAATAAATGATGGAGGGGAAATACATCAATCATAAGCATTCTGCTAAAATTATAAATTGCCAGAATATCCTCAAATTTACTAAATACTATTTTTTAACATACATTTGAAACTACTAACTAAGCCGTACTTTAACTAAGAGAGCTTAATATTATATTCCCACTAATCATTAAAATAGCTGATTGTTTGCAAAATTAACAAAATTACTACTTTGATTTTAAATTGGCCTTGATTTCTAACTATTAAAAGTTTATTTATTTATTTTTTTTTTTTTTTACTTCCGTGAACAAGGCAATTTTTTTTATTTATGGGTAAAATAATTGGAACTTAGCTGGACCATTGTTTATGGTTACTTTTGGTAGGTCACACTTTCATGTAAGAATGAAAAAAAAAAGAAAACAAAAGGTTTTGAAACTGAAAAATATTTGCGTTCCAAACTTACGTTTAATGGAGAATGACCCTTATGTTTTATTATTATTACTTTCCTTTTGTCAAGAAATTATCAAAAAAGAAAAAATTAGAAACATGAAAACGTTCTACACCAAAATTTCGAATGAACATAAAACCCAACAATGGCGAAAATTAGCATCGTAAAGAGGCTACAATTTTTAAAAAATAAATTTTTTGCTTCACAAGAATTCATTTTCATATCTAAAATTACAAAAAGACGACGTTTTTATCTATTTTATGTACTTCGCAACACTTTTTAACTATAAGAACTTGATTATGATAGCAATAACTTCCTTGGAATATCATTGGGATATTTAATTAACTGGAAGCTACATGCCATAAGTTTAATTTTGACGCAGTGGTCCGCAGACAAGTACACAATACCTATTTAGATAAAACAAGTTTCGGGTTCACAGGTTCAGGACGTTCTGATTAAAGCGGCAATAAAGGTACAAAACTTATACCAATTGCTGAAAATGAACATTTATTCATCTCAAGCTTATATTCTGTTGAAGACACAAGACTGTTTAGAAAATAGACCAGTTAGCTATGTAGCTCAGTGAGTCAAAACGATAGCATGTAATTGCAAAAGCTATGAGCATACGAAATACTTGGTATCTTTTTTATTCTTCAAGTATGAAACGTCATACGTTAATGATACAAAATAAATTTATCATTATTTTATCTCTAAAGCAATTAGTAAAATCGACTTCTTGAATAAGTGCCCTATAGCTATTTTAAAATTCAGTCGTGATGATGTTTTGAGATAGATATCATTGTGGTTTGGCATCTTAAAATAAAAAGCAAAATACATTACGTGAGAGTATAAAAACAAAATCTAGTGATTTATTAGTTTTTAAGTAACAAAACAAACCCTTATTTTTTTCGATGATCAATTCACATTTGCGAAGAACTTCCCAAAATAAGTAATTGATGCCAAAATGAGTCATATTGGGATTGGTTTCACACTTACCTAATAAAACTTGAATAAGCGACAATTGATCCCCCCTCGAAGCCCCCCCCCCAAAAAAAAAGGATCGTATATAATTCTATGCTCCCTACGCTCCTTGAAACTGAAAGAAAACTAGTTTTTATACATAATTAGGTAAATATTTGATGATACCCACTGAAATGCTAGCTATTCATCATACACCTGACAAATATTATACTTATCTTATTTCCCGGAAAAAAAACGGGCGTTATCAGACTTTTTTTCATTCCCTAACTACTATGGATATATTTGGTTCCATAAGTGAACTATGTTTTAAAGAAACTTCGTACACAAGTGATTTTTGATTAGTAAAAATGATTTTTTGAATGAAACAAAGTATTTTATGCAACGAAAAAATAACTTATGTAACATCGCAATTTAGTGTTTCTTTCCACTATATAAAAACATTCTTATGTGTATTACACTATTTAGAAACTAAATTATGTGTGCTACGTTTTTTTAAACCACAGTCCGCGTTTGCTTTATTTTTTGGGCTGTACTTGAATCGAAAGAGAACATTTCTAAATTTTGTTTTTCCTTTAAATAGTAGTCACTTAGGTGGTTCGTTTTATATTTAATAACTAGCTGCGTGCCCGGCGTTGCACGGGCTACTTAAAAAATGAAAGAGATGTCCAATTGATGTTTTTGTATTACTCTGACATCAGTTTTTAAAGCGCTGAGGAATAAATAAATACGCGTATTGCAAGGCTTGTAAAACACCAGTAGAGCATATTTTTGGTAAAAATCTCTTTAACGTTAATCATAGTAATCAATGATACAAGTTATGAGTATTTTCAATTAGCACAAAAGATGAAAATATATGCATTATCAACTATAATCTGTGCTCACGTTAAAATGAATTACATCTGATAGACTATATCTGAACTGTTTATGTGCAATTACAATAAGCTTTTTACTTAGAATGACAGATACTTTTTGGTTGATTACGTGAAACTAAAGTACCAAGACTAAATAACTACCAATAAGCATTAATTTAATACCAAGTCATCAGATTCCAATTTAGCTTTAGTTAAAATCCTTAAAAACAATCTTTTTTGCTCAACTCTGTTTCACAAAGAAATCCAAACAATCTTAATTTAACATGTTCTTTAACGATATAAACTGTATTTTAAGAATAGAAACAGGTAGAAAAAAGAGAGTTATTGCAATTCGAAAACTCACCCATGTGACGGGAAAAAGTCCAACAAAATAAACATAATTAGTCGCACATCCTAAGTGTACCAAAATATGAGGCCGGTGAATGATAAACTTACACTACAATCAATAAACATAGCTAAAGAAACAACTTTCATATGCTGAAAAGAGTTAAGAACGTTGAATGTAAAAAATAAAAAAAGGACAGACGATAAAATAAATGCTATGTCCGAATAGGGCAACCAATTTTAAACTAATTTAAAATGAAATTCTAGATGGAAACGTTGTTTTAAGATTTGGACAGTAGCCAAAAAAATCTCTTAAAACAATTTTTTGAATTTTATTTGCTCACCCATATGCAAAATGGCAACAGGAAATAAATAAAAATTTCTGAATAACGTTATGTTAATTAACGTTTTAATTAATATCTCCACTAATTAAAGTCGTACAATTACGAGATTGGTCCTATTGTTTTCTTTGGAAAATTTCGAATTGATCGGTATCTCGTTCGACTCTCGATTCGCTGCGGTTCTCTAGAAGATCGATCTTCAGACAGACAGACAGACAGACGCGAACAGATTTCAATATTATAGTGGACTAGCCTGCGTGCCCGGCGTTGCACGGGCTACTTAAAAAATGATAGAGCTGTTCAATTGATGTTTTTGTATTATTCTGACATCAGTTTCTAAAGCGCTAAGGAGTAAATAATTACGCGTAATGCAAGGTTTGCAAAACACCAGCAGAGCATATTTGTGGCAAAAACCTCTTTAACGTTAATCATATTTATCAATAACACAAGTTATGAGCATCTTCAATTAGCACAAAAGATGAAAATATATGCATTCTCAATTATAATATGTGCTCACTTTAAACTGAATTAAATCTGATAGAATATATCTGAAATATTTATGTACAATTACAATCAGCTTTTTACATAAAATGACACACACTTTTTTGTTGATTACGTGAAACTAAAGCACCAAGACTTATTAAATACCAATAAGCATTAATTTAATATCAAGTCATCAGATTCCAATTAAGCTTTAGTTAAAATCCTTAAAAAACAATCTTTTTTGTTCAACTCTGTTTCACTTAAAGAAATCCAAATAATCTTAATTTAACGTGTTCTTTTAACGATACAAACTGTATTGCAAAAATCGAAACAGGAAGGAAAAAGAGATTTATTACAATTCAAAAACTCACCCATGTGACGGTAAAAAGTCCAACAAAATAAACATAATTAGTCGCACATCCTAAATGTATCTAAATATGAGGTCGGTGAATGATAAACTTACACTACAATCAATAAACATTACTAAAGAAACATTTTTCATATACTGAAAAGAGTTAAGAATGTTGAATGTGAAAAAATAAGAAAGAACAGACGATAAATGTCCGAATAGAGCAACCAATTTTAAACTTATTTAAAATGAAATTCTAGATGGAAACGTTGTTTTAAGATTTGGACAGCAGCCAAAAAAATCTTTTTTAAAACAATTTTTAGAATTTTATTTGCTCACCCGTATGCAAAATGGCAACAGGAAAGAAATAAAAATTCCTGAATAACGTTATGTTAATTAACGTTTTAATTAATATCTCTGCTAATTAAAGTCGTACAATTATGAGATTGGTCCTATTGATTTCTTTGGAAAATTTCGAATTGGTCGGTATCTCGTTTGACTCCCGATTCGCAGTGGTTCTCGAGAAGATCGATCTTCAGACAGACAGACAGACAGACGGACGCGAACAGATTTTAATATTATAGTGGATGTTTTGAAACAATCTGACGTGATCATGTGATTATTTTCATAAACAAATAAAATCTTTTATTTTTTGTTACTTAGAAAAGTAATACACAAGAGCTTCATTAGCACGAATTCACTAAATCTTGGGTATTTTTATTAAAATAAATTATTTTCTTCAAATAAGTTTTAAGTGACTACATGAACTTTGAGTTATATGAAAAAGAGGTTTGCTCTTATGAGTAGTGTCGATCGCATGAATTTACAATTGTATTATATCAAAGTTTTGGTACACAAGGTACTAAAAAATGGTTTTCATTACGTTTTTGCTTTGTATGTGAAGTTATACAATTCATGGGGGACAAAATTAAAAGTTTCGAAAGATTCATTCTGTAAATATTGTGGATGAAAGTTGCTATTACTGTATTTTTTCAATCCAAACCTGTTTTTTTTTTAACTCCTCGACGGTTCCATAAAACAAGTGTGCTTTTTACTTTTTATTCAATTAATGGTAAAAACTTATTTTATGAACTATGCACTCGTTGTTCTACATTTGTAAATGAAATCAACTGTCTGCAGCCTATTCAAGGTTTCTACTGTAATCCGACTAGGTTCGGAGCATTTTTTTTTAAAAACACTATTATGAAATAATATTAATGTTTTTTTAGAAGCAGAATGATCTTAAAACATGTATTTTGCTTAAAAATAAACCATAATATCAATAATTTTTTTTAAAATGGGTGATTTTTTGGCAAAAATGACTGAAAATTACCAGTTAGGAGAACCACTATATGAATAAAAATTAACTAGCTATAAACAATTTGCTTAGATTTTTTCATATGTATAAATACTACACATGAAACAGACCGCAGGTTAAGAAATACTTCAAGAATTTTAAGGTTTATGATAAATTGCGTGACTTTATCCAGAAATTTCTCAAAAATTTGTCACCCTTTTTCGGTAAAAAAGCTATAAATCAAAAAATATTTCATCATTTACATAATCTGTTGTCTACTCCACTCACAAGTACTTGCAAGACAGGCATGCCAAATTTCATTCTTGAATACTGAATAGAATTTGCAAAATCATGTTTTCCGTAGCCAGTATCGAGAAATAATTGCATTCTTCAAAAAACGTAAGTAAAGATTCGACTTAACACGCGTTGTACTGCAGACATTTAGTATTCAAATGCTTATAATGTGAGTTCTAATTCGCGGAGATTATAAAACCAAAATGTTTCATAATCTTAAAGAATGGAGCTGTTGAATAAAACTATTTTGAGAAAAAGTGAATTTTGGTCGAAAATCGCCTTTTCAACGTAGTCGGATACCTTATACCACTTACGTATATCCCATACAATTTTCGGGTTGATTCCATATAGCATTGTAGCTTTTTGTATCGTCAAAACATCCTATCATTGTTCGAAGATAACACTTGCTTTTTATGACATAAACTCTGCAGCATGATTGTGAAAGAAAACAAACCCTTATTTTTTTCGATGATCAATTTACATTTGCCAAGAGCTTCTCAAGATAAGTAATTGACGGCAAAATGAGTCATATTGGGATTGGTTTTAAACTTACCTAATAAAATTTGAATATGCGACAATTGATCCCCCCCCCCCACCCCATCGTCCAAAATATAAAATCATGCTAAATAATATTCTATGCTCCCTACGCTCCTTGAAACAGAAGACAAACTAGTTTTTATACATAACTAGCTGTACCCGACGCGCGTTGCTACGCCAACAAAAAAATACATCATTATACTGATTTTCATGACAATCGGTTGAACGGGGCAGAAGTTGCTACTCTGCAGTGCCACCTTGTGGCGAGTGGCTTCAATGAGTATATTATGCACCTTCTCCGTGGAAAAATACATATATATAGAAATTTTCATAATAATCGGTCCAGGTATCAAGTGAAGCCGTGACTATACTCAAATTTTGTACTCACGCAGTTTGCAAGATCAATCAATTGCTAAAAATATCAAATAGAAAAAGTTTTCAATTCCCCCGATGCATGAAAAGCCATAAAACAATAAAGAAAGAATTTATTTGTTCAAACTCAAGAAAAATGGCAACAGCTAACTTCTTATCAATGAGATCTTTCACGCGAATAAATTTCTGCAGCCGATAATTTTATTCGTATTTATCCAATGGATTGTGACGTAAATTGGAATAAAAAAGGAACTATCGATCGGATTTTTTTCGAAATGGTCTATAAACATTCCCAGTACCAAAAATAACAAACGGTAAAAGTTGCAGCCAAATCTGCCGGGTAGATTTTTAGTTCATGGATGACATGCAGACAAATATTCATTTATATATATATATAGATTAAGTAAATATTTGATGATACCCACTGAAATGATAGCTATTCATCATACCGCTGACAAATATTATACTTCTCTTATTTTCCCGAAAAAAAAAGGGAGTTACCTGACTGACATAGATATCTGCTGTCTTCCTTTCTTAAATTCGAAGTCAATTCAAATGTGTGCAGCACTTAACGCTGCATAAAAGTACTTCAACTCAAATATACCGGAAATGTAACAGTCATGTAATTATGTAACTGTCATTATTCCCAAATTGCACGAATCAAACAGCATGTGAACTGAAAATTGTGTATTTCGATATGTAAAGATGAAATAATAAAATATATGTTAAATTCATCTAATTTTTTGAAACATAATACACTCATCAGCACTGGGGATTTGATACAAAGTACGTAGTCTCCGAAACAGTCAAAACTACTACTGAATCCTGTGAATAATTTGAATAGACGAATATAAAGTCATATTTAAAAGATCAACGAAAAGAAAAACTGTATCAAATGCTGTATCAAGTTTCAACAGTGAAACATGCTATTCTCTGCAAGTAAGATATTCTTTTAACCAATTTGAAACACATTTTATCAAGTTTTACTTCAGTTTTTAATCAAAATAAATTGCGAAATTTTAGTGGTCAATAATCAAATAAAACTTAAAGTATATGAAAATTATAAAAAGAAGTTTTTGATTAATTAGCTACTTCCGCTAATCCCTAACTTAAACACCAATATACGTTTCAGAAATAATACAATACTATTAATCAGAGTATCTGAGAACTATTTGTATAAACAAGCAGCTGGTGTAGGAGAGAGAGTAATAAATTATTTAACGTTATAAAAAAGGCTTGTTTCTTTGGCTACTACTGCTTTACGTAGTAAACTCAAGACTTTTTACGCATTGAAAAAAAAAAAGAAGCTCTTTGTCGGAACGGGAAAAATCATCTAGTGTTTAGCGTTAAGCAATTTAAACTCAACAATTACAATCGCGCAGTTTGGGTCCTAGCATAATTGCGCTACGCCCCTACTCGTTGAGTTTCATGTTTCTACCTATGGTTTTTATCGCTATCATAATTTCGAAAAACATAATTTGAATTCAAGATGTCAAAACTCAAATTAATGACAGGGGCTGGATGTTACACCAAGAAGTCGACGTGCTACTTTTGAAATTTACACGTCTGGAAGAATATGCTATGATATGCCAATTTTTAAATTCTCAACGTATTTAAGTGAAATAAACAGCAGTGGTACCACCTGTAATGCATTTAACTTAATAAGTACCTGGTTTCTTACACACTAACTACCTTTGAACATTGATTTTGTGGAAAAACACTGCTGCAATACCTCCTGTTTACCAGTATATTTTGCACTTTGATAAAGATTGAATCGCAATTTACTGTGATTGCGGTTTATTGTATCGCAGTATTACTGCGGGTGTCAGTCGAGATCATATGAGGCAGTGAGAAGCAAAGGGATACAAGTGGACTATTTTAAGTTTCGAGTAAAACGCGTTTAAAGATCAGATCCTAGGTAGGCGTTCATTGAATTTTTTTTTTCTAAATAATAATTTTTTTCTAAATAAAATTTCTAGTATTGCTGCTGCCCTAGGCGATATCGACACAAGTGCCGCCCTCTCCCACTGAATAATAATAATAATATAAAATAATAATATATTAATAAAATAGAAACACTAGTAAAATGCTTAAAATTTTCTGAGTTTCTAGTTAAATTCCAAACACGATTTTTCATATCCAAGCACTGGTACACACTTTTAATTATCTTTTTTAACATTAAAGTAGTGCATCTTATGCACTACTTTAATGGCACTGAAACACATTTACTGGCACTTTAATGGCACTGAAACATATATTAATGTATGCTTTGCATGTACAAGCACAAGTACTGGTACACACTCTATAAGCCTAAATAATTTTAAAAAAATATCAGCATCGAATATTATGGCGCTGTAAGACATATTCATACTTAAAAAAAAAAAAAATCAACTTCAAAATTTGCCACCCCTAAAATCTGCGCCCTAGGCAGATCCGCGGTTGCCTAGGTCGCCTACCCCAAGAGCCGGGCCTGGGGACCATAATGGATTGTTCAGCAATGTCACGAGACCTGAGGTATGAAATTTCAGAGTCTGAACAAACATTTTTACAATATTTGCAGCAGCGTGGTATGTTTAGCTTAACCGCTATGACATCGGCTTCCTTAGGCTCTCGATGTGAACAAACACAAGAACAACCATCAAGATATTGTAAGCAAAGCCTAGATTCGTCTGAAAACATGACGTCACGCTGTTCCTGCTTCCAGGTTTGCCGTTGATCACACCACTGAAAGCACTACCGTCTGTGATGCAGCGTCAAAGGTAGCCGAAGTCATAGCCGTCAAGCTACCATACCATGCTGCTGCAAATGTGTTAAAATGTTATTGCAGACTCTTTTTGTCTTGGGAACGATCCAATTTTTTAACTCAGGGCTCGTGAAGGGGCTGTATGATTCATGAAGTTCCTAAGGGAAAGCGAACTGCAACACAATAAACCGCGATTTAACCTCTATCAAAGTCCAAAACATACTGGTAAGCGTTTGTCTTTCATACAGGAAGCACAACAACAACTTCCTCCCACGAAAACAGTGCTCAAATGTAGTTCGTGTGTAAAAAAATGCTATTCAATTTATTTAATTAATCTTTTTATACGTGGCGCCACTGATTTACAAGAATGCGTAGCAAGTCTAATCATTTGCATATCACAGCATCTTCTTAATGTCGTAAAAATTTTAAGCGCGTCGCTTTCTTGCTGAATCAATTTTAATGGCCTGCAGTGTATATGAAAAGCTTTTCATTTCTATATTTTACAAGAAATCAAAAACAAAATAATTAACATTGAATGGAACCAAAATTTTCGTTTTATTAATACAAAATTATTTTTTTTTGTTTAAAAATAGTTAACCTTTGTGTT
This sequence comes from Uloborus diversus, assembly GCF_026930045.1. Taxonomy (NCBI): domain Eukaryota; kingdom Metazoa; phylum Arthropoda; class Arachnida; order Araneae; family Uloboridae; genus Uloborus; species Uloborus diversus. Next base: position 98,259,838 of record NC_072733.1, read on the forward strand.
TGCGAGGTTACAAAATAAGTTTTAAAAAATGTTGAAAATGCCTGTTTAATGGAAACTAAAATTTACTTATTTAAAAATTTTTTTGCTGCACTTCATAGTGTGATAAAATTGCGAATTACATAATTAAAGAAAAATAGAGGTGTATGTGGCAGAATAACTTTTTTTTTTCAGGTCTAATAGGGGAGATTGGGTAAGAATAAGACAAGGGATAGTTTCGAAATTCAACTTTTATGTGTATTCTCAAATAGTTTTCTTTTCTCCAATAAATAACTTAAGAGCAGCTTAAACAACATTTGCATCAACGCGCACATGTTTGTTAAATTAACTAGTAAAGCTTAAAAGCTGAAGATTAACATCAAAACAAAGTTTTTATAGATCAAAGTTTTTTAGTTCCAAAGCTCTCATTAATGCGAATGCATATATTTTTCCGTTTCGAAATTTAAAACGAAGTAGTAGAAAAAGCAAGCACGTTAAAAGCAAGCAACATGAAAAAAAAAATATTTCATTATTTTGAAGAATGGAGTTTTTTTTTCGTAAATAAATGTGCTGTTTAATGAAAATGTATGCAATAATTAAATACATCAACCGAAATATATAACTTTTACAACTTATTCTTAAATTTATTACAATACAAGCTTAACAAAAACATTTTTGCGCTTAATTGTTGATCCTCTGAACACATGGTAGATATTTCTCCTGAGAAAAGAGAGCTCAAACTTGTTCTTTTTATGATCAAAGTCGCAGAACAATTCGTCATGTATTTCTGAAGAAATACGAAAAAAGTCTCACATTTAAACGGTAAATTGACTTCTGGTTATATGGTGACTTTGTTTCTTCATATGAATTTCCAAAATCCCTCATGTGTTTTATTGCTTTTCCACATGATTGAGTCTTTTATTTCTGTTGAAAAATACAACTTATTTCTACAAAGTGCGTGTCAAAAGTTATTAAAAATGAGTAACGAATTTAAAGAAAACTCTTGAATAATAAAACTAAATGCTTTTTAAATCTTTACGCGGGGTAAGTTAAACGATCTAAATTAACAAACGACATATGAAAAGGAATGGCAAAAGCAATTCTTAGTATAACAGGAATTATTTTACTAATGTTGATGTTATTCTAGTTATAGATGAATCAAATAGAAACCTGTAATAAAATCAAAATAATGAAGTTTTTTTAAAAATTATTTGCAAAATAGAACTAAGTATTTTCTCTAGTGTATAGTCTGGTTATGATTATTTGACTTTCGATTGGTTGAGGCTTAAACGATTCAATTTTTAAAACATATGGATGAGAAAAGCCAGTTTGTGTCAGTTACACTGAGCGGCCAAAAAAAAAAAAAAAAAACCTTCAAAATGCTTCTAATAAAATTCTTGTTCATTCTTATGTTAAATGATCCCCGAATCCAAATATAACCACCGTTCTCCCTCTACACGTCCCACTTTTTCTGGAAATGCCACCCCCACCCCTCAAAATGAATTGTGGGAGGCGCCATTTCTAAAAAGTGGGACATGATGGGGGAAAGCGGTGGTCATATTTGGATTCTGGGTGTCATTATACATACAAATCAGCAAGAACGGTGGCAGAAGCATATTGAAGGGATTTTTTTTTTATTATTTCTTTTTCTTAGCAATCACGATTGCTTATTGCTTTCATTTGACTGTTTTGATGTCCTATGATTTTATTTTTCCACCGGCGCCACCCTCTGCAACATCGCCATCCACAGGTTCCTCATGATGATGCTCTTCTAGCGAAAACCGTCTCCAGGTTGCGTCCATATCCTACACTTACACGCATACATACACGCACGTACACACACACACACACCACATATATATACACACCTACACACACATATACCCACAAGCACAACTACCCACGCACTCATGCCTGCACACAGACACAAACACATGTGCCTACACACACATACACATACCCCCCCACACACACCTACACACAAATACACGCCTACATACACACACACACACTCGTGATTGCGAAAAACATAATTTAAATTCAAGATGTCAAAATTCAATTTTTTTTTTTTTTTTTTTTTTTTTGCCGCGTATAGTCGCAGTGTAATTTATTGTCGCGGCATTGCAGCATTATCTTAAATCACATTTTAACTCATAACGGTTAGAAGCAGGGACACCTAATGGTTCTTACTCCAAAGAAAAGTATTTGTAAACGTTTTAAAAATTACTTGTGTATAAACAATTAACTCTTATTTACACACAACTAAATGGAGGATCAGTTTTTTTTATTGTATAAATTGATGGTTGTTAACGAAATTTGATTTTAAAAAAAGTCCCGGCCATTTGTACCATTTTCGCAAAAAAAAAAAAAAAACCTTGGACAGTATGTTAAAAAATTCCCATTTGCAAACCCACTGCCACTTTCATGCAATTGCAAAACACCAACAGCTGAAAACCTAACAGCATGACTGCAAAAACAAAATGCGAAGTTACCAATCGCTTAAAAAGTATTTTTATCGTTAAATAGTGCCGTGAACAGAGCAAAAAACATGCAACCACTTCTTTTTGAAACACCCAAGTACAGTTGTCTTTAATTTTGTTCATAACACATGGCTCTCTAAATCTAAAATGAATTTTATGAATAAAGTTTTTACATATATTCCCATTAAAACTGATGAAAATATTTTTGCTTTACCAATGATTTCCATCCATATAATTTGCATAATGTTCTGGAAACCAATAGCCAAGATTTCGCAATTTTTCTGTTGCCTTTAACTACCATTGTATGAAGCAATTACACCATAAAAAACTGTAAATAAACTTTCACATACAGAGAAAATTCATAACAGTTAATGCAATAGCGGAAAACAGAAAAGTCAAATAAGGATGTAACGGAAGAGAAAAACCATAAATCTAAAATAGTACAATAGTTGAACAAAACGCATAAAATGCTCAAAGCTTTTAAGAAAAATTCCTAAAACCTTATCTTGCAAATGAAATTCGTTACAAAATTAACAGCAAGTGAACATTGGAGACAAAGCCTTCTTATCAAGAGCACTACCCTTCTATAACTTAATTGAGGATTGTTAGTTTATCATTGGAATACTCCAAGTTTTAGAATTTCATTGCATAAATTTCGTTCATTCTACAGATTTCGATTTCGTGGTTGCTGCTGAGATTTTGTAAAGGATCATTGAGAAAAAATAGATGCGCACGTTTTAACTCTGCGGCTTAAAAAAATGGTTAAACGATTTTTATTTCAATTGGAATTCGATTTTTACATTATCCAAAGCATTGAATGAGGCAGTACTAGAAAAACGGCAATAAACTATGAATTGAAGGGCTCGGGGCAGAAATGTGACAAGCCACAATGTGACTTTTCGATCAAAGTTTTTGTTTCCCATTACTAAAGTTGAAATAAATATGACAATGGATTATTATGTCATTTGGAGAAAAACATATCTGGCTTTAGTATTGCAGAATATAGGTACCTTTGTTTGCATATAATACCTTTGGAAAAGTTCTACAAATACTTTTTATTAGTTCGAAATTGGCCTACTGAAAAATTCACATGTGGCATATCACATTCTTGTCCCGAGCCCTTCAATTATTTAGATGAAAAATGATTATAATTCACACAAATAAAAAGGCACAGCACATTAAATAACTGAACACTGCAGTAATGCTGCAGTACTTAAATTTTTATACTGATTATTTGGTATTTCAGCAATTTTATATCTCATGCAAATATAAAAATCTGACGTTAATAAAAATGTACAGAACTATGATTGGCACAAGCAGTTTGTGGTACCACAATTAATATTGCAGTTCGCATTTTAGATGATGGCAAGTGTTTCTCTTATGGTGCGAAGGATTGAAAACGTGCTGACGGACACGAGAAAAGAAAAAAAAACTTAAGGAAACTTAACTTACTTTCTGAAAAAACACAAGAAGCAAAAAATTAAGTTCAGCTCTGATAGCATTTATGGTATTTCATTAACTATTTCTTTAAACATCATCTTCATCGGACTCTGTTCATAGTCTTCACCTAATTTTAAATCTAAGCGAACCTTGTACTTTTGACTGAAAAATAGCTCTATCAGTCCATTACCTTACGAACTATGAACCATTTTAATATCCTGTAGTTATTTACTCACAATAATAAAGGCAAAACTGATATAGGTCTAATGGAAAATGTAGATTTGTAATTTCATTCAAGTACAAATTTTTCACTTAAATCGTGTTTTGTGCCCATATAAAAATAAAACTGAGCGACAGAAATATATTTGCGTTCTCCAGATAAAAAAGGTTGTTACAAGTTGGGGAAGAAAATTATTTCTATCAATCTTCCCGCATTTGAAAACCTGAATCCTTTGAAATTTGATTTCACGATGTCACACTTAAACCGTTATATACTATTATGAAGTTTCGGAGGCGATATGCCAATATTTTGAATTGCTCTTTTATTACGGGGAGTTGTGACAGCTCACGAAATCAATTTTTCTTTATAACAAATCGTGAAATGAATTGTGCGACTTTCTGACGGGTCATAAATTGTCGCTGTCTATTCTCCTACAATGTTCGAATTGTTTTTCTGAATTCGCTTCCTTTAGTGGTATTTTCAGCTCAATGTGTGAAAAGCGAGCATTGAGTTCGTATATTGAACTGAAACTATCAATGTTCATTATATAAATGTAATAGGTTTTGAATTTTTATTCAATTTCAAACGACGCAGTTTTTGCTCTTCTCAGTGGTAATTTGTATACTTTTCTGAAACAATGTAGTTGCGTTCTACTCGAAAAATTGACCCAATAAATTTTGTTTTCAATATTTTTACGCAAAATTGTTTTACTACAAATTATAACTCAGAAAAACTTTTTTAAAGTATGGAAGGCTTGCGCATGAAAAATTGTTTAGACAAAACGCTACGGATGTAATTTTATTTTATAGTCCTTAACTTACTAAAAATAGTCTTCGTGCTTTTGAAATCCACAATATGCATCTGTACAAAATTTTCAGGACGAATTTCAACGTAAATTTGATTAATGTAATCGGTTTTTGAATTAGTAGTATTTTCTTGTCCTTCTGCGGTATTTTTATATTTTTGCGGTGCTATTTTTATCTATTTAATGTTTTAATATTTTGAACGTTATCAATTTGAATTCTCTTAATTAGAAAACTTTGCCTCAGTTTTAATTTCAGAGTTTTGTATGCAATGAAATACCTTTGATATTCCTTTTTACAATATTTTGCGCATTTAGTTTTAAATAACAGGTTTAGAAGTGGAGTTTTTAGCGTAATCTGTTAGCGGATTTTGAATTTATTTGTCCACAGAACGAATGTACACAATAGCAAGTTTTTGAGTCCAATAATGAAATGTAAAATTGCTCCCAAATCAATAAAACAGAAAAATAGAATTTGCTGCTCAAAGTGTGTTTTGGAAGCTCAACGACAAAATTCATATTTGTCTCCGAACGAAAATGTTATTAAGATTCCAACATGTTATTAATGTTAAGATCCCAAAATCCATCCTGAGATCTAAGGACATTATTTAGAATAAACTAGATAGTTTAAACCAGAGCTGTAAATTGTTACGAAAAAATCGTAGTTTCTACAAAACACAGCCTTTTCATACGTAAGCTTACTCATTTTGAATTTAAAAAAAAAGGGTTCCTTGTACTCTCAAAACGCGATTAATTTGCATTTTGTGCACTTTTAGGTTGCTATTTCTTATTTTTACTAATTTAGATTTTCAACAGTTGGCAACTCTGGTTAAAACATTCAAAGTATCTTAAAAATGTTATTAAATGACGTAAATGTAGATCGTACGTATTTTCAGTGCCCACAATACTGTTGCTATACACTAATTTTTTGCGTAAGTTCACAGAACGGCTTCAACTAAATCTGAAGCTTATTAATGTATGCTTATTAATGTATGGCCAATAAATTTGATCTCGAAGCATAAAAGCAACTTTGACAACAACAAGTGAAAAATAATAATGTTTGGCATGTCACTCCAACTTTGCCCTTTTGTACCTTTCAATGAAAAATAATGCATTCGTACTTGAAGCTGAAGGATTGACAGAAACTTAGTGACATAGTTGAGTTTTGCAAAAACTTATAAAGAGCTATCGTAAAACTACAGCTTGCGAATGAGCCAGCGATTCTCAACCTATTGGGCACGCTAAATCAAAACAATGGGCACAAGCATCAGCGAGATCAACTTAATGTTGAACTCAAATAATTACCATTTAATGAAAACTTAAAATTCATTATTCATTTCAAAATGCAAAGTGTCCATAGTTTTAGAGCATATTTTTGGTTTAAGTCGGCTTCAACATCAGAATATTCACAATGGGCAGTCTATGTTGTTATTTTATGACAACGGCGGAGGAAGGGGTGCAGATTCAGGTTATAAACTGCGTCGTGAATTCTAAAATAAAGATAAACGTTGCTTAAGAAAATTGTTTTAAATAATGTCGAGCAGTTTGTTGGAAACCTGTAGTTGAAGTGACAAAAACAATGCTTGAAAGCATTTCCCAAAATTTCTCAAAGGAAATTAAATCTACTTCAGAAAAACTATCTTGAAATCAATTGTGTTTGAAAAACTTTTCAATCTGATCCCTGGTAAATCGCAAGCTTTCAATTCATCTTAGTTATGTGCTATATGTATTTTTTTTCACTTAGTAGTTTTTAAAAGAACACGTAAAAGGTTTTCAGAAATAAAAAGGAGTTAAAGCTTTGGTAGTTTTACGACAGAAGTCGGGAAACTGGCTCACATTTTCTCTAATGTAAAAAGGATGTCTTTAAATAGAAGTACGCGCTTTATGGTCTAGCTTTCACACATATTCTGATACACAAAACTATTCTTCACGTATTAATATAAACACAGATAGAAAGGAATTTAAAATACACATTTCAATATCCAAAAAACAATTTTTCAGGAAATCCCATGTATTTCAGTGGGTTTTTTTTGTATAGATTGGGAAAGACATTTTAAAGAGACTTTTGTAGCACGTTTCCAAAATGTTGGCATTTTGGCATCGTCCTATATTTGGCATTTTAAAAAAAAATATAATTTTCATGCCGAAATATTTAAAGAAACATAAGCAAGCACAAAATCCAAAAATTGTAAGGAAATCACTCTTTTCAAATTAAAACGTTCTCCTCTGTGTGATAAGTATAAAAACAATGTAACGATTTTTAAAATGCAAGCAGAAATAAGAATTGCAGACATCTGTTTCGGAGTTGCAAAGACATATGACAAAAACTTTAAAAAATATAATTCATTTTTTTTTCTCCAAGCTGGTGTTTTGCTACGAAAAACAATTTCTTGTAATCACAAAAAAAAAAAAAAGTATCTGAAATAATTCTACTGCTATTTGTACATTTTAAAGGTTGTTACAACGTTTTAAAACTATTTTACGGTAGTTACAGAACCATTTCGACAATAGCTGATTTATGATGAGGTTAAACCTCAACCTTAAGTTAGATGTTCCCTTTTAAATAACTGCTACACTTTTTTTATTTCAGTTTTTTTGCTTAAGAAATATTAATTTGTTAATTCATTATTCAAGTACAAAGTTTTAGTTCATAATCTACTGACGGTACGGTTGCATATTTCATTAAGAAATAAACTAGAAATTTTTCATGTAACATCACTAAGCATAAAATATTATTACATCAAGAACTGTAAATTGAGTGTATTCGAAATTAAGAAAGAAATTCTTGATTACATTTTGCGTATTTTAGCCGCTTTTTAAGTATTGATCCTAATATTTCAGCTCCCTTGAATCTGCTATTGCTTTTAGAACAATTTAAAACTGTTTTGTAAAATCTGAGTGACTTCCACTGTATATACAGTGGCTCCCAAAAATGTTCGTACACTTAGAACTTTTTTAGTAAAACCAAACTAACGCGAAACTGAACCGCGAACACATCATTCCTATGTTATTCTAAATAAAACACTGTAGTTTTTTCAAAAAATTGACGGATTTTCTTTTTGAAATGGGTCAAAAAACGAAGATACGGAGAAATAATACGCCACAAAAGTCATCGTACACTCAAATATTTTGTAATAAATTCATGATTAAAATTATCATATGTCACTTTTTCATTATTTTTGCATTTTGTTCACCCTTAAAAGTCATTTGGCTTTAATTTTATGTTTATTTTTTCCTTAATATTGTGCTTATTACTTTAAAATGGCTGGTATTCGTAAAAAACCAAAAACAATATTCGAAATTTGAGTTTTTTCCTCACAATAGCGGTAAATTGGTTTGAAATGTCTCTAAATTAGTTAATTTATTCCATTCTATAGTAAAGTGCTTGATAAAATGCTTTAAAGAAAATAATCGGACCGAAAACAAGGTAAAAAGAGGTCAAACGGCAAAGTTGACAAAGCGTGATCAGAGATTTACAGTTAAAAAATGTATGAAAAATACACATTAGAGTGCTGTAAAAGTTTGTGCAGAGTTAAATGAAAAATTTTACATTTAATTTTCACCTAAAATTGTTCGCTAAGTTCTCTGATTAGCTGGATCAAATGGGACCTCTTCCCGCAGAAATTTTCTTGGCCGTGCGAAAAACAGAAAGCTTATGCTTTTCGTCACAAAATCAATGATAAATAAGCTCAAAACGTTTTGGAATTACGTCTTGCTTACAGATAAAAATAAATTCAACATTTTTGGTTAAAATGTTGTATAATTGTTAATAGAAGAAAAAATTAGGAACTTAATCTTAAGAACTTAGTTGGACCAGTTTATCAGGACGGTGAAGGTGTTCTTGTGTGAGGGTGCATATCAGCATTAGGACTTAGTAGTTTGGAATTTTTTGATGAAATAGTGAAACATGCTGTTCATTTAAATATTTTAGAAGCCAATTTTAAATTCGGAGCCAAAAATTTGGTTATCGGAAACAACTTTGTTTTTATCAAGATAACGATAAGAAGCACACTGTTTTCAACTTTTTTTTTTTTTTTTTTGAAGTGTACGAAGACTTGAGGTAAAATTTTCGGCACTTTTTGGTTTTTAAAAAAAATAATTTTTAATATTTTTTGAAAAATTTTCATGTAGTTTTGTTGAAAATTGATCATAGATCTTATAATTAAATAACTATTCCAAAATATTAATTCTAACCAATGGATAGGGTCTTAATTTATTGAAAGTCGTAGGTGTACGAACACTTTTGGGAGCCACTGTATATATAAAATTTTCCCGTATAAATAAGGACCACCCTAATATATATATATACAGTGGCTCCTAAAAGTGTTCGTACACCTACGACTTTCAGCAATATTGGTCCCTATCCATTGGTTAGAATTAATATTTCGGAACAGATATTTAGTTATAATATCTATGATCAATTTTTAACAAAACTACATGAAAAGTTTTTAAAAAATATTAAAACCTAATTTTTTAAAAATAAAAAACCAAAAAGTGCCGGAAATTTTATCTCACAAAAGTCTTCGTACACTTTAAAAAATGTCTATATATTATTGAATAATCTAACTTTTTATTAAGTTATTATTTAGTAGATTATCATGCATTTTCATCAACACCTTTTAAACGCCTGTGAATAAATTTCATTCTTTTTTTGCGTAATTCCTGAGTAAGCGTTCAACAACACTTTAAGTCTTACTGTTTCTAGCTCTATTTTCGTTTCAAAGCCGTATTTTCATAATCTAGCCTCCAAATATCTCTAAATATGTTGCATTAAGTTCAAATCTGGAGATTGAGGGGATATTTTCTAAACTTTAGGACAATTTTCGAGGCACTAGACGCAAACGTTTGATACCGTGAGCTTCTTATCGTTGTCTTGATAAAAAACAAAGCTGTTTCCAATAACCAAATTTTCGGCTAAGAGTTCAAAATTGGGTTTTAAAATATTTAAAGGAACGGCATGATTCATTATTTCATCAAAAAATTCCAAACTACCAAGTCCTGATGCGCTCCCACACTATAACACCTCCATCGTCCTGATTAACTGATCCAACTAAGTTCTTAAAGTTCTAAAATCCAAATTTTTTCTTCTACTTACAATTATACAACAATTTAACCAAAAATGTTGACTTCATTTTTATCTGTAAGTAAGACGTAATTGTAAAACGTTTTGAGCTTATTTATCATTGATTTTGCGACGAAAAGCGTAAGCTTTTTGTTTTTCGCACGATCAAGAAAATTTCAACGAGAAGAGGTCCCATTTAATCCAGCTAATCAGAGAACTTGGTGAACAATTTTAAGTGAAAATTAAATGTAAAATTTTTCATTTAACTCTGCACAAACATTTACAGCACTCTAATGTGTACTTTTCATACATTTTTTAACTTTAAATCTCCGATCACGCTTTGTCAATTTTGCTAGTTGACCTTTTCTTACCTTGTTTTCGGTCCGATTCTTTTCTTTAAAGCATTTTATCTAGCACTTTACTATGGAATGGCATAAATTATCTAATTTTGAGACATTTTAAACCAATTTACCGTTACCGTGAGGAAAAAAATCAAATTTCGAATGGTGTTTGTTGTTTTTTACGAATACCTGCCATTTTAAAGTAATGAACACAATATTAAGGAATAAATAAACAAAAAATTAAAGCCAAATGACTTTTAAGGGTCAACACTATGCAAAAATGTTAAATAAACGGCATATGATACTATTAATCATGAATTTATCCGAAAATATTTGAGTGTACGATGTCTTTTGTTGCGTGTTATTTCTCTGTCTCTTCATTTTTTGACCCATTTCAAAAAGAAGATTCGTCAATATTTTAAAAAAACTACTGAGTTGTATTTAGAATGACATAGGAATGATGTGAAAAAATATTAGACTTCATATTCGAATTCAGTTTCGCGTTATTTTGGTTTTACTAAAAAAATTTCAAAGTGTACGAACACTTGTGTTAGCCAGTGCATGTGTGTATATATATGTATCTATCTATATATATATATATATATATATATATATATATATATATATATATATATATATATATATATATATATATATATATATATATATATATATATATATATATACAGGGTGATTATAATTAAAGTTCCACATTCAAAGCGCTGTAAAAATAAAACCATTGGTCAGAATGACCTCAAATTTCAACGAAATATTATCGAAGAGGGGAAACGTACGGCAGAAAAAAAATTGTTGAAATTTTTAGCAATAGATGGCGCTGCAAGTATCAGAATATGTAAATCAAAACACTTGTCATGCGCACGACTCATTGAAGTTGTTATAAAAACCCCAAATACACGTTTTTTTCCTCATTTCTCATTTGAGAAGTTCATTATGACTGTCTCAATGAAAGACCTGGCCATCCCGATCACCTGATCTTAACCCGTGTGACTTCTTAATATGGGGCTACCTGAGAGCTATTGTGTTCAGTGCTCCGATTGTAAACTTTGCTGAGCTGAAGGCATGCATTGCGCAAAACATTCTAAACGTGACCCCGGAAACACTTCAATCAGCCGTGGAATATGCTGTTTCTCGATTTCAACTTGTCACAGAACACAGGGTGTCGCAACACTTATGTTACGACTTGTTGCGTGTTTTCTTACAAGTCCAATAACTTCAACCAATTTCATTTTTTCCATTTTATTCACAATCACAACACTACTACAAACAATACTACTAACACATATATACAACTATTTACAAATGTTGGGTTTAGTTTCCATAATTCCACTCGGATTCTTATTTGATCCGAGCCAACACATACGCGTCTTAACTACACGCAGTGTCCGTTTCATCTGATTGGAATTCCCCTTCGGATAGGGAAGATGCCCTTCAAATCCCCTGCGTAGGGATTATCCCTTTTCCTGTGGCTTAAGTTGCCACATCCTCCCGCCCCGAAATGAGGAATCCAGCCATTAAACAATACATGACGTATTTAAAATTTCAAAACCTTGAACATAAATTTCACAAATTAAATCACTTAATATCTATTACCATTTTGAAAATACAACACTAACTATTTAACATTAAACTATCATTTACTAAACAACAACAATATTAAATTTAACACAACCACACAACCATTTACTCACAATGTATTCATTCATTGGCTTCGATTTCCAAATTATACAACAGTTGAATTGGGCGTCTGATTATCCCAGAAGATGTTTTTAAAGTCACTGATCTTACCTTCTTGTCACGCCCCTTGTGAACTTCAATGACTCTTCCAAGCTTCCATAACTGCCTGGGTGTTTTCTCTTCCCCTATTAACACTACATCATCAATATTAAATTCAGTTTTAACATTTATTGGTTTACAAACATTTGCACCCCTTAACTGAAGAAGATATTCCCTTTGAAATCTTTTCCAAAAGTTATTTAGTATTTTTTCTTTATATAGAAATCTTTTGATTAGCTCTTTTTTACCTTTAACTAATTCAAATTTTGCATTGCCGGACCAATCTGGCAATGCAGTCAATCTTCTTCCAGTTAAGAAGTTAGCAGGAGTGAGAGGGAATGGTTCATGAGGTTCGTTATAAACATATGTTAATGGTCTCGAATTAATTATAGATTCGATTTCTGCTAAAATAGTTTGCAATTCCTCGAATGAAACCAACGCTCTTCCCAAAATTTTTCTCAACGTGATCTTAGTGATACGAACCATTCTCTCCCAGTATCCTCCCCACCATGCAGCCCGTTCAACTATATATTGCCATGCGATTCCCTTTTTTCCAAAATAATTTTGCACCATAGGATCAGTAATGTTCGAATACAGTTTTTTCAGCTCTATTTCTGCACTCTTGAAAGTTAGTGCATTGTCCGAGTTCACAATTCTACATACGCCTCTTCGGGATCGTAACAGCGCACGTGAATAAGGCAATGTAATTTTTATTATGGTCCTTTGTATACAGTGGTCCTGCGAAATCTATTCCCACGATTTCGAAGGCATTTGAGGCAATTGTTCGATTAAGTGGCAATGGAGCTGTTACCTGGTTACCTGGTTTGACTTTAAACCGTTTACACTTCATGCATTTATTCAAGGTAGATTTCACAGCTTGCCTTCCACGTAAAATCCAGAATCGCTCTCTTATCTGTGTGAGCGTATCTGAAACACCAGAGTGAAACAAGTTTTTGTGCTCATTAAATATCAAAAGTTCCGTAAATTTGGTTTTGTTGGGAATAATTATGGGATGTCTTGACTGAAAATCAATGTCCGAGTTCTGAAGCCTACCTCTGACAGCGATTAAATCATCTGACGTCAAAATCGGATTAAAACTATATAGCTTGGAACTAGGACTAATCGGTTGTTTATTCTTCAGCTGAGAATATTCTTTCTCAAATTCACTTTGCTGAACAGTTCGAATCCAATACCTTTCTGCGTCTGTCATTTCGTTGGCCGTAATACTTCCCGTTTTCATTTCGTTAGTAGCTCTACAGTTTTTGATGAATCTCAAGACGTAACTTGTTATTCTTAATACTTTATTTAAGTCACTGTAATTTTCCAGATTCAGCAAAGGTTGAGAGGATTCAATGTTCGTTTGTAAGGTTACAACGCTTCGCTTCCTCTCTTCAGCACAATGAACATCAATGTCAACATTAGCACTTTCCATGTTACATGACATGTCTAGCTCACTGAGCCAAGCCGGTCCATAGAACCACACTTTATCATTCACTAAGGCTTGAACTCTGATTCCTCTCGTAAGTTTGTCAGATGGATTATCTTTTCCGTTGCAAAAAAAACCAATTTGATGGATTTGTTTTCGTTTGAATCTCCTTTACACGGTTTCTAACAAACTGCTTCCACTCATCAGCATTTCCCTTGATCCAATGGAGACATATCTGCGAATCAGTCCAATAGAAAATCTTCTGTTTCTCTAGCTTGTGGAACGTATCTTGCAAGTAAGATCCCAACCTTGAAGAAATTAATGCACCCATTAATTCCAATCGTGGGAGAGTCAACCCTTTCAATGGGGCTACTCGAGATTTCGCTATCATAAATTTTGTTAAATATCCATCCCCGTGTTTCATTCGAAAGTAAGCCACGCATCCATAGCACTTTGGGCTTGCGTCTGAAAATATATGAACTTCTGATGCTCCCCACTCAAAATCAGTGAAATATAACCTGGGAATTTTTATGTTTTCTATTTCGTCTATTTCACTTAGCCATTCCATAAACGTACACTTTATTTCAAAAGGAACGCTTTCATCCCATGATACACCACTTTCCCATATCGCTTGCAATAACAGCTTTATTCGTACTGTAAACGGATTCAACATGCCTATAGGATCAAAAAGCATACCACATGCTGCTAAAATGACTCGTTTTGTTATCCGTTTAGTGTCTTTAAATTTCTCAAATTGATGAATGTCTAATTTCAAATTATCTTCTATGTTGTCCCATATTAGACCCAGAATTTTAAGAGGTACTCCTCGTTCTTCGGAAGTATTTCGAAAGTCTATGTGGTCGTTTTTCCACGCTTCATTGAGAATTGACGAATTGGAAACCCATCTTCGTAAGTTCATGCTAGCTTGGCTAAGTATAAATATCATATCTTTACTTAATTTCAAAGCATCCTCTGGGTCTGAAGATCCGTTGATGAGATCGTCTACGTAAAGATTGCGGAGCATCTCACACGCGCGTGGGTACTCTTCTTCATATTTACGCAAGTGCAGCCGCAAAATTCCTGCCAACAAAAATGAACTGCACTTTACGCCAAAGGTTACTCTTGCATACTTCAGAAACTCAATATTACTAGGGCTGAGATCGAGGATAGGACCATTTTTCTTTACCCATAAAAACTTTAAGAACTCCGTATCTTCCTCAGCTATTCCTATCTCTAAAAACGCGCGCTGAATGTCCGCACAAAATGCTATCTTGTGTAATCTAAATCTTAATATAATACTAAGCAAATCGGGATTTAAATCCGGCCCGCTTTCTAGACAATCATTCAACGATAATTCTCCCTTGCGTTTAGACGAAGCGTCAAATACTATCCTAACCTTCGAAGTATCCTTCTGTCCGCGTACTACTGCGTGATGCGGAAGAAAATATCCTGTGCTTGTACTTTGATCTAAGTTCTTTTCTACGCGTTCAACGATACCGTCCCTTATGTGTTCTTCAATAATTTCATTGTACCTGGAACACAGTTCCTTATTTTTTCTTAATGTGTTTCCTAAACTAAAGAAACGACGTTTAGCAATTTCAAAATTACTGCTTAATTGTGTACAGTTCCCTTTCCATAACAGCCGAGTTTCATATCTTTTGTTTGTATAAGTCGTGTTTCGCTCAAATGATTCTAAAACGTCTTTATCCGACAGACTTGCCTCCTTTTCCATATTTATCCCAATTGCTTCCATTGACCATAATTTTTCAATTCTATCACTATCCAACTCATCATTTTTCGCGAATAAATGATTCACCATTGGTATCTGACGATTTGATTCCTCATCTTTTCCCTGAAGCAAAAATCCAAAAATGCTATCAACCGCAATCAACCTCCTACTAATTCTTATGTTCCTTTCCCCCAAAATTTCAGCGATGTAATCCGAAGCGATCAAAACATGAATTTTGTCATTTGGATAACTGCTAATATCCGCTAACTCAATGCCTTTTGTCAAAGCGGTGTTCTTTGCCCATTGAGAAGGAATTTTAATATGTGCTAATGTAATGCAATCAATCACTACTGCTCTGATTTTTATTTTCCGATTATTATCCTTCGCGTTTCTCAAAGTTACTTCCACAATATCATAACTGCGCGTTTTCGAGTTTTCATTTCCAAATGTGTGAATGCTTAACGATTCTTTATTTACCGCCTTTAAACCCAATGCCCTCGTAACTTCACTCAAGATGAAGGACATATTAGCACCCGAGTCCGCCATACATCGTAATAAATGACTATTAGTTCCTGGTTCTGTTTTAACCATAGCCGAAAAGGTCTGCAACAAGATCGAATTGCTAGTCTTTTTTATTTCGTTTTTACTAGACGAGAATGATACCATTGAGGCAATGTGGTTTTCCCCCTGTCCCTCTTGATGCGGCGGTACTTCTCCCGTTGACTGGGGTGATTTATCTATTATTCCATTTTGCTTCTCGCAGATGAGAGAGTTATGGTAAAAGGAATTACAGTGCTTACACTTCAGAAATTTACGATCGCAGAATCTTCTCAAGTGATTTTGAAAACAGATAAAACATAGACCCTTAGTCATTAATGCCTTTTTCTTCTCACTAACACCTAATGCGCAATCATGATTCATATGATTTTGAAGGCAGAATATACATTTCTGACTACACAAGTACCGATTAAACGATGATGAATTAAAGTTCCGTCTCTGATTGAAACTACCCCTGGTATCATGTTCGAATTTCCGAGGCCAAGGCTGATTATCATTAACATGAGTAGCTAAAACTTCAGCAGTAGATTTATGGGTAGAATATTCATTTCGTTTCGAATTCGAATAAAATGTCTTATTCGGAGAGCCTGTGTAGTTAATTTTGTTCTGTGATGGATATTCCTTCATATTGGCATTTTTTGGATTAGCTAATATTAGCGCAGTTTCTCTACATTCTACTTCCATTCTTATAAATTCCACTAAATCCGTAATGTCAAATAATTCGTTTGTTTTGCGATTCCTATTCTAACTTAAATTTAATTCTTCTGGCAATTTCTGCAGAATTACTGGACATAATAAATTCCCGTACGTTCCTGTAGCAACGCCTAACGATTTTAGTGATCTTATTTGCACTTCTATTGCGTCATACATTTTTCGCAACCCTATTACATTAGCACATGATTTAACTGAATCTACAAGCAAAAGCTTATGCATATGAGATGACATTATTATGTCTGAGCGCCCAAACCGTTCCTTTAACAAGTTTATTGATTCATCGTAGTTTTGATCTGTCAGAGAAAAGCCT
Organism: Uloborus diversus; assembly: GCF_026930045.1. Taxonomy (NCBI): domain Eukaryota; kingdom Metazoa; phylum Arthropoda; class Arachnida; order Araneae; family Uloboridae; genus Uloborus; species Uloborus diversus. The sequence goes on from NC_072733.1 coordinate 98,276,690, forward strand.
GATACCGCACTACGCGCAACACCTCCCAAATACGATTTAAGATACGTAAATTTTTCCACCTTTGACAATGCGTCGTTATTATGAACCGCGACTTCAAAAGAATTCCAAAAATCTAGGAAATAACTACAATCTCCATAAAATGTTCGGATATTTAATTTCGGAAGTTTAACTACGTTTCTGGTTTCACTTCTGAACGACACATTATTAAGTGCCGCAGCCGCCGTTTGAACATTTTCCTCCGCATCAACAGTTACCTGTTCAATCCTCCTATTCATCTGAATTCCCACTCCCACTCGTGGTCTATCACATAAAATGTCCAAGTGCCTTTCAATTTTAGATTTCATTTCGTTTACTTTATCTTTATATTCTTCACTCGTCTCTATATCTGCTAGCATATCCTCAATTTCAATTTTTGATTGTATTTCTTCATCACGAGTAATTACAGCTTTTAATTTTTCTAAGAGCTGAGATTTTAGGCTCAAAAGCTCATCAATCTTATCTTCCTTCGAATAATCATCCGAAGTGATTTCTAATTCTAATGTGGTCTCTATTTTTGACAAATGTTTTGTTAAGGAAATTCTTAGCCCTTTACGGAGCTCTTTTAATCTTGCAAGATCCATGATAAATTTAAACAATATTAGCAATTTAAATTGGGAAAAAATGGGCCTACCTCAATCTCAGCGTATTCGTGTATCCAACTCGAATTTGTGGGAATCCAATTCTAAGTTTTGTCCTTTTATGTCCAAAATTACTTATATAATCACGTCCGGGTCACCATAATTTTGTCGCAACACTTATGTTACGACTTGTTGCGTGTTTTCTTACAAGTCCAATAACTTCAACCAATTTCATTTTTTCCATTTTATTCACAATCACAACACTACTATTATATACCACAACAAACAATACTACTAACACATATATACAACTATTTACAAATGTTGGGTTTCGTTTCCATAATTCCACTCGGATCCTTATTTGATCCGAGCCAACACATACGCGTCTTAACTACACGCAGTGTCCGTTTCATCTGATTGGAATTCCCCTTCGGATAGGGAAGATGCCCTTCAAATCCCCTGCGTAGGGATTATCCCTTTTCCTGTGGCTTAAGTTGCCACAGTGGAGTTAAAGGAAAATGTCCAATCTACAATGCTGAAGTGTTCTTAGGCCCACAGAAGTCCACAAATCCTTTCAGACGGTACCGATTTCAAACTTTTTGCCTTTATTTATCATTAATCTGATCAAATGCAGATGTGGAGTGCATGACTCATTCTAGTTTCATTTATGTCTTTGAAGTAATTGATTATATTTCGCAGCATTATGATTTATCTTCTTGTGTGCGCGTGTGTATTTTCCGTTTGTTCACCTAACAACTCTACTCTACTTTTGATCATAGATTATATTTCTTTGCCTAGATTTACTGTGGCTGTCTGATCTTTCGATGTTTCACTTCATTTCAATATCTGCCTTTGATATAACTATATGATTTTTACTAAAACCCGATCCTTTTCTCTCAGTGTGTTTCATCAACCACCGACTTTGTAGACTTTCATATTTGTCTTTGATGTAACGGCATGCATTTTATATAAATATGATATTTGATTATGGATATTTTGTTTGCTTTTATATGAATATATGTTTTGACTATTTGGGAACTTGAATACATTTATATGTCCGATTTTAAATTTAAAGTTTGAATACATAACATTTTCATGTTATTAGAGAGAACGTATTCAAAGCAGGTACGAAAATTTACAAATAAGTCAAACGTAGTACTAAACTGAATACCTGAATGATTTTCCTAAGAAAATATACTTCACCTTTCTTTAATATAGTATCTCTAAAATATTTTAAGACTGGAGTTGAATAATTTCACGTATCGAATGCAAATGTTTAAAAGAACACCACAAACATTTTACTTTTCAAAGATACCGAATTACATAATTAGTATAACAAAATCTTTTTATTCCCATGTTTGCATATATGAATCATTAAAAGAAAAATTGAGAGTTGTTTTAATTAAAACAATTGGGATTCCTCTGACTACTCTTATCTTTATTAAAATGTTTACTGAATTTTCAGACAAGAACAAAATAAGTTCTGTTTTCATTAGTGAATTTTGAGATTTATTAATTCAAAACGAAAACAACAGGTGGGAAAAGAATGAAATTAGCAATTCATTACTTTCTTTGTTACGTTTCTGAAACATAAAAATTAATGATGATACATGAGACTTGCTAGTTATTAGTTAACATTTTAATTTCTACTAATGATAGGGAAGAAAACATAAATTCGTTTTATATTTTAAATTAAACAGTTCTATGATTCACAGAAGTTTATTTCACTTTTAAAACAGTTATTGTAATTTAGGGACTTCTCGACTCTTTAAGGGGAAATAATAAATAGTTAGTGTTTCGGGATTTAATCATTTGTTTTTCCCTTAAAAAATTTCGTCATGTATTCCAGTATGACACTCTGAAAATATGTTTTGGCTTAATAACACTAGAAATCATACAAATGCACTCTTCAAAAGTGAAACTGTCAAAAAAAAAAAAAAAACCGTAGCATAGTGAAAATTATAGGAGTGATAGTGGTAAGATGGATATGCAAATAATTAAAAAAAAAAGATTTAAAAGTAACCTATTTATTCAGTACCTAATGTGCAGACTTAGGGCAGCTACAGAGGCTTCAACCCGGCGAGCCATGCTATGAATGAGTTCATTGTTGGTTGTTTGAGTTTCCCAAGCAAACACAGAGGGACGGGGGGGGGATTTACATCACCCTCAGTGCTATGTATATAGGTGTAAAATATTCATTAATATCATACTTTAAGGAATTAAAGCAATATAAGGCAATATTAACACCTACTAAAGCAGCGAAAAAAGCTAGTGAAATCTTAGCCTATAATAATGATAAATAAATAAAAAGACTTATTAAGTATCTAATCTTCTGCACTTTTAAGATAGAAATAATGACTCTTGTAAGAAATAATATATTCGACAAGAACTATATTTGCATGAATATACATGTATATACACTGTTCAATAAATTTAGGAGAGCACAAGGTTTAAACAAAATAGAGAAAAATATTATTCCGGGAACTAATTTCCTTTTAAAGCCTGTTTTTTTTTCAGTCGTGTTTTTAAGTTTTCAGAAAACACGAGAGTAAAACGTAAACTTTGGCAGCAAATCAACGTTTCTGTCGTCAAAAAAGCAGAAAAAGGATACAAGTGTAGAAATCGTGATTTAACAGAAGCCTATTTTTTCACTGTCTTAGCGGTAAAATTTAACCGTTCGTTTTTTTTTTCTTTTTTTTTTCTTTTTGTGATTGGAAATTGCCGCGACACCGTGATTTACCGGATTCTTTGGCTTGACGTTTTGTCGGGGAATTGGAATCCGGGCAAACACAAAGAACTGTAGCAGACGATGTTGGAGAGGCACAATTTCATATTCGTTTCACTGTTCTAGGGGAGTAAAGTTCCCAGTCAAATGTTTTCTGCTTCTTTTTTGCTGTATTGCATCTTAATACACGTGTATACTCCATTTTATGCCTTTGCAAGTCTACCTCACAACTATTTCTTTACTTTTGTGTGATTGCTCCCCTAATTGTTTTGGGCAATGTGTATATATATATACAAGGTGTTTCTGAACTCTTGTTCAAAACTTTAAGGGGTGATAGTACACTTCAGGACAAACAATATAATGGCAAAAATAAGGATCCCAAAAGTCTTCCGAAGGAGATAGGCGCATTAAAGTTTTGAGTCCAAAATTTCAAATGATAATAAAAAAATGGAAAAATTGGTCGATTCGTTTGCGGTTTTAGCTAAAATTATTCTTGTTATCAGTATTTTCTTGCAAATAAAGTTTGAAGATGTAGTTTAAAAAATGCCGATAGAGGGTACTTTGGAGTAACGAAGAACTATTTTTCACCGCTATTTTTGAATATCATTAGATTTTTTCTAATTCTTGGATTTAAACTTAAATCTTCTGTTCAAAATCAGAATCATTGGGCGCGATTAAGTCACGCAAACTGAACTGCGTTCAAAAGTTAAATACAGTCTGTCACAAAAATAAATAAATAAATTAATTAATTAATAAACGCAGAAGGAAAAGAACGATCTTCACAAAACGTAAAACAGATGTGGCCTATGACAAGATAAGGAAATTATTACAAATTCCGAACAAAAGATTATTTTATTAAGAAGTTATGACACAATAAAAGTTACAAAACCGTAAGTTGTAGGGGAGAGTGTTGTACCTTGGGACATTGCTAATTTCTATGAATCTATTTTTAGCAGCCATGGTTTTGTAATCTCTAATAGTAACCTTCACCAATAAATGGTGCCATAGTAAAAATCAGCATCAAATGAGCAAAATTGACGATTTTGTGAGAGAAAGAAAATTTCATGATTCAAAAGTAAATATTTTCTTCATTTTTACTTCATTTTCTGTTCTTGTAATATTTGTAAATGAAATCAACTGAATTTTATTTTATTGTAAAAGAGAAGTTCTTTAAATAAATTGCTTATGAGAAAATAATGATAGTGCTTCTAGATTGACCATCCTTTTGGTTTTTCTTAAGCCACGTGATGATTGTACCTTGGGACAGCCAAACATTTTGTACTTCAGGACGTGAACCAAAGAACAACATATGCATGTTTATGTATAAATAAGATATGTTTAGGCGCTCTATGTTCTAATCTTATGTAGTCTTTTAAACACATGTAATATTAGATAATAAATCATAAGTCATTATTCATAATTCATTATTAAATATTCATGATTTAATTCATTACCATGAAAAAAATATTTTTTTTTTGTTTTCTGGTGCAAAATTGGTTTAAGTATATGGATGTTTCCTGAATCATGAAGACTTTCCCATAATACAACAGGATGTGTCCCAAGGTACAATAGGATGTTGTATCTTGGGATAGCTTGGAACTTTCACTTTAAATGGCTGACAACATTTCATTTTCAAACTGTCTGAATTTTAAAAAATATGTTGCACAGAACTATGTTGGGGCACTTTAAAGTGACTTTTAGATTTTAAATTTGATTCAAATAATTGACGTTAAAAATTAAAATATGAAAAGTGTCCCAAGGTACAACACTCTCCCATATAGCCTCTTCTATCTGCTATACAAGGCAAAACACGGCGTGGTATGGAGTGAAATAGGTAACCTATGACCACTGAAACTAAATCGGGATTCATCGTTGAAGGTAACATGCCTCCTGTCTGTCACAGCCCAGTTAATCAAATGCAGCAAAAATCCGATCGACGAAAATCCAATCCATTGCAATGGGCGCCGGTTCGAGATACCAGCGTCTTTCAGTCTACTCGGGACTGTTTTTCTTGATACCATCAGTTTCTTGGAAGGTGTTGAATGGCATGGAACTAATGTTAGCGACCTTGTTGATACAGTATTGGCCGCTCTTATGATGCTCGATCTTCGCGCTCATTTCTGTTTCTAGAATGCCTTATCCGACTGCAATGGAGTGATTCAATTATTTTTACCTACACTAAGCCACTACCATATCGCTCCGACGGAGGTGCCGGCAGATACGCGCGTACAACCAACCTACTTCTCTGAGACCTACTGTACGTCCCTTTAAAAAGTCCAACAATTGTTCGTATACCTTTAAAAGGTCGTCCTAGTCATAAAAGCGTCCTTTAAACTCAACTGTTTCATTTGAAGTACCTTTTGACACAAGATTTACACTTTCAATCGTACCTATCTACACATCTTGTATGCGCATAGCGCGCTTAAACTTTCGTCACTGGCGACGAAATTTGAATCATTTCTTACCAAGCTACATTCCTGCCGAGTCTGTTGGTTGCAGCTCAATTTATTCTTGATGCATACATTTTTTTGTGACAAAGTGTATTTCAACCTTTGAAGACTGCTCAGATTTCGCTTCTTAATCACTTCCAAAAATTCAGATTTTGAGCACAAAATTTAAGTTTAAGACCAAGCATTAGAAAACATTAAATGAGATTCAAAAATAGCGGTAAAAAATAGTTCTTCGCTACTCCAAAGTCTAAAGTGGCCACTATCAGCATTTTTTAAACTACATCTTCAAAATTTATCTTTAAGAAAGTACTGATAAAAAAGAATACTTTTATTGAAAACCGCAAACGAATAGACCAATTTTTCTGTTTTTTATGATCATTTGAAATTTTGGATTCTAAACTTTAATGGCGCCTATCTTTTTCGGAATACGTTTAGGACCTTTATTTTTGCCATAACATTGTTTGTCCAGATGTGTACTATCCCCCCTTGAAGTTTTCCCCAATAGTTCAGAAACGCCCTGTATACATATAATAGTGGCATCAGATGTCACATAATACTTAAAAATCCACTAAAATAATAAAGCATATTGACGACTACCGATCAATAGTTTTAATTTTTTAAGTGCAATATTTTAATTGCTTTAACTTGCGTATAATATGTGGGTGAAATAATTTACATTTAGATTGTGCACGAAGCATTAATTTTCTTATCCGACTTCCAAGAATACAGAGCATTAATTCTTATGAAAATATTCTAAGAAAATGAATTTGAATGACTGAAAATGTATTCCTGGATCAGTTATATAATTAACTGATTAAGGATCGCTCTTTAGGATGTCGTCCCAGAAAGCAGAAGCTATGAATCAATGATAAGTTCTTCCTGTTAACAGCTCGGAAGCATCTGAATCTCCTGCATCAAAGATTCTTCCGCCGCAGTAATTTTGTCACTTCATGCTCAGGTATTCGAAGCTGAAAGAGAATTCGAGAGCATAACGATTATAATCTTGTAGGAAAGTATGCGAGGTTGGAAGCTGTGCTGAACTGGAAAATGAATTTTGCAACAAAAGATGCCTGGCTCGACAAATGATCAAAAATGTCAAAATTCGAGGAAATTTATGATTCCGCTAGTTTAGTTTGTGGATTAGGAAATTGCTGCATTGAATATTTTCTGCATTTTTGTTCTTGTAAACATTTAGTTACTCCAAATCTATTTATGGATTATTTAATTGCTGCATTGAGTACTTTATTGGTTTTTGTTACTGTAAATATTCAGTAGTTACATGCTGTTGAATTAATATTAATGAAAAGCATGGGTTTTTGACTTATGAGAAAGTCTTGCGCTTTTAACTTTTCCAGTTATGAAACTCTAAATAGGTTTATTGATTCTGTGCAAAGAATAACGTAATCTTTATATTAAAAATAGATAACTTTAAATCAGACTACAGTTAAAAAATTCTTCTTCCATGTTAAAGATTTCTTCAAAATTTTAAGAATTAGAAAGCAACTATTTATACCACTTTATTTATAGATTAAAATTTAATCAACTGTCTCACTAAAATCTATAACTTAGTTTATACTATTAACTTATGTTACGATAAAAATACATTGGGTTTAGAAATTCGAATCGTTGATTGTTCTACAGAAAAAGTATAGATTATACATTTCGTAAAAAATATATTAAAGTATTTCTGTTTTTGCCGAAAATGTAAAGAGAGCATATGGAATAGAAAATATAATCAAATTAAAAAAAAAAAATCTGCGTCACGGGACGCTTGGTAGAAGTGATAATTTTCATAGGATTAAATTATTATCATCATGTAATCCAATGAAAGTAACAATTGGTTTATGGTAGTTATAAAAAGCAACGAAATTTTTGCGTTGTATGTTATCTATAATCTTGCAAAGACTGCATCAAGTACAGTTCCGTCACTTGTAGTGGCTTCTTCTGGCTTATTAATCATTTGTAATTGTAATTTGGATTGTAGAAACGATAATAAATGTATTGCTCGATCAGAAGCAAAATTAACATTAAAATCTCTGGTTAAAGCAGAATCTTCTTCTGTATAATTTAAAAGCTGTTTATGAATAAATTGAATAATACTTGAAATACTTTTGTTTGGAGATATATATATGCTGGCAATAATAATTTGTTGCTTTGCTTCATTGAAACGACTTCAAAATTGCTCTAAATGAAAAATAATGTTATTCTTTGATCACAATTCAGACTCATTTTAAACATAAGTTTTGATGTCGGCGCAAAAACAATAGAATAAATGACGCGTCGTTTCTAAATATTTCGTTTATCAGAAAAAACACGATGAACAAATTAAATGTTTATTTATTATTTTTGTTTTCTCGGCCGTCCCCAACCCCCACGTTGCGGAGTCTGCGGGGGTGAAGTTCGTTTAAAATATGTACACCTTATCACAGTTCAAAACCCTAAATGAGGCTAGATATTTTTAGTATAACTAATCGCAAAAATGTTTTTGTTTTGAAAATAAATTTTAAGATTAATTGCTGTTTTGAATATATAGAGGAAGTGGTCTAAAAACGGGCCACCACTTTTATTTTCTACCTACTCACTTACCTGTTCACGCTAGAGCGATAATTTTGGCGCCAGTAACTCATAAAAACATTCATGAAGGTGGTCTTAGGGTTCAAAAACCATTACACCAGTTTTAAGTGTTTTAAAACTTCATGATTACGAAAAAAGGCAAAATCACGTTTTTCAAGAGGCGGTCCAAAAACGGGCCACTTGAGGAAAAACTATTTTTTATCGCTTAAAAATAAATAAAGAGCATGAAATTTTAATTCAAAAACTTTATTAAATATCATCTAAGATATTTCTGTGAAAAATAAAAATCATTTATTCAAATGTAGTAAACCATTATTTTCCATCCCACACATTCGGAAGTCTAGCCTTGCAGTAGAGAATCTACACTTCTCCTGCAATGTCATCTGAAAAGAATCAGTCGTAAAATATGCATACTACATTGCTATCACCAGAGTTATCAAAAATAATCACCACAACTCGTCATCTTTGTCGTTGCCGTCAGTAGGAAGATCAGTGTGGTCTCCTTTCGAGTCCGACTACTGTCATTGGGATTTCCTCTTTGAC